>NC_137224.1:10788107-11988107 GCF_949987685.1 Ammodytes marinus | reverse complement strand
TTAAGAACAAGAGCAAAGATGCTTAGCTTACCCTATACAGCTAACATGAAAAGGTACGTTTTATTTATGTGGAAACTTTTAAACACATTCACAAAAAGTGCCAAAAGTGAAGCTGTTTTTCTTTGCCTCACAAAGAATAGGCTTAGTTGTTCAGTTATTATTCGGACAGACAATGGAGATGACATTTGAGAAGTGTTGGCAAGTGTTTTAAATATTACTTACAGGATAAACTGACGTTGTCTGAGCCTGCTGGGCAAGACTCGGGCTGAGGCCTTTGTTAGAAGGCAAACCTTCAAAGGTGAACTTGAGTTCATTGGTAAGTGGATTGAGAGAATCTTCAGGACAGGCCTGCAAGAAAAGTGCACTATTGTAAAACACTGTTTGTCAATGTTATGAGGGTTGGACTCTTTGACATAACATGGACATCTAACATGTTTTATTTTGGTGTGAGAGGCCCTGGTTCTTCACATTGAACTTTCATGGGTTAAAGTAGTTTATTTTTATGTTTTACAAAAGGTCACAGCCTACCTGATTTTAATGCCCTGTATGTCTAAAAACTCACCTCAACAAAGAATGTCACTGTGTCACATCTTTGTCCGAGTAAATCAGCCTGTAATGAACTAGTCTTCTCTCGTTGTTTTTCACGGATGTAAGCCCGGCTATTTGGGGCCTTGCGGAACGCATCAAGTGTGAAAGTATAGTTTATCCTTGCTTGAGCTAGAAGAGATAAGGGTTTTATTTCAAAGGTCGCTCATGTACACAAATACAAGTATCGTAATGGATGGATAGTGGAGAATCAGGAACCTGACTGTATTGTAGAGTGTCTTGTCATGGTAAAGCAGATTCGAGCTGTGTTCTCAAGTGGCTTTGTACAGTCTGAGTTTTGAGTGGAGATTTGGTTTGGGCTGAATGTCACTGTAGTTTCTACCATTACTATAGGCTTTGATCTGAAAATGGAAAGAGCAGGAAAATACACATGGTCAGATTTTGGCTTTTTGAAGTAAAACATTAGAAAACTAAACTGACAAATGGCACAGCTAAGCAACGTTATACAATCTGTTATGGACGTACAATTCGGTCTTAATGAGTACTTTTTTTATTTGATCTCTGCTAATTGCAAAACTACAATCTATTTACATGTAAGTATCATGGTTTGCTGACAACTTTAATGATTGACCATTAGGGTTACAAATGCAATGTATGAAGGGAACATCCTACCTGAGTAAGACAACTGTGCCTTGAGAACCCACTGCTAAGTCCGGCAATCCGTCCTCACTGAGGTCAAAAGATGACTGGCTGATAGACATGCCAAAGAACTTCAATCCTGACTTGACCTTAGGGCCAGCAATTCTCTGTGTGTTTGAATATTATTAGAATTGATTAAATAAAGCCATACTAGATATGTTAAAATCTGTGAAAATTGTCTGTGTTGTTTGTTTGATCTTGCTCACCTGTGAGTAAGCCCTGTTGATTCCTCTCCCTCCTCCCTCGCCGTGGAATATGTAGATGCTGCCTTGACCGTCATTCTCTAAAGGTGCTCCGATGGCCAAATCTCTGAGACCATCTGTGTTAAGATCTGGCAGTACAGCAAGAGAAGACCCGAACCTTCCTTTGTCTGATGCATCCCCTTTCAGTATTGTTGGAGAGTCTAGGTGACACTCGACTCTCTGGTGACAAAAAAAGAATAGAGTCAATGTATGCGTGGTCATTTAAAATAAACAAAAAGACGCATTTAATGCTGATGGGTAAAAGTAATTTACCGAACCAATTAAGCTGCAGACGTAAACTCTTCCCTCTCTATCGGCTTCCACGTACATAGGGGCAGATATCAGTATTAAGTCAGTGTAGGTGTCACTATCTAAATCCATGGCACAAACCTCTGCGCCAAAATATTCACCACTTTGAAACTGTAAAAGCAACAAATGAAAACGGGAATGATTTGCATTATATAGAAAGAAACTACAGTTTTTTTTAACTATTCATCATAATTGTAAACACCCACCTGCCAGCGAAAAGGGTCAATCGTTTGCATATGCTTATTTGTGTCCACTACTATCACAACTCCTCTGTGTTCATATCTTGGAGCACCAAGGATTGTCAATGAGTTTCGTCTTGTATTAGCAACTGCCATGGAGTAACCTGGAATTCAAGAGTCAAGACGAAATGTGGAAATATCCAAAGGTTTGGCTAACTGTGCACACAATGTTAACATACAGTATTACTGATTGTGTTATGGTCAGGTACCAAAACCTTAATGTGAGCTGTTCAAGAAACAGAGTTGAAAATGACACATTTCAGCAAATATTAATAATGGAGGAAAGAAAACATTGCTTTGAGCCAGCCCTTACCCAATATTCCTTAAATACGCCTTCTAGTGCGTTTTGGAGATATGATTTTCTACAACCTTGATTGTAGATATTGATGATTGTTTTGCACATTTCTAAATTATCTGCACTTCCAGTATATGTTGATATTGTCCATTCCATCTACTGATAGGCTCAGTGGTGGGTGTTATATTTGTTAATTTGAATTGTCCTTAATGTCTCTTTAACTGTAACTTTGGTGTAGTCTTTTTCTTCTTTTTGAAAAACAAGATGGATCCTTTTCTTTTTCAAAACTATTTCACGTGACATCAAACACACACTAAGATGCTTGCATAGACTCCTTCAAACTTTTGACTCCTTATTCCTATTTTCTTGCCTTCTCCTGTCACTTTTCCAAATTTTTATGTAAAATCCATGTGATTCCAAAAGGTGGGAGGAATGACAGCAGTAATGCGGTGCACATACTGTATATGATCACACATATATGTGTCAGTCAGTTATAAATGTCATACTCCTACCTAGATAACTGTCAGGCTTCATATTATTCGGCTCAAATGAGGTCTTCTTGCTGTTGCTTTTGTATTGCATGTATCCTCCCTTCCACTGGTTGGCACCAACCATGCCAAGCTGTATCCCCTGCAATTCAGAAAGTTTGTTTGCCACATTACATCAGCCAAAGAAAAGACTAAATGCATCAAACATTTAACATGTGTAAGTGTGTGTACAACTGTGTTTCTAAAACCATTTAGTCCAGTGAATGTTTGGTGATTGTCATTACCCCAGGTGCATAAGCTGCACTGAATCCCTCTTGAGACATTTCCATTTTAAGTGTATCTCCACCTGTTTGAGATCCTGTAACAGCAAAAGCAACATGATTGAACATGCAACTGTATCGATGCAGTGTGATACTATGGTTACAATCATATTTTCACATGTAAAAATCATTTGGAAGCAGTTATGGAAAGTTTAAATTTGTACCTTCAATAGAGAAGATTTTGTCCTGCAAATTCTGTCTAATCGCGTCAAGCGCTCCAAAGCCCTGCACCTCAAACACATGGTTTGCTGGCGGGGAAGATGCAATCATATTCAGTTCCTGTTTAGCGCTGTATTGGGAAAATGCCCGTCCCACCTAGGGATGTTGAGAAAAATTGTTGGAGGTGTTGAACTAAGAAAACCGATTTTCATGTTTGAATGTAATATACCAACTCCTTTCTTATTATCGACTTGATTTTTTTAAAAATCTTAAATTAGTCATTCACACACAAAAAGTGAGTTTACGATAGCTTCTTTGTGCTGTATGTCTTTCTAACAGTGCAACAGTAAAATCCTACATTTTCAACTAGATAAATACTTACCCCAATAGCGAATCGAACAATGTTTTTTCTGTTTGCCAACTCTATTGATGATGGCAAACTACTGCGGTCATGAGATTCTCCATCTGTAATAACTATCAAAACCTTCTTTACATTTGACCTGGAACCTCGATATGGAGAGAAAACGTCTTCACTGTCAAAAAAAAGGATCTGGTTTCAATACATGTTCTTGCACACAAATGTGTTAAAAATGTTAATTAAAGTTAGAAAAATAACTGTAAGGCTGATCACCCAAGTTACAAAGACAATTTGCTTGCCTATCTTTAGTGTAATGCAGCCAAAGCAGCTAATTTTGGTGTTATTTATACATGAGTTAACATGTTCATCTCATGTTCATCTCTCAGATTTCTCTGAATGTTGAGGAACCAAGCCTAAGAATTTTACTCTTGTGTACTGTAAAATAAGATGTAATAAAAGGGATTCTGATTCTGATTTATGAGATACACAGAATTCTAGAATCAGATGTTACTGTCAATTGTTTTTAAATTATTTTTATCAATGCCTTGAACACCAAAAAATTACATTTATATAGTGGAGGTAAAAATATCAGAATATCAGGCAAATAATATGCGGCATGGTTAATTACTGTATACCCTGTTTTACAATGAAGGAGGTTTGACAAAACTGTACATTTCAGGAAGTGAAGTGATAATGGTATTACTGTAAGTATCCAATTAATGCCAGTGTCCAATTATTACAATCTGGCTTATTGTAATAGTTGACATCTTTTTTAACTGTCAGGACAAAATACTCCGTAATTAAACTACTGTAATTTTTACACCAAAATACATTGTCATTTCGGATTTTTTTAGATATCTTTTAGTATGTAAAACAATTGAGTGAAAAAAATTGTTCTAGTCACTTCAAAATATATACCTGAATAATATCATATCACAATTTGAAGCATCTATAATGTGTTCGAATCTAAGAAAATCTTATTGTTCACTTCCTGTCTGTACATTAAATTATCTTGAGGTAAAGTTTTGCATGGACAAACATCGTGAAGGCACTTACACAACATGTTTGATGGCAGCAGCTGTGTATGTCGCTTGGTTTAACTGTTGTATTCCATTAATTTGAGTTTCCAACATTTTAACACTAAATGTATCAAAATGATAATGGATGGTGGACTCTGTGGCAAACTGGGCAATGGCAAACTGCAAAAAAAGAAGAAATGAGATGTCAACATGTACCAATACAGAAATATGTATTCAACTGTCAAATTATCAAATAAAAATTAAACATTTATGCCTTGGGGACAATTAAGGGAATGAGATTTGGCAAAGATAATTATAAATTCTGTATGCATTGCTTCTATCCAAAAAGTTTTCTCGACGGTTTTATTTGAATATTTTTAGCTTTTTTGAGTCATTAGCTATGTTTCAAGCATGAACACAATCCTACCTTTACATCCTTTCCCAGGAATGATTTGACCAAATTTTTCACAAATGTCTTCATTGTTAGAAAATCGAAATGACCAACGCTGCCTGAGCCATCCAACAGAAATGCAATGTCGGCTTGAGTCCCACACTCTGTCAAAAAAGATGAGCAGTTTTTGTAATTTCTTCTAAAGTAAAGTAAGTTGAAATTTTTCATTGTATTTGTTAACATCACATATTGGTATGTCTGCTTATTCCATTGCGCAGGTGCACTGTTGTGCTTATCACTACAGACAAGCCCCTTGCGTTACAGTTTTTTCGCTAAACCACAGTGGGCACAACTGTAGCTCAATGTGCAAAACTCTAACTACAGTCTGCACTACCAACAGTCATTGGAGCTGAACAGTTCACTTCACCTGCAAAATAGGCTCAGTGCAGCAAACACTATGAACCAGCCTCATTGAGATAACACACTGTCACTCAGAACCTGCTCAGAGTACAAACACTAGCATCAAACCCCATGCACAAATTACAAACTTTTAATCTTTACAGTTTGAATAATATGAGTTATTTCACACAAATTACATAATATTTTCTTTGATGAAAGGGTGAAATTCTTTCACATGAAATTGTTTATTTTATAACATACCATTTTTTTTAGGAAAACAAAAAGAAATGAAAATCAGAAGTTTGCTTCAATAGATACACATTTTGTATACTTTATTGAAAACATTTCCAAATGTAGTATTTATCTGTGTGAATATTCTAAAATTGTAATACAGAAATCAATTCCTGTAATGTTGTCATTTACTGTAAGAATGCAACTCTAAGCTGTTTGTTTGCTGGAAAAGTCGTATTACAGATGCAACTTTAGATTTTTGCAGATTGGGTTGCACTCTCAACCCTGCCTCTCTCAATGAGAGACCATGATTCACAACAGGGTCTATCAGTGTTGCCCTTACTGTATTTTATCAGACATTACAGCTCTATGTCTTCTAGGTCTTCCTCCACACATCCACACTCTCACTGCCACTCTTCTACCTCCAACAACCTGTCTTCCTGGGTCCATTTCCAAAAAAATATATTTTTTTGAGCTTTCCCTTTATACTGTATATATGTTCACTAACAAGTCTAAACAAGACATCTTAGTTTTTCAGTTGAAATTGCAATCCGCAGTGTTTGAAAGGGATTCATTCTGTTTTGAAAGTGTGGTTTATAGTTGTGGCAGCAGTGTGTTAGCATTTGAAAAAAGTGCTGGAAATCCACAGTGTTGTGCAGGCTGTGGTTAAGCCATGAGATAGGTGTGTAGAGTTTTGAAAGTTGTGTATAAGCAATGAAAAACGAGCTAAAACGAGCTACAGTTTGGTCCGAATGAACCGCTGCTCTGCATACTGTTGTTAGAGTTTTGCACTTGTCGTTCCAGTTGTGCCCACTGTGGTTTAGCAATCGTAAAAAACTGTAATGCACCTAATCTGATGGTCTGATTTCTACCAGTATGCATGTTGGGTTGTGTGTGTGAACTGACACGTGTGTAGTGACATTCGAATATTATCAGACCTATTCAACCACTTCCTTTATCAGTGGAATGATTTGATGTCTGCTTTTATGATTGTGAAAAAAACAACAAAAAATTAACCTTCCAGAGAAGAAGGCGTTTGACTTCCAAATTGATTGGTACTGAGTATCTCAAAGCATAATCCGTTGTACATGGTGATACTTCTGCAGTCCTTTGGGATAGTAGGGCCGCATGCCTAAAAAGTGTTAAGTCTTGATTAGTATAGAATAAGTTATTTTCTGTGCATTGGAGGAATTTGAAGCATTGAGAAAATGATTTAACTTGTTGAAAGACAAAGACAAAGACATATTATTTGCTGACCTCTGCATTGATATAAACAATCTAGAATGAATCTTTGCAGTTTTATCAGCTCACCAAAGTCTTTTGTGTGACGGGATCATTTGTCATTGTCAAACCAAGGGACAAGTTGACCGCAGAAGCTGGCACTGCAATGAGAACATCCCTCAGTTACATCTCGAGATACATAGTGATAAGAACATGACAACAGTTTCAGCGACTGGTCTGACCTTGGTAAAACTGCTTTTAGCAACAGTGCCCCTGACTCCTGGAACAACATCAAATTAAAATAAATACACTTATAACTGTTAACCAATTTAAACTTATTATTTTGAATCAGCCCCATCCACTTGTAACTGTTTTAATGAGGCTATTGTTCTGCTTTATTCAATTGACCTAAATGTTTTAATTGTTGTTGTCTCTTTGTAAGCTTGTTGTGTAGTTTCATTTTCATTGTATATTGTGTATCTGTAATTGACTCAACGTCATTGTAAAAGAGGGTCACCCCTCAATTGATCTTTCGAGGATAATAAAGGAAAATTAAAATTAATATTATTTTATGTTTTTAGTCAACATCAATCAACAAGAAACCCTATCTCAGTATCTTTCTAGAAATATACAAATCTATCAGGGTTTGAAAAACTCTTTACAATCCATAACTAATGCTCATCAGCTTTTGAAATCCCCCTTCATCATTTGAGTTTAATGCTTATATCCACATGCAGCATTTGGAAATGGGAAGTTGCTTACGTGGAACTGATAGCTCTGTGCAGGATGCGGTAGTGCATTTATATATCTGGCCCCTTCCTGTTGGTGAATATTGCTCAAGAGGAGCGCTGACCAGCAAGCTGAGTAAATTAAAAAAAACAGGCGAAGATGTGAAATAGTCTATCTGGCGAGCACAGTGTAGGAAATGTAATCCTACAATTTGTTCTAGAAAAAAAGGTATACATGCTTTGACTTACCCTGACCGTCTCTGCACCACCTGGTACCCAAAGCCGGCTGCAGGTTTGCTCAGGGACTTCCAAGCCACAGGGTCGATATTAAAACAAAGTGCATTGTTTAACACTGATGGATAAAGAAGACAGAACCACTGCATTTTGTTAATGTGATCATGACAACTTTAAAACTATATTTTGGTCACATTGTGTTTTAGTTTGATGGGAATAATAGGGTGTGGCAGAGTAGACTAAGGTGTGCCATGTTGTCTTTCTTGATAAGACCACTAGGGAGAGCCAAAGTCAAAAAATTTCTCATTTTGAACATAGTACTGAACAAATATTCATATAGATGCATTAGTAAACATTAGTAACATAAAAGATAGGATAACAGTTGCATGGGACATTTTTCTGAACTGTGAGAAATTTAACTTGTTATACTTTGATTTTAATTTTGCCAATCATACTTAGCCCTATGAGATGAACTAGTGGTGAATCCTCTTTATTGGCTCTCATATGGGATTTCCTGACATTGAGTGTTTTTTTTCTTTCTTCCTTATTCTTTGCGGAATTTAAGCCTTACTTTTCGCCTTATATGGCCACGATACGAGTTCTTTAAGTGGTATCGGTCACAAACTGTTTGACTGAATAAGTAGCCTAATAAAAGTAGTTAATACATTTAAATAGGCATAATTCAATGTTAATGACTCAAACTCAATGCTTTCCTTTGACAATATTTACACTTGACTTGTAATAGTGCAGAGCCCTAGTATTCCCATACATGACATGTTCTTCAACAATCGATCAAAAACCTTTTCTACTATTAAAAAATAAAGACTTTAGACGTCTGTTGGTGGAGCTATGTTTCACCAAATTGTTTTTAGAAGTTAAAATACAAATGTGGAATTAGTCATCTCAACAGTTTTATATTGTCACAATGTTTTTTTTGTTGCCATAGTTGTTTTTTTAGATAAAGCAAACAATACTTGATGATAATAAGTAACCGTGACTCCAGCATGATATATAATATGATTTATGTTGTAAATGAAATAAAAAGTAATTACATGAAATTACACTTTTTTTTTCTCTCTTTTTTTATGAAATTACACTTTTATACTATTTCTAAAACAATGGAAGACAAAATAACGAGCTATAAACTTGTCTTACCTGAAAAGAAAACTGTAGTAATTATCCAGTCCATCGTATCACTCCTATGTAAATACTAAAAATGTTATATATTCTTGGCTTTCATTCTAATTTATTTGGAAGCTATTATGCATTAACTACTTAACTTAACTTAACTATATTCCTTAAACTGTGATGACTGAGATGTTGAAAGCAAAATGCAGAAATCACAAGGGAACTCAAAGCTAAGGCTACCAGAAAGAGGAACTCATATGTAGGTGGGGTCACGACACAGTAACACTTTCTGTGGTGTTAAAATATGCACCCTGTTGTCGCTTGATGGCAAACATTGCTCAACACGTTATGTTTTGTCATGATCCGATTACTAAAGCTCTCCTTTGTCAAAGAAAGTCAGAAACTAAACAGACATATCTAGTGGTCACTGGTGCTAATTGGGATGCAAGGATGATAAATAAGGAGTAAGATCATATTTAACAAAACAAAACCTAACCTTAACAATTGCTATTGTTAGTAGGTGTTGTGCTCAAGGAAGTGGGCTTTCAGACCCTATTTTACTTAACTCAAACCGTTAAATTGATATCATCAGAATGGGGTGCCACTACAATCTGCCCGCCTTCCTTTACATATGCTAGTGAGGTTCCTTTTTCCTATCAGCATGGTGTTCGTGTCTCTTGTATCCTCCAGAGAACAGTCTGGAAGGGGGGAGTTGTCATGCCATGAACACATCTGACTGAAGTACTGTTCAGACAAGCCTCCATCATTAATAGCAAACCCAAAATAAACAAGGTCCATGTGGTAGCATATTTTGCATATGATATATCTCTGGACTCAGATATTGGAATGCTTACTTAACCATTGTTTTATATAGACTTATAAGTGTAATTGGATATATTGCATGTTGTTTGTAACTCTATGACCCAACAGACCACTCGGACAGCCACGCCTATGGTTAACTTATGCACAATTACTCTGTCTTTTCTTCTATTGTCCTAGGCTCAAACTCCTCCTATGGTTAAGTTATGTACAATTAGTCTGTCTGCCTGTCTAGAAGCAATGTGCTTAAGTATCCCTCTCTCCAACGAAACGGGGCTCACTCTTGCAACATACTAACATGTGATTGTATTAGTGGCCTCTCCGCGGAGATCCTTGCTGTATGATTGAATAAAACCTAATGCTACTATTAACGTATCACGATTGCCTAATTTTCTTATTACATCCATTTCTCCTTTTTTACTTAACTTCCTCTGCACTTATCCCATCTGTTTTCCAAATAAATTGACAATGTGCCAATTGTAAGAGGCAGTCACTTTGAGTGAGTTGGCAGAGTAGTATTTCAGTGACTCAATGTCCGATGATTTTATGCCATTCATATATGGTTTTGAAATATAATCCATTATTACAGGAGTTCTGTGGCAGTTCCTACTGTGAATTTTAAACCATCAACTTTATGCTCTTAAATGTGCCATCCACACATGGAGGAAGAAATTCAGGACATTGGATAGAGATTTTGTATAATTATGTTGTATAAAAAATACAAGCTCTCTGCCTCATCAAAAGCTCACTGCTGTCTCAGCATTATTCGGCATTACTTCATCATGACTAACTAAAAAACATTTATTTCTGAACCCTGCCTCCACGCTAGATGCGAAAATGATTTTTTTTAAAAGAACAAAAAAGGACCCTGTTGCTTGTCACAACCTTGCATGTTGACTCATACAGCCCACATCCTCTGTTCAGGAAGTGCACCTATTTCCTCCTACTTCTCACTGTTGTCAAGTTGTGCCCAACACAAACTTCACATCTTTAGCAAATGCGTGACTTTAGTTTCATGCGTGACCTATCTGAGTGAGCAAGCGAATCAGATATGATGTTTTCGTGCTTAATATTGTAACTTGACTACCTCTACTAAGTTTCCCATTTGCCCCCTGTGCCGAGCAAAGGCGATCGGGAAAGGTCGAGAAAAGGTCAGGGATCAGCGCACTGTGTTGCTGTGTCAGGATTGGATTTCTAAGGGCAGGTTTGCAATTTTGTCACATGCTCTCCAATCCTCTGTGTGTGTGAGTGACTGTGTGTGTGTGTGTGTGTGTGTGTGTGTGTGTGTGTGTGTGTGTGTGTGTGTGTGTGTGTGTGTGTGTGTGTGTGTGTGTGTGTGTGTGTGTGTGTGTGTGTGTGTGTGTGTGTGTGTGTGTGTGTGTATTCCAAAGTCATCTTTCTCCACATGCCCTTTCAAATGACCTCTGGGTGCTGAGATGCTCTCCTCAGTTGAGACAGCAAATTTTAAACTAACTCGATTGAATGGCGTATGAAATCCATTAATTTATTCATTATAGTGAAAGTCCAAATATAGGATGTAAGGGTGCAGGGATGAGCTTGCTTTAACGGCGCATCATTTTGTTTAGGGAGGATGTAAGGATCACTGACTTCATAGTGAGTCCAAATCGACCATGCCCATATTTAACAAGTATTTTCAGGGTAAAATGTTCTAACCCATCTACCCTTATTCCTTTGAACCACATTTTCACTTATGTAGTCCCATATACGTCCCTCCCTAAATGTCCCCACAACTCCATCGCTTTCTCTGCCATTCACTGAGAGACTCTTTGCCCTTTCGCTGGCTCCCCACCACCATTTTACTCTAGGTCTAGTCTCTGAATGTCACGGGCCATCTCTGGTTGCGTACAGTTCTTTTTATAGCCGGGCAGCCGAAATGTGAGGGGTCACAATGGGAGGATAAATACAAGGGCCAGCCAGCTTGAAGTTTGTCGCAGACGAAAGCAGGATCTTCTACCCCTCTCTCTTCTCTCTCAGCTCTCCTCCAAACCTCAAAGGTAAATAAATAAAAAGATAACATAGGATTGGACTATGAGATCAATGCATTACTTTAATTGGCTTCTTGTGAATATAGCTTTATTTTGTAAAGCATGATGCACATGACTTTTTTCTACACAAGAGAAATGCAATGGTTTGTCTATTCGTATAGCTAAAAAAAGTTACTGGTACATCTAGAGTGTGGCTGTCGCATTACAATTACAGTTCTCCTACTTTCATCTAACTGAAGTATCTCAATGTTTTAAATAACATTTTCACTATTCACAAATGAATTGCTTCACTTGCACTTGACTTTCTTGAAACAGCACTTGATACTTTCGCTTACTGTATTGTAAAACAACACAGCAGTTCACACTTTTCACTTCATTGCATCACTAGTCGCTGCTACAGTCTCCCTTATCTGATGCAAAGTTTCCACTGCTTTGTTTCTGAGCAGCCCGTGGTGACTCAGTGGATTGACCAGCACTCTTATTTAAAGCCGTCTAAATTTATCCAAGCTGTGTGGTAATTAATATTCCTGTAGTGTGCAGCTCACTGACTTAGGAAACAGTGTGGTGCAGAGCTGCTCACTTTATGCCTTTTGGTCAAGCCATGGGGCTTTCATTGCTTTACAGCTGTAGACTGTTTATATTTAGTTCTGCCTATTGCCAGTGGAGGCACAGACAGGGGGAGAGGGGGAGGGGTGTGTGATAGGAGGAGTGGGATAGAACATAGAGGAGGAATGGGGAGGGAAGGGAGCAGTCACGGGGGAAGGGAAAGGTCAGGGATAAGAGAGTAGAAAATGGAATAGGTCATGCACGCGCCTGTCGTGATTTTTTTCAAGGGGTGGTCAGATATGTAAAGGGCGGGGTAGAGGAGGGTGGAGGGATGACACTGGATCCCCCTGTGCCGATGCATATTGTGCCCGGGGACTGTTGCATAACTCTGCATAGTGCTTTATGGAACTGAATCAGCTACAGCTGCAACAACCGCAGTCACACAGTCTGATGTTTTAAAAATGACAGACGCTAAGCAGACAGGAAAATGGCAAACCATACAGTCAGGCCTCTAGTGAAACGGTTTCACCACTTCCTTCACACACTGAGACAAAAGTGTTGACCTTCTTTCATCAGGCAGTTTCTCACGTATTTATGAGAGGAACCACAACTCCTGCAAATTGAGCTCTGAGTTGCACTTTTACCCTTGCACCTATGCATAATTCTCACCCTGTGTCTTACCTTTGAGAGAAAATATGACCTAATTGTCTCCCCCTTTTGTCTTCCTCCTCTCCCTTACTATAGTCAGGATGCCTCACGCATACCCCTTCCTCACTCCTGAGCAGAAGAAGGAGCTCAGTGATATTGCTCTGAAGATCGTCGCTAAGGGCAAGGGAATCCTCGCCGCAGACGAGTCTACTGGTAATGCATTTCAAGAAAATGTATATACTTTTTAATGAAACAAAAACAATACTCCCTAGACAGTCACATTGGATTGCCTTTTTGAAACATTTTAATTTAAAGACTGTGTGGGAAAAAAATTATGAACACAGTGTCACAGTGATAAAATGTACATTTCTCAGCAACAAAGTGGACATTTTGTGCTCTCACAAACACACAAGCACACCAAAAAAGGATCCTGTCTTCATCTGTCTCATGTCTCCCCAACCTCTATAGGCAGCGTGGCCAAGCGCTTCCAGAGCATCAATGCTGAGAACACTGAGGAGAACAGGAGGCTGTACCGCCAGCTCCTCTTCACCGCTGATGAGCGCATGACCCCCTGCATTGGTGGCGTCATCCTCTTCCACGAGACCATGTACCAGAAGACCAATGATGGCAAGGTCTTCACCCAGTACCTGAAAGAGAGAGGCATGGTGGTAGGCATCAAGGTCGACAAAGGTGTTGTCCCCCTGGCCGGAACCAACGGCGAGACAACCACCCAGGGTGAGCGTACAACAGATACAGACACAAGGAGAGGGATGTGCCAACACCTTTTAATACCTTAGTCTAACTTATCCGGTGTACTCACAGGTCTCGATGGTCTGTATGAGCGCATGGCCCAGTACAAGAAGGATGGTGCTGATTTCGCCAAGTGGCGCTGTGTGTTGAAGATCACCCCCACCACTCCCTCTAGACTGGCCATCATTGAGAACGCCAATGTCCTGGCCCGCTATGCCAGCATCTGCCAGATGGTAAGACACATCAAGATACGTGCTGAAATCATTGTGGAGTCTTGACTGTTTTTTTAACGTAATTCTACAGGTTTTATGGCAAGGAAAGATCTATGGAAATATGTTCAGTTCAGTTAAGAAACATGTCCTTTCATTAGTCTGTGTTGTTTGGCTTTAGTTTCTATTTAAAACGTAGTAATGTCAGTTCAAATACCAACCTAATCACATCAAAGAACTTGTCAACACTCTAAAAAGCTCCATACAGGAACAAACGCAGCGTCAGTGCTAGTTTTAGTTCCACAAGACTCTAATTTAAATATGTCACTTACTTCCTTTTGATTGTTTGTGTCTCTGCCTTCCTCAGCACGGCATCGTCCCCATCGTCGAGCCTGAGATCCTCCCTGACGGTGACCACGACCTGAAGCGCTGCCAGTATGTTACAGAGAAGGTCCTGGCTGCCATGTACAAGGCACTGTCCGACCACCACGTCTACCTGGAGGGCACCCTGCTCAAGCCCAACATGGTTACCGCCGGACACTCCTGCTCCCACAAGTACAGCAACCAGGAGATCGCCATGGCAACTGTTACCGCCCTGCGCCGCACCGTGCCCCCTGCAGTCCCTGGTGAGCTGGATGCACACGAAAGCCTACTCTCTCACTGACATTCAAAAGTTTGACATTTTTGCAGAAACAAGCATTTTTTAAAACCTTGCTTATTTCCATAAAACATTGAATTCTTAGTAATTAGTCTTAGTAATTAAGTTTTGAATTTCCCTGAAGGAACACTCCCAAGGGATCAATAAAGTGTCTATCTATCTATCTATTAGGCATTACCTTCCTGTCCGGTGGCCAGAGTGAGGAGGATGCTTCCATCAACCTGAACGCCATGAACCAGTGCCCTCTGCACAGGCCCTGGGCCCTGACCTTCTCATACGGCCGTGCCCTGCAGGCCTCTGCCCTCAAAGCGTGGGGTGGCAAGCCCGAGAATGGCAAGGCATGCCAAGAAGAGTTCCTCAAGAGAGCTCAGGTAAGCCTACGTGTAAATAGAGAAATGTTATTATAAATAAATGTAAGTCAACATCTAGTGATGTGTTTCACATATTCTGTGGTAGGGTTTTGTTCAATACACTGTACTGTAAGCATCAAAATTAGGTTGTGTGCTGTGCAATCAATAATGCTGTCCTTTTTGCCTCCTAGGCTAACAACCTTGCCTGCCAGGGAAAATATGTACCCGCTGGAGCCAGCACTGCTGGTGGAGAGTCACTGTTTGTGGCTAACCACGCCTACTAAGCATGGACATTCCCAATTCAAATCCCTTTCCACCTTCTTACCACCACAATTACAGCACCATGGAAAAGGCATGTCCTCTTAGGCACGGCCTAATAGCACTTTCACAGCATCTTGGTAGAAAGACAAAACAGAAAAGATTGAAGAAAACTTTCTTTTGGGTTTCTTCCTGCAGTTGGGGGATCCTGATCTGCCTCCATTCCCTTCATTTTTACAACTTTTTTCTAGTGAAGATTCCCATACTGTTTTTAAACAACTAATACTATTTTCCTTGGCATGATTCCACCAAGAGAGTATATGATCCATACCGACGCTATGGAATAAAGTATTTACCCTGACATGTTGCTTTACTTTCTTTTTTGATTCTTTGCACATCATTATTCTAAAATGTCATGCTATCAGCATGAATACGCTGAAGCCATAGCATATAATACTGTGATAGCATTAGACCAACAAAAAGGAAATCAGTAGGCTACTTTTTTTCGTAATGAATATATTTAAGGGTTGATTCTCAATAACAATTATACTTCCCATTACAGTATGATGTTTTCAAACTGAAATCAAAAAATATTCCTGAGATGCTTAACTGAATAGCTAGCCCACATAATTGTTTTCTTAAAGTGCATTGTCTGATAAGAAAACAACTGTGGAGCCATATCACCCGTTGTCCATAGCAGTGTCAGTTGGCCAGGTTGTTGGTAAAACTATTTAATGGATTGATGTGAAATTTTAGACATAACACAGGTTAAAATTTCCACTTGTCCAACACTTAATGTTAGCTAGTTTATTCTGAAAGTTAGCAAGCTAAAAATGCTGATGTTAACTGTATGACAAAAAGTGCCATCCACTTTATATATGCTACAGTTGCTTGATCAAACTGTCATAACATGCTAAATTAATACATCATGCTTGTCAATTATACACTGCCTACGAAGTCCTTGGCTCCACTAGATGTCTGATACACCATCACAAATAGGTCCACTCAAACAGTAGGAATCTGTCAAACTTAAGCAGCTCTCATTGGATTGAAAAGGCCTTCATGTGGATTCCTAAGCCATTATCAGAGTATCTATCTTCATACAACATGTAAACCAATTAGTAGCCAACGAATATTTCAGAAAGAAAAAAAGGTTTTATGAATTACGCCTGAGGTCAACAAACATTAACATTTTAACAATCCTATATGTTCATGTTATGAAGATGTGAAAAGTAATTAAGTATGACACTATAACATCTTAACATAGTGAGCCATCATACCATATGGTCCTGCTACAACATTCAAAGGTGTATTATACATTGATTTATCAATAATTCAAAACTTTGGACCAAGTGTCACATTTATGATGTAAGAAGGCATGTTGTGCCGCTATTTAAATGTTCTTACATCAGTAGACTTTGTTTTGTAGTTGTATTTTCACCAGTGAACACAATGCCAAATAATTTACCTAGCAGTGAAACTAATACCAGCAGTAGGCTAATAAATCAGACTTAATTAATTTATTTTCTTTAGTTGATCAGATCTAAAGTGTATTTTAATGATAGATAGAGCAAAAATAACAAATATGTTTTATTATTTAGTTAATACTATGTGATTGAAAAGCTACATCGTGGTTGCACTTTAATCAATCAAGCTCAGCTACAATCACCATGATGTAAAACATAAGTATAATCTGAATCTCGGTTAAAAACAAAAACGTATATTTAAAATACAAACGTAAATCATCACATCAAAATGAAGGTGAAAAGTTGTTGGTGCCAAACTGCTATAGGGCTAAAGTGAGCAGGAACAGTTTCACTAAGGTGATGGCTAATGTGAACTCAGTTGCCACGGCAGTGCTTGTGGTTGTTGCAGCAGGAGACCTTGTGGTTGTATTTTCTGAGTCTGTTATATGGCACATAAAGTTGCTGTCTGGGTCGTTACCTTTAGAGGCGAATGTCACAAAACTAACATTCGCCCCAGCCACATGAGCCATGATCCAAACCATAGACTTCAGGAATATCAGCCTGGGTACAAGATACTCCAAAAGTGGTAATGCCAGCCTGCATCCACACTGAGCCTTATTTGCATTGCAAAGGTCCACCCTGAAAAAAGAAAAGACATAACGAAAACAATTAATTAATTCTGCTGAGACTGGAGTAGGTTTGCCAAGCACATTCTTACTGACAATATCACTTTAATAGCAAATATAATAAGGTTACATTGCGGTGCTGAAATTGATATGAGATGAGAGAAAGTATTTTAACCGCAAGCCTGAGTAAACTGTAAGAAATGAATATTCGACTATAAAATAAAATAAGGTTTATTCATAAATGATCAGTAATAACCTTGCATGTTCCTTTGTTCTCTTGCCCTGTACAAATCATTTAATCAGTGATGGTAGCAGCTGCAATCGGGATGTATTTGCAAGTGCACTGTTTTCTTCCAATGACAGGAATATGAACCTCTTGCAGTGAGTGCAAGGCTGGCAGGGACACTGTGGGAGACAGAGTAGGAGATCAGAAGACACTCCATTCCTTCCATTTCTGTGTTAGGGGGTATTTGTGTTTTTCTCCCTGTCTTTTGATCTAAACATGGTTTCTTCACTACTCCAGTAGAACTTTGTTGACTGGAAATAAATCACTTGGCCTAAATTTGTTCTCGTCAAATGTCTTTGTTAATCGATGATGTTCTTATTCAGGCTATGCAAGAGAAAATCTTCTTGGAGTCCCTGGTAAAGCAGTACTTTGTGCTAAATCCCAATGTTAAGTTGCTCACAGGGACAATGCATGTTGATTTTTAATAGGTATAATTTTTATCAGCTTATACTGCTATACTGAAAAATCCAGAGAGCGTTTTGTGGAGCAGATAGACTTAATCAATTTTGTGTCAATTTATTTGGCAATGGCTTGAATCTAACGGACATGAATTTACATGAAAAAGTTAGTCACTTCAGTCTTAAAGCTTTGACTTTATAATGGTGCTCGAAGAAAAGCCTGACGGCATACTCACCATCCTCACCAAGTCTTCCCCAGCCAGTGGACCAGCAGGAGGTGGAGTTGTGGAACTGACTGGAATTACTTTCCAGGCAGACAGGTCTGATGTAGTTAGTGAAAGTGTCAGGGCTGCAAAGCTTCATTAGGGCAATGTCATTGTTGAATGAAGTGTGGTTGTTGTAGTTAGGAGGAACAATTACCTGGCACACAGTGTGGTTCACCTCATGAACATTAGGACCGGCCTGAGTCTCTTTTCCAAAGAAGAGAGTCCATGCACTACTAGACCGTCTGAGGTTAAAAAAAAAAGTATATATAAAGTAAAAATTAAACAAATTGTCAGTGAATATACTGTACTTAAAAGTCTGTGTTGATGAAGGCAGATACTTGGTGGGGAACACTGAGTTCTAGTTTGCTACAGTGTTGCTATAATTGCAGTGTGGCTGGGTTTTAAAATAAATTAGACTTGAGGTGTATCTAACCCAGGGGTGTCCAAACTTTTTTCACTGAGGGCCACATACAGAAAAATCTACGAAGGGCCGGGCCACTTTGCAAAAATAACAAATTTATCAGGACATGTAGCTGCTCTGATGTTTAGTTTCATAGTGTCTTCGTCAATTGTAATCCTTCTTCACGGCAACACTTTTCTTGCACATTAAACAGACACATCCCCTCTCTTGTTAAATGCCATTGATACACCCAGTGTTTTCCTTTTTTGTGTTCAATGTCCAGGGTGAAAATAGTAGCCAGTCGGGATCCCGACCCTCGTAGGGGGGTCCGGGGGTATGCCCCCCCGTGAGATTTGTTTAAGTTTTTAAAGTGAAATGCATGAATCTGGTGCACTTTGAGAGGGAAATTAAGAGGCTAAATCTGAAGAATTTTGTATGAATAAAAATGGAGACACTGTGTCAGATGAATTACATTAATACATTACATTTTTAAAATGTGCCATGGGCCAATCAATCAGTTTTGACACCCCTGCACTAGTGGGTTAACTAAGAAATGCAAAAAAGGGCCATTTCAAATTTGCTGCGCGAGTGCGCGTGTTTAGTGTTGGTCTGGACACGCTCCGTTGAAGCTTTATCAAGAAGACCAGAAATCTGGCTATGGTTTCAATTGGTTCTATCTAATATGGGCGCGCCAGAGCCCTTTATATGGTACTCTGGGGAGGACGTAACCGGATGACGACAGTGACGTGCATGCGACGTCGAAGCCGTGATAGTAAACATCAAAGATGGCTGCGGATATGTTGTGTGAGTTTGAGACTGCTTTGGCCTCGACCCTTAACGATTTGGAAGACGGCACTCAAATCTTTCATTAGCAAGTAAGTGGAATGTTCTGTTTTGCCGACCGACAATGACAAACGTTTAATTTAACAGTTTAACAGCTGTTCGCTAAACGAAAGGGGCTTACGTCACCTTGTGCATCGCTCTGATTGGTTGTAGTGCTATCCAACTGCGTGCAGTGGCATTTGAAATGCACGAGTAGGAGCCGCCCCTTGAGTTGGAAATTACTATTGATCGTGGCCAGACCCTCTATCGTTGAAGATATCAGGGTCTGGATTTCTACCATCTACCATTTCACATTATATTTTTAAAAACGGCCGCGGGCCAATAAAAAGCGGGCCGCGGGCCGCAGTTGGGCCCGCGGGCCGTAGTTTGGACACCCCTGATCTAACCCAATGTCCAATCTTCAATTCAGTAAAACGAAAAAAACAAACAAACAATAAAAGTAAAAATCTGACCTAAAGCATAGGCTTTTCCTAGCCTGGTGCTACCAGACCATCGTACTTCATTTCATTTGTACAGAAGGTCTGACAGTGCTGTAATTGGCAAACGTTCACTCATGGAGGCGGGTGTCTGTTAAAGTTTAAAACTATTGGATCTGCCCAGTGCCACTCTGGATTAGCCAACCAATCGCATAACGTTTGGTCGTCACGTGTGTCATGAGCCGGCTTCTGGCAACTGAAACTGGAGCGCGACTTCGACGTCATCATTCTCAGCCACTCGCTCTGTTCGCTGATTGGACCGGCTGTCGAATCTCCGGCAAAACTGGGAAATGGGCTGTACACCCAGACTGACTACTGAAGGGAAAATAAAATTTGGCCGGAAGTAGGCGGGCGGGCGGAGCCAGGCTAGGCTTTTCCTGTTTCCTAAAAAAAAGGACCTGAGCTGACCTGAACCATGCCTCTGGTGAACTTTTTCTAGTCCACATTCTTTACAGGCTGGTAGGACCTAATTTGCCAGGGTTTAGAGGTCTGTCTGTGCAAAATGTGGTGCTTGATAAGGCGATACATGCAGGTGCTCTGTTGTACAATTTTGCTGGACTAGTTAGTTATTGTCTAGTCCACATAACAGTTTTTTTTGTGATCAATCCATCTTGGGTTCAGGTAGTTATTGTGTTGCGTCTTTAAAAGTTTTCAAATAATTCTATTTATCAGTGAATGATTCTGATGTTTGCAAGAAAAATGTGAGCACAGGAAATGAAACATGAAGTGAAGAGTTTCTCTTACAATCTGGCGCAATGGGCTGCAGTGAGTACCCACTGGGCACTGATAAGGGTCCCACCACAGATGTGTCGATGAGGCCCATAGAAGGAGTAATGCATGCTGACCTGCCAGGGCCATGACCCAGCAGTGGCATTCTCTCCACCCACTACCCTTGCGTTCCGAGATGATGATACTCCACAGTCTGACAGAGCATGGAAAACTTTGTGTCAGTAACTGTGCAGTACAGTTAGTCAGTTTCATGTGTTCATTTGTAGCTGAGTTTAGTCACAGTTTCCCATGGTATTTGTTGTTACATTGCATCTCTACAGCATTAACATAGAATAAATTAAGCCCAACTGTGCTCACCCTGAGCCTTTGATCCTGCGGGGATGAGAAATAAAGAAAATGTTACTTACATCTATATATCTTAATGTGTGTGTTTTAATCGCATCAATTAATAAGAAGATATACTGTACCGTAACTACAGACACAAGGTGGCACTATTGTACCAGCTGCCTCCTCTAACTCCTTCTAATGCATGACATGGCTGTACACCCAAACACAACTGTGCAGCATTTATAAATATTTTGTTTATATTTAATGCTGATATCACAACAACAAGTTGTGTTTTCACACTTCTGTCACGGATTGTCTCATACATTTCTGTTCTCAACGAGCAGCTGTTGGTGCAACAAATTAGTTCCAGAACAGTACACTTTGCTTTGCTGTAATAAATGACAATGAAATAAAAACAAATCTTCCATTTGAATTCATTAATTGCAGTCGTGTTAGTCTATATTTTAGGTGAGTTGTGGAGTTAATTGTAGCTCTTCACGTTCTCTTAATATACACTTCCAAAATATGAACCAGGACATTTTTCTTTGACCCACTGTCAGCGAAAGGTAGACATTATTACATTCTTGGGAGGGATGTGTTGAAAGACGAAATTGCAGATTCTATCTTAGTCTCAAGCTAAAGCAACAGGAAGGAATACAACTGGGCCTTTTTCTAGGCGTCTCCTTTTTATGTTAGAACAAGGAAATCAACCTTTGGGTAACAATTTATTATAATGTTCATTTATAAGGGGTGCACAGGTCATTTGTTAGTCATATATAAGTCATTAGATGATGATGAACCAATACTTTACAAAACAGTAATATAATGATTGTAAATGATTAATAACTGCTATTTTAACATATCACAAATGTGTTGTAAGGCATATATAAAGCTTTAAGTAAATAAAGAAATGCTCATTAACAAATGATTGGCTCCATTAAAGAAAATAAACAAATGTAAAGAATATGTGCTTAAGGTTTGACCAACAATACAAATCTAACAATATAATAATAATATAAGAATAAGAAGTAAGTATGAACATCGTTATACAATATGTACAAAGTAAGTCCTGGAAATAACTGGAGTATATTAGAAATGCAATATGTACAATACTGACATCAGAAAAGTGTTACATTGTAAGTACTGGAAATAACTATATGTCAATGAAACATGTTATACATTATGTAAAATATTGATATCAGAAAGAATTTATGAATACATGTGGCACTGTATCAATAATACTGAAACAGCAATGTAATAATTAGTATTGTGTACAGTAAAAGTATTGAACTGATGAAATATTGTGTAGTAGTGCTGTCCGCGACTAAATATGTACAAAGTTGAATCTGATTGGTCGACTCTTGCCTGTAGTCGAATAATCGTCAAATCAAGCCATTTTTTTATTGCTTGTTGATCCATATTCTCAATTGCTACATTGGCACACTTTTTCCCACACCACACAAAGTGGCCAAACCAATTTTATATGCTTTCTTCTTGAGTTGACAATAGAATGTATGTCTACCTCAGTCACTCAAACTAAGGAGACTGATTACAACCTTGAGTTGGTTTAAACATTTTTTTATAATAGGCTGATATTTATACCAGCTAGTCGACCATTGAGTCATGCAATTTTACTGCTCAAGTATTTAATCAATCTCTTTAATGTTATGACTAAGGTAGATATAAATCCTTATGCCAACTCAAGAAGAAAAACTATATTTGCCCCTTTGTGTGGTTTAGGAAAAAACAACAAGCAGGAAGTAAATAGCTTGATAATTGACGATTATTTGACTATAAGCAAGATTATAGGATTCCCCCGCTCTGAAAATTTAATTCACTTTTTTAAGATTAAATAATCATAATTGCGTTTGCAGTTTTTAACATGATCATGCATGTCATTTAGCCTATGTGATGAGGGCATAAAGTTGTTATGTCATATGTTTTTAACTGGGTGATTAAAAACTAAAACCCCCTAGTTTGGGCTGAACTGCCTCCTCACTGAAATTGACAAAAGTAGTTTGACCTCTGCTCTCCTCATCTTGCAAAAGCAGTTTGTAAAGACTGCCATACTGAGTTTTGTGGAGCTGATCATTTAATCAACTTTTTGTCAAGTTGTTATGCAATGAATTTAATATAACCAACATTCATTTATGCAAACGTTACGCACTAGGGATCATAGCTTTAAGTCATTAAAAAACTAAAGACATCATGAGGATTTTATTATTTGGGATAGAGCCAGTTTCCCCCATTTTCCAAACATTGTGCTAATACTAGCACTAGCGTGGTCACTTTACTCATGTGAGCTTTTTTTTTATTTCCAATAAATACAATTTTAGATAATAATAAAAACTGCCTTTTTTGTAGAAACTATTCATTTCTGTGTTTCGAAACTTTGTTAAATCCATGTTACTATAAAAGGTAATGTAGGAGCAACATATCCTTGGGACTGAAAGTTGTTTCTTGTAGATTCAAACCACAACAATCACTCTCCTTGCAGTTGTAAGTCTTTTGTTTTAAGTGAACTTAACATAAATACCAGATACTGCACATTTCAAACACATTTTATACTGAGCATTATCACACTAATTTTTGCATTGTGTGTAACCCTGCAGCCTAGTTCACCTTGACAATGTAAACATAACAAAATGTACAGCACATGCTTATCTTAGTTATATACAGTAAAAAAAAAAAAAATCTTAACATATTTATTACATTTTGCACAGGTTTGGTCCATGGCATAGATATTTTTGTTTCAAGATATATGAACACACAACTCGTAAATGTCATGGCGGCAGACTCCAGTAGATAAAAGTAAAAATTAATTATCAACCATAAAAAGAAACAAAAATACTGATGACAAAAATAAATAAATAAATTATAAAAAAATAATAGAATTATTATCAACCATACAAACAAAAATAAAGGTAATTAATGGCAAATATTTATCTAAAAATATATATCAATATAATAATATTGTCTACAACCATTTTCTTTATATATTCACACAGGAATATCTAGAAAAATTTGAATATCACTGAAAAGTTCATTTCTGTCTGTAATTTATTACAAATAGTGAAACTTTCATATATTCCAGATTTACCACACATAAAATGAAATTCATCTAGAATAAACATACCTTTCAGAAGGCCGACATCTCTGTACCACAAATCCTCTCCTTGATTGGTTGTATGTAATATTCTTATACTAGAGCTACTGTTTTTTTTATTCCATGAGCACCAAGCCATAACCATCAAGATTAAAACAAAAGGCTAGGACAAAAAAAAATTAAAAAAAGGATAAATAAGGATAGGATTTTTTTTTAAGTAAGCTTAATTATCAACAATACAAACAAATAATGGTTATTAATTAATTATTGTTACATTCCCATGCTCTTGTGTATGCTACTCCATCCTCCTCTGCTCCACTACCTCAGCTGCTCCTAAACTAGACACACCTGGAGACCTAATCAAGGGACTACATGCTTAAAAGAGGAGCTGCAGGGCAGTTGCGGTCTTTCTCTGCTCTGCTACCAGCTCGATGTGCTGCGGTCTGCTACCTGGTTGTATCGTTGCTGTCAACTGCTTAGCAGTTCTGTTTTGTAAATCCAAATCTGTGTTGAGGCAGGAAGCCATGTAGGGGAGGCCTACCATTTTGTTTATCCCCCTTTTTCTCCTGTTTTTGATTGTGGCTAGGGAGGTGAGCATTTGTATTTTTATTTACTTTTAGAAAGAACCCTTTTGTTTGAAGACAGGGAACCCTTTTTGGTTTGTGTTGTTGGCCTGTGGGTCTCCCTGACGAAAGGGCTTGAGTTTGCAATAAACACCGTTACTTTTGACCACCTAACTCCTATTTTTTCTTTTTGATCTGGTATGTTACTTCCCTTACCCCTAGACCACTTAGGGGACGTAACAATAGCTACATCTGCATTTTGACCCTGATATAAATTATTTTATTCCAGTGTCCTCCATCATGCCCTGGAGTCCCTGCTCTTGTTTAGACCTTCCTGAAGGCCACTCAATCTTTCAACCGATGAAAGGAATAAAGTGTCAGAGAGAAAGAGGAGAGCCATGAGCAAGCACATAGTACTCAAACACAAACAGCCAAATGAAACACATTTATCAATTTACATCTCACTTTTCTTTTCTAAAGCCGAGAGGGAACAAGAGAAAGGAAAAGCCGTCGGAGACAACACTTCAGCTCTGGGACACAGATACCCTGTGTGATCTCCAAATAAGAAATGCACATTCTCACTGACTGATTGTTTGTTAGGAACAATTGAAGTGTCAAAGTCAAACAATTTAAACAACTGATCGGGTTAATGAATATTCAATTGGGGGGGGGGGGTTAAACAGACAACACCTTTTCCTTTAAACATCGAGCACTTGATGTGGCTAAATATTAACTTTAATCAGATGGAGCTGACTGGAAAGAAAGACAGCCTTGTACAGCAGGGAAGAAAATAACCATCTTCCTTGTTTTATCCTCTTCCACAAATTTAACACCATGCTTACTTTTCCCCAGATTTGAAAAAAAAAAGGTTTGTGGTCTTGCCTGAGTGTTTGCCCACAGCTCAGCAGGATAACCCTCTCTGTTTGTTCGTGGCAACACTGCACCAATGTAAAGTAGCCCCAAAACCTTGGCAAGAGGCCCGTCTGAATGTTAAGTTTGCCCACTTGTGTCTCCCTGCACATCTCCCCCTTCTCTTTCTTGCTCCATCGGTCCTCTCAGGCCTGCTTATTTAAGAGGATACACACATATCAAGGGCCTCCTTTCACTCCTCTGAGGCCCTGGGACAATATTTCTTATTTCCCCATCGGGCAGGACAAACCCGCCCACTGTCACCTGGCAGCTCTATATAAGACAGCGAAAGGGCCTGATGATAAGAACTTGGTCTCAAGAAAAGTCTGACCATGCGGGGTAAAGTCCTCGTCTCTGTTGTCCTCCTGACTCTCATAAAACATGGTGAGTAGTTGTCAGTCTATTGTGTCATTAAAAAGGCAGCATTGTCATTGCTTCACCTAATGACAATGTCTGAGCTGACAAGGTGAAATTGGAAATAGTGATTCTGAGCTATCTAACCTTGACTTGGACTGCGGTTTACATTCTTTTCAGATAAATCTGTGTGAAAGGGTAGGTGGCGTAGGTTAGTCACATTCACTCATGTCGGTGTCAGCATTATTTAGTGTGGATTTGTGTTAATCTTCAGAATGTATGTTATGACCAGTTTTGGAGAATTATGTGTGCAGTGTGATTTTACTATGCTTTCTATACTAGGACTAGGACTGGCATTTTTCGCATGCCAGAGGACTTTTAAAATACTTTGAAAAGACTGAAGATTGAAACCCTCTTACATCTAAAGACAATCAACTCACACCTGAAGACAACTAGTCATTAGTTTTCAGTCACAGAGTGAGATTTTGAAAAGACAGGGGTCTCATATTGCAAGACTACAACTAGATTCCTTTTGAGATTAATATCATTTCCGCAAACGCGATTGTGATTATTTAATTAAAAACAAGTTAATTCAATATTCCGAGTGGGGGACTTCCTTTAGTTATTTGACCAGCTTTATTTGCTGATCTCATCCCCCAATAACTTTAACTCCTAACCCTGTATTTGACGGTAGAGTGTTCAGGTTGCGCGGCTGTCACCGAGGCTTCTATGAAAAAGTATCCGAAATAAGTGCCTTAACAGGCGGACACAGGTCGCGACTAATGCCGCTCCTCCTGTGTCGTGCTTGGTGCATGCGAGAGTGTGACAGTGTTTACGTCATTTCGCTTGAGCCAACCCCTAGACTACTACGATAATATCAAACCTGTTTGATAATGTTGGAACGGGAAGACGACTGGCTGAAACCGGGTCAGAAGACCACCATAGGCCTACACCAAACGACTGAGATTACGTGTGCGCGCGCCACAACTCCAGCACGACTCCCGTGATTTCAGTCAGACATTGGAAGATTGTCTGCGATTGTCAAATCGCGTGAAAAGTCGTGTAGTGTAAACCCAGCATTAATGTAATGAAGTGCTCGGATTTCTGCGGGTGTTTGATTCAGACTCAATTATCCAAAACATTGCCAATCTGGTAATTATTCAGATTCAGAATGCATGTCTAATAGGCTAAATGTACAATGTAACAATATGATATCCTTTTGCAACGTGATCCTTCCTTCATGCAGTAGAAAATATTTCTAGTCCATGCTGGCAGCCCCTAGGTCCAATAATATTCACATGCACTTATTTAGGGCTGCACCTCCAGTAACTATTTCAAAACATGGAACACTGTTTACATGGCTCACTACTCTGTGTACCTTACCCTTATTATCATTTCTTGGAGATTCAAGGAGGATAATCACCATGGTTACAATCTGTGAAAAGTATATGAGTATATTCTAATTAAAAAGATCTCTTTTTGCTCCTTAGTGCTTCGTTGCTTTGTTGGTGGATCAGTAGGATGTTAACTCTTAAATGATTTGCACTAGATGTACCAATGTCGTCAATAATGACACCCCACCAAAGTACTGCGCATTAGTAGGCTAATTTCTCTTAAAACTCTTGTTCTTTTCCTTCCTGTCAACCTGCTATGATCTGCCTATTTATCACACTTGACAAGCGGTGCAGCATAAACACTTCACACTAAAGAAAGCTTTCCATTGCGTGGCTCTTAACTTTCCGGCAAGTATTTATTGTACTAGTTACTAATTAAGCTGATTGGGTGGCCGGACCTGACTGAAAGGCTTTCTATTTACACCGATTCAAGGAGGTATACTGAGAACATTGATTTACGATTTGAGGTGAAAAGAAAGAATGTGAGGTGGAACATTTCATAAAACGCTGTATCACTGTGCATTCAGGTTGATTCCTCATAATACAACAAACTTGAAAAGTACAATTGGCCCAAGCTGATACATTCCTACAATGTATCAGCTTGGGCAAATAGTAGGCTACTTTGTCTGTTGTTGCTGTTGTATTTTTTGGTGACACATATGTATCTGTTTATCTGTAGTCATTGTCCTAAAGTCAGCTAACTAACTCATCGATGTCAGTTATAAAGTTTTTTTTGTTTAGGTTTGCTAACATTAGCTAACACTGGTCACACCATATCAAGTAATACTGTGGTTTGCAACAGTTGTGAGTGTGTTTAACTGAACAAAGGTGGGTTTTATTACAGTTGTGTTGCATTTTTTATTATTTGTAGGAGAAATATTGTGTCATCACATAATGACTGTGACTGTGTAATGTATGCTATAAATAACCAGAATTTAAATTGAGCTTGACATCTTGAATATGTTATTTACTCAAATAGGCTATAAACATTTAGACCGCCTTAGTTTGACCGTAATATATTTTCAATTCATAATTTAGTAGCCTATAAGTTCAGACATCTTTATCATCCAATATCGAAGCTAAATTTGACCAAAGGTCGACAAAATTTCATTAATAATCTCACAGACCCTTCTGCGCAAGGATCATCCATCAATAGATTATGTCCAGTCATTTTCTCACCATCTAAACTTCCTTTCTCTGCTTACAGTGTCTCCAACCGAAATACAGGGCAGCCCAAACACAAACGCAACCCTCCCCTGCAACGTGACCTTCCCTCTCTCTGTGAAGGGGGACAAAATAGACCCGTCTCTCATCGCAGCCAGCTGGATAAGTAACAGCTCTGACGTTGCCTCGCTCAGAGAAGAAGCGGTGCGAATAAAGAAAGGCTTCAGTTGGGACACCAGACATTTTGTCAATGGGGACTTTTCACTGACCATCCTCAGGGCCAGTCTCGACCTGCAGGGGGTGTATGAATGCACCGTCAGCTACAACTCCACTATTCTGCAGTCCAGTAACATTACATTTGGTATCCTTGGTATGTCTTTCGTTCAGTTGTCGAGATAAACATTTGTGAACATAAAAGAAGAAACAAAGCTGAACAAAGGCTTTTTTTTCTCTCATGTTTGCCTCAATATCATCTACTTCTCCCCTTTCCAGCTCCCCCGACTCTTTCCATCCCTCAGCAGTGGGTGGTGTTGGAAACACAGAGCCAGCTCAAATGCCGGGCAGATGGTTTCTACCCTCCTCCTGTCTTTTTCTCCTGGACCAGAGATGGACAAGTGATGTATCCTCCCTACCAGGATGAAGGTGAACAGACTCCAGATGGATACTACATGGCAGTGGGCAACCGGACCATTTGGCCAACCCCCGAGGACCAGAATGTGACCTTTGGCTGCAAAGTGTCACACAACGGCAGCTATCAAGAGTTGGATTTCCAACTCAATATCACCTGTGAGTGACAACAACAAAGAAAAGCCCATACATCACTCAATGACACATTTTTTCTTCCCCCGTAAACCTAGAATAGCTTCTTCCTTCCGTCGTTACGCGATGCAAACTTTTTTGGCAACGGCTTATAATTCCAATCAGACCGTGATATAGTTTCTTCTCTCTCTACAGACCTCCCTTCTGTTACACTTTCTGTTGTGCCCATACGCTCCAACGGCAATCCTCTTACTCTTTACTGTGATGTGGAGAGTTTCTACCCAGAGGAAGTGTCTGTGTCCTGGCTTCAAAATGGCACTGACCTCCCCGAGACCCCTGCCAATGAGCAGAACCCAGATGGGACCTACAGAACCAGACGCTATTATACTTTGAGCCCTGAGCAGAGAGAGCGAGGTGGGAAGGTGGATTGTGCAGTCAATCAGCCCGGTGTAGTGCAACCAGTCCATGGCTCAGCGTACCTAGAGGAACTGGATCCACGCGGTAAGAACTTCAAATATGATAAGAGATTTGAGAAACTGCAATTATGGTTGCCACCTTTTGACATCAGGAACAGGTTTGCAACCAGCTCTGATAACTTCAAAATAAACCAAACAAGTTGTTGTTTTGCTATTGTTGGAGATCATTGCACAAATATTTTCCTACTTGATCGTCTTGTTTATTCATGCTTTGTCATTGCCACACCTTTCCTTAATTTCCGGTTCTGTTTCTCCTGCAGACGAGGCTCCGGTGTTGACTAAAGCCGCAAAAGCATCTGTGGCTATGATGTGTATTTCTATCGTGCTTGTCTTCCTGCTCTGCTTTGGCTTCTCTTGGAGGAGAAGGGACGGTGAGTACGGCCCAACACCCCACCCCCCCCCCCTGCGGAAACCCCTACCCCTTCCAACAAAGGCAGTGGTGACGCCTTGTCCATTTGTGACCATAGTAGTTTGTGACCCAAAGCCAAGAACTGTTTCAAAGATTGTTCTAGTCAATAAAGCTGATTCTGATTATTGCACAATAATTACCACCCTCCCCATTTTTCCCACTTTCTGTCATCTCCTTTATGTCTCCCCTCTCTCAGAGAAGCAGAAGTCCCTGAATGTATCGGGGATCATCCTCCCTCCACGTGTGATTGTGGGACATAAGGGCAGGGTGACAGTGAGCATTGAGGGCAGGAGGGTGGACCGGGTCCAGACCGCATGGTTCCTCAATAACACCCCTATCACCGACACTTCCCTAACAGGTAGGAGAGCTTGCACACATCCACATAACCGGCTGTTACTGGTGAATCCCTCACTGGTCAGTAATCGCCAACTCACACTGTGTGCTACCAAATGTTGTTGATAACTCACAGGTCACAGTGACTTTTAATTCTATGGGGAGATGACAAAGTTCACAAAGAGTTACCAATTGTATCTACAGACATGTAGGATATTTTCATTTGATGGAGTGCAGTAGCCATAAACAACATTTCTCAGTTTTAAATATTTCACTTACTTGTCATTTTAGCTTAATTAAAAGTTGGAACAGGCTATACAGTGATTCTATGATTACTTTCAGAAGGGTTGGATATTTCCTGACATTCAACATTTTTGGTAAATTCACTGTCTTGCCAAGAATTTGATGAGAAGATATATGCCATTTACTTCAATTGTACATAGGGCACATTGAAATGAGTCTTTTTGCATATCCCCTCTCAAGTTTCCCACTTCTGAGGCGGTTCTAGCGCAGGGTCAGCCATAGTACATCGCCCCTGGAGCAGTTTTGGGGAGGAGTGCCTTGCTCAAGGACACAATGGTAGAGATGGTAGCCAACGTAGATGTAATACCAGCCACCGCTAGTTTTAAAGTCAGCTGTTTTCCCCCGTGTTCAATCTTTGTGCTAAACAAAGCTAAGCTTAAGCGCTGGTGGTGGTAACTCCATTTGCATTACATGTACTACAGTATACAGTATGTGAGTGGTATAGAGCTCTTCATCTAACTTGAACCTTTCAAAATATTCCTGTAAATCAACTCAAGGGGAGATAAAAGGGGATGCAACCAGATGTTAAATAAATAGAATATAATGTGATTGGATTGATTTTATATCAACAGATTTAAGTGAATGATGGCACTTGGAATATATTTCATTTGTGTTGCAACTGCTCCTAAAACATACCATGTTTTCTCTTTTACACCTAATTCCGCTAACAATTTACATCGTCAAACATACACAGGAACCTCCAAAGCTAAATTTAACTGCCTCTCTAACCCGTTAACCACCATCCATCTGCCCTACGGTCTAACTCTCACCTCCCCAGTGTCAGAGAAAGGTCCTTTGCTGCCCTCCAGAGGGGAGATGGGCTACTACAAGCTGCACACTCAGGGGCCTCTGCAATCATCAGGGAGTGGCACTCAACAGCTTACCTCCTCGCTCACCTTCATCCCCCAGATTTCATTCCACAAGGGCGCTGTGTTTAAGTGCCAGGTGTCCTACGCGGGCAAAGATAAGATCGTGACGGAGAGGGTGTCTGAGAAGTTTACAATTCTGTGTAAGAAAAAGTTTTATTCTTACTCTCTTTACCTGTACTTTTCTTGGATTTTTTACTTTTTCAATAATGGAAATTTTGGTTAACTTTATCTTTAAGCTGCACCAGAGGTTTCCGAGATCCAGCTTACAGAGGCACCAAATGATTCTGGTAAGGTTAAAATGTTTCTGTATATTAATATGCGCAAAAACACTAATTGACATGAGCGGCTACATCCCTGCAAATTCTTCTTTTCCAGATGTCATCAGTCTGACTGTCCGGGCATCCCATTTCCATCCAGACGTCATTACCTTCCGCTGGTTCTGCCAGGGGAGTGAGCTGAGCCCTGTTGCCTCCCAGGCCTCCTCCTCCCCTCGACCCAATTCTGAAGGCTTCTTCTCAGCCTCCAGCCAGTGCAAACTGCCCCGGAGTGAAGTGGAAAAAGGAGGCACTAAAGTGTGGGTGAGTGTCCACCACATTGCCCTGAAGCAGCCGGTCACCCGCGAGACCATAGGTAAGACAGACGAGAAGAATGCACATTAAATCTAATCTTTTTTATTATTTGTTTTATTATGGATGGGAAAATACAGGTTAACTATCCTATTTATCCACAAACAGGCTTCCTAAGGAGTCCATGTGTGTCCGAAATCATTCACTCCACCTCTTCCCGGGATCAGACTTTTACGCTGGGCTGTGAGATCACAGATTTCTACCCCTCGAACGTATCAGTCACCTGGCTGAAGCTTGGGCAAGGAGAGAGGGATGACAGAGAGGAGGAGGTGGTGGAGGGAGGAGAGATGTGGGGCCCCATGCAGACTCATCCCAGGCTCTTCAAGGCCACAGCCATCCTGAAGAGAAGGGCCACAAATCAGGAGAAAAAGGATAGAGGAGGAGGGATTATTTGTAGGGTGGAGCACTGTTCCCTACTCGAGCCTATTGAGAGACGCTGGAGAAATGTTGACGTTGGTATGAATCATTGTAGGCTCTTTTACTGTCAACAACTTGATCTTTAGAGTGTAACGTTGCGGACATTCCCACACTATCTGAAAAAAAACATCACAATTTATCTGTCTTTTTTTCATTCACTTACATTTCTGCTTGTATTCCTTTAGTCGCTCCCTCCATCCCTCCGTCGCTGTCTGTCTGTTGGAGCAGTGAAGGGGTCGGTGTCTTCTCCCTCCTGTTAAAGGGAGGTCACCCTAAGGTCAAATTACTCTGGGCGGCGGGAGGAGCCACTCTTTCACCGCTGGTGTCCAACGAGACAGAGGAGATAGGAGACGATGGACAGCGGGAGCTGAAGAGTGTGTGCGCCCTGGAGAGGTCCAGCGGCCCGCCGAGCCAGACAGGCAAACAGCTGCAGAGACGGAAGAATGGACATGCAATAAGTACTTGTCATAAATAAATATATTCACATACTTCTTGTTTTAGAGACATTTTCCTATGTACCCTTTGTTCCACTATTTTTTCTCTTAGTCATTTCTTTTTCTAGCATTCAACTACAAATCCCAGGCATCCTAGCCCCACGACTGTTGTTAAAAATGTTAGGGGAGACTTCTTTATGATGTTTTGGTTTCAGTCTGTGAAAACAATTGTGTTAAGAAGCTTAACATGTGATTCTTCTTTTTTTAATACTGTGGGCTTGGGGTTCAAAAGACGTGGGTATAGCATCTAACTTGAGATCTAAAATATAATGTGCATTATATTCCTTTAATAATAAATGTTTACAGATATACTAAGTTAAAACTTTAATTTCTGGCTACAACACTGTATGAGTGTTGGTGCTGTCTTCATTTGTTGTTGGTGTTGCTTTACAGAAACAAGAGCTGCTGTCACGGACCCTGACGCAGAAGGAATACAATACATAGATGAAAAAGTGGATGGGGAGAATAACAACATTGAGGAGGATGAGGAAACAAGGTCAGAGGCGGATGAGGACAGTGACAAAGAAAGAGAGGAAGAGCCAGGCGCGCTGCACATCAACAGAGTCAACTTGGGGAGGGGTCCCAGAGAAAACGAAAAAGCACTTTTTAGAGTCTGCGTGGAGCTCACACACCCGTCACTCAAGTTTCCTGTTTATCGAACCTGGACAGGTAAGATGCTACTAACCATTCAGTCCTGTGGTTCCAGAGATTAGGTTTAAAAGTAGTGCATAAATACTGTGAGCATAAGCATGAAACTTAATGCTTGAGTAAAAGAATACCAATGTGGCAACCAAATGTTCTTAACTCATTCTCATTTCCTCTCTTTCAGAGCCCAATGAGGAAATGTCCTCTGCATGAAAACCCTGATGTGTGCAAGAATCCTTTCTATTTCTATTTCATACATCTCATATAATATATCTTATGTCTCTATAGTAAATGATAACCTCATGCTTTTAGGTTATCCAACTGTCTTTGATGTGATCAGTAAGTGTGGTTTTGTTTCCAACAGTTTTGGTCTTTATTTATTACCTTATATTCTTAATCTGTCATCAATTACTTTTTTCCACAACTCCATTATGTTTTTACAAATGTTTATATTTTTGTGCAAATAATTTTACAGGAACAATCCAGTCAGTTCGATTATTGTTTTCTAGATCTACATCAGAAAATATTATCCAAACCATTTTTACATGCAAAGTTGTTCTCTTCTGTTGAGTGTTACGGTATCTGTTGTTGATCAACCACTGAAATAAGTTCTCATTTTCGCAATACACTTCTGCCTTTCTTTTTTTTAACTGAATAATCAAGATTTTGTTTCCTCTTCTATACAACAAGTACGTTGTACATTGGCTAGCAGGGCTGTATCAACAACTGGAAATAAGCATGTTGTAAATAGATAAATAAAGTTTTCATTCCTTGTTAGAAAATCAGTTTTTTTGTATTCTAACTTTCACAACTATTGCATACACTGTACTTTTGACCATTTAACTTTATCAATAAAAGCCATATACAGCTACTCAACTTTCATGAAAATACAGTCTCACATTCTTACAATTGAAGTGTTGTCTGGGTGCATGCGATCATTAGTAAACCAAGCCCTAAATACTGACTAGTTCCTCAGTCCAGTGGCTTGCACAGACTCTTAAAGGAGCATTGCAACAAACAAAAAAGAAAAAAAATAAGCCCAACGTGTGTGTGTGTGTGTGTGTGTGTGTGTGTGTGTGTGTGTGTGTGTGTGTGTGTGTGTGTGTGTGTGTGTGTGTGTGTGTGTGTGTGTGTGTGTGTGTGTGTGTGTGTGTGTGTGTGTGTGTGTGTGTGTGTGTGTGTGTGTGTGTGTGTGTGTGTGTGTGTGTGTGTGTGTGTGTGTGTGTGTGTGTGTGTGTGTGTGTGTGTGTGTGTGTGTGTGCGTGTGTGTGTGTGTGCATGATGAAAGTGTGTGTGTGTGTGTGTGCATGATGAAAGTGAAAATTAGTGTTGGCTGAATTAGGTAGGCCTACACACACAACCTTACAAACGTCCCTCAAAACTTAGATATAAGAAAAAAAATTAGGGACTGATACTAGTGTGCCCTATGGTAGAAAGAAAAGTTTCATTTAAGCCATAAGGTCACACCATAGGGGCACATGAGCCACTCAAATGTCCCTTATATGACCATAAAGTGCAAGTTTGGAAATCCCCCTCCCCGTGCACACAGTCCACTGCCTCAGTCTGTCTTATGTCAATCATGTTCAATGGTTTTCACTGATATATTTAGGGTTTAATTGACTCATAATTGAGGGCACTTCAGCGAGAACAACACAACGTTGAACATTTTGTTCAACCATGCTTGTAAGTAACTTGTGGGATCTGCACTAACCAATGCTGTGGGTGACCGCGTCTATTTTCAAACATCCGTATCACACATCAATTCAAACTATCACGCACACTTGTCGGATTTATCGGAGGCTCTCGCGCATGTCCGCAAACTCTCCATCACGTAGGCTTTGATGCATCGGCTTCTCAGCTGTGTTAATCACCCTCTTCCTCATAACAACACAACGGACATATGGCTGTACGAGGAACTAAACCCTGACAACCAGCGGCATTGTGCACAAGTGTTGGGATCAGAGTTTGCGATTCGAGTTTCTGGCACATTGAATAGGGAAAGTGACGGGTCCGGTGTGGTTTATCATAACATCCAGAGCGAAATTAAGTCCGACGGTCAGAGACAAAAAGAGGAGGAAGTTTGAAGATGGAGCCCGACGGTCCTGTTTCCAGGGCGGAGAGGACTTTCTGGACAGTTTGGGTGAGCCGCTGCATCACTTAGAGCCAAACTGTAATAAGATAACCAACCGCTTCAATTGTTATGTGGATGTAAAAACACTAAGTCCCCGAGTCTGTGCTTCTCTCTCTCTCTCTCTCTCTCTCTCTCTCTCTCTCTCTCTCTCTCTCTCTCTCTCTCTCTCTCTCTCTCTCTCTCTCTAGTAGCCTGTATACCCTCTCTTTTCCCCGCTCCCCCTACACGTTTTTGTGTTTTATGTAGGCTATATTGCTCTCTCTTACAAACACAAGCACACACACACACACACACACACACACACACACACACACACACACACACACACACACACACACACACACACACACACACACACACACACACACACACACACTGAATAGACTATTGATATCTCTGAAAAAGAGATATCAGATTGTTTTATATTTTAAATGTACATTATGATGTTTTAAATGTGCATTACTGTGTAAAAAGTTAATGTCCACACCCAAACATTACACCACTATGTGACTGGCATTCAACATTAACATTTTAAATCTGGCTACGGTTAGATTGGTTGCAGATTATTTTTAACCATGAAAATATTTTTTAATCATTCCACTGATCGCTAGGAAGTTTATTTTTCACAGAGGCAGACTTGCCTGTAGACAAATGCAGTATGTGTATGTTAAAGAGAGCAGCTCATATTTGGAATCTTCCTTTGGATGGTTTTGAACATCAAACATTTTCCCTATAATTAGTGCTTAATTTCACAGTGATGTCTGCCCAGCACTTAGTTACACCGATTCACCTCAAAGTTGGTTGTGGTTGGAGCTATGAGCCGGCCTCTCAACATCTTTCACGAGAGCCATTTATGGGCCTCGCTTTGTGTATGTGGGCATTGTCATGTTGAAACAGGAAAGGGCCTTCCTCCTAACTGTTGTTGAAATCTGGAAGGACGCTATTGTGAAAAATAACCTTGTATGCTATAACTGAAACTAGGGAACCTTTCCACAACCATATACATAGCCTCAGACCAAATGTATAGGCTAGGCTATAAAGACTGATGTATTTACATTGGCTTCATCCCCAAAACACATGATCGAAGAAATGTGAGAGTACAGAGAACAAATGTCGATAAATCAGTAACATAACTAAGTCAAAGTCTCCCTTTCCTTCCCTTGCCTCCATCTCCTTTTCAGGGCTATATAAGTGGAGCTGTGAACAGATTATTCAGGGCTGAGCCAGCTAACATCGTTAGCAATGACCAAGACTCCCTCCAAGAATCAGCAGTTGACAGTGAGCCTGCTTACCGTGGGCATGTTGCAGATGGTGACGAAAGCGCAACCGGAGTCTATGAGGAACAGCCTCTTCAGACACCTTCTCTGCTCAACTTTCCTCAGACAGTTGTGGCCTGGGAGTCTTGCACCAATAAAATCGACTTGATTCCTGATGAAGTAAGTCTGCGGTCCAAAACCCAGCTAAGCAAACCATCGGAGGAAGGTGAGGGCACTGAGGAGGAAAAGCTTAGCCAAGCAGGAAATTATGATGCAGAACTGCTCTTCGCTAAAGATAAGAGAGCAAAAGAAGACACACAAGGAGACAACAGAGATCAGGTCAGGTTGTACACTGGAGGACAAAATGAGACAAAGGAGAATGATGAGTATGAAGAGCGTGTGAACACAAGGTCACTAGGACTTATAGGTGATTTGATGATGACAGAAGATGGAGAGGGAAGCCAAAGAAAAGCTGGTGCTCAGGAGGAGACTAAGAGGGTCTTGGCATCGGATGATTGTGAAAAAATGTACGACACCGTTGCAAAGACCCAAGTGAAGGAAGAAGACGATGAAATGCACCATGAAGAACAACAATTGGAGGCAGAAGGCATTGGGATGAAATCGTGCGCACATTTGAGTCTAGAGGAGGAGAGTGGCATGCACATAGAAGAGTCAAGGGTGCAGAGGAAAGATACAGATACAGCTGTGATGGCCCATGAGGAAGTAGAAAACGGTGATGGTGAGTTAAAGCTGGCCTCTGAAAACGTAAACAAGCCTGACAAGGGAGAAAGGGAGGTTGAAAATCAGTCCTTAAAAAGGGAGGAGTTCTCAGGTGACAACAGAGTTATAGAGGAAGACACTGGCTTTACCGCTCTGCACTTTGAATTACAAAATTCCCAACACGACAAAAGTGGCAGTGTGCCAGAGGAAGAGCTCATTATTGCTGGACAAGAGCTTATGATGGCTCATAGGAGTGATAAAGCTGAGGACGAAGAGAGCACCAAGAATGAGATGGAGCAGGGTGCTGTCATTGAAGAGGAGTATGGGAATGAGGCTGCAAACAACCAGACAATAGATGAAGTGCCAGAGCAGGAGGACCACATCGAAAATGTGACCGAAGACGGTCAAGAAGAAGGTGACATTTTAAATGAGCATGTCAAGTGCAGCGAAGTAAACCTGCAAATTGCTAAAACAGAAATGCACACAGCTGAATACACAGATGGTGAGAAAGAGGATGTGGCTAAGGACCCTGAAGTGCAAGCCGAAACAACAGAGGCCGATGATGTTGAAACTGAGCGCCACGGCACAGCGACCAATGAAAAAATTGAAGCTTCAGTAGATGATACATTTTTTGATAAAGGTCAAGCGGGGGGGGAGAGGCCTTCCAGTGAAGAAGGCAGCAAAGAAAGTTACATGGCAATAGCATGTACAGCCACCTCTGTTGCAGTAAAACTTGAAAGTGGGACCGGACAGGAAAAGAGTACAGAGTTTAAAAAAATTCCCCTCAGGATATGTGAAGGCCGGGCCGTTGTGTTGCAGGAGCGCAATTATCCAACATGTGAGGAAACCCAGGAGGGAGTTCCTGAATACAACAATGAGTCACAACCGGATGAAAATACAACACAAAGGTTCCTGGAAGAAGGAGATTCCGAGGAAATCCAGCAGACCACCCAATTACAAGAAGGGGTGGAGAGCAAAAAGCTGGAGAGCCTTCAAAACAGCACTGGGACTGACTATTTATTGGTGAGGGAGCAAATGGAAGAGGAACAAGAAAACACAGAAGATTTTAAGAAAGACTTTGATATGGTCAATGCTGAATCGCCACAAGAAACAGAGAAACCACTTGCTGAGAAAATAATACAAGAACCTGGACTATTATTTGTGGAAGAGGAAGGAACTTTATTGATTGACTCAATGATGGCGGAGATCGAACAATCGGCAGAGGAGTTCGAGTCTGACATTCGCTCAACAGATGAGATGTATAAGACAACGAAAGGTGATGTCCGTGAGATGACAGGAGCTGTAAGAGCAGAGGAGGTGGCAGCTGATGAAACTTTAGAATTCCTTGAGGCCGAAGTGCATGGTATGACGGAGACAAGCTTCTTTCAGGTGTTGGTAGATGCCACAAACTCTGAGCGAAACAGCAGCAGGAAAACAAGTTTACTAAAAGGGATTGCCGATTTTGAATTCCTGAAACGGAACGATGAGCCTGAGTCCAAGTTACCTGAACATGGCACAGTAGAAATGCAAGATTCGAGGATGAGTATGGAAGCGCCAGGTGTTGAAGCTGAGGAGGAGGCAGCAGCAGAAGACAATAACGAGATGGAAATTTTAGATCTGCAAGTGGTGAGAACTGCAGCGGAGCAAACCACAGTCAGGAACAAAATGGAGTGTGCTTTGATTGTGGACTCTGAGTTAGATAGAGCAGTGGAGATGGTTAATCAAGTCCCAGACGCTGAAGCAGCTGATGAATCCATAACAACCGAGTCCAAGCCAAAAGACGTATCTAAAACATTAACACAGCATTTGACAGAATCAGAGGGAAGTTCTGCTGAAGATCCAATCAGCGAACGCCAAGATGTGATTGAGGAAGACATCCTTGATCTTTGGATACAGACAATGGCAGAGGACACCGGAAAACAAAAAGAACTGCCTGACCTTGGATCACAAACAGACATGGAGAGAGAGCCTTCAAACGAAGATCAAGATGAAATCTCATCATTTCTGATGGAGAAGGATAAATGGCAGCTCATGGAAACAGAGGGTTCTGAATCAGTGAGTGACACAAAGATGTCTTCATCGACAGCAGAATCTGGATTTTCAGAACAATCTCTCTGTGAATGGCGCACCCAAAACAGTGAAACGCAGCTCCTGAAATCCACTACCATAAGGTCAATAGAAGGCATATATGACATTTTGGATAATGTGTTGGAATCAGCAGACTTGTCTGAATTGATTATACGACAACCTCTGTCTGGAGCTCAGGATATACCTATGGAGGAAAAGGCTGAGACAAGGCTATCGTGTCTGCAGGAGGAGGAATCTATCAATGAGGCAGGATTTCACCCCAATTCAGGAGAGGTCAGACTTGTAAATCAGGATTCGGATGGATCACAAGAAGGAAAAACAGAGAAAGATACTGGATCACAGAAATATATTGCTGCTGAGGACGTAGAAAGGACAATTAACTGGGAGGAAAGTAAAGAAGAGGATGTGAAGTCACTGAGAGAAATAAGCGCTAAGAAATTAAAAATTGAAGATCAGCCTCTTGAGGTAAAAGCACCTGAGTCTCCAGATGAAATCCAGCACACTGAACCAGCACGGTCTAGAAGTGGCTCAGAAGTTTCGTCAGAGGGAGGAAATGGATCTACACAATCTAGTCCACAAGATGATACGTTACCTGGGCTAGACAGGGCTGAGGTGGCAGAACAGCCGCGGAAAAAGTCTGAAGATGAGATTGAGGTATAATTTTTTGAAATTACTTATTCAACCATAAAACAGTATACAATATTGATAGCCTACAAAGATGGCGTGCAATCACTTGTTTTTGTACCCGCAGGTGGATGAATCTGCGCTCGATTTTACTGCTCAAAAGTCACGAATTTCGGTTAAAAACCCTCTTGTGAGGCCACCTAAAGATCCCCGCTCCCTGCTAAATATGCCCTCACTGGATCCCACACCTGCTATACATCCACCAGTCAAAGTCCCCGCCGGTGTGCCCTTAGGAGGCTTGGGCATTGGAATAAAACTGCCTGGTAAGCCACTTACTACACATGAAATAACCACTACCTTGAGTGATGTCCAGTTATTTTTCTTCACTTTTAAATAATCTGTCACGTTTTTCTTCAGGGCTTGGTGCAGGATTAGCTGTTTTAAGAAAGATACAGCGGGCGGTGAGGGACGAAAATAGCCCTGACAACCAGTCAAAGGTACCAGTAAAATAATATGATTAATTATGTTTTTAACACCAATTTTGTTGAGGTATGTATAGTAATACAATGTCACAATAGCAACAGGAACCAGAGACAAAGCCAGAGGAGAAAAGTGAGACTCCCAAACAAGATGAAGCACAACCCAAACATAAATGGATGCCACCAGGACGTCCAGGGTAAATGCAGAGCACAGGATATGTTATTACCCTCAGAACAAAAGAGACATCTTGTAATTAGACATTTTCTGATTCTTTGTTTTTTCATGTTTCTTTAGGTTTGGAAATCCACTTATGTCTGAGCTGAAGACCAAACTCAAAAAAACGACCAAAGAGTGAGATGATTCGTAATGCTGTATGTGAATATTTGAATGCTTTATTTTGGTGTATTTATCAATGAATACAGTGATGCATTGTTTACCATGACAATTACTGTAATAATGTGCCCTGTGTTTCACTTTTGTAATAAAGTTTAACAGAAAAAGGTGATATTTTCTCTTACAAAAAGTAAAAGGTAAAGTATTGCAGTTTTGTTTTTAGCACACATTCATAATACCCTCCAGTGAACAAGACATTGAACGCAAGACTAGAACAAAAGAGGCAACAATGCTTATATTAATCTCATCTGCTTAGCATAATAAAAAAGCAAGAAATTGACAAAGAATGAGGAAATTGTTTGACACCTCTATGTTTGAACTAGACTTATTAGTGAGGAAAGATGATGCAAAACTTGATAGTGATAAGTATTTTCTACAGTTGTTGGCCTACAGGTGTTGATGATAATGAAATAGACTCATGGAAAACGTGAAAAATCTCAGTTTGACATTAGTCCTACAGATGGATGAAAATGAAAGGAAACACCTTCATACATACAAGGAATTTGCTGTGGTCCCACACAAGAAACACAAACATAGAAACATAAGTAAAGGCCCTATGGTTAAGGAAAGTCAAAGACTATAAATTGAACATGTACAGTATAATAATATGAAAAGGATGTGCAATTCTATATTGAAAAGGAAAAGAGCTTTGCAATTATACTGTGTGAAGCTAAAATGTGTGAATTACTGTAGGACAGGGCTATTCAATAGGCGGCACGCGGGCCGCCAGCCTTGACTACAGACCGACCCCAGGTTTTTTTTTTTAGTGGTGCACAATTAATGTACTAGCACGTGTGATGTGTGCTTTTGCATGGTCATAACTGCGTGAAAGGCCGCGATCTGCAGTAAATAAATGTGCACATGTGTCTCCAAGTGTTTCTCTATCAGCTGCTCTGTTTATGCAGCTTTGCGTGCGCGATTGTACCGCAGTGTAAGTGTATGGTCCATTATTTGTATTTAGTGTGCCTGCATAATATTGCACCAGTAGAACTTTGCATGTTTGCACAAAATTTGTACCTTCACATAGCAAACAAAATTGCACAACTGTAAAGTCAGTGTCTGTAGTTTTTTTGTATTCAAATAAGCAGTTTCTGTACTGTGCATTGGCATCTTTGAGCAAAATACAGCCAAAGTTTTCGGCACGCCGCGCCTCCCATGACCCTGGACAGTGACCCCTTGACAAACATATTTTGGGGGGGAACACTGTAAGGTGTTGCACTTAGAGTAGCCTACATTTATTTCTATGTTTTTTGATATGCTGTTGCACTCTTAGTAAACCTAGGCCTACCTGTATTTTGATAAGCTGTTGCACTTAGAGTACATTTATTTCTATGTATTTTGATAAGCTGTTGAAGAGTTAACCTATTGTGTTTTCCTGAACTAATAAGATTGTTAAACACTTAAACAACAGGCAGCCTATGTTAATCAAATAGGGTTTTTTTTTATAAGCCGGTGAACTCTATTTGATAAAATAAAGACAAATGCACTCCTATGTCGTTGTAGTGTTTTACAGTATATGTAGCTATTGATGTGATGCTCATCAATTTTAGGCATTTTTTTCTGGCCCCTCATTTTGGATAATTTCCACCAACCGGCCCCCATTCAAAACTAATTGAATAGCCTTGCTGTAGGATGTCAGGCTGACATAGGGGGATTGTTTTTATTGGGGACACTAGATGCAGTGTTACCTCTACTGCGTACTGTGAAGCACACGAAGAAGAAACCTCAAGTTGTGATTGGTTGGAATCATCCAATATGTTTGAGGCATGGACAAAAAGAAAAGGTTTGAGGAATGCTGACTTTTGAAACAGAACGGCGTTCCAAATTGGTAAGTCAACGGTGTTTATGTTTTACCGACTAACGTTCCAAAGCTAACATGAGCGATTGTCTCTACTGTAAACATCGGTCTTTTTTTGTTTGTTTTGTTAAACTCATTCGTATGTGTTACCTGCGCAGTATATGCTTCTTCTCTGCCGGCTGAAGCTGCGATGCTATTCTATCTATGTAACGTTAACGTTAAATGTTTTCTAATATGACCACCATGACAGGAGTGGTTGACACGGATCAGTGGTCCTTGTTGTGATTTTGCACCCACTTGTTTGGCTTAACTTACTATTTACCCAGGGGGCAAAGTGATTTTATGGACATGGAGCGTTGTAAAAGGTTGTTCACCAAAAATGACATCTAGGACCTTCCACGATCACAACCTGGGTGGACAACCTGGTCAACTAGCTGCTGGAAAGATACAGCGGGCCGACGTAGCAAATCGGAACCACTTTTAAGTGAATGGCGGTGAATGGGGATGGGCTAATGGGGAATTTTTTGAACTTATAGCTATCATTATGAAACTTTGCCAGTTGATTACTGACATAAAAAAAAACTTTTTGTATTACAGTATTTTACAAAAAGTTTAAATAAATATGAAAAATCATCAATATCTTACTAATGATGCATTTGCATATCTGCAAAGCCCCAACATCTAGATGTTGGAAGAAAACAAAGTCAATTTGTTTTTAAATTTTGAAAACAAAACAAGTGTCCAACTGCCTGAAGCCTTTCCTAATCACAGTTCAAATGTGATCAGTAACCCATAGAAAATCAATTTTTTACAGTTACATTTCATGTGCCATGGACCAAAAGTGTCCTTTTGGAGTCTCCAGCTGGTATTTTAGGAAACGGCTAGACTTTCCCTTGGAAAAAACTGTGTAAAAAATGTATTTTCTATGGGTTATTGATCAAATTTTAACTGTGATTAGGAAAAGCTTCAGGCAGTTGGACACTTGTTTTGTTTTCAAAATTTAAAAACAAATTGACTCTGCTTTTGTCCAACATCTAGATTTTGGGGCTTTGCAGATATGCAAATGTAAGCATCATTAGTAAGATATTGATGATTTTTCATATTTATTCAAACTTTTTGGAAAATACTGTAATACAAAAAGTTGCTGTTTTAATGTCAGTAATCAACTTGCAAAGTTTCATAATGATATCTATGAGTTTTAAAAAATCCCTATTAGCCCACCCCCATTCGCTTAAACAGTGGTTCTGATTTGCTCTATGTCGGCCCCCTGTTGCTTTCCAGCAGCTAGTTGACCAGGTTGTCCACCCAGGTTGGGATCCTGGAAGGTCCTGGATATCATTTCTGGTGAAAAACCTTTTACAACGCTCCATGTCTGTTTTAAAAAAAAAAAAAAAAGGGGTTTTGCCCCCTAGGTAATTCATGAAGTTATGTTTTAAACTAAATAGTTTTAAATGTGTATTTATTTCTAAGTTAGTGCTTCAAAATCCACTGAAAGCCATTTTGATTTCTGAGCTGGCAATAATTGTTGCATAATAATGTGTGCTTACTAATAACATGATCTAACAATGTGAGAGTACAATTTTTTTAAATATTTATTCCATTTTATCATCCCAGGCTGCACGGAAAGAGCATTTGAGGTGGCACTTTGGAGAGGAAAAAGGTGTTAAGAGGTCTGACTATTGTGGCCATCCCTTACAACATAAAAAACTATTCATGCTTGTAAGGAAAATCGAAATCGTATAGCATGGCCAATGAGACAACCGTGCAAACCTTGTGTATTCAGGTAAATTCCGAGGATGATGAATGTCGTGAAAATATTCCACCCAGAGCCGTTGCTGAAGCTGGGACTTCAAAGCTCAAGGCACAAGTTGGAGATGTGGTAGGAAATTCTTCCCTGCAGACAGGCTCAGAAAAAGTGTCACTCGCTGATACCTACGACTCATCCACCCCAACTCAAACAAACAGCAATGATAGAATCAAGGCAAAGTCATGGATCTTTGGTCTACAGTCTGCTCTAACACCAATAATAAAAATCTTGAACATTGGCAATACAAGTCCAACTCCAGAGGCTTTAAAACATGGGAACAAGTCTCATCTGACTGTTGCCACTAGTTATACAGATTTCTCCAGTAGCCATTCTGGGCTTCCATTTGGTGACATGAATGCTCCTGTGCGCTTGCTGGAGGACGAAACCTTGCCAGAAATTACTCTATTTGATGTATCATGTGACTCCACGATGCACAGGACTCAAAATGATTCCGCTTTTCCTGACAGCGTGCCTGCTACACCTGTAACGGCGTCGGCTAGCTCTGTGCACAGCACTCTTCAGCCCTCCCACTTGACTGCTAAAGAGAACAATTCTGAATTCCACCTTCACCCCCCTGACAGCATGTATAATCCTCTGCGCTGGCTTCCCTACTCCCCAGAAATTACCCTCCTCGATATAACACGTGATTCAGAATCGTCACCAAGAGGGGAGCTTTCCTACATGACGGTCATGCAGGATCTTTCGCCAGAGAAGAGTTTGAAAAACGACGTGCCTCACTCAGAGCTCAGTGAACCGATTGAGCCAGAGCCTGGCACACGGGACGTCATCCAAGGTGAATCGCTGTCAAGTACTCTCGATGGCAATGGCACCCATGTGAGGTCCTTCAGTGAACCATCGAATGTGTGTGCAGGGGAAAACGCAACGAAAGCTTCCTTAGAGGCTACTCGTGATATTTCTATTGGCAGTGTTTCAGAGAACAGTGGTCGTTCATCGCAGGAGCCTGATGAACCTGTGGTGACCTCCAATACTGAAGAGATACTTAACGTGACATTACCGAGCCCCAAAACAGCTGTGTCTGTGAATGGCACTTTTAACGTCAACCAAAACTCCAATCTCAGCACCCCTGGCCTTTTGAACTATACTGCTCAAATATCCTGTCCTCAGAATAACACACTAGATCTTCTCCCTTCTAATGTAGGCACCCCCAAAGTAGAGGGTGAGAATGAAGATCTGACTACTTCTGTCTCCAATATTACCACTGAGACTTCCCCTGTTACCAATCAAAGTAGCTTAGCGCTAAAGGCAGGTGGTTCATGTGACGTGCAGAACGCCACTTTCGATCAGCTTTCTCTTCAAGAATCCAGTGGCAATGCTAATTTAAAGGAAGCTGATGCTCCTACCGGTCCCCTACAGAATGACACTTTTGATACCAAACTTCCTCCTGCACAGAATGGCACAATAACTTTGTCGGAAAGTAGTTCAAATGACATTCACCAGAATACTATCGACAAGCCCTCTCCTCCTAAAGTCTGCAATGTAACGAGTAGCCCCACAGAAGGCAATTATCAAGTCCAGCCACATGAACTGTCAAAAAAGAATGGGTCAACAGTTAGTATAGAACCCAGTGAGAGCACGCTTGAAGCAAATCCAGCTGTAGAAATGCCCTACAGAGCTGATGGACACGAGAATAAGGATCTTTCACAGTCAGGTCTGCCTTTGACGGACGGTCTTTCGGAAAACATGGGCCATCAAAGCATGGACACGGTGAACAACAACAAAGCAAACACTTTCAATCTGGATGACACCTTAGATCTAAGGGGGGAGCCTTCTCTGACTTCCACTCCAATGCCCACCTGTGAAATGCTCGGCTTCAAAGATGGACGGGTGGAGGGCACAAATGCAGGGGCACAGAAGAAGCTCTATGGGCATGGTCCCAGTACAACAGATGGTGGTCAGATGGCATCGGGCATCCCAAATAACATCGTCTGTGACCGAAAACCTTTCTTGACACAACCCGCTGCTAAGGCCCGTTTGCCGCCTCCGAAAGCCACAACCCTGCTTCTGAAGTACAAGCCAGTCTCTGCACGGCCAGGAAGGTTTGAGTCGCTGAAATCGACCCCGGCCACGATGACGAGACAAAGAACCCAAGCCGACGCTTTGAGAGATACTGCTGCTTCCGATGCAACTAATGTGGTAAGACTTGAATGTTGAACTTGTCTTGACTTGTCCGTTTCTTTTCTAATTCTCTACGTACTAAAAATATTGACTGCACCTTCTGTTTTAAAGTTCGGAAATTAACTCAGTTACCCTTATTGGTTAGATTGATCTGTTAATCTTATTTATTTTATGAATGAGAACAGTTAGCTTAGCACAAGCATTGACTGCTTATATTGATGAAAACCTCTGTTCTTGTGTATTTTAGACCACAGAAACATCAGGCCGCTACAACTTACGTGCTACAAAAGGTGGATAATGTGTTTTTTATTATTTTTCATCATCAATTTGAATTGTATAATGCCCCCTGAATGACAGATGTGTGTAAGCACAGTATCCTGTACTCACAGTGTGTCCCTCTGTGCTGGCATTAGAATCAAAGCCGCCCTGTTCCGGTTTGCGGAAATTGCAGAAGATTGGCATGCCGTCCGGCATCCAGAGAGCTGCATCGGGTCTCAGGCCGCCATTAGCAAGAAGCATCACCCCAGCTGCTTCTATCACTGACAAACTCTCTGGACCTACAGGTACCCCATATAGTTTTCAGACTGTATGCCTTGGCTGTTTATTCTGATATTAAGGGTAGGGCAAGCGATCTTACATCGCTGTTAACGCCCAACTTTTTGTCAGTGTTCACACATGATGGACAGATAGCTGATGGTGAGTAGATATTAGCTGATTTTGACAAAGTGTTCTGGATTACAATCGCTGAGCATGCCTTGAAGTCACACATACTTGGTGCCTGTTTGAGGTGCTTCTCTTCACTGGGAAAATGAAGCATACATGTATCTGTCTTGTGTGACATGCTAATTATTTAAATATAGCTTTTGTTTGCAAACAGCAGCTAACCCTTTTGTGGTTTAGTGATTTTGGTGACTTCTCGTAAGTTAATTACTTGCTCTTTGTCACATGCTTACAGGTGCTGCAGTGCCAACCAGTACTGCTCAATCGGCAGATGTTGCCGTCAGCAGAGTCCGAGCCCTCAAACAGCCTGCAAAAAGCAATAGAGGCTTGCCAGCTAAACGCCAATGCCATGGTATGAGGTGCTTCTCTTCACTGGGAAAATGAAGCATACATGTATCTGTCTTGTGTGACATGCTAATTATTTAAATATAGCTTTTGTTTGCAAACAGCGGCTAACCCTTTTGTGGTTTAGTGAGTTTGGTGACTTCTTGTAAGTTAATTACTTGCTCTTTGTCACATGCTTACAGGTGCTGCAGTGCCAACCAGTACTGCTCAATCGGCAGATGTTGCCGTCAGCAGAGTCCAAGCCCTCAAACAGCCTGCAAAAAGCAATAGAGGCTTGCCAGCTAAACGCCAATGCCATGGTAAGCTTTACCGTTGGTAAACGGGTATCTCTGAATTATAACTAACTGCATTAGCACCACCTTAACCATATAGCGATAGAGGAAGCAGGAGTAATATAGGGAAGTTATAAATCAGGTAGTTTCCCTCACAAATCTTGTATAGATAAATATGAAAATGGTACAGAAAGGACAGAGACCTTGTCCTCACAAATTCAAAATGTATTGCAGATTGTGCCAACTGTCTCATCCTTAACCAGCAACTCAAAATCAGATCTGAAGAAATTATGAGACTGAAAGAAGGTAGGACTCATTACTGTGGTTTCATCTTAATGCATCTATTTCAAATGATTTATGAAATGTTATGTAATTAAAGAAACATGTTGGGGCTTTTTTGCAAAACCTCAGGTGTTATTTCATTGTCCTCCTTACCCATCATCAAATACATTGCTGCTCGAAAGTATGTGAACCCCTTGAGAATTTTGGATCTTTTTTTAGTTTAACCATTAATCATTAATTTATCTATATCAGTATTTTTTTATATGAAATAACAGATGTTTGTTAATAAATTCAACATTTTTCTTTTCTGAAAATCAATTGTTAAAACAAATGATTTGCCAACTTTTGTATGTGCAAAAGTTTGTGAACCCTGAACTGCATTGCTTAAATCGATCAGGTAAACGCAATCAGGTGGGCCAAATTGAGTGATCAAATGGACCAATGTAATGAGAGATCTTTAGGGAAGAAATTGGGCGGCACTAGATAAAACGAAGATCAAACCAGGTCATTTTGGGCTCACCAAAGTGAACCCATACAGGTCAGCCACCTAAAAGGGAAAGAAAATCTCAGAGGATCTTAGGAATAGAGTTGTGATGTTGCACATTTGTCCGGGGACTGCTATAAATTAATTAAAAAAAAAGTTTGAGCTCCATCGGTCCACCTTGAGGCAAATCAGCTACAAATGGAGAGCTTTGAGAGTGACTGAACATCTGCCTAGAAGTGGACTTCCTTCAAAAATAGCCACAAGTGCCACAAGAAAAGTGATTTTTCTGGTAAAGGCCGATCCAAACATTACACCTGGAGATTTGCAGACCATTTGCCACCACCGTTCTTCACTTGGTAGAAGGTTCTCTTGGTGGCAGGCAGAGTTGCATTTTAGCCCAAACATGGTGGTTTTGGTTATGACCAAACAGTTCAATTTTGGACTAATCTGTCCACAGAATAGACTTCCAGAAGACTGCAGGTATCTCCAGGTGCACTCTGGCAAAGTTGTGACGAGCAGTTTTGTTCTTTTGAGAGCAGAGGCTTCTTCAGCAACCCTCCTATGAAAGCTATGTTGACTGAGTTTTCTTCTTATTGTGGAACCATGCACATCTGTCCCAAATGCTACAAGAGAGGTCTGCAAATCACTGAAAAATCACTTTTCTTGTGGCGCTTGTGGATATTTTTGAAGGAAGTCCACTTCTAGGCAGATGTTAAGTCACTCTTTAAGCTCTCCATTTGTAGATGATTTGCCTCATGTTGAATCGATGGAGCTCGAATTTTTTAAAATCAATTTATAGCTGTCCCGGACAAATTTGAAACATCACAACTCTATTCCTGAGATCCTCTGAGATTTCCTTTACTCTTGGCATGTCTGACCTGAATGGGTTCACTTTGGTGGGCCTAAACTGACCTGGTTTTATATCTGTTTTATCTAATGCCACCCAATTTCGTCCCTAAAGATCTCTCATTACATTGGTCCATTTCATCACTCAATTTGGCCAACGTGATTGTGTTTACCTGCGCGATTTAAGCAATGCAGCTCAGGGTTCACAAACTTTTGCACATACAAAAGTTGGCAAATCATTTGTTTTGTCTGTTTTAACAATTGATTTCTGGAGATTTTTTTTTTAATTGATAAACAAACATCTGTTATTTCATATAAAAAATACTGGTATTGATAAAAATGAATTAATAATGGTTAAAATAAAAAAATCCCAAAGCCTCATGGGGTTCACATACTTTCAAGCAGCACTGTAGTTCAGTGATCGGTGACAGTATGTACAACCTATAGGTGGGCTTGAATGTGGTTCAGTAGTGTTGTTGTACTGTACAAGTTGATTTGTGTCATTGATGCTTTTTTTTCTTTTTTTACAGAGCTCCTGAAGTACTGCCAAAAAGAGGAGGAATGCTGAAAATAATAATTTAACTTTTGATCTGTACATGTTTGATGTTCTTGTTTTTAATCAATAAAGGTATCTACATTTAAATACTGCTTTACTTTATTTAACCCTCTGGGCCTGTTGGTCCATTTTATGGACATTTAATTTTCCTTTTTTTTTTTGATAATTTTGGTTGTTTTCATGCAAATGGCATGAAATCTGGTAAAAGTGTATTTTTACATGATGTTATTTCCAGCTCAGCTCTTACAATAAGGCTAAAATACACTTTATACAAACAAGAGTTACATTCAGACTGCTAAGGTCCATAAAACGTCCATTGACACCCACAAACAGCCTTTTTTCAACTCGCTGCCATTAAAGCATAATTCATGCATTTTCTTATATCTGACTGGGTGTCAATCTGGGCTTCTACCTTGAAATTGATAATTTTTACTACTCTCCACCATATTGCGTCATTATGACCATATTTGGCATATGGAGAAAAAACATGCTATTTCCATTAGATGGCATTGTCACAATTCCCCCTCCCTCTCCCTTTAGCTTTAAACCTGAGGAGTGTGTGTGTGTTATCTATGACATTATGAGCAAAAGGCTAGTGGTTTTCAAGTGCCACTGTTTTCATTCACTCTGTTCCATGTCTATTTTTTCATGCAGAAGTTCTAAATCCCTCTAAAGTTTACTTTGTATAAATGCACAGCACACACACATACCTGAGGTCCATACACACAAGCATGCACTGCTTCAAATAAATGAAAACATGGGTCATCTTCAATCACATCAAAGGTGCAGCCGTCAGAGACACATAACAAGTTGTTGAGCTGTTAACACAGCTGCGATTGAAGCCAGAGTTTATACAAAGCAACCTGTGGAACTACAGTGGCTTGCAAAAGTATTCATACCCCTTGAAATGTTCCACATTTTGTTGTTAGAAAAATAACTCTATTTTGTATGATATTATGCCCCCCCATTAATATTACATTACTCTTATATACTCAACTAATAATCAAATACAATTATAACGTGACCTAAATGTTCTCATTTCAGTACAGAGCAGGGAGTGGAGAAAGGAGGAAAGTCTCAGGCCTTAGAAGAAAGTTTGGTGGATGGTACAGACCTGACTCATCCCAATTATCATAGATAAGAAGTAAATAGCCAAGGTTAGGAGCATAGTTTCACTTTTCGGGAAAAGACGACGAGGTCAGGATTGGTCAGAGAAAACGCATGGCAACGAGTTCAACCAATCAATAAACATTGTCAAGATATGTTAAAAGACTCTGCTGTAGAGAGAGAACTTCAATTTTTTTTGTCCTGTCAAAATTGCTTGCATCACCTGTTCTGTGATATCACTACATTAAACATCGCTCTTGAGAACTTTGAAACATTTTCCTGTTATATTTTTTCTTCCATATATCCGAATAAACAAACACGGTTTTTTATTGTTATTATTGTCACGTTACAACCACATACGTACATTTATTTTATTGGGATTTTATGTGATACACCAACACAAAGTGGCGCATCATTGTGAAGTATGGCGTGCAAAAGTATTCAGCCCCCGTGAGTCAATGCTTTGTAGAACCACCTATCGCTGCCATTACAGCTGCAAATCTATTGGAGTATTTCTCTACCAGCTTTGTACATATACAGACTGATATATTTTGTCCATTCTTCTTTGCAAAATAGCTCAAGGTTCAGATTCAGCATCAGATTGGATGGAGAGTGTCTGTCAACAGCAATTGTCAAGTCTTTCTCAATTGATTTTAGGTCTGGACTTTGACTGGGCCATTCAAGCACACTATGCTTTGATTTAAACCACTTCATAGTAGATCTGGTTGTATGTTTAGGGTAGTTTTCCTTCTGGAAGGTGAACCTCTGCCCCAGTCTCAAGTCTTTTTCAGACTCTAACAGGTTTTCTGCCCTGTATTTGGCTCCATCCATCTTCCCATCAACTCTAACCAGCTTCCCTGTACCTGCTGAAGAAAAGCACCGCAACAGCATGATGCTGCCACCACCATGTTTCACTGTGGTGAGGGTGTTTATAGGGTGGTTTGTAGTGTTAGTTTCCGCCACACATTGCATTTTGCATTCAGGCCAAAAACTTCACGTTTGGTCTCATCTGACTATGCATGGCTTTTGGCAAGGGTTGGAGGAAGGTGATCTGGTCAGAAGAGACCAAAATTTAAGTTGTTGGCCTTAATGCAAAATGCAATGCGTGGTGGAAAACTAACACTTCACATCACCCTATACACACCATCCCCACCATGAAACATGGTGGTGGCAGCATCATGCTATGGGGATGCTTTTCTTCAGCAGGTACAGGGAAGCTGGTTAGAGTTGATGGGAAGATGGATGGAGCCAAATACAGGGCAGAAAACCTGTTAGAGTCTGCAAAAGACTTGAGACTGGGTGTAGGTTCACCTTCCAGAAGGACAACTACCCTAAACATACAGCCAGCTTTACAATAGAATGGTTTAAATCAAAGCATAGGCATGTGTTAGAATGGCTCAGTCAAAGTCCAGACCTAAAAGCTATTTAGAAAGACTTGAATATTGCTGTTGACAGACTCTCCATCCAATCTGATGCTGAATCTGTAGTTCGAGCTATTTTGCAAAGAAGAATGGGCAATAAATATTAGTCTGTAGATGTGCAAAGCTGGTAGAGAAATACTCCAATAGATTTGCAGCTGTAATTGCAGCGATAGGTGGTTCTACAAAGCATTGACTCAGGGGGGATGAATACTTTTGCACGCTACACTTTTCAGTTTTTTATTTAGAATTTTTTTTTTAAACCACGTTTAATTTTCATTCCACTTCACAATGATGCGCCACTTTGTGTTGGTGTATCACATCAAATCCCAATCAAATTAATGTACGTATGTGGTTGTAACGTGACAAAATGTAGAAAATGTCAAGGGGTATGAATACTTTTGCAAGCCACTGTAGTTATTTCTTACCTGGCAATATGGAGGGAGCCTTTACACAAGAAGTGCATGAAGCTTTGGAAACAGTGATGGAGTCTGATTCTGATAGCGAGCAATAGGAATCTGACACAGACACTGCAGGAGAGGAATACCTTCCTGTGTTCGCTCAACAGATGAGATGTATAAGACAACGAAAGGTGATGTCCGTGAGATGACAGGAGCTGAAAGAGCAGAGGAGGTGGCAGCTGATGAAACTTTAGAATTCCTTGAGGCCGAAGTGCATGGTATGACGGAGACAAGCTTCTTTCAGGTGTTGGTAGATGCCACAAACTCTGAGCGAAACAGCAGCAGGAAAACAAGTTTACTAAAAGGGATTGCCGATTTTGAATTCCTGAAACAGAACGATGAGCCTGAGTCCAAGTTACCTGAACATGGCACTGTAGAAATGCAAGATTCGAGGATGAGTATGGAAGCGCCAGGTGTTGAAGCTGAGGAGGAGGCAGCAGCAGAAGACAATAACGAGATGGAAATTTTAGATCTGCAAGTGGTGAGAACTGCTGCGGAGCAATCCACAGTCAGGAACAAAATGGAGTGTGCTTTGATTGTGGATTCTGAGTTAGATAGAGCAGTGGAGATGGTTAATCAAGTCCCAGACGCTGAAGCAGCTGATGAATCCATAACAACCGAGTCCAAGCCAAAAGACCTATCTAAAACATTAACACAGCATTTGACAGAATCAGAGGGAAGTTCTGCTGAAGATCCAATCAGCGAACGCCAAGATGTGATTGAGGAAGACATCCTTGATCTTTGGATACAGACAATGGCAGAGGACACCGGAAAACAAAAAGAACTGCCTGACCTTGGATCACAAACAGACATGGAGAGAGAGCCTTCAAACGAAGATCAAGATGAAATCTCATCATTTCTGATGGAGAAGGATAAAGGGCAGCTCATGGAAACAGAGGGTTCTGAATCAGTGAGTGACACAAAGATGTCTTCATCGACAGCAGAATCTGGATTTTCAGAACAATCTCTCTGTGAATGGCGCACCCAAAACAGTGAAACGCAGCTCCTGAAATCCACTAGCATAAGGTCAATAGAAGGCATATATGACATTTTGGATAATGTGTTGGAATCAGCAGACTTGTCTGAATTGATTATACGACAACCTCTGTCTGGATCTCAGGATATACCTATGGAGGAAAAGGCTGGGACAAGGCTATCGTGTCTGCAGAAGGAGGAATCTATCAATGAGGCAGGATTTCACCCCAATTCAGGAGAGGTCAGACTTGTAAATCAGGATTCGGATGGATCACAAGAAGGAAAAACAGAGAAAGATACTGGATCACAGAAATATATTGCTGCTGAGGACGTAGAAAGGACAATTAACTGGGAGGAAAGTAAAGAAGAGGATGTGAAGTCACTGAGAGAAATTAGCGCTAAGAAATTAAAAATTGAAGATCAGCCTCTTGAGGTAAAAGCACCTGAGTCTCCAGATGAAATCCAGCACACTGAACCAGCACGGTCTAGAAGTGGCTCAGAAGTTTCGTCAGAGGGAGGAAATGGATCTACACAATCTAGTCCACAAGATGATACGTTACCTGGGCTAGACAGGGCTGAGGTGGCAGAACAGCCGCGGAAAAAGTCTGAAGATGAGATTGAGGTATAATTTTTTGAAATTACTTTTTGAACCATAAAACAGTATACAATATTGATAGCCTACAAAGATGGCGTGCAATCACTTGTTTTTGTACCCGCAGGTGGATGAATCTGCGCTCGACTTTACTGCTCAAAAGTCACGAATTTCTGTTAAAAACCCTCTTGTGAGGTCACCTAAAGATCCCCGCTCCCTGCTAAATATGCCCTCACTGGATCCCACACCTGCTATACATCCACCAGTCAAAGTCCCCGCCGGTGTGCCCGTAGGAGGCTTGGGCAGTGGAATAAAACTGCCTGGTAAGCCACTTACTACACATGAAATAACCACTACCTTGTGTGATGTCCATTTATTTTTCTTCACTTTTAAATAATCTGTCACGTTTTTCTTCAGGGCTTGGTGCAGGATTAGCTGTTTTAAGAAAGACACAGCGGGCGGTGAGGGACGAAAATAGCCCTGACAACCAGTCAAAGGTACCAGTAAAATAATATGATTAATTATGTTTTTAACACCAATTTTGTTGAGGTATGTATAGTAATACAATGTCACAATAGCAACAGGAACCAGAGACAAAGCCAGAGGAGAAAAGTGAGACTCCCAAACAAGATGAAGCACAACCCAAACATAAATGGATGCCACCAGGACGTCCAGGGTAAAATGCAGAGCACAGGATATGTTATTACCCTCAGAACAAAAGAGACATCTTGTAATTAGACATTTTCTGATTCTTTGTTTTTTCATGTTTCTTTAGGTTTGGAAATCCACTTATGTCTGAGCTGAAGACCAAACTCAAGAAAACGACCAAAGAGTGAGATGATTCGTAATGCTGTATGTGAATATTTGAATGCTTTATTTTGGTGTATTTATCAATGAATACAGTGATGCATTGTTTACCATGACAATTACTGTAATAATGTGCCCTGTGTTTCACTTTTGAAATAAAGTTTAACAGAAAAAGGTGATATTTTCTCTTACAAAAAGTAAAAGGTAAAGTATTGCAGTTTGTTTTTAGCACACATTCATAATACCCTCCAGTGAACAAAACATTGAACGCAAGACTAGAACAAAAGAGGCAACAATGCTTATATTAATCTCATCTGCTTAGCATAATAAAAAAGCAAGAAATTGACAAAGAATGAGGAAATTGTTTAACACCTCTATGTTTGAACTAGACTTATTAGTGAGGAAAGATGATGCAAAACTTGATAGTGATAAGTATTTTCTACAGTTGTTGGCCTACAGGTGTTGATGATAATGAAATAGACTCGTGGAAAACATGAAAAATCTCAGTTTGACATTAGTCCTACAGATGGATGAAAATGAAAGGAAACACCTTCATAAGGTGTTGAGCCACATTGAGCCTCAAGAACGACTTGATTGTTCCTGAGAGACATGTCAGTCCAAACTCTCCAACGGACATCTGGTCGGGTGGTGAACTTGTGATGTATTTATATTATGACGATTAATCAAACTAATAATTTTAGTTTTTGATGTGCAGTATTTGCAAAGTGCTTTGCTACATATAACAAACACACTGAAATATGACACTTTATAATCCAGGTAAATTATTAAATTCATAAATAGTTTTAAGTGGCTATTTGTATTTATATCTGCATATTAGTTTTAATATTAGATTAGATTTAATTATAATCATGGAATATTTCTGTTACATTCATACATACAAGGAATTTGCTGTGGTCCGACACAAGAAACACAAACATAGAAACATAAATAAAGACCCTATGGTTACGGAAAGTTAAAGAATATAAATTGAACATGTACAGCATATATGAAAAGGATGTGCGATTCTATATTGAAAAGGAAAAGAGCTTTGCAATTATACTGTGTGAAGCTAAAATGTGTGAATTACTGTAGGACAGGGGTCACCAACACAGTGCCCGCGGGAACCAGGTAGCCCGCAAGGAGCATATGAGGTGCCCGCAGGCCTGTTATAAAAATAGTGTAATAATCTGTTTCCCACCTTTTTTAAGTCATTGTTGATAATTATTGTGAGAAATCATTAACATGATCAGTGTCTTCACATATATGAATATCATTAATCATTAATAATAATATATAACTAAAGGCAAACTGAGCAAATTTGTTATTTCAGAAGAGTGTATCAAACTGGGTGCCCTTCGAATGACTCAATACCCATGAAGTAGCCCTCAGGTTCAAAAAGGTTGGTGACCCCTGCTGTAGGATATCAGGCTGACATAGGGGTATTGTTTTTTTTGGGGACACTAGATGGCAGTGTTACCTCTACCACGCACTCACTGTAAAGCACACGAAGAAGAAACCTCAATTTGTGATTGGTTGGAATCATCCCATATGTTTGAGAAATGCAGACTTTTGAAACAGAACTGCGCTCCAGTGGTTGAGGCATAGGTCCATGGGTTTCACCTAAATGGACGTCAGCGGATTTGTCTCGTGTACTCGAGTGTCAAAAACGATTTAAAGTTATAAATCTCTATCAGGAAAAGCCAATCAAATCGGTAAGTCAACGGTGTTTATGTTTTACCGACTAACGTTCCCAAGCTAACATGAGCGACCGTCTCTACTATAAACATCGGTCTTTTTTTGTTTTTTTGTTTTGTTAAACTCATTTACGAGTTACCTGCGCAGTATGTGGTTCTTCTCTGCCGGCTGAAGCTGCGATGCTATTCTATCTATGTAACGTTAACGTTAAATGTGTTCTAATATGACCACCATGACAGGAGTGGATGACACGGATCAGTGGGCCTTGTTGTGATTTTGTACCCACTGGTTTGGTTTAACTTACTATTCAGGAAGTTATGTTTTAAAGGTGCAGTGTGTAATATGACATCATCAAGAAAGTTCTAGAATGCAACGCTCCCTGGGTAACCCCAACCCTTTCGAATAATAACAGAAGCTACAGTGGCCTTCAAGGACAAGAACATTAATTTTAAACAATGCACCTGATGACATTCCAACTATGACACTTTCAAGATGGCGGCACTAGGCCTTGGTCCAAAGTATGCAGAAATATGGAGATATATGAGACCCTTTCTAAGGGACAAAAAATAATTCAAAACGTTTTTTTTCAGCTATTATGCAATAAATTAAATGTACTTTTGGATATTATAATTACTTTCTGCAAAGTCTGCTAGGAAATAAAACCCAAAATTCTACACACTGCAGGTTTAAACTAATTAGTTTTAAATGTGTATTTATTTGTAAGTTAGTACTTCAAAATCCATTGAAAGACATTTTGATTGACATTTTGAGCTGGCAATAATTGTTGCATAATAATGTGTGCTTACTAATAACATGATCTAACAATGTGAGAGTACATTTTTTTTTAATATTTATTCAATTTTATCATCCCCAGGCTGCACGGAAAGAGCATTTGAGGAGGCACTTTGGAGAGGAAAAAGGTGTTAAGAGGTCTGACTGTCTCTTATAACATAAAAAACTATTCATGCTTGTAAGGAAAATCAAAATCGTATAGCATGGCCAATGAGACAACCGTGCAAACCTTGTGTATTCAGGTAAATTCCGAGGATGATGAATGTCGTGAAAATATTCCACCCAGAGCCGTTGCTGAAGCTGGGACTTCAAAGCTCAAGGCACAAGTTGGAGATGTGGTAGGAAATTCTTCCCTGCAGACAGGCTCAGAAAAAGTGTCACTCGCTGATACCTCCGACTCATCCACCCCAACTCAAACAAACAGCAATGATAGAGTCGAGGCAAAGTCACGGATCTTTGGTCTACAGTCCGCTCTAACACCAATAATAAAAATCTTGAACATTGGCAATACAAGTCCAACTCCAGAGGCTTTAAAACATGGGAACAAGTCTCATCCGACTGTTGCCACTAGTTATACAGATTTCTCCAGTAGCCATTCTGGGCGTCCATTTGGTGACATGAATGCTCCTGTGCGCTTGCTGGAGGACGAAACCTTGCCAGAAATTACTCTATTTGATGTAACATGTGACTCCACGATGCACAGGACTCAAAATGATTCCGCTTTTCCTGACAGCGTGCCTGCTACACCTGTAACGGCGTCGGCTAGCTCTGTGCACAGCACTCTTCAGCCCTCCCACTTGACTGCTAAAGAGAACAATTCTGAATTCCACCTTCAAGAACTGTCAAAACTTAATTGGACAACGGCTAGTATGGACCCCAGTGCCCAGATGATTGACCCCCCTGACAGCATGTATAATCCTCAGCGCTGGCTTCCCTACTTCCCAGAAATTACCCTCCTCGATATAACACGTGATTCAGAATCGTCACCAAGAGGGGAGCTTTCCTACATGACGGTCATGCAGGATCTTTCGCCAGAGAAGAGTTTGAAAAACGACGTGCCTCACTCAGAGCTCAGTGAACCGATTGAGCCAGAGCCTGGCACACGGGACGTCATCCAAGGTGAATCGCTGTCAAGTACTCTCGATGGTAATGGCACCCATGTGAGCTCCTTCAGTGAACCATCGAATGTGTGTGCAGGGGAAAACGCAACGAAAGCTTCCTTAGAGGCTACTCGTGATATTTCTATTGGCAGTGTTTCAGAGAACAGTGGTCGTTCATCGCAGGAGCCTGATGAACCTGTGGTGACCTCCAATACTGAAGAGATACTTAACGTGACATTACCGAGCCCCAAAACAGCTGTGTCTGTGAATGGCACTTTTAACGTCAACCAAAACTCCAATCTCAGCACCCCTGGCCTTTTGAACTATACTGCTCAAATATCCTGTCCTCAGAATAACACACTAGATCTTCTCCCTTCTAATGTAGGCACCCCCAAAGTAGAGGGTGAGAATGAAGATCTGACTACTTCTGTCTCCAATATTACCACTGAGACTTCCCCTGTTACCAATCAAAGTAGCTTAGCGCTAAAGGCAGGTGGTTCATGTGACGTGCAGAACGCCACTTTCGATCAGCTTTCTCTTCAAGAATCCAGTGGCAATGCTAATTTAAAGGAAGCTGATGCTCCTACCGGTCCCCTACAGAATGACACTTTTGATACCAAACTTCCTCCTGCACAGAATGGCACAATAACTTTGTCGGAAAGTAGTTCAAATGACATTCACCAGAATACTATCGACAAGCCCTCTCCTCCTAAAGTCTGCAATGTAACGAGTAGCCCCACAGAAGACAATTATCAAGTCCAGCCACATGAACTGTCAAAAAAGAATGGGTCAACAGTTAGTATAGAACCCAGTGAGAGCACGTTTGAAGCAAATCCAGCTGTAGAAATGCCCTACAGAGCTGATGGACATGTGAATAAGGATCTTTCACAGTCAGGTCTGCCTTTGACGGACGGTCTGTTGGAAAACATGGACACGGGGAACAACAACAAAGCAAACACTTTCAATCTGGATGACACCTTAGATCTAGGGGGGGACCCTTCTCTGACTTCCACTCCAATGCCCACCTCTAAAATGATTAGCTTCAAAGATGGACGGGTGGAGGGCACAAATGCAGGGGCACAGAAGAAGCTCTATGGGGATGGTCCCAGTACAACAGATGGCGGTCAGATGGCATCGGGCATCCCAAATAACATCATCTCTGACCGAAAAACTTTCTTGACACAACCCGCTGCTAAGGCCCGTTTGCCGCCTCCGAAAGCCACGACCCTGCTTCTGAAGTACAAGCCAGTCTCTGCACGGCCAGGAAGGTTTGAGCCGCTGAAATCGACCCCGGCCAAGATGACGAGACAAAGAACCCAAGCCGACGCTTTGAGAGATACTGCTGCTTCCGATGCAACTAATGTGGTAAGACTTGAATGTTGAACTTGTCTTGACTTGTCTGTTTCTTTTCTAATTCTAATTGACTGCACCTTCTGTTTTAAAGTTCGGAAATTAACTCAGTTACCCTTATTGGTTTGATTGATCTGTTAATCTTATTTATTTTATGAATGAGAACAGTTAGCTTAGCACAAGCATTGACTGCTTTTATTGATGACAACCTCTGTTCTTGTGTATTTTAGACCACAGAAACATCAGGCCGCTACAACTTACGTGCTACAAAAGGTGGATAATGTGTTTTTTATTATTTTTCATCATCAATTTGAATTGTATAATGCCCCCTGAATGACAGATGTGTGTAAGCACAGTATCCTGTACTCACAGTGTGTCCCTCTGTGCTGGCATTAGAATCAAAGCCGCCCTGTTCCGGTTTGCGGAAATTGCAGAAGATTGGCATGCCGTCCGGCATCCAGAGAGCTGCATCGGGTCTCAGGCCACCATTAGCAAGAAGCACCCCAGCTGCTTCTATCACTGACAAACTCTCTGGACCTACAGGTACCCCATATAGTTTTCAGACTGTATGCCTTGGCTGTTTATTCTGATATTAAGGGTAGGGCAAGCGATCTTACATCGCTGTTAACACCCAACTTTTTGTCAGTGTTCACACATGATGGACAGGTAGCTGATGGTGAGTAGATATTAGCTGATTTTGACAAAGTGTTCTGGATTACAATCGCTGAGCATGCCTTGAAGTCACACATACTTGGTGCCTGTTTGAGGTGCTTCTCTTCACTGGGAAAATTAAGCATACATTTACAGTCCGCTCCAAAAGTATCGGAACGGTGAGGTCAATTCCTTTATTTTTGCTGTAGACTGGAAATATTTGGGTTTGACACCAAAAGATGAATATGAGACAATAGCTCAACATTTCAGCTTTCATTTCCAGGTATTTACATCTGGATCTGATACACAAAGGAGAAAATAGCATTATTTGAAAAGGAACACCACATTTTTAGGCGAGCAAAAGTATTGGAACAGATAGACTTTAAATAAATTAAAGTGAATAAAACGTAATATTTTGTCCCTAATCCTTTGCTTGCAATACCTGCATCAAGCCTGTGACCCATTGACATCACCAAACTTTTGCATTCTTCTTTTGTGATGCTTTTCCAGGCTTTCACCGCAGCCTCTTTCAGTTGTTGTTTGTTTTAGGGGGTTACTCTCTTAAGTCTCCTCTTTAGCAGGTAAAATGCATGCTCTAAAGGGTTTAAGTCTGGAGATTGACTTGGCCAGTCTAAAACCTTCCACTTCCTTCCCCTGATTAATTCCTTTGTTGTGTTTTGGGTCATTATCTTGCTGCATGATGGAGGATCTTCTAATCAGTTTGGTTGCATATTTTCTTAAATTGGAGGACAACATGTTTCTGTAGACTTAGAGTTAATTTTGCTGTTGCCATCATGTGTTACATCATCAATGAAGAATAATGAGCCCATCCGAGAAGAAGCCATGCAAGCCCAAGCCATGACTTTGCCTCCACCGTGTTTCACAGATGAGCCTGTATGTTTGGGGTCATGAGCAGATCCTTTCTTTCTCCAAACGTTAGCCTTTCCATCACTTTGTTAAAGGTTCATCTTGACAACAACACAGTAACACATGATGGCAGCAGTAAAATAAGTCTACAGAAACATGTTGTCTGCCAATTTAAAGCAAGATGCAACCAAACTGATTGGAAGATCCTTCATCATGCAGCAGATAATGATCCAGAAAAACTGCAAAAAACAACAAAGGAGTTCATCAGGGGCAAGAAATGGAAGGTTTTAGACTGGCCAAGTCAATCTCCAGACTTAAACCCTATAGAGCAGGGGTTCTAAACTTTTGATAGCTGAGGGCCAATTTAGGAACCCAACATTGGACCGAGGGCCGCCGAAGGAAAAAAAATTATAAAACTGAAATAATTTCAATGGCCAGCGTCTTTGCGTCTTTACAGTTTACATGTATTGGTCAGCATCCAATACTGTGTAATTAACACATTTAAAGTAATAAATGAAGGGCTAGGTCTCATTTCAACATTGGGGAACACACATTAAAAGCGGGGGTCTGGGGGTTGTCCCCCAGAAAAATTTGAGGTTCGAACACTTCATTTTGTGCATTTCGGTAAATCTGATACTTTTGTAGGGGACTGTATCTGTCTTGTGTGACATGCTAATTATTTAAATATAGCTTTTGTTTGCAAACAGCGGCTAACCCTCTGACAAAGATTTCGCAAGGAAAGAAACACCCGTTAGGCAGAGGTGAATCATTGCCGGTTGCAGCAAAGAGGAAGAAAATGGGTAAATGATGCTATCATACATTTATTATTTTGAAGCATGTTTTAGCACCGCATGGTTGATGTTTGCACAAAAGCTAACTGACAGTACTTGCAACTAAAACTGTACGACAAGTTATATGAAAACGCTGTTCTTAAACTGGGTTTTTCTGAGCTTGCCAAATAGGCACAACTTACTTGCCCCACATTTTTATCTGATCCTTTTCAGATGCTACCTTACCAACCGTTAATGCCGATGCCACAACATCTGATGCTACAAACGGAGCCAGAATCCTTAAACGGCCCACAAGCAGTCTGAGAGCTTTGCCAGCTAAAGCCCAAAGTGTTGGTGTGTGTGGATTGTAGTGTTCTGTTCTACAGTTGAGCAGGAATGTGACTCGCTGTGTTAGTTTGTGTTTCTGGAGGACAGGCTTTTGTGGTTTAGTGAGTTTGGTGACTTCTCGTAAGTTAATTACTTGCTCTTTCTCACATGCTTACAGGTGCTGCAGTGCCAACCAGTACTGCTCAATCGGCAGATGTTGCCGTCAGCAGAGTCCGAGCCCTCAAACAGCCTGCAAACAGCAATAGAGGCTTGCCAGCTAAACGCCAATGCCATGGTAAGCTAGGAATGCTGAGACACTGAAGTAATCACCTGAGGGTCTAGTTTAATTAAATGTTTAGGCGGACCATCTGTATATTACAAAGTGTTTTGTATAGCTTTTACTAGTGATCATAATGGTCATGGCACACAATTAAAGTTACCAAAATGTATTGTACGGACTAGTTTTACTCATTTCAAACGGGTATCTCTGAATTTATAACTAACTGCATTAGCACCACCTTAACCATATAGCGATAGAGGAAGCAGGAGTAATATAGGGAAGTTATAAATCAGGTAGTTTCCCTCACAAATCTTGTATAGATAAATATGAAAATGGTACAGAAAGGACAGAGACCTTGTCCTCACAAATTCAAAATGTATTGCAGATTGTGCCAACTGTCTCATCCTTAACCAGCAACTCAAAATGAGATCTGAAGAAATTTTGAGACTGAAAGAAGGTAGGACTCATTACTGTGGTTTCATCTTAATGCATCTATTTCAAATGATTTATGAAATGTTATGTAATTAAAGAAACATGTTGGGGCTTTTTTGCAAAACCTCAGGTGTTATTTCATTGTCCTCCTTACCCATCATCAAATACATTGCTGCTCGAAAGTATGTGAACCCCTTGAGAATTTTGGATCTTTTTTTTGTTTAACCATTAATCATTCATTTTTATCTATACCAGTATTTTTTATATGAAATAACAGATGTGTGTTAATAAATTAAAAAAAATATATTTTCTGAAAATCATTTGTTAAAACAGATAAAACAAATGATTTGCCAACTTTTGTATGTGCAAAAGTTTGTGAACCCTGAGCTGTGTTGCTTAAATCGAGCAGGTAAACACAATCAGGTGGGCCAAATTGAATTGAGTGATCAAATGGACCAATGTAATGAGAGATCTTTAGGGAAGAAATTGGGCGGCACTAGATAAAACGAAGATCAAACCAGGTCAGTTTGGGCTCACCAATGTGAACCCATACAGGTCAGCCACCTAAAAGGGAAAGAAAATCTCAGAGGATCTTAGGAATAGAGTTGTGATGTTGCACATTTGTCCGGGGACAGCTATAAATTAATTTAAAAAAAGTTTGAGCTCCATCGGTCCACCTTGAGGCAAATCAGCTACAAATGGAGAGCTTTGAGAGTGACTAAACATCTGCCTAGAAGTGGACTTCCTTCAAAAATAGCCACAAGTGCCACAAGAAAAGTGATTTTTCTGGCAAAGGCCGATCCAAACATTACATCTGGAGATTTGCAGACCATTTGCCACCACCTTTCTTCACTTGGTGAAGGTTCTCTTGGTGGCAGGCAGAGTTGCATTTTAGCCCAAACATGGCGGTTTTGGTTATGACTAAACAGTTACATTTTGGACTAATCTGTCCACATAATAGACTTCCAGAAGACTGCAGGTATCTCCAGGTGCACTCTGGCAAAGTTGTGACAAGCAATTTTGTTCTTTTTTTGAGAGCAGAGGCTTCTTCAGCAACCCTCCCATGAAAGCTATGTTGACTGAGTTTTCTTCTTATTGTGGAACCATGCACATTTGTCCCAAATGCGGACAAGAGAGGACTGCAAATCGCTACATGTAATGTTTTGGTTGGCTTTTAACTAAAAAATCACTCTTGTGGCGCTTGTGGATATTTTTGAAGGAAGTCCACTTCTAGGCAGATGTTAAGTCACTCTTTAAGCTCTCCATTTGTAGATGATTTGCCTCATGTTGGATCGATGGAGCTCGAATTTTTTTAAATCAATTTATAGCTGAAAAATTTGAAACGTCACAACTCTTTTCCTGAGATCCTCTGAGATTTCCTTTACTCTTGGCATGTCTGACCTGAATGGGTTCACTTTGGTGGGCCTAAACTGACCTGGTTTTATATCCGTTTTATCTAATGCCACCCAATTTCGTCCCTAAAGATCTCTCATTACATTGGTCCATTTCATCACTCAATTTGGCCAACGTGATTGTGTTTACCTGCGCGATTTAAGCAATGCAGCTCAGGGTTCACAAACTTTTGCACATACAAAAGTTGGCAAATCATTTGTTTTGTCCGTTTTAACAATTGATCTCTGGAGGGAATTTTTTTTTGAATTGATTAACAAACATCTGTTATTTCATATAAAAAATACTGGTATTGATAAAAATGAATTAATAATGGTTAAAATAAAATACCAAAGCCTCATGGGGTTCACATACTTTCAAGCAGCACTGTAGTTCGGTGATCGGTGACAGTATGTACAACCTATAGGTGGGCTTGAATGTGGTTCAGTAGTGTTGTTGTACTGTACAAGTTGATTTGTGTCATTAATGCTTTTTTTTTTCTTTTTTTACAGAGCTCCTGAAGTACTGCCAAAAAGAGGAGGAATGCTGAAAATTATAATTTAACTTTTGATCTGCACATTTGACATGTTCTTGTTTTTAATCAATAAAGGTATCTACATTTAAATACTGCTTTACTTTATTTAACCCTCTTGTTGGTCCATTTTACGGACATTTAATTTATTTATTTTTTTGGATAGTTTTGGCTGTTTTCAAGCAAATTGCATGAAATCTGGTAAGAAAGTGTATTTTTACATGATGTTATTTCCAGCTCAGCTCTTACAATAAGGCTAAAATACACTTTATACAAACAAGAGTTACATTCAGACTGCTAAGGTCCATCAAATGTCCATTGACACCAGAGCCGGCCCAAGCCTTCAGGGGGCCCTAAGCGAAATATGATTAGGGGGCCCCTCTCCAATATTAGTGCTGCTGAAACTATAGATCTTTGCTCAATATCATTCACACACCCAGTGTTTTCCGCGAGTGCCTCCACTGTGCAGCTGTGCGAAAATGTTAGACAGCCGAGATTCCGACCCTCCTAGGGGGGTCCGGGGGTATACCCCCCCGGGAGATTTTTTTAACCTTTTTAAAGTGAAATGCATGAATCTGGTAGCCTGGCATTCCCAGACCTGCCACTAGGCGCAGGCAAATTAAATTTGCTGCGCGTGTTGGTCTGGACACCCTCCGTTGAAGCTTATCAAGAATACCAGAAATCTGGTATAACGTTTCAATTGGTTCTATCTAATATGGGCGCGCCAGAGCCCTTTATATGGTGCTCTGGGGAGGACGTAACCGGATGACGACAGTGACGTGCATGCGACGTCGAAGCTGTGATAGTAAACATCAAAGATGGCTGCGGATATGTTGTGTGAGTTTGAGACTGCTTTGGCCTCGACCCTTAACGAATTGGAAGACGGGACTCATAGCTTTCACTAGCAAGTAAGTGGAATGTTCTGTTTTGCCGACCGACAACGGCAAACGTTTAATTGAACAGTTTAACAGCTGTTCGCTAAACGAACGGGGCTTACGTCACTTGTGCATCGCACTGATTGGTTGTAGTGCTATCCAACTGCGTGCAGTGGCATTTGAAATGCACGAGTAGGAGCCGCCCCTAGAGTTGGAAATTACTATTGATCGTCGCCAGACCCTCTATCGTTCAAGATATCAGGGTCAGGATTTCCAGGCTATGAATCTGGTGCACTTTGAGAGAAAAATTAAGAGGCTAAATCTGAGAAATTTTGTGTGAACAAATAATTTGGATACACTGGGTCAGATGAATTAGAAGCTATTGAAGGACACATGGATTTTCCATACAAATATTAATATAAAATTAAATATTATGGAGGGCCCTCTGGGTTGGGCTTGGAGCTCTTTTTCTTTTACGGGACATATTTCTCTGTAATATAATGAATGCATTTAAATTCAGTGAGAGGAACGAAGCAGAAGAACTCTGTTGTCCAGCTACTGTATCTTTTTTTCCACAGACGAGGCTGAAATAGGCTATAGACTATACACAGTGCATGGGCAACTGAGGGCAGCCCCATTTCCAATTGTTTTTAAATAAACTCAATACACACTGTGCATGGATGTGAACGTGACATGATCAGATAATTTCGGATTACCTCCCAGATGAACTGATTACATTTTTAGGCTATTAATTATCTAGACCAAAACATTTTATTATTTTTTTTTGTATGTTAACTCACATTTGCATAATATGATGTTAATATCAAACACAAAAACTAAAAAAAAAAAAAAAAAAAAAAAAAATTTTTGAGGGGGCCCCCCTGGCGGTCGGGGGCCCTAAGCGACCGCTTAGTTCGCTTATGCCTCGGGCCGGCTCTGATTGACACCCACAAACAGCCTTTTTTCAACTCACTGCCATTAAAGCATAATTCATGCCTTTTCTTATATCTGGGTGTCAATCTGGGCTTCTACTTTGAAATTGATAATTTTTACTACTCTCCACCATATTACGTCATTATGACCATATTTGGCATATGGAGAAAAAACATCCTATTTCCATTAGATGGCATTGTCACAATTCCCCCCTCCCTCTCCCTTTAGCTTTAACCCTGAGGAGTATGTGGGTGTGTGTGTGTATCCATGACATTATGAGCAAAAGGCTAGTGGTTTTCAAGTGCCACTGTTTTCATTCACTCTGTTCCATGTCTATTTTTTTATGCAGAAGTTCTAAATCCCTCTAAAGTTTACTTTGTATAAATGCACAGCACACACACCTACCTGAGGTCCATACACACAAGCATGCACTGCTTCAAATAAATGAAAACATGGGTCATCTTCAATCACATCAAAGGTGCAGCCGTCAGAGACACATAACAAGTTGTTGAGCTGTTTACACAGCTGCGATTGAAGCCAGAGTTTATACAAAGCAACTGGAACTAGTTATTTCTTACCTGGCAATATGGAGGGAGCCTTTACACAAGAAGTGCATGAAGCTTTGGAAATAGTGATGGAGTCTGATTCTGATAGCGAGCAATAGGAATCTGACACAGACACTGCCGGAGAGGAATACCTTCCTGTGTCTGAATCCTCCTTAGAGAGCTGGGATGTGTCCTCTGACTTTCAGAAGTGGAGAATTCACTGGGCCCTACCAACACCCATACACAGCGATATACTCCTGCTGCCACTGGAATAGTACAGGGACCCACCTGTTACGCATTAATGGAACTTCTGCATGAAACACTACACATGGAACATAGTGAATGAAAACCGTGCCACTTGAAAACCACTAGCCTTTTGCTCATAATGTCATGGACACACAAACATATATACCCCCTCCCCCAACACACACACAGGCACAGTCTCTCTCTCATACACACTTTTTTTGCGAATTTTATTAAGCCAATGATGTTCCTGTTTCACTGTTCCTGGCTGGTTCACTATTCACTGTTCAAAAAAAGAGTGGCAAATGTAGATGGACTGCAGATGAGGTTATTTTCCTAACACCGAAATTCAATTTATGATTAGTACTGATGTTGGTTTAAAAATTAAGCCTAAAAATGTTGGAAAATTATCGACGTATAATATTTTTTATAGCTACCTCTTTGAAAGTCCATTTTACGTATATCGGTACGGGTGTCAGTTTATTACACTGTACAACAAATAATAATGCCTGAAAATCAGTGTTGCTGCTAATGATTGACATATCCCAAGCCTAATAATTCAACACAAAAAAATAGAGTTTGCATGTAGTATACTGAAAATAATTAATATTTTCAGCTTTTTCCATCTAAAACATGGTGGTATCCTGTCATAACCTGGCATTTAAAGGGTTAGCATCTTAAACAATTCATGAATGTTTTATATATCAATAGTTAGGTCAGATGTAGGGGAAAATAATTGGCAAAAAAAAAGTTGGAAAAAAAAGATAATTCAACAAAAAAAATTTGTTTGCAAGTAGTATATTGAAAATAATTGACTTTTTCAGTTTTTTTCATCTAAAATACGATGGCATCATCACCAAAACCTGGCATTCAAAGGGTTAAAATATTTGAAAATGTATAAGTATTTTATATCAATAGTTAGGTCAGATGTATGGGAAAAGAAAAAGTAAAAATATAATGTAGGCTATACTATTTTTTATAGCTATTTCAATGAAATGTCCATTTTACGCACCTTAGCGGTGCAAGTGTGCCTAATATTATAACGTTATGAAGCTGTTCCGTGTAGAATACTGGCTGTGGTTGACCTGTTATTACATTATTGAAAATCTGGTCATGGTCAAAGGAAAAACTCCACAAGGCCACAAAATGGGCTTAAACCACTGAAATTGATAGGATAATTAACTTGTATCACACAATGCTCTAAATTAGTCGTCATCTAACCTGAAAAAACGTGAAAGGAAATGATAAAGCTTTGTCTGTAATGTGGCTAGAACCCCTGGCATTGTGAATAACAAAGTGTATTTATATGCAATACAATTGTATAGCCATGTTGATGTTACTTTGAGGACATTATGGACAGCTTCTTACTCTAAAACCGATTATTGCATGTATCTGAGATATTTGAAATAAATATGCTGTGAAGATATATAATATCTAAAGAGTTAATGTGCTTTGTATTTTAGTATTGTCTGATACAAATCTGTCTTTATTATGATCCCTCATAACAAATTAATGGTTTTATCATCGGTTGGACTTAAATTTCTCCCCGCTGGGTGGCAGCCTCTCCCGGGGGCCTCCCTCTGTTGCAAGTGTGTATCTGCTCTTATTTTTGTCGGTTTAACGCTCACTTCCTTTCCTGACCCAAGTGCCCGGCTAGGCTCTCGCACGCCTTTATTTGTGGCCGCTCAACAGCAAAACTGGATTTTATAACGATTCAAAGTGGACAGACACACCACAAAATAACTTTCAAAAGGACGTAGGTGAGTCTGCCTCCGTTTTTTATTTAACTCGGTGTGATTAATGTGCGCTGTAGCGACGTGAGATTACCGGCTACACATGCGGGGAGGCCCTGCGCTCGCTTGCTGCTAGCGTTAGCTTAGCAACAACACCGCGCCACGTTAGTGGTTGCGATGTATTTTGAGATATACATCAGTGTTAGCTTTTTAAATATTAGACTGTGGTGCGTGTCAAAATAATTTAGATTTTTGAAAAAACAACGTGCTAGACTTATCGGTGTAACTAAGGTTTGTTGTCCAGTTTCATTGACAATTGTATCCATCTGTCAAAGCTATAGAGCGTTAGCTGAATGAAGGTTGCGGGTTGCTAACGTAACATTACTAGCGTCTGTACGCAGCTTGATTGACTTCACTCTGGAAAACTGCAGCAGTCACTAATAGCTTGTCTCGTTATGCTGAATCAACGTTCAAACAATGAACATGTTGGGATAAGGCACATACAATCTGCACTGCTGCCGCCTGCAAGTATGGAACTGTTTCCTATCGGCTGGTTGTGGCATAGTGACAGTGAAGATAACGTTAGTTATCCGAATAATAGCCTGACATGACTTCTTCAATCTAATTTGCGCCCTGTTCTATGTAGCAACATACTGTACTAGTACGTATCTGTCTTATTCCATTAACCACCTGGAATTATATTTTCCAGTTTCCTGCACTAGTTACTTTTCCTTCCTCCCTTTTTAAACCGAATCGGATCAGTTAAGTTTTTCCTGTACAAGGATGACATTGATGAAGTTAAGTTATTTTCCAGCTGATTCATAATTGGAGGCTCAACTGTCTTTAATTTCATATTATGCAGATTTAAACGTTAGTCTTTTAATATCAATCCTCACATCCTTTACTTTGTCTTCACAGATTGACAGCTCCCTACAGCAATGTCTCGTTTCTTTGCCACCGGGTCTGACAGCGAGTCAGAGGAGTCTACATCTGCCGATGAGCTCATTACAAAAGCACCAGGGGGAAATTTCAAGCAGTCAGTACAACTTCAAATAAATCCCATCATTAGGAATTCAATTCTGCTTTTTGTGTTAATTGAACACATCCTTATTGTTTTCACAGGTCGCTGCTTCTTAGTGATGATGAGGAGGACACTAAGAGAGTGGTGCGCAGCGCCAAAGACAAAAGGTTGGTGGTGTATCTTTTTTCTAAGCACAACACCCTAAAAACTGTGCACAATTGTTTTATCGAGTTTTGTTTTTAATGCATTCGTTTCTTTATCCTAGGTTTGAGGAGTTGACCAACCTCATCAAGACTATCCGCAATGCTATGAAGATTCGTGACATGTCCAAATGCCTCGAGGAGTTTGAGCAGTTATGTCGAGCCTTTCTCAAAAGCAAGACTATAGTGGACAAAGAGGGTGTTCCCTCTTTCTATATCCGTCTTCTGGCCGACCTGGAAGAGTACTTGAACCAGGTCAGTACCCAAGTTTATAACTATTTCTTTTGGCTGTATCTGCAAAGAACAATGTATGCTAATGGTATAATTTTTAAGGTCTGTTTTGCTTTTCAAGTGCAGTACAAATAATGAACAATATTTTCTTTCCAGCTTTGGGAGGACAAAGAGGGTAAGAAGAAGATGAACAAAAACAACGCTAAAGCCCTCAGTACACTGCGTCAGAAGATACGCAAGTACAACAGAGATTACGAAACAGAAATAGCGGCATACAAAGAGGTAAATCTTAAAGCTTTCTCTGAGTGGTGGTCGCATGTCTCAAAATGTACAGAAAAGTGTCTGGTGAAGAGATCTTAGTCGTTAGTTTAAGTCTGTTTCGGTGTGTAACATGGATCTGTGTGTGATTAGTAAAAGAGGAGCTTTTGCTCCTTCCACATTACCACCATATAAACACCAGTGTAGCCGACATATCCAAGTACAGCTGCAGTGGTCAGCTTCTATGTGGGAATGTGTGTCTGAGCAGTGTTGATGCAGAGAGGTAAAACAATGTTATCTTAATGTTTTCTCTCTCTCTCTCCCCCACCCCCCCTCCCCCATTAGAACCCACAGGAGTCTGCTGATGAAGAGGAGGAGAAGGAGCCTGGGGATTCTGGTAAGCTTGCTGTTTGTATGTTAAATCACAAGATTTCCATAAAATGTGAAAGTCAAGCTAAACAAGCAATTGTTCATCCTAACATCAAATTTGATGGGAAAGTTATTTTGAGCATACAGAAATGTTTGATGGCTTAGCACATGTACATTATTGTATTATCTACAAATATGTGCCACACAATAGCTTGAAGATTCTGTGTGAACCTTAAGACTTAATTTGTTTTACTGTTTTTAATAACTTCTAGCATCATCTCAAAAATTCATCCTAATTTTTTCTTCCACAAGGCTCGTCTTCTGATAGCGACGAAGAGGGAAGTGATGATGGAGTGTCAGCCAAGGCCTTTTTAAAGAAAAAGCCAGAGGCTACATCAGAGGCCAGCAAGTTCCTCAAGCCTGCCAAGGGATCCGGGGTAAGTTGCCAGCATGCCATATACTTTATTCCTGTATTCATAAACTGCTATGTGAGGGGACACCTGAGCTAATGTGCTGGAGCGGTCCCTCTTGACAGGATGAATCCTCTTCAAGTGATGAAGACGATGAAGACTGGGGATCAGACAGTGTAGACAGTGACAGTGAGAGTTCGGATGAAGGCGGCGAGGGAGTGAGCGCCTCCCTGGCTGTGGCCTTCCTTAAGAAGTGAGTGAACCCCTCCACACTTTTTTTTTTTTGGTTTACAGCAGAACAGTTTTTGAACTATATATATATATATATTTATATATTTATTTTTATCTCAGGGCTGTACGCTTATTTTTTAAAGTGGTAGCACTGGTGCTAGCAAGCAACATAATTCAATAGCACTAAAATAAATTTGGTAGCACACAAAGTATGATCAAAAATTTGCATGACCCTAACCCTTGCATTTATCTTGGCTTTATTTGAGATTCTCAATGAATATGATATCCTAGTGTATAGTAATAATTGTAGAAAAATGAATAGGGGTGCACTGATTGCAATTTAGACAAAAGAGTCTAACCTGACAATGGCAATTTTTTTGCTCATTCAGAATTATTTCCCCCCATAGAACTATACAAATAATGTCTTTATCTATATATTTTTTATATAAAACATATCATTATTATATTAGGCTTATAATAACAAACATTTTTAGAACATTTAATTCTTTTAATGAAAACCAAACTTTAAAACATTGAACATATAGCCTATTAAATAAATTAGTAAACATATTTATACAATTTAGGCCAAGTTAAATAGGTTGTCAATCTTTGTTTAAATGTACTACTGTTGACCGCTCTCTGCAGCTGAAGTAGTTACTTTTCAAGCTAGAGCACTGCAGGGCTGTGAAGTGCTAACTTCCTGTTCTTACTTGCTTCAAAATAAAAATAAACTCATTTGGCTAGTAACAGACCTTTATTGTGAAGGCGCACAGGAAATGTTCTGTTTGCACACGCGCTAACTTGACTGCGTTAATGTAAAGAGCCGTCTCCTTCCTGTTTTTAACCGTTGGTGAAGTTAGACGCTATAATCGCCGCACGAGCACAGATCCCGAGCACCCATCTTTCACCAGCCAAAGTGGAGGCGGGTAGACTTAATAACTTACTCGCTTAAGACTACATTCACCCGCATTTGGCGAGTGTTAATGTAGAGCCCTCTAAGCAGTGTTGAGCATAGCTCCTCTGTGTTTCAAAGAGACAGCATCTGCTCATTAGCACTGGTGCGACTGGACTTGTATTCATCATCGCACGTGATCAATTTCAGTAGCAAATGCGATCAAAACTGTCGCACTGTACAGCCCTGTGTGTGTATATATGTGTATATATATATATATATATATATATATATATATATATATATATATATATATATATATATATATATATATATATATATATTACATATTACATATATACACACACGAGTGACATAGAAATGAGAATGTTGTATTGGCATGTGATAAATAAATAAAACTAATACGTTGCAGCCCTAGCAAGATGTCCAAAGAAACAAGCAATTTACCTTTTCCTCTTTACAGTATTGTGTATGCTTACCACTGTCTACTGTGTGTCTGTCCTCAGGGCTGAGAAGTCCGGCAAAGAGCACGTCGGGAAGAAGAAGAAGACAAAGAAGAAGGACCGACCTGAAGAGGAGGCTGAGGAGGAGGGAGGAGAGGAGGGCGAGGGAGGCTGGGAGAAAGTGAAAGGAGGCGCACCAATGGTAAAGATACAGGAGAGATGGTGATAAAAGCCATGGCAGATTATCTACTGTTATGTTTTGCAATATTAAAGATCTTTTGTGGTGTCTTCAATCTATCAGGAAAAGCCCAAGATGTTCGCTAAGGGCACAGAGATCAACGTCCCGGTGGTGGTGAAGAAGCTGAATGAGATCCTGCAAGCAAGAGGCAAAAAGGGCACGGACAGGTAACACAGCATAGAATATGCTAAAGCTTCACTTTATGGCCGCACATATTAATAATAATCTTTTAAATTAATAATGCATTTGCAATGCAATAAACAAGATGCATAGAGAAACATTCTTGGTAAAGCAACTGCAAATTAATTATCTTATTTACACCCACAACATTTAAATTTTGATTTGTAGATTGCATAAGGCTTTTCACATGCAGGACTTGAAATAATGTTAATCTGAGCAGAAAATATCTTAAAGAGATTAAACATTATACTATAGAATATTAAATTAAAAAGTATGTAATAAAAACTACAGTCCTAATGAACCAGTTAAATCGAGTAAAGAATAACCAATGCCCTCAGCAATCTCCTTACCTGTTTTATCATATATTGTATGCTACATTCAAAGATACAATCACTTTTATTTTAGATATGTATAGCCCTTTCTGTGATTTACCACTTCTTCCTCTCTTTTCTTTCTATTACAGAGCCGCCCAGATTGAACTGCTTCATGCGCTGGCTGCCATTACTGTTGAGAATAACTTGGGCGAAGGTATCTCGGTCAAGATTAAGTTCAACATCATTGCCTCCTTGTATGACTACAACCCCAACTTGGCAGCCTTCATGAAGGTACTAGTCACTGTTTTTCGAAATGTTACAATTTGTGTTGTAGGCAGTTTAACGGTAAACAGGACTCTGATCCTGATATTTCAAATTGAATCATTCAGCTTGTTTCCTCCTTTAGCCTGATATGTGGAAGAAGTGTCTGGACTGTATAGATGAGCTGCTGAACATCCTCTTCGATAACGACAACATCTTCATCGGGGAGAACATCGCAGAGGACAGCGAGAATCTGATCACCTCAGACCAGGTATCCCATCTTCTCTTTTCTGCTTTTGTTGTACAGTTATGGTATTTTTGGATTGCGACTTATCCTGGCATATGGTAGATCACTGTAAAAAGTCTCTGCAACAATGTTTTTATGTTTTTGTATCATCTGTGTTGTATGCTATATATTGTCTGCATTATTTATTTTTATTCAAACATAATCATTTATTTGTCTTATGATTACATCGAAATAGTTGAACTATTGCTAGAAATATAAATACTCCTTGTTTTATCATGTGTTTGTCAGCCATATAGGGTGCGTGGATGTATCTTAACGCTGGTAGAGAGGATGGATGAAGAGTTTACCAAGATCATGCAGAACACTGATCCCCACTCGCAAGGTGAGCTATACCAAAAAATGGACTCAATCATTTTGGTATTATCATTTTAAATGTGAAATGTTACAAGAATCCCCCATGTGTGGCTGAATCATTTTCGAGTTGCAGCTCTTCGCTTTGGCTCATTTTTGTCTTCTCTTTTTTTCTCCAGAATATGTTGACAATCTGAAGGACGAGGGAAGAGTCTGTGGTATCATTGACCGGTTGCTCGACTACATGGAGACCAAAGGCAGCACGGAGGAGGTCTGCCGCATTTACCTGCGCAGAATCATGCACACCTACTACAAGTTTGACTACAAGGCCCACAGGCGCAGCTTAGGCCTCCAGGGAGAAACCAAGGTGAGAAAAATCACCAGGATGGTACGGCCTAAGTGAGAGAGAAATACACATTACGGTACTATAATAGCAAGAAAAAGTGTGATCTATACAATAGATTTTAAGTATGACAGAGCCAAGTAGGCCATAAAGTGGAAGTGTATCTGGATGAGTGTGTGTTTAAGTGTATAATACAGTCTTGCCATGAGCTATGCCGCCGTCTCTTTGAATTTTATTATTGAGTGTGATGTGCTGAGTCGTCTGCTGTTCAGTCTGAACAGGACCAAGAGGAGAGCGAGGGGGAGGACAGCGCTGTCATCATGGACCGTCTCTGCAAGTTCATCTACGCCAAGGATCGCACCGACCGTATCCGTACCTGCGCCATCCTCTCCCACATCTACCACCACGCTCTGCACTCACGCTGGTACCAAGCCCGTGACCTCATGCTGATGAGCCACCTGCAGGACAACATCCAGCACGCTGACCCGCCTGTACAGGTGAGAAGAAGGATAACAAGCCTACTCGATAGAACAACATACACCATAAATTAATTCTAATGACCTATTTTCTCTCCCTTGTCTAGATCCTGTACAACAGAACTATGGTCCAGCTTGGCATTTGCGCATTTAGACAGGGCATGATTAAAGATGCCCACAATGCCCTGTTGGACATCCAATCCTCTGGCCGTGCCAAGGAGCTCCTGGGTCAGGGTTTGCTCATGAGGAACATGCAGGAGAGGAACGCCGAGCAGGAGAAGATTGAAAAGAGAAGACAAGTAAGTCATACATAAGCAGTAAACTAATGTCCAAGATCATCCTAGTGTTTATGGTTGATAACGTCTTATGTAGCTTTGCTGATAAACTAATGTTTGATATGACTGTGGACCTGAGAACCATATTGGTTGGGCTCCTCTTTAAAATGATGTTCACATGAGTTGTTTTGGGCTGTATAACTACATGTTAGTCATGGCTCTTGGGGTAGTGTAAATATTGTCTTCTTAGCATTTGGTAAACATAAAGAACATACTGTGTTGTAAGGAACCTGGCAAGATTATCGTAACATTGCTCTGATCTCCCTCACAGGTGCCGTTCCACATGCACATCAACCTGGAGCTGTTGGAGTGTGTGTACCTGGTCTCGGCCATGCTGCTGGAAATTCCCTACATGGCAGCCCATGAGTTTGATGCCCGCCGCAGGATGATCAGCAAGCAGTTCCACCACCAGCTCAGGGTGGGAGAGAGACAGCCACTGCTTGGTACGTAACATGTCAGCTTCACACCGGCATGTCTAATCCAGAGAGAATCCATAGAGGATAACCGTACCCCTCTCTCTGTCCTCCAGGACCCCCAGAGAGCATGAGGGAACATGTGGTGGCGGCCAGCAAGGCCATGAAGATGGGAGACTGGCGCACCTGCCACTCATTCATCATCAATGAGAAGATGAACAGTAAGGTCTGGGACCTGTTTCCTGAGACGACGCGAGTACGCGAGATGCTTGTGAGGTTAGCATCTGCCATTATTAGGTGTCGCTGTTGTAAAAGTTATATTGTGTGTGTGTATGCAAGTGTGTGTGTACACACACACAGTATGAATATTATATATCGTATAATAGTAATAGGTATAAAAGTTTGTTTGCTTATTATCAATTTATTTAAAGGTAGACATCCAGATGATAATTTTAGATCGTGCTGTGATTTAATCCAGCTATTCAATTATTAATAATTACAGTTATGGACCGATTGTGCTCCTGTGTAATAATATTTTGATGAATTGTGTTTCCCTTTTTAGAAAGATCCAAGAGGAGTCACTGAGGACTTATCTGTTCACTTACAGCAGTGTATATGACTCCATCAGGTAAGAAATTTAACAGTGCTGGAGTCTGTGGCTACTAAAGCTTGAGCTCAGAGCATCTGCTAAAGATTCATGACCGATGGCTTTCAACTGAAGCCTTAGTTCGTATACACTCAAATCAGAAAAGACAGTCTCGGATGTCGCCCAGCCACTACTTTTAATGTAAATCACAGAAGCAAGATCCAGCAAAGCTTAACCTCTTTTTATCTCAATGGGGTTACAATTATTAAAATGTTTGTCTGTCCTGCAGCATGCAGACGCTGTCTGAGATGTTTGAGTTGGAGATACCCACAGTTCATAGCATCATCAGCAAGATGATCATCAACGAGGAGCTGATGGTAGGTTTATTTTCTTCTCTGTTCTGTCAGAGTGGCTTTTGTATCGGTGCAGACGCAACACAATGTCCTGGTGCATCATTACATGTACAAATCTTATTTTCCTCACTCCTCTTGCCTACAGGCGTCACTCGACCAGCCAACACAGACTGTGGTGATGCACCGCACAGAGCCCACGTCCCTGCAAAACATGGCTCTGCAGCTGGCTGAGAAACTGGGCAACTTGGTGGAGAATAACGAGCGTGTCTTTGACCTCAAACAGGGTGTCTATGGAGGCTACTTCAACAGAGGTGAGTTTAGATAAAAGGCTTCGGTCTGCTTTTTCTTTTCCTTTTTTCCCCCCTTATATTTGCATGTTGTTCACAATCCACCTTGTTTTTTCTATAGGTGACAATAGGTTACATTAAAGCATTTCTCCAAAGCTATGATTGCTCTATCTGTTCCTTTTCCTTTAACACCTCTAATGCTCTCCTTGCTGTCAAAGGTTGAATAGTGCCTTTCAGCACTAACATCAAATAACTGGTGGTTTTTTGCATTACAGATCAGAAAGGTGGCTACCAACAAAAGCAAAACTACCAGAGAGGAGGTATGTTATGCCACACTGTTACACTTTGGATACAAAAACAATTTCTGGCCACATGGTGACCTTCCCAAGCAGAAGCTGTTTATTCATTGCCGCTTCTAACTATGTTGCCTACTGCGATGTTTGCCATTAATCAGTAACTAACTGTAATGCATAGCAATGTTAGGTTACAGATAAGGGTTGTTTAGCTTGAACAGTATAAGTTTGGTGTTTTAAATTTGTTCCGCAAGACTAATTTTGATATTGTTAACATGTCTTTTCAGACAGTCTTTCCTAGAAGACATTTATGTGTTTGCAAACAGTTCACATGAAAAAGGAAAAATACGTTTGTTAACCCTTGGAGACCCACCATTCTAACATTCAGTTATGCTATATTTTATTTGATAAAATTGTCATTTTTTACACTATCATCAAGGTTTCCAATCCAAAAGAGGAACATCATCAGGTAATTGTATGTCAATCAATTTAATCTTTTATTCACTATATAATGGAATATTTGAACATGTAACCAAAAAAATAAGAATTAAAATGTTAAGATGTATTTAATTGAGAAAAAAACTGTGAGCCATTATAATGAAAGAAAAGCTAAATGAATTAAATTGCACAGAGATCTTCTAGATGTTAACAAAAGTTTCTAGCTTCTGCAGTTCAGGAGTTATGCTCATTCTTTAAGGCAGTGTCTACGGGCGTTTTTCTTTTTACTTTCTTTGCAACTTATAAGCGCATACTTCATGCATTCCTGCGGTTACTTGCTCACATCAGTTGCGATGGTGAATGAACGTTTCACACTGCTGCACTTTGGCTTGCTGTTTCGATCTCTTTCTCTCGTTTGCTGGCAAAAAAACAATCTCTTTATCTCAAAACGTCTTGAAGATATGATGCTCTAAAGATGCCATGGTGTTTGGGATCGCGGGTGTGCCGTCCCGTGGGTCTCAGAGGGTTAATAAACGCTTGATAAGCAATTTTTTCACTTGATGAAGTGCTGCCTTTAGGATTCTCGCAGGTAAATCGCATTTTCCTCTTTGCATGTTAACAGATCAGAAAGATGGTTACCAGGGGAAACAGGGCGGCTACCAGAGAGGCTACCAGGGCGGCTACCATCAGAGGGATCACCAGGGAGGTGGAGGAGGGTACCAGGGAGGTGGAGGGTACCAGGGAGGTGGAGGATACCAGGGAGGAGGAGGGTACCAGGGAGGAGGAGGGTACCAGGGTGGAGGAGGGTATCAGGGTGGAGGAGGAGGGTACCACCAGAGAGATCACCAGGGTGGAGGGTACCAGGGAGGAGGAGGAGGAGGGTACCACCAGGGGGGCTACCAGCGAGACCACCAGAAAGACCACCAGGGAGGAGGAGGAGGAGGAAGAGGAGGAGGAGGAGGATACCAGGGTGGAGGCTACCAGGGTGGCTATCGAGGCGGCTACAGAAATCAAAACCAAAGCAACTACTAAGCTTTGCAACGTGTGGAGTTTCATTCTCGCTGTCTGAACTAAGTCTTCATTCCACCACAACAACCTGGGTTTCTGTGCACGCCACTCTGCTGTTTGCCGTTCTGTCATTTGACTCAAAACTACTTCCCACTGATTTTGAAACAGCTGAAGGTTATCAGAGTACAAGCCCATCTCAATTTGTATTGCTAGTAGAATATTGTATAAGAAATGCATTGCAGTGTGTCTGGCTTGTAGCAGTACAGTCAGGTGTCAAACACGGCAGATATTGTTGAATTACAATTAACCAATAAACTATACTAAACAGTGTTTGGAAATTCTTTGTTTTATTTGTTTTAATATCAACTCAATACAAAGATAATAAAACCAAAGTACAAAGCAAAATTGCTAAATTGATCCTCCACACTAAACCCTAAATTAGGTCTTCCATAATTTTAATGTCTCTGTGTTTATACGGATTATAATTCCGATTAACTCAAATCCTCATACTTGGTATAGGGGACAAGTGAATCAATTTCGACTAATATTTTTCAGAACTTCAATAAAGATACAAACTAAAGGAACATGGTTTTAGGCTCTGCTTTATTAAAAAACATGTTTTGATCTGCATCAGTTAAAAATTCAAGGCATTCTTTGTCTCCTGAGTATAAGAAAGAGCCTTCATCGGGGTGTTGAGGCAGAATACAAACAGGCACTTAGCTGGCACATGGCTTCTCATAAATAGGTCGTGTGTGGATAGAAGGGGAAGCTAGGAACACAGAAATCAATGAAGAGGCTCTCAAGAAAAGTGCTGAACCTAAATACTCTGTGGCCAGACGTAAAACAACACGGATTCTCTTTAACTAACTGGCAGTGAGGTCGCCTTTTATTCATCGATATTAAAAATACTTGCAAAAAAGTTGAAGGGTGAACTTCTTGGCTAGCTTTACAGGAGACAAGAATGGCAGTTTTTGCAAGTATGTCTTTAGTGCCACAATAAATGCAGTTATTTCAAGATTGCTAGTTTATTTTTGGGGAAATAAAGTATTTTAATTATGAAATATTGTTTTAATGAACTTCACAAAACTGTTGCACTTCAGTTTCCAATTCTGACTAATTTGTATTAAAGCTACTTTAGCAAGTTTCATGCTTAAAGGTGAAGTGAGCCATATATTTATATACATTATATATATTTAAATACGTGTTAAATCGCTCTATATTCATACAGTGATCACGTATATAGTGTCCGCATTTCATAACACAGGTCTCTCCGTCACCCGCTCTGCATGTAATCGTCAAATAAACTTTTCGGGTATCCCACAACCTGATATCCAATCAGAAGAGAGAAAGTTACAAACCGGCACGTCTCACCGTCTCACTACCGGTGCACGCGCAGAGAGCGACAGAGGGGTGAGTGTTTATGCGCCTACAATGGTGGTGCATGTAAAAATCCTTCACAATGTCTGTTTTGATGGTTTTTATCATGTTTTATCGCACTAACAGATCTGAGGTAGGGACGATGGAGGGGACTGCTAACTGACAGGAAGTTAGCTAAAAGTACCATATTTTGCATAGGCTACTGAACCTTTAAACGGGCACTATGGAACTTTTAGAATTTCTTTTGGTGCCAGTGGCAGTAAAGTGAGCAGCCTGAAATGCATGCTCTCACTGCATTAGCGTGAGCAAGCATCCGGCCAAAACTGATACACAAGACAGTGTGAATGACTGGTTATAATGATGGATGAGGTAAGTTTTGTTGCACTATTTAGTTTATGCATATTAGCCTACTTTGACTAACGTTATGATTTGGACATTACCATTCCGGCTGTTGTCGTTAGCCGTTTGAGCTTCTTCTTCTCCTGTTAGTATGTGGAACATTCTCTGGTCCTCACAGAAAAGTCACATCATTTGGTTTATCGCTGAAAAATCCAACCCGATTCCTTTTCAGAAAAAATAAATCTACTAGGCTACAGGTTTCAGCCAAAGGACAAAGTCGGACAAAGTTTATTTTTCAAGTTACATCGCTGCTGCTGCTACCCATTCAGCCAAATGCAATATGTAAATTGATTTGTAGATGTTAGTGGACCTTTAATTTACATTCCCTTCACCACCCATTAATTGGGAATCTTACTATGAGAGTGTTCAATGCTTCAGTAGCAGAGTTAAAGGCTAACTTGCACACAGCAGTGACCTCAGTTTTGCCTCTGTCTTCGCAGAAGGGGAGGGGAGGTTTATCAGCTGCCTCCCCTCAGGCGGATTCTCCTGTAGAGCTCTTGCCTCAGTAGGTCCCTCTCTTTGCGGATTCCCTGCAGCACGGTGCGATTCTCCTGGGCCCGACGCACCAGGTAGGGTAGCGTGTCATCCACTGAGCCATACGGCACTGACTTATATACGGTATAACCCTCCTTAGCTGGAGGGAAGAAGAGAGACAACATGAGGACATGGTTGAAGCCTACCTACTTTTTTCATAACTACTTCCCACTCACGTAAGCCTACACCCCTAAAACCAGAATTAGAATAAGGGAAATGCAGTGCTTTCCTTCTGTATAGCTCCACTCATCATTTACGTCTTGCACATAGCAGTTAAAATAAAGAGAGATGAGGTGGTCAGGAATGCTGTCCCACAACTCACAGATTCAATGCTTACTACAGCTAGGCTATATGTCAGGTGAAGCTTTTGTTGAATAAGACACAGTACTCTGGCACATAATGTAAATGTAAAGAGAACCAGTTGAGGCACAGCTCACCCAGAGTGAGGGAAACGTGGTCACACATGCCCAATAGCTGGCCGAAACACACTGAGCCTCCATCTTTTTCAATCCCCAGCTCTTCCATCCTGAAGATGATACACACAACAGCTAGGTCATTTACAACAGTAGTGCCCAACCTGGACTTGTTGGACTCAATGGACTGTGTAACCGTTTATCATAGCTCTCGAAGATTCAACCTGTTAATGTTGTTTTTGGCGGCCTGTTTTAATTTGAGTTTTAGTCTAGTTTTTGTGTCAAACTGTCATTTTAGTTACTAGTCTTAGTCACAAATAGTTTCAGTCAACTAAAAGTCCGAGTATTATAGTCATATTTTTGTCAGAATTATCCATGACAATTTTTATCATGGTGACATTTAAGTCTAGTTTTAGACAATAATAATAAAACTAATAATATTAGTAATAATATCTTATTTTTATTTTTGTAAACCGCTTTAGTCCCTTTTTTATTCGTCAACAATATTGCATTCTATATTTGATTAGGCCTATAGTTTTCGTCACATGACCACCATTTATGTTGCATCTCGTCTCGTTTCTGTCACATGATAAAGGTTCGTTGGCGACGATATTTAGTCACACTATACTAACACTATATTTTACCTTTACTGTTCACTGCCACTTTCCCCTTGCATGTTTCTTTTTATTTTATACAATTTTGTTGAATGAAAAGTTTAAATATAGCTTGCAAACTGTCAGAAAGCAAACTAGAAAACTTGTCAACTTGCTACCTCTACATGTTACGAGGAAAGAAAAAAAAACCCTACCTGTTACGAGACGATAGGTTCAGTTTATTCAAATTATTCACATATCTATATCGATCCTGCTCTCATAACTGTCTGCAAATCAATTATCTTTGTACAACAGATTTTATTCCGACAGATGAGGTCAAATAAAATTTAATGGAATAAAATTTTATCTGACCTCGTAAATATATTCCTTAATTTTGTACGCTCTGCTGCTCAGGACAGCAGCATTTTTCGTTGATTAATTTTGCCTCCTGATGCAGACGTTTTAAATCCTGGTCCGTCAAGGCCTTGGACAGTAGCAACAAGATACTAACCTGTAAACAGATTTTGCTGAAAATAAAATCATGGGAGTTCCCCTTTAACAGAAGTGAAGTTCTCCCTCATCCTTCCCTCACCCAGAATTGAAAATTTCACTTTTTTCGAGACTCTTAAATATATTTTTAAAAGGAAAAATATTAGTCTGTGCTGAAAATATTTAGTTTTACTGGCTCTAAGGTGAAAGGGGTAGGATATCACTGGTACTTGGCATCCCATAACATTCAAATTTCTGTGCGATTCTTGCGACCTGTGGTCATAAACAAAGTTTCTAACGATATTACCTTTTGGCGGCTCGTCTCACTGACTCTTCGTTGTGAGTGGCTACTATGATTCTGTAGCGCTCAGGTTCCTGGGATATGTCCTCTAGCATTACGTCCAGTGAGCTGTTATAACTGCAAAAAACACAAGAAAACAGATGAAATGAGGTCACTTTCAGAAATGAGCTGTAGAAGGCCAAGTTTACAATGTGTAACAGTCTTAATCCCCCTACAAAACAATTTCTTAAATCTAGATTTAAATTTGTTTTAATCCAGTCGAGTTTTGGATTCAGTTCCATGTGGTTTGACCGATCATCACTATCTCCTGCCCACCTGACATTGGTGTCCTCCCAGCACTGGTGGACAGGGTCCAGACGGCCTTCGTTTTCTGCCAGCTTCCTCTCTTTGTCCATGTAGGCTCCTCGTACCAGCTTCACCCCCAGACAGAAACCCTCAGCCTTGGAGAGACTCAGGGCTTCTAACAGGAGAGACCTGGACTCCTGAGAGACACAGGTGGACAGGGGTGTATTTGATAAAGTCCCCTTTGAGCAAAATACAGTACCCAGGGTTCCACAAACTGCAAACACTTCAACTGTTTAGTTCATACAATCTGTTTATAATAGGAGATTTGCTGAAAAAAAGTTTTGTTTTTGTGCGTTGATCACTTGTAGGTTACTAAAGCGCTGTTTCCTAGTCCAAAGTCATTATTCATTGAACCAAGTTAGAAATTAAAAAAGAGATGGAAAGAGAGAGAAGAGGGAAATAAAATGGGAAAATAGATTGATAGATCATAAAACTTAGTTAAGTTAAAAATTAAAAGGGAGAAAGACATGAATAAATAAATAAAACGGACAAAGTTAATGAATTACTGTGATGTATACTGTTCTGTTTCAGATTCTGAATGTTCAATGTCCCCCAGTCAAAGGGCTAGTGGGGCTCAGACAGTTCATATAACTTATAATGAGAGAGAGAAACAGATGAAAAGTACAGTATGAGGTAGAAATATATATCATAATGAATGGTATGCCAATATTAAATCAATTTTAAGCTCTGAAGAGACAATAATTGCAACAACAAACTATTTAGACATAAGCCCCGCCCACTGCCGGCTTCACATCCGAATACAGATACATATTCAGATCATTCTGTTAGTTGAACAGATGAACAGCTGAAAGCAGTTACTGTTGTTTCTGAACGACGTGACAATTACATTTTCCTTTTGTGTTGATTGTGTTGTTGGTCTTAAATTTCCTTTCAAGGGGCATTAAAAAAGTCTTTAATTTAACTTGCATTAAGCTGTAGGACCCATGGTAACTGCTTACTTGGTCTTTTTAACCTACGGTGGGCGGCAGTGGCGCAGTGGGTAGGGAGATCGTCCTCTGGAGTGCAGGGTCGAAGGTTCGATCCCCCGCCTACCCGCCACATGTTGAAGTGTCCCTGGGAAAGACACTGAACCCCAAATTACTCCCGATGGTTCAGAGGGTGCCTTGCATGGCAGTTACTGCCATCGGTGTATGAGTGTGTGTGTGAATGTGGTAAGAATTTTAAAGCGCTTCGGGGCTGAGAAAATCGGTTTAAAAGCGCTATATAAGTCAAGTACATTTACCATTTAGGGTATTCATTGAAATACTATGAATGTTATGATATTTGTAACAAATTATACATGAAGATATTTACCTTCAGGTAACACTGATATGTGTTCCAAATCCAGGTGCCATCTTTGTTAAACTTTTTCATCAACGCCATCGTGACTAGAGACATGGCGGGATTCATGTAGGTGTACTCTGCATCAACCAGGATGCGGACTTTGTTCACACTTGCCTAAACAAAACAATCAATCTTTATGAAAATGAATTTTTTTATGAACTAAAAACTGAAACATGGTGAAGTCTTGGAGCTTAAAATAAATGTTCACATTGAATTTTTAAGATGCAATGTACTGATTCATAATTCTAAAATAATATCACTTCAGTACCTCTGCTATTTGGTTGAGTCTCTGCAGGCCACAGAGGAAATGGGCAACTTCACTTACATCTAAACCTGGGAAGCTGATTTGCTGTAAGAGGCAGTTTCAGACAAAGGTCATTGAACACAATCATCCTTATAGACTCTGTGAATGTATATACGTATATGAACTGGGGAAAAAGAGGACATGTGACAAACAGTGTTATCTGGTTGCTTGCAAGACGTACCTCTCCATCCATTGCTCTGACAAGGAGATTCAGATCATACGGTTGTTTTGCAATGAGGGTTGTGAGTTTCACCTAAAGATAAAAGCAGCACATACTCATCTGTGAGATGAAAGACACAATTTTAACACTGAATCAAAAGAGAAGGATAGACGCTGGGACAGGGGAACATGAACGGCTGTGGACAAACCAAACACTAGAAATGTGTGCTTTTATCTTTTTTTCCCACGTATTTGAACTATATTCAGTGACTGGGCGGCCCAGGTCCACTATGCTGTGTGTTGAAAAAAAGGGAACATTTCACAAATGGCTTAACTTGTGACCAAAATGCTCTGGAAACTTAAATAAAATCTTGGCAATTGCCATTGTTTTTTACAGTGGTGGAAGAAGATCCCTTAATTAAGTAAAAAGTACTAATATCACTCTGTGGAAATACTCCATTACAAGTAAAAGTCCTGGATACATAAAGTTAAAATAGCTTTTTAAGTATGATAAGCTTTTTTAGTGCATAACTTTTTTCATATAAGTGAATGTTGGTAACATTCAAGCCATCGCCAAACAAGTTGACACAAAGTTGATCAAGTCTTTTAGCTCAACAAAGCTCTCTCAGTATTTCTTAGAAGAGTCCCAAGAAGCGCTCCAATAAATATACCTCGACATACAGCAGAAGGTATAAAATCCATGTGTGATAACCTAAGGCTTACCTCATGTCGAAGCATCAACAGTGTAATTACTTAGAATTCCTCATTGGGGCGAAAGAAGTTACGCACTATAGCTTAAAGAAGGAGAATTTTACTAAATGTCCTAAAAACATTCTGAATGCCTTACACACAGCTCAGGACTAAGCAGGGCTGTGATCTTGAGCTGCATCATTGGGTCTTTGCTCCAGGCATTGCTGTGGGACATTCGCACGCATTCTAACATGGCCTCCATGTTATCATCATATCTCTTCTCTCTGGTGGAGACACAAAGCACAACAAAAGGCATGAATGTACTTTCCACTTTTCAACATGTGAGAGCGTCATATGGTGTGATAGCAGCATGGAGATGTGTGTTTCCAGTGGAGCTGTGGTGCAACATGTCCAAGATACCAACAAATGTGTTGTACCCAGTGCTTTCTCCAAGGTACTCCTCAATGGGTACTGCTAGCATGGGCCTCAGTCCCAGCGAGCTCATCTTCTCCATGGACTGAGAGATCTCACTCTCTTTCTCTCCGGCCACAAACTGGGCATACACAGTGGGCCGAAGCATCAAGGAGAACCCCCTTCTCCCCAGGAGGGTGCGGGCTAACGACATCAGCTGAGAGTGGAATAAAAGAAGAATGGGAAGCAGACAGGTGATTAATGGAGATCATGAGGCTATAATCCTTCCTTGGGATTGTACATGGTCAATACCTTATTAACACCTATTAAAAAGAAGTGGAAGATATTGAGCAAGAAGAGAATAAGAGCTCTCTCAAGTCTTTCTTCAATCAGTCACTCATCAGTCTTATTCATCTCCTTTTCCTCAGAATAATCATTATGGGTGTCAGACTCAAGCCTTACCTTCCCAGAGTTGTTAACCAGCACAGGGAAGGAGCAGAGGTTGAAGATGCCAAGAGCTCGGAGCAGCTCGCCCAAACTTTTCACCCTGAATGCTCTGGGATCCTCAAAGGTCAGAGTCGCTGAGAGAATATCAGGCTGCTTGACCGCCACTGTCTTGGAGGCTGCGGTACCCAGTAGCCTCAGCGACAAGAGGCGAGGGAGCGAGGGAAACTTACGAGAGCACAACATCGTCCCAGAAAAGATTCTAGTTGGAGTCTCGATGATTGAAAGTATTAGTAAAAAAAAATAAAAACTTCCTTTTAAAATTATTTTGTGTTCACAGAGGAGAGACTTTTTTGGAGCCTGAGGGGTCAGCTCAGGAAGAAATTATGTCCTCTCATGCCAGAAGAGAAGATCAATAAGTACAATGTTCCGGGAAGTTTGAATAAGGTTTCTGTGAAGCCACCCCTAAAGCAACAAACGTCTCTGAAAATAGCACTAAAAATGCCCAAAAAATGACACGGTATAAGCACCTTACCTTCCGTGCTAAAAGTGACACTCAGAAGACTTTAAATGATCAACAGCTAAGCAGGTGCGATTTGAGGGTTTGTTTTTGGACCAGTAAGATTCATCATCTTTCAGCTGACTCACTGGTTAATAAGTGGCTTGGACATTCGGTTACACAGAGTTGAACCTTGGCCTCAACCCATAAGGGTCCCCTCGGGTGGGCATCAACCAAAAGGACATTCCAAACTTTTTTGTTGTTGACAAGAATGAAAAAGTAAATTTGCTCATAAACGCCATATGCCGGAGATTTTGCAATAAGGACTGTTACTATTTTGTGCAAGCTATAAAATTCCCATAAACACAAGTTCCTAACATTATTATTTTCCCAATTTTATTGCTTGGTATGTTTTTTTTCTATCGTTTTTCTTTACTAGCATTACTATTCTCTTTTCCTTATTTTTGTGCATGCTAACAACTGAATTGTAATTTTATATTGTGTTTTTAGAGTGACATTGTAAGATCTATCAAGGAGCATATGAAAAATAACCTTTTGATTAATTCTGCTGCTTTTCAAGCAATTATTATATTAGTAATTTGTTAGAATAACCAATAGAGTCTGTAATAGAAAATTATCTCTGTGACCCAGGAACTGAACTTGAAGTGGCTAATATTCTGTGAAAAGGTCTTTATTTCATTTAGATAGTCTTTATTATATCAAGAAATGGTACAGTGGTGGAGAGAGGTCAGAGAGACTAACTTTTAGTCTAGATGTTACCTTGCAGTTTAAAGGAACATTTTGACATTTAGGGAAAATCAGTTCTCTTTCTTGCCGACAGTTAGATGAGAAGATTGAGGCTGCCGCTTAAAGACTCAAAACAGCCTCTCAGAGGCTAACAGATTTAGAAAAGCTGTGAGCTGTTTTATTAGATATAATTAGACACTATATCTTATTTGTTTAATCCTTATTAAAACCAAACTCTGAAAATGTTGTGTTGCTAGTAGCGTTGAAAGACAAACTGAACTTTGTCTTCCTTATAGCAACTGGTTCCAATATGGTACCCCATTATATTATTAGTAGGGCTGTCAAATTAACGCGTTAATTTTGATTAATTAATCACAGAAAAATTAACGCGATTAAAAAAATTAACGCAGATTAATCGCACTTCTATAATGCCCTTTGACCCGGTGCAAAAGTGGTGCGTAGCTGCACCGAGCTGCACCTGAAGCAGACACAGCCCGCGCGGGTGAAAGGGAGAAAAGTAAAGAGAGAAGCAGTGGGCCGAGGGCTCTATAGACGGTTTAATAAGCATGAATGTAGGAAGACATCTTACTTTATTCTCCGCAGCCAGTGTCTGTGCATTATTGATTTATAGGCCAGGCAAAGTAACCCATTTTTGGGCCAAAAAACAGACAAATTGTAAAAGAATTTTTTTCAGCTCAGATAATTTCTATGAGGTGTCCAGAACAACATACTAAAAGTCCTAAGAAATCCTAGTTGAGGAAATATGTTTAATTCTCATCAATCCGAGATGTGTGCCAATAAGGCGAAACACCAATAAATCCCAATAGGGCTATTTTTTTCCCTTAGTCCTATCAAAATGAAACTTTACACAATGAAAGTATCCATGAAAATAAAAAAAAATTGTATTACAAGTTTCTTTGAAAATGAATTTTAATATGCAAATGAGCTATACACTAATCGTACATGCCCAAAATAAACCCAAATAGGCTTAATTTTTTCCTTTACTCCTACCACAATAAAACTTTACATAGTAAAAGTATACTTGAAAAGTCACTTTTTTTGTATTACAAGTTTCTTTTTAAATGAATTTGAATATGCACATCAGCTCCACACTTATTGAATATCCAATCATCCTACTGCCAATGGGTGATGGCAATGCTGCTTTTAGACTGGCCTCAAACCTGAAAAACTGCCTGGCTTACCTGCCAGGGGTGCCTCTCATGAATTAGATTTGTCTCTTCAAATGCCACTGCACGCAATTTGATAGCACTACAACCAATCAGAGCAATGAACAATGTGCCGTATTAAGCCCCGTTCATTTAGCGAACAGCGGGATTAACTGTTAAATTTAACTTTTGCCGTGGTCGTCTGCAAAACAGAATATTCCTCTTACTTGCTAATGAAAGATTGAGTGCCGTCTTCCAAATTGTAAAGGGTCGAGGCCAAAGCAGTCTCAAACTCAAACAACATATCCGCAGCTATCTTTGATGTTTACTATCACGGCTTCGACGGCGCACTGTCGTCATCCGTTTACGTCCGCCCCAGAGCACCATACATAGGGCTCTGGCCCGCCCATATCAGATAGAACCAATTGAAATGTAGCTCAGGATTTCTTGACATATTTAATGAGCTTCAATGGAGAGTGCCCAGACCAACAGGCGCAGCACATTTAACTTGCCAGCGCCTAGTGGCAGGTCTGGATTTCCAGGCTAGTGCCATTCCCTTTCCTATGCCAAATAGACGAGACGTAGAATCACAGCCTGAAATGGCATGGAGAAAGAAGAGATTGTCACACACCTTGGGACCAAGTAACTCCTTTGTCTACTTTATGCACCATATCCGTCTTGTTTTTGTTGCTTTCTTTGGTTCTTGTGCCATAAACGGCTCCTGTGCATTCAGATCAGCATGATGCAACAAGAGTTCTGACAAGTCTGTGTCATCACCTACTGAGACTGTGTCTTTTGTTCTGGCAGAGGCAATAGCAGTTTGGACAATGAGCACATCTGCATCGTGCTTTGCATGGTTTGTGATATTCCATTTTTATCTTTGAAAATGTATTTTAATATGCAAATTAGCTATACTCTAATCAAATATAGGCTACCCAAAATATATTCGCATAGGCTTCATTTTTTCTTTTAAAGATCCAAGTGACTGTTGCAGATATTGCTGCAGTTGGTCGCATACACATTCAGTACTTTATGATTCCTCCTATACGTGAACCTATTGTGTATCAGCCACTGGCTCTGTTGCCAGCAGATAACAAAACATCACAGCTGGATGTTTTGTGGAAGACATCCCTACTATTTCACTCTCAAAGGCCATCATGGTCTGGTATGATGCAGATCCTGCATCTTCTAGATGAACACCCTGGGAGAGCTTCAGTAACATTCCTTCCAATGATTGATCTTGATCCCAGTGATGAATCCTGCATATACTCAACATTGAGGTTTGTGGCAACTCAAGCTCTGCAGTATGATGTGACCCCTGTTCTGACGTTCGACCAACCCCTTCTGGAAAGCCTTGACCATTATAAGTTAACTTCTAATACAAATGTTTTACTTTTCATGTAGACTTTCATTGTGTAAAGTTTTAATGTGGTAGGAGTAAAGGTTCAAATTAAGCCTATGCGGATATAATTTGGGTAGCCTATATTTGATAAGTGTATAGCTCATTTGCATATTACAATTCATTTTCAAAGAAACTTGTAAGACAAAAAATGGTGTATCACAAACCATACAAAGCACGATGCAGATGTGCTCATTGTCCAAACTGCCATTGCCTCTGCCAGAACAAAAGACACAGTCTCAGTAGGTGAGGACACAGACTTGCTAGTACTCTTGTTTCATCATGCTGATCTTAATGCACACAAGCTGTTTATGGCACAAGAACCAAATAAATTAATTGATAGCTGTCCCCAGACAAATGTGCAACATCACATCTCTCTTCCTGAGATCCTCTGAGATTGTCTTTCCCTTTTGGCAAGTCTGATCTGTATGGGTTCACTTTGGTGGGCCTACACTGACCTGGTTTGATCTCTGTTTTATCTAGTGCCACCCAATTTCTTTATAACATTGGTCCATTTCATCACAAATTTGGCCCACCTGATTACCAATGCAGCTCAGGGTTCACAAACTTTTTCACATACAAAAGTTGGCAAATCATTTTTTAAAATCTGTTTTAACAATTGATTTCTGGAAAAGAAAAATGTTTAATTGATAAACAAAAATCTGTTATTTCATATAAAAAATACTGGTATTGATAAATACAATTCATAAAGGCTCAAGGGGTTCACATACTTTCAAGCAGCACTGTATGGTGCATAAAGTAGACAAAGGAGTTACTTGGTCCCAAGGTGTGTGACAATCTCCTCTATCCATGCCATTTCAGTCTCGTCTATTTGGCATAGGAAAGGGAATGGCACTGAAAAAAGTAAAAAATTACACTAGCTAAGGGAGGGGTTAATCTAATTCATGAGAGGCACCTGTTATACCCCTGGCAGGTAAGCCAGGCAGTTTTTCAGGTTAGAGGCCAGTCTAAAAACAGCATCGCCATCACCCATTGGCATAGGATGATTGGATATTCAATAAGTGTGGAGCTCATGTGCATATTCAAATGCATTTAAAAAGCAACTTGTAATACAAAAAAAGTGACTTTTCTAGTATACTTTTACTATGTAAAGTTTTATTGTGGTAGGAGTAAAGGAAAAAATTAAGCCTATTTGGGTTTATTTTGGGCGTGTACGATTAGTGTATAGCTCATTTGCATATTACAATTAATTTTCAAAGAAACTTGCAATACAAAAAATGTTAATTATCATGGATACTTTCATTGTGTAAAGTTTCATTTTGATAGGACTAAAGGAAAAAAATAGCCCTATTGGGATTTATTGGTGTCTCGCCTTATTGGCACACATCTCGGATTGATGAGAATTAAACATATTTCCTCAACTAGGATTTCTTAGGACTTTTAGTATGTTGTTCTGGACACCTCATAGAAATTATCTGAGCTGAAAAAAATTCTTTTACAATTTGTCTGTTGAAAAACGCTATTTTGCCTGGACTATTAGTGGGTGCAACAATGTAGGCTAGGTTCAAAACAGTATCTCTCAATCTTTCTCCCCGTGTCTCAATTTTGTTTGCTAGCTGTCTCGTCGTCCGCGTAAACGTGTGTGTGTGTGTGCGCGCGCGTGCGTGTGTGTGCGTGTCTCTCAATATTTTTGCCTATGAGTACGACGATGGTGAATGAATCGGCATAAGCATCTGTGGCAGTGCAGCGCTGTCTGTCTGTTGTGGAGACAGAAGTTACGAGAGACGGAGAGAGAGAGAGAGCGAGAGAGAGAAACAAACTGTAACAGGCTATACAGCTGTTTATAAACAGGTATAAAAGCGTCATAAAAGTATGCGATTAATTTAGATTAATTAATCACAGAGCCTGTAATTAATTAGATTATTTTTTTTAATCGCTTGACAGCCCTAATTATTAGCATTTAGAGGGTCAAACATTTTGCTAGCTGTGAAACCGGGGCAGAAACTGTTGTGCAAAGATCTGTCTGTGGAGCACTAACACCTCACATGCCGGTAGGCTATGGGAAACCCTTTGGTCTTTTTCATGAGACATCATAAATTTCAGTATACCAAAGTTAGTGCTAGCAACACTTGTGGCATATACAGTATAAATACATAGCCTACTATAGAGGTACCATGTTTGTGAGCTGCTACTAAAAAATAAAAAATGTAGCTTAATAAAATTAAGAATTTGGGGTAAGACTATCTAAAAAATAATAGCGCTGCACACAACCCCCCAAAGGTATATTGCTTGTCGTTTTTACTTTTATTTACAAATTAAGCAAACGAGATCTAACATGTCAAGTACTCAGGTTAAGAGGTGTTGTAGGGGGATTTTGTTACCTTTGGACAGGCTAGCTGTTCCCTACTGTTAACAGTCTAAATGCAACGCTAAGCTAACCACATCCAAGAGCTAGTTTCATATAGCCAACATGAGGTATCAATCTTCTCATCTAACTCTTCGCACAACATTTATCAGTATATTACTCTAAATATCAAACTGTCTTTTTAAGTGATTGTGTTCGACAGGTAGGCTAATCCAGAGCTCTAGACGCTATAGCGTAAAGAAGAACCCCCATTTTTAATTCCTCTGTCACTTTAAGCATGTTCAATGTTTCAGTTAAAAGGAACAGAATCAAAAATGTGTAGATTTAGATTTTTATTTTATTTTTCACTCTGGAATGGATATTTTAAAAGAAAATCTTCAACTGGTATTTACAAATTGTATCAATTTCATGCAACTGTTCATCAGTTAAATTCTTGGGATGACACCATGGATGACATACACACACACACACACCTGCACACACAAGCACAAACTTGAAGGCTACATTGGGCAACTCTAATTAAAGCTACACATTGAGGGGAAAAAAACTAAAAGCGCTATCAAGCCAAAACATCAAATCAACATTTCCGTTACAATTTTAATACACAGCTCTGGTGCTCACATCCAGGTAGGACCCCTGGGGGTGAGCGTGTCCATGCTGGTGCTGTCTATACAGATGCCTGAACGGGAGGGAGAGGGACGAGTGAGGGTCCTGACACAGCCTGAGCGGGTAGGAAGGGAAGGCCTGGTAGAGGGCTTGGGGAGGGGTTGTGGAGGAGAGACTGGAGTTAAGTGATGGATCCAGCTGAGGGATAAGAGATGGGTGGTGCAGTACCATCTCTGGGCGATAGGGGGCAGCGTGGTTAAACTGAGGGATGGCGCCTATTTCAACAGGAGGGTATGAGGAGGTGGAGGTGGGATTGTGCAGGTTTTGATGATGAGCTGTCTGTGGCAGGGAGGAAGCAGGGGTGGCTGACTGCTGATAAGAAGAGGAGACGGACATGCAAGAGGAGGGCTGGAAAGAAGGGTGAGGGAGGGCGGAGGATGAGTGAGTGAAGGAGGAGGGTGGGAAGGCAGCAGCAAGGGAAGGAGCTTGGGCTTGGTGGCTCAGATTCGGGAAGTGCAAGGCATGGTGGGCAGAGCTGGGAGACACATTGGCAAACGACATATTTTGCATGTGTGGAGGGACAGAGGTGAAGGCAAAAGACGTGGGGGCACCATGACTGGATAGGGAGCATGGCATACTCGGAGCAGGTGGGTGGTGGTATTGGTTGGGGAGAGTCTGCGCGGGAACCGGCGAAGGTTCAGGATGTGGAGGTAGGATATTTGGATAGATAAATGCTGCTGAGCTTTGGAAGCTGGACGAATTATTTACGCTGGTATCGGATGGCTGATTGGGTTGGGCGAGCATAGAGTGAGCTGATATTTGGGCCTGCAGATCCAAATTACATGTGGAAGGTGGGGCGGAAAAAGGGGCATCTGTAGATGTATGTGGGCTGATTGTTTCTGGAATGGTGTGATAGGTGTTGGCAGAAGGGGAGGAGGAAAGGTTTGGCTGTGGCGAGGAGGAGCTGGAATGAGGGGGAGTGGGGAAGGTGAAGGAGGTCTGCTGCAGTGAGGGAGTGGTGGTGGTGGAGGAAAGAGTGGGAGAAGAGGAGAGAATGGAGGGATAGTCAATAGAATGGATGGGGGGATCGGATGTGTCTGAGGAGTCGGGGATGGGGAGGGAGGAGAATGACAAGGTCGACTGAGAAAGAGGAGCTGAGGGGAAAGGGGAGGAGTTTGCCTGAGAAGAAGGGAAGGCGGAGGTGTAAGGTTGTTCACCCATAGAGTCAGATCTGTGGAGGGAAAAAAAGATAGATATTTAGTGCTGAAAAGACTTGTAATACCCATCAAATTTACTTATTTTTTTAGTTTTTCTGACATATTAATGCCTGTCTAAGTATTCATTTAGCCTTCTGGTTAATTCTGGCATATTGACAGAAATGTTTGATAATATGCACTGTCCCTGTATTAAATAAATAACTAAATTTAAAGGACACATATTCTTCTCATTTTCAGGTTCAAAATTGTAATTTGGCTTTCTACTTTAAACTGATTTCATGGTGTAGTGTCCAACAAACCCTTTATATTTCTCACATTGCCATTGCTAAATCTACTCTTTTCAGCCTCTGTCAAAATCTAAGTGCCGGTTTGAATCTAACTGCCACTTAGATTCAGGGGTATCCGGGTGGAGATAGTGCTAAACTAGGTTGGAAATGGGAGGGGTGTGGCTTTTCTTCATATGAGGTCATAACGGGCAGAAAAATCGGACTGCTGTTTGAACACAGGTTTTCAGAAAGGTGGAGTTGGAGAACAAACTGTATTTTTTTTATACAGTATATACTTTGGGAGTCTCTAGACACCCCTGGGACCAATATAAATGTCGAACAATTGAGTGCATTTTGAATGATAGGTGATTTTTAACATTTAGATGTACACCTACCTTTCAATCATGCTGTTGGCCACCTCACTTCCCGCTGTATCCTGCATCCCGTTGTCCATGGAGATGCCGATATTAGACATCTGGGATGCCATGAAGGCCTGGCCGAGGTCTAGCGGCTGCTGTGGGACCAGCGTCTCTTGATAGGAAGCCTCCTCTGGTCTGAACCCACAGGAGGGATTAGGTAGCGGGGGCAAAGAGGCCAGCGCGAGGGCCTGCAAGTCTACGCCGGTGGTAATGGTCTGCGATAGAAGCTCTGTAGAATCGCATGGATCACAGCTTACTGAGACGGACGGAAAGAAAAAATTGAGGTATTTTAGGATCAGGCAATCGCAGGTGATGTAGGAAGTAGCAGTTTTATCACAATACTGTACACATGATAACGAAGGCTTAAGTCTGCTGGTTCTCCCACTTACCAATATCCAAGGTGTCTGAAATTTTGCGCTTCTGTCTTGCATCTCTTTGTCTGCAAGGAGAGAAAAAAACCCGGAGTTTAGATTTTGCATGGATTTGAGGTATTTGTATCTGTATGTGTGCGTTTCTGGTCAGGCATTAGTTGTGAATTACTTTTTGCTGTTCATTCCGTTCTCTCTGAAGCCTTTAGCGAAGGGGTTGGCGTTGATCTTCAGCTCTGTGATCTGAAAAGAACAACAGCGGGAAAAAATCTTTACAGTCGGAAGTGTCAAATACATGCTCTCATTGCATGTCATTTTGCATATGTGAGAATAAAATATATTAAATTAAATGATACGGTACCTTGTTGTTCTGGTAGGCTGTGACTGTGATGAACTGGGTCTCTGGGAAAACGAAGGAGTGCTGCCCTCCACCCCACATTAGAACGTCTCTGGCTTCAATGAGGTGAACTCTGGGCTGGTAGCGATGCAGGGAGTGCAGGATTATCTGGAAACAAAGAAGAAGGACATTGAAGTAAAAAATTGCACCATAGAGACAACCAGTATTAGGGTTTTTCTGTTTCTGTGCATTTGCCAAGTTGTTCACTCTGCGGCACTCACGTGTCCCTGTGTATCCAGTGTGTTATTGGTGAGCTTGGCGTAGTGAAAGGAGATGGTGCGGCTCTGCCAGTGAGCACCCGTGGCAGGTGAGTCTGGGTGGATGAAAACCCGGTCGGGTAGCTTTGCCTCTGCCCCGCCCACAGCCTGCCAGCCACCACCTTGGAAACGGTAGCGGGAGTTGTCTGCCGGGATCATGTCCAGGAGGAGAATGTATCGCACAGAAGGGTTCAGGCCTGAAAGCTTTAACCTCAGCCCGGGAAACATCCGTCTAAAAGAATGACACAAGTTAGCCCACTTTGAAGTATATATCATATTTGAAGTGGGTCGTAAGTTGAAGGAAGATTGGAGAAGACTTTCACTGCATGGTATGTATAGGAGGTTTTAAAGTTAACATAAAGAAAGAGGGTGGGGTCAAAGGTTGACGCATTGGTGTTCCCTCACCTGCCCTTCTTAGTGATGATCATCTCTGTGCCCACCGAGCTGAACTGCTTCCATAGAGACGCGTTCTCCAGCTCCATCTTCACCTGCTCCTGCGGCGTCTTGGAGGCCGGTTGGTTGGAGACTGGGGAAGGGGCCAGCAGTCTCTGGGGCAAGCCTTTGGCCGCCATGTTGCAGGCGGGAGGGAACAGGGGCATGTGGGCCGCAGCCTGTCGGTCTGTGGAAACACAAATATCCAAGATGAAATGGATGAATTACAGTTTTTTTCGATTGCTAACCCACAGTGGGCACAACTGTAGCTCAATGTGCAAAACTCTAACTACAGTCTGCACTACCAACAGTCACTGGAGCTGAACAGTTCACTTCACCTGCAAAATAGGCTCAGTGCAGCAAACACTATGAATTGTCCTCACTGAGATAACACACACTGTCAGTCAGAATATGCTCAGAGTACAAACACTAGCATCAAACCCCAATACATAAATTACAAACTTTTAATATTTACAGTTTGAATAATTTTAGTTATTTCACACAAATTACGTAATATTTTCTTTGATGAAAGGGTGAAATTCTTTCACATGAAATTGTTTATTTTATAACATACCAGTTTTTTTAGGAAAACAAAAAGAAATGAAAATCAGAAGTTTGCTTCAATAGATACACATTTTGTATATTTTATTAAAAACATTTCCAAATGTAGTATGTATCTGTGTAAATATTCTGTAATTGTAATACAGAAATCTATCCTGTAATGTTGTCATTTACTGTAAGGATGCAACTCTAAGCTGTTTGTTTGCTGGAAAATTTGTATTACAGTATTACGTATTTTGCAGATTGGGTTGCACTCTCAACCCTGCCTCTCTCAATGAGAGACCATGATTCACAACAGGGTATATCAGTGTAGCCCTTACTGTATTTCATCAGACATTACAGCTCTGTCTTCCTCCACACATCCACACTCTCACTGCCACTCTTCTCCCTCCAACAACCTGTCTTCATTGGTCCATTTACAAAGAAATATATATTTTTGAGTTTTCCCTTTATACTGTATATGTTCACTAACCAGTCTAAAACCAGACACCTTCTTAGTGTTTCAGTTGAAATTGCAATCTGCAGTGTTTGAAATGCACTATCATTCTGTTTTGAATGTGTGGTTTACAGTTGTGGCAGTAGTGTGTTAGCGTTTGAAAAAAAGTGCTGGAAATCCACAGTGTTGTACAGTTTGTGGTTAAGCCATGAGATAGGTGTGTAGAGTTTTGAAAATTGTGTTTTATCAATGAAAAACGAGCTAGAGTTTGGCCCGAATGAACCGCTGCTCTGCATACTGTTGTTAGAGTTTTGCACTTGTCGCTCCAGTTGTGCCCACTGTGGTTTAGCGATCGAAAAAAACTGTAAAGGGAAGTTTGGTGCAAGTATTTTGGTTGAGTACCTGCATGTGTTAACATAAAAACATATTACAGTCACATTTAGCAGGCAATAAACTTATACTGTTAAAGTTTAAGTAAACATTTGAGGCCAAATTAATTTGAAAGCCTTTCAATGACATACGAGTCAACTCGATGCTGCATGGAGGTTGAGGTCCCTTTCTTACACGCACGTAAAAATAAACACAGTCCCTCTCACCTCTGTAAAAGCAGTCTCCGATCCTCTGCGGCCCCAGAGCCAAACTGGGATACATCTCCACGCTCAGCATTTTTTCTTCTTCTCTCGTCTGTGTCTGTCCTGTTAACTTGTCCTCTTTAGCTGCTTCAAAGTGAAATCTCACTCCATCAGCTCTTCTTTCCTGACTTCTGCTCCTAATCCTCTGCTGTGCTTTGCCACAAATGCCCTCGGTGCTGACTTGCTCTGTTAAATAGGTGTGTGGAGCTTCACACTTGAGGCCAAATGGACCCCCTTTTTTCTCCTCAACACAGCTCTTCATTTGCCTCCCTATCTCTCCACACTACGCCCCCATCTACCCTTCTGTTCCTGCTCCACAAACACAAACAACACTATTCATTTCAAGAGGTGATTTATTTTTTTAAATAGCATTTACTTCAGGAAAATGTATGTGATTCAGTATACAGGAGAAGCAATTTCACAAAAGGTACTGTTTTGGGTTGTTTATACACCAAGTCTTTTTTACTGCATTTCAGAGGCTACCTTTTTACTTAATTTCAAATATCTTACAGCTCGAGAAATAATATAACATTGACAACCAAAAATCAGCCTCCTCAACAACCCCTTAACTTTAATCAAGTAGTTCAAATTGACCTCTACCTTGACCAGCGTCATCAAAATGTTATTTGCACTTTTAACGCATTCACAATTGAATAATGCAATATGTAAGTGCTTTTATTTTGATAATCAAAGATTTCATTGCAAGACTTCTGTAATCTGTTGTTACTTTTGTTTGAGTAAAGGATCAGAATACGTCTTCTTGTTTTTCTACATGTTAGAAAAGCATGCTCTAAAGAATCCCTTATTCTTACTTATCTTTCATTTATTTATTTGTTTGACAGCATTTAGTCAGAGAATGACATGTAGGGTTTAAAACAGACAACTGCCCTTTGACATCTTATTTTCAAAATTAAGTGATTCATTGAATTATTCTTCTGAAATGCTCTCCAATAGTCAAAGGCCTCTTATAAATCCAGTTGTTTACTGACAGGTCCCCTGTGGCTGTTTGACGACTTGATGACATGTTTCTTCCTCTCAGCAGTCTGCCTGTTAGGCTTTTCTCAGCGGGGAGTCAGGCCATGAAGGTGGCAGAGGAAGACAGTTTGGCTCATGGCTGCAATTTGGCCACAACGTGAACATCAGCGTCTAGAAGTTTATGCCACAAGTTTGAATTCAGGTATGAGCTAAGAGTTAAGGCTGATTCAAAACAAGCGTTTCCTGGAATATTTGCCACTAGAGTTGTTGAATTGATTCAATGCGAAATTCTGCTGTATAGTGAGGCTGAGCAGTCAGGAGTTCTAGTTAAAACACAATAAAACACACAATACAGACCACACAGACAAACCTCTGTTGGTAGCATCAGAAAGTCAGTTAGTTAAACATATGAGTTGTGTTAAGTATTCACTGCACTAATGAAAATGAACTACAATGTGAGAATACTCCATGGCAAGGAGTGGCAATCAAAATGTATATATATGAAGTACATTAGTATTATAAGCTAAATTTATTATTTGTGTACTAAATGTAGCTACTATTTTTTTTTTATAAATTTTTATTATATTTTTGGGTGAAGATAACAAATTTATATTAAATGTTGTAGCCAGTGGATGGGGGGGGGGGGGCTTATTTTAATTATTTTACATACTGTAAATGAATTTCATCATACAGTATTATCTGCTCATAAAAATACTGAAATGAGTAGAAGACCAAAGTAGCTTAATAGAAAATGTGACATTGTACTTGAAGGGACACTGTGTAACATTTTGAAGGTGCAGTGTGCAATATGACATCATCAAGAAAGTTCTACAAAGTTCTAGAATGCAATACTCCCTGGGTAACCCCAACCCTTTGGAATAATAACAGAAGCTACAGTGGCCTTCAAGGACAAGAACAATTCTAAATTTTAAACAATGCACCTGATGACATTTCAACTATGACACTTACAAGATGGCGGCACTAGGCCTTGGTCCAAAATATGCAGAAATATGGAGATATATGAGACCCTTTCTAAGGGGGAAAGAAATTATTCAAACTTTTTTTTTCAGCTATTATGCACTAAATTAAATGTACTTATGGATATTATAATTACTTTCTACAAAATCTCCTAGGAAATAAAACCCAAAATTAATCCAAAAGTAATTTATTAGCTAAAATCAATATCCTCATTCATAAATATGTCCTCATTGGTGTAAAATCACCTCTGCCAATAATCTGAATTATCCTCCTGAGCGGAGAATTACAAATATTAATATTACATTTTGTACATTGAGCAGGCAAGTCTTATGGAGGCATCCATGTTTTTGGAATGTCATCAGGTGCATTGTTTAAAATTTTGAATTGTTCTTGTCCTTGAAGGCCACTGTAGCTTCTGTTATTATTAAAAAGGGTTGGGGTTACCCAGGGAGCGTTGCATTCTAGAACTTTCTTGAACTTTCTTGGTGATGTCATATTACAGTGTCCCTTTAAAGGTGCAGCGTGTAATATGACATCATCAAGAAAGTTCTAGAAAGTTCTAGAATGCAACGCTCCCTGGGTAACCCCACCCCTTTTGAATAACAACAGAAGCTACAGTGGCCTTCAAGGACAAGAACAATTCTAAATTCTAAACAATGCACCTGATGACATTCCAACCATGACGCTTCCAACATGGCGGCGCTCATGCCTTGGTCCAAGGTATGGAGAAATATGGACATATATGAGACCCTTTCTAAGGGAAAAATATATAATTCTAAAAAAGAAATTCAGCTATTATGCACTAAATTAAACGTACTTATGGATATTATAATTATTTTCTACAAAGTCTGCTAGGAAATAAAACACAGAATTCTACACACTGCAGGTTTAAGTGCAATATATTCAGTAAATGTACTAAATGCCATAGTGCAAAATGTGAGTGAAATTTAAGAAAATGTATAACTGCAAAACTGTTTTGTGATGAAAAAATAAATAAAAAGAATTTGACAGGTAGTGAACTTTATTATTTTGTAGCAGTTCATTTAGCAGCTGCTGTCAACAGCTTTTCCATTCCGCTTTTGTGGCTTCAATTTAAATTCCTTGAGGTGACAACAGACACAGTAAAACCCTTATAATAGACATTTTATTTATGCACAAACTGGCAATGGAACTGATGCTTTTTGGAGGACATGTCAACAGACCATAGAGGCTCTCACGAGTAGAGCCGTTTCAACATAAAAAGGGTTAAGCTCTAGTGTCTTTCCCTTTTTCTGAATGATTTCAGGGAGCATAATCATGTGAGGACCGAAATATATCTGACATCTCTGCCAATAAAAAGAGTGACAGCTGGAGTCATTCTACAGCAGTCAAGTAATGTTGTTGTAGTTGCTGTTTTCCTTCTCCATTTGTGTACGTATGTATGTGTGTTGGGGGATAAAAGAGTGTGGACTGGGAGGAAGTAGAGGTGTGAACACCACGCTGAGATAAAGGCCATTACCTTGATGGGGGCAGTGAGGTGTGTGTAATGTCTCTTAATGTGTTTACGCGCCGACAGGTGTTTTGCAGGGTGCTGCTACCAACAGAATCAATGATGAGGATTGTTAGAAGGTTGCAATATGTATTACCACCTACTCTTTGACATGCATGTGCTAAGTGGTTTGGTATCCACCTTTGTTTGCTCGCCGAGGGTCTAAAGGTCAGGTCATTGGGGAAAAAAAAGGTTTTTATAAAGAATAAATAAGATATCATGAAAGGCATTTTCATTTTGGGCTTGGATTTGGTGCAATGTTGTATAGGAGGAGCTTGTCCGATTTCCTCGTGCGTGTTCACAGCAAAGGAACAGCAAGCCTTTAGTATGATAGGGATTAGTGTTTTTTGTTTGTTTTTGCTCCGGTGTGCACTCTCTGTTGGGGAAAAGTAATGGATGGGGAATTTCTCTGTCATTTAATTATGATTAAAACATTAATCATGTCGTCCATTAATAGATCCTCTGCATATAACAGATGCAAGTGGCCTAAGGATATTTTTTTCTCGTCTAACACACATAACATGCATTTCTGTGATCAAGCAGAATTGTTTTATTAAGACCTGGAGAGAAATACAACATATTTCATAATTACATGAGGCACAAACATACTTAAATAATGTGCTAATTGTTGTCTCTAGATATCTTGGAAAACATTTATTTAAATTTTTTTTAGGGAAGTGATATCAGACACATCTGTTTGACTTGCACCATTAGAATGCTTTTGTAATATTGTCAATTTTATCCAGTCAAAACCGTGAGAATCTCCCCAGCAGAGCAAATGGTGCAGCTGTAGCCTGAAGTCAGTCACACCACCTCCAGAGGGTCTCTGTCAGCCTTTGACACCACCACTGATACGCTCTCAGGAACACGCACAGCCAGCCGCTCCCTGATGACAGCCAGGAAACCTCTCTCACTGTTGCTGTGGTCACTGAGGATGACGCTGGTTCCCTTCGCCACGGCATCTAGCACTTCATGGTGGGACATCTCACCTGAATAAAGGACATTACAGTAACATCAGTGGGCCCAACAATGCCTAGCAGTGAAACAAACAATATCATTCATATACAGCTTGTTTTAAACAGGAGCAAAATAGGACTTTTTTCAAAACCTCTACCTGTGATGTAGAGGTCTGCCTTGACATTCAGTACTGAGGCTCCAGATCCAGCACACACAGCCGCAGTGCGCACAGAGGACTCTGAAAGATACCACAATGATGACTTGCTTATAATGATTTCATATGTGGAACATGCCGATTTGTTCATTCTGCTGGGCTAATCGGTGAGTGCTCACATCCTACACATTGTTTACATGTTTATGTACTTTTATTTTACCAGCAAAAGGGCTAATTACCAAGCGTCCGCCCCCATCCCAGAGCCAAACGGAGATGAGTCAAACCCAAGTGGGACTTCATTTTCTGGATGGCTGTCTCCACAGTTACTGGCTGGTCTAAAACACTAAGTCGCCCTTGGCCATGGCCTGGGAGAGGGTGCTGCAGGGAGTGAAAGTTGGACAGTTATCAGTATATTAACCACTACTTTTTTTGAAATGTTTCTTTCTAACATACTTGTTTCCCTCATTGTTATTACATTTGTATGGTAATCTTAACAACATGGCCTTTCCCACATGTCTCAACTTTCTCCAGTTCATCAACTAACAGTGATGTCTTTGTGCCACACCTTTTCTAATTTCAGGATGTTGAGGGATGATGCTCCCACATTGTGTCTTAAGAGCATGTGGACACTGGGGGTCAGCGCTGAGTCACTGCATGTTACGCTGACATGGATCCCACCGCTGTCTGGTCTGTTCAGTTCAGTGGGGAAAGAGACTATTATTCACAAGGGCAATAAAGCTTAGTGCCCGACTACTAGTTAAACCTCTCACCTACAGTTTTTGTGTGCCTTACATCACACAACTGACTATGTTCCAATAACATGTTTCTGTTCTTTTCAGTATTTTGTCAAAGTCTCCATTCTGACTAGAAACTTGCGATAATATATATAAGTATGCTTTTTACCCATGAGTTTGTGGTCAAAGTTATGTAACCAGCTTGTGCTAATGGAGCTGAGAGCTGAGTCTGTGTGTCTGGCTATTGCTGGAAGCTTTGATATCCAGGGCATGGAAGTAAACTGCCAAGAGCATTACTTTTACAAGCTAAGCGGCTTGAAAATCTAAAACATTGGATGTTTCTTAGTACAGTAGCAAACTGACAGTGAAAGTTCTGACAAACAGACTGAAACATTACTGTGTTAGATTCATTGTGGAAGTCTCAGATTTTCTTCAAATAAATGTCATGCTATACTGAAATTAAGGATATTACAGTAAAGGGCAATTGAATGACTTAAGTGAATCAATGTCAAACGTATTGTATGATTTGTAATAACTCTGCACAAATATGTAAAGCACTCTGTACTTGTAGTATAAATGGCTAATACATGCAATGTGCGACAACCATAAATGGTAATTTATTAAAGTCAAGATATTAAGCACTAATGAAACACACATGTGCTTGAATATGCTTATCGTATTGGCCTATTATGCAAATGTGAACTGGACCTGTTGACTGAATGCTGCAGGGTTGTTTCACTGTCACAAGTTTTCAGTGCATCCATAACGGCGTTGAGCTCCTCTGTGCTCTTAACCACAAATTCCAGTTTGTGACTGTGGGATGCTCCACTGAGGGCCTGACTCAGCACGGACACCTGACCGCTCCCTGAGGGATAGAGACAGACACCAGACATGGAAAAAAACAACCAGACAAAAAAGGAAAACACCCAGGGGCCAGGATAGAGGAATTTTGATCAGAATACGTAGATGACCCCTGGGTCAGTGTCACCTGTCCTCACGTTTTAGCCTGAACCTTCATTAAATATGCAAGTGCCATAGGTGAGTGGGACACATTTTCCACATAGAAAGACGTCTTACCAAGGCCCCCGACCAGCCAGTCGTTCACCCCTCCTTTAACACTGTCCCACGAAGTGTGAGGAGAGAATATGGCCATACCCGCCTCCAAAGCCCGGATGGCCAATCGCTGCTTCCAGTCTTTCTGAACCAGGCGCTTGATTGGCCGAAACAACGGAGGGTGATACGAGACGATGAGGTCACAGCTCATAGCCTCCGCTTCCTCCATGACGGCATCTGTGAGGTCGTTGGTTAGCAGGACACTTTTGACGGGCCGAGGTTTGCTTGGCTCCACCAGCAGGCCTACGTTGTCCCACGACTCAGCCAGAGACAGAGGAGCAAGTTGCTCCAACACCTGCAGGAATTCCTTCAGCTCCATCTTGACTGAATGCTGAGCGGGTTGAGAGGGGCAGCGGGTGGAGGGGAAGCGAACGGATGAGTTTAGAGGGACTGAGGTCAGGGAAGGGAGAGATGGAGGGATGGATGGAGGTGTACAGGTGGAGGAGTAGAGAGTAGCCTGTGAGGTCAAGCAAAGTCTGCTACGGGCGAGTGAAAAAACTGACCAAGAGAGGTTTCTACATCCATTCAACATCAGTGGAGACCTGTGTGGACACAAAAACAGAATAGCTAAAGAAGAAGGACGTGTGAATTGCACCAAACACCTTTAAGTTGCCTTTTTATACTGAAGACACCCCAAATCAAATTCATATCCCCATGAAACGATTAATTGATTTATTAATTATTAGGAAATGCAATGTAATATTCACAGATTTTGGCTTTTAAACTACGAGGTAGGCCTACATGTTTTTCTTCTATTTCATATAACCTTAAATTGAATAATATTTAATGACAAAGCTATTTTTTGTTGAGCAGTTAATATTATAATGTTCAGGTTGTAGGATAGGCTATGTGTTGCTACAAACAACTTTCTAATGTATGTTATTATCCCAGTATGTAATCTAACGATAGACACTTTTTTGAAGACTTAAAAATAGTGAATTGTTGTTCCTTGTGAATAATATGCTGTATCCTCAATGGATATTATGGAATTAACATGACCTGGCAGCAACTATGAGTTGAGACCTGTGACAGCAACTGGCAGCATGCAGCTAACCGGACAGCTAGCTGGTTAGCCAACATTAGTTGCTTATTCATACGGAAGAAACGCCGCTATAATCAAAAACACTGCACCAACATATTCGACTGTGCACGCACGACGAGTGAGTTCAACATACTATGCCTTTCACTCCAGAAGATAGTGTCGCTCTGTTGCTGCAGACATTTCTCCAGAAGTGAGAGAAAGCCTACCCTTACTGGAGAGCCCTGCCGAATGTCCCTCTCCGCCTTCCGTTTCTGTTTTGATTGGTCTGCTGAAATGTATGCGTAAGTGAACTTTATTATATTATTAGCAACGCGGAAATTATGTGGTTTTAGGTTGTATTGCAAAAACGCTGGCGGAAAGCCAAATGAAATGTTTTTGTTCTAGTTAGATATCAGCAGTTGTTGACCTAATGGAGGATTAATTAGTCAAGGTTACACTAAAAAAATAGCACAATCTATTAGCCATATAGGTAATTTAGTAGGCATACTGTAGTCTATTTTATTATAGGCTACTGTATGCCTACGATAGGGAGAAAGTAGGCTACTCTTACCCTACGATATTTGATTCCATTATCATAGTAGCTTGGAAAACAGCATTTAAAGTCTACATTTAAAACTTTACAACCCAATTTAAACTGATATACAAACTAAACCTGAATTCTGATTTTGGTCACGTTGCCAGAAATGCAGAAAGTGAATGTCTATGGCGGAACTGATTATCATGTTTGGCAGGAACAATATCAATATCTATATATTTATTTTCTGCTTTAGTCCTTAGACTGTTGAAACCCAGAATTACAGAGTAAAAGTGGAATGATTCAAAACCTGAAAAAAAATACTTTACAGTATACATTATAATAATGCATTACTTTTACAGTAACATTCAAATTTTGATAATAAAACTTGAGATGATGAATTTTAATCAAATGAAGCTGTAGCAACTTACTTAGCTTTTTGTTTAGTATATCAGTGATGCACAAACACACAAAATGTCATCATTCCCTCAACTGATGTGTCCTGCCCCCAGAGTCAGTACTGAGAAACATTTTCATTATATTATCATATTCTAAAAGAAGGTTTCAGCTCATGTATTGAAAAACAGGTTGAACCAGAAGCAAACTTTAGACTGCTGTTGGTATTACACAACCTTATTGTTAATAATATGTGCTATAAGTTATCAAACAAATTCACAGATATATATAAACAGGAGAGGACTGGGTGATTTTGATAAACTGTAATAAATCTCAGAGACCCATGTTGTCTGATCTGTAGATACCCAGGGTGCATGCGCCATTTCTCAGAAGGATTACTGGGAATTTAGGAAAAAAACAAATGAAATCCACAAAACAAAAACAGAGCACAAGGGTTATCGCGTTGGGAAGATGAGGGCAAAAAAAGAAAAGTGCATTACGTGGAGCTGCAGGGCAGAGTGGCTCCCTCGGAATAGGGAGGCCGAGATGGAGATTACTGTGGATTAACAAAATAAAGGCCTATGCTGGATGTTTGTGGGATCAGGGACGGATCAGGGCAGAGGCCAGCCAGCAAGCATTACATCATATGATTCTTCCCTTAGACTCATCCATCACCCCTCAATCTCACCCGCTCTGCCACCCATCATTCATCCTTAAAACACACACATTGGCATATTAATAATCTCTTTTACCTTCACTCTGACTGGCTGCCCAAATATTACGTTATTTACAACACCCCCCAAAAACATTTTCATTTCATTTAACTTTTTTTTATCCTCGAGAGACCAATTGAGGGGTGACCCTCATTTACAATGACGTCGAGTTCAAACAAATTCAAAGGAAAAACAACAATACATACACAATATTCAATGCAAATACATCAAATACACAACAACAGGTGAAGAGAAGAAAAAAAACACAATTGAAACATTTACACAGTGGTGAGAAGTGGCAGCAATTAAAATGGGTCAAAGTACAATATAGCCTAATTAAAACAGTTACAGGTAGAACAAACAAAAACAAAATCACACATATCATTTCTGTTACGTACTTTTGTACAGATAACTCTTGCATTCAATCTGTTGTCCGTTAACAGATGTGTGTTTACTTATTAGGCCTGTGTTTTTCACTTTTGTTAATTGGTCCTATAAGCCCTTGGGCCCCATCTGTCCGTCCATTCGAAGATCTTTCCGGTTCGTCACGCAATAACATCTGTCTGGCTTCTGTGACCACAGTGCATCCTCATCCACATCGCTGAAATCCGTTAACACAGGTGTTTGAGGGGCGCCCTTAGCTCAGTTGGTAGGGCGTCCCCCCTCCCCCCGGGCCGGGCCCAGCAGCAGACCCAGGTTCAATTCCAGCCCGCGGTTGTCCTCTGCATGTCATTCCCCTCTCTGCCCCATTTCACCTCTGTCTCTCAGCACTATCAAATAAAGTATAAAAATGCCCAAAAAAAAACAAAAAAAAACCACAGGTTTGACCTCCACTGTGCTGGCTTTATGTCAGTTTGACACAGCACTTTAGATAAACCACAAGAGGAGACCACCTGCGTTACAGGGCCCTTTGTGTCAAATCAGTGGAAATTCTGGGGACAATTCAGGTATACGGTAATACTTTTTATGCTGTGTTGTTTGTTGAAATTTGCACAAGCGGCTTTTCTAGGTCACATCCTGACGGTAACAATGCTCTGATGATTCTGATGTTTTTTCATATTCAGTTAAGGTCAATATCCATAAACCTTTCCCTCTATTTTACATCAGTGTCCAAAATTTCCAAAGAATATTATCAACTTGTACAGATAATTTAATTGCTCCACTCCCTGTATTTTTTGGACTTAATTTGTCATGTATGTCATAATAATGATGTCAGAATTTTCAAGATTATGATTCATGTGCTGCAATCTTATAAAATCAGTGGCCTGTTCATCTTTTGGAAACACAGTTTCTTGATCCTGACATCCTTCCAACATCGGGTCAACATTTCTACCAACAGCACAGCAGCATCGATAATGTTTTTGATCCATCCTCTAAATCCGTCCTTTGGTCCACAAAATATAACGTTGATTTATTAGTATAGTTGTGTATTACTATTGCAGTCCTGCTGAGTTGGATTAAGTTACAAAGTGCCATAACAGATATTTTTTGTCAGAGCAGCTTTAGTCTTTCGTCACACATGTGACGAAGCCAAAAGTCAAATTCATGCGGACTAATTGCTGAATAATTCCCACCCGGTATCCCTGGCTTCTTTTCAGGCGTCACACAGGAATCATGTTGCGTTCATTTGAATCAAAAATCTTGTGCAAAGTTTACATGTAATTAGATGTGTTTTATTTTGCATCTGGAAAACACCTGGTACCAGGATCTAACTTTAATAAATGGATGATGTAGTTGAACATGTTACAGCACAGAGTAAAACAAGCTCGGGATAAATGCTGTACAGGTAACCAGACTACTGTATACATAGGAGTAGCTTAGCTCGATAACTTGGTGTCTTTGCCTTACGACATTGTTTCAGTGATATGAAATATGAAATACTGTCAGAATAATTCAATCAAGAATAAATATAGTCCATTAGCAAATTCCAGTCAGTTCAACAAACACAATCCAAGACAACTTCCTGTGCACACAATAAACCAACATCCAACAATCATCAACATCAATAAAGTGCCATTTGTTAACATACTCTTCAATAGTCACACATTTATATAAAAAAAGTCTCAGGACATGATCGAGGGTCTTTGCATAGATGTAAAAGTCTATCTGAGAGGGACTTGATATTGCTCAACTGTTCTCACAACACTTTTATTTGAATGTTAAAATGATTTGTTCTTGTTGTGAACAAGTCGATAAGTCAAAAAGCTCAATAGAAAGACAGTATTGATACTGAAGAAGGTCCGTAGTTTTTTGACGCTATCATCAGCTGTCATTGATTGGACATCATTCTGACGAACTCTGCAACGGGAGAAGAAGTGTTCAATCAGTTTCATGTTGTTTTTATGTGTGTTTAAGTCATTGCAGCGGAAAGACAGTTCTTTAAGTAGGCCTATACCTTCAAAGTCTACTGTGCCGTCTCCATTGTCATCTGCTTCTTTCACTATAGCATCGATTTCCCTCTGCTTCATGTGCTCTCCCATCAGCTTGGTCATAGCTGCCCGCAGCTCCTCTGTCGTGATCGATCCATCTCCGTCCATGTCGAACTAACGGGAGAAATAACATAACATTTAAAAAAATTAGTTCAGTGCACTGTTAAGCTGTTCAACATCAAAGAAATTGAGTTGGGTACGTTGCATAGCTGCTGCATTTTTATAAAACATTAAGTTCTCATTGCCTGCAGAGTTTGAGGAAAACGGGTGACTCTAACCTCTTTAAAGGCATCTTTCAGCTCCTTCACACCAATCATCCCAGACGTTTCTGCCAGAAGCTTGGGAGCCATCAGTTCCACAAAGTCCTCAAAGTCGACTTTTCCGCCAACTGGTTGGAGGGAGAAATTAAAGGACGAGATGCAGAAATTGAAAAACATCCAGTACTCGTTCTGGTACTGACACAGCTCCATTTGCATATCCGAGAGCTCTGCGTCACAGAATCCCGTTGTGACTGTAAACATTCTGCATTTTCTGTCTGTATTTTTACTTTCAACTCACGGTTCATGTTGATGTTTTGGCCCAGCTCGATCAGCTCCATCTCCGTGGGCATGTAGCCCATCGTCCTCATCAGATTCCCTAGGTCCTTACAGCTGATCAGCCCATCCTTGTCTTTGTCAAACTCATTGAAGGCTTCACGCAGCTCTGCAGGGGTTTGCAGCAAAATGCTCAGTCAGTCAGGTAGTTAAGGTGTAAGATAGATAAATGATATATTGTGAATTGTGCAGGTCAAAACAATCAGTTTGATCTTTTAATCTCCAAACGTGAGGCAAAGGTTTCCATGGTGGGAATTTAACTTACCTTCAATCTCATCGTCAGCCAGTTCCCTTGCCTGCAAGAGAAATACAATCAAGTATTAGGTCCTGTGTAGAACCAACATTCATAACAAACCCTGAACCCTGTAATACAAAGCTATATGCAATGACATGAAGAACATAATTCGGTGTTGAATGTTTAATTAAATGGCACCCAAAGCATAGAGATTAAACTGTCCTTTAATGTGTAGTATTTGCCTGTTCTGGCAGGTGGGCTAAATATGGGCCAGCTTAATAACTCAATCAAGAAAAGTCTTCATCCTTTCACATTATCCCTTTATCTTTTGGGTTATAATCCAATCCAGCGTTCATAACAGTTTGCAAATTCCAGCACAAATCAAATCACGAACAAGCAAAGGCGATGACTGCTGTACTCACAATATTTTTTCCGCCGCGCAGGAAAATGCACGCTGCCCCAAAACTCATTTCTGCAAAAGGAAAAACAGCGTGTGATCAGGGAGAGTTATGAATTCATTGACAAATGAAGTCTAAATTGTGTGTCCTCATTTTTCTGACATTATGAGAACATTTTGCACAAGTAAGCATTCTGAAAACTACATTTTGATGGTACTGCTACATTAAAAACTGCAATATTCTGCAATAATTTAAACCGATCACTTCATCGAAACATTTGCATGATTTACTTTAAAGGGTAATGGACCATTGAATCATGAGATGAATACTAAAAATGAAAGTATCACACTGTGGGTATTTGTACTCACCGTCTTGTGGTGATTTCTTCTCATCAGCAATTCACATATTACGGTACCCTGGCGCTTCAGCTGCTGTGCTGCGCAGTGCAAGGAGCCCTCTGTCTGCCCTCTGTGTCCTGATGGTCTTCGCAGTGTCTGTCTCTGTATCTCCTCAGCCAGGTCCCTGTATGCCCAGCCTGCAGGGATGCTGGGAGGTTGTATGAGGTGGGTTGGGGGGGGGGCGGGGCTGCATCCAGGGTTGTGCTCCTGCGGGGAGGAGTCAGCAGTGCAAGCCACAGAGAGATGCCGCCCGGCTTCCAGCTGGAGGTGTTGACATCATATTGTAAATTATACTGCCATCTGAACCATCTGCAGCTGACAGAGGAAATAGGATACTTTTAGTTCACAGGGTTGCATGTTACAATTCCTGTTTTGTTTGCTGTGAATTAATTGCAGTAGTTGTTGTCCAGTTTGCTGCAGCTCTGTACAGCAACACTGTACAAAGGGTACAGAGTACATTACTCAATAAAAGAACTAGGGCTGTAATCAATAATTATTTTTGATCAACGATTAGAGTCAGTCGCATTTCTGTAATTAATTTTTAGTCTGATACTTCATATATTCATTTTCTATTGATCAACTTATTGATATCAAAGTAAAAGTTCAAGAAGCATAATTTATTTTAGTGAAACCTCACAGATGATTATTCACAACATATAAAAAAGAATCCAAATTAATCCATGTGTTCCTCGAATTTTGTATTATCACTCAGTGGTTTTTAGTCCACTTGATTTTCTTGACGCATTATGTTAAATACATTTTTCGATATTTCCTATATTGCTTACCTACAGAATGTATATCTTCTACCTCTCCTGCATCACGGGAGTATTCTCAGCACAGTTAGTTGAACATTAGTTACCAAAGTCCTTATTTTGTCTCTTGTTAATGTAACGTTTCTTCCAGTGAGTTTTTTGGACAAATATAGCTGGACATTAGATAGGTTTAACATGTTAGTGAAAACCCAGAATACTAAGCTTTCTTTTTCCTGTAAAAAATCTTACAGTGACAAAAGAGGCTTATTTGTATCACCAGTCTGTGGTTTCGACCTATTGTTTTCAGAGACTTTACAGGAAAACAGATTTTTTGGATTTATTAAAGAGTCCCAGGGCAATTACAGATAGAATCCCAACGTGTGATAATCTGAATTAGTGTTGGTTAAATTGGAAAATAAGGATTATTTCTTCTATGCAATACCCCAATGACAATGTCCGGATTAGAGCCCCGGGGGCAATCTTCACTTCACAAATCTGAATTAACTGACCAAGTTTATAGCGTGACAGACTTTGCGTCCTCTCGGCTGACCCTATCCCCTCTGCCTGCTTCCCTGTTATGTAAATTCATCCTAAATCGGTTGGCATTAAAGGCATAATCCGACGGGCCCTGCAGCAGAAACTAGAAACTTTTTTATTTTCTTTTGTTTCCTCCCTTCCTGGTGGCAGTGGACCGGCTGAGTGAGGGGGTTATGCAAGGTGGCACCCGCAGCTGTGTAGAAATACCTGTGGCGTGGAGGGCATATGTAAGGAGGGAGAGGAACAAATAAATGAAAGCCCAGATGAGATGGGAGGGCTACAAGGTTAAAGATACACAGGTTTGATTTTTGGTAATAAAATAAATTACAGGGAGTTTAGAGCTTTAGGGAGAATGAAAAACACAATCTTTAGGGGGATTAGTTAAAGGATTAAATGCCATTGCAGCATCGAAGCACAGATACAAGCAGTCATGACTTTGAACTGGTTTGACCCATAAATATCCTATTGCGATTGTGATTTTCTATGATTAACTGTGGATTAAAAAAACTCCTACAGACTTCAATAGCAACAGAGAAAGATATTTAGATAGTAACATATATAGAGGAAAGACGTCCGGTTGTACTCTGTGTGTTTTGTGTATGCGGTGTTTCAGACAAAAGTGCACAACCCAGAGATTATGATGAGTGGATTATGAGGGCCAAAACATGGGCCAAACAAACCATATGTGTGTGGGTGTGTGTGTATGTGATTCTATACATTACAACATAAAAATTGGTTATTAAAATGGATGGGTGGCCGAGACATTTGATAGAAAATTGCATTTGCAAGGTATTTCACATAGTCGTGGTGAAGATTTAAAATATAACCCTTTTTTGCTTTAAAAAAAATGTTTTACAATGGCACGTTTCTATTTTTTTGGTGCATAGTTTACATATGATCATCTTATTAACATTCTGCTTTATTATAACAATATAAATCAGTTTAATTTACATCCATCTTGACCACTGACCAGCCACAACATTAAAAAAACTAACTACACGTTATCGTGTCAGTAATAATAAGCCATTAAAATAATACATAGGCTAATACAATGATACACTGAGCACTATTTTGCTTTTCTTAGAGGCATTTTATTTTTGGTACATCTAGCTGATAACGTGACTTTATAAATGCAGGACTATGAGTATTTCAAATAATTAAATAACCTATTTTACCTCAGTAAATAATCCAAATTATTCTTCCATAGCCTAACTGTTTATTGTTTTTTACCAGGACTCCTCCTACTGAACATCACATTGTGACATAGGCCTATGCAAATGAGAAACCCCGAATTAAATAACAATTGTTACATCTGTCTTTGATAATGAGAAACAGTTTTTGTGTAAATGTCTTTCATACTCATAATGTCTGTTTACAAAGAAAACTAATTGTTGATTTTACTTTACCATGTTGGTGTTTTACATGGATAGGTGTTTCTTTATACAGTAGGTCTATGGTTTTGCCGGACATCCTCGGCCACAAGGGGGCGTCGTTGCAGCGCGCATGCCACCGAAGCGTCGAAGAAGAACACTTCCGGTTTCCTTTCGGCTCCCGCCCCGCTCCGCCATCATGAAGTCCTGAACAAAAAAAAACGGATGGGAGTCAAGCAAAATGGGGATAACACGACTAGGAGGTGAAATCCGCCCGACAACACTAACGTAATGACAGCGCGAGGCGGTGCACGGAGCGGACCCGCGGGAATTAACCTACCGGCCTCCCGTTGAAAGCGGCTCCTGGCGTCACGTTATTTAGTTAGCGGGGTTGCTAACACCCGCTGTAGAGCTAGCCCCTTTTGGTTTTTCTCAGCTGCTAGCTGACTGGCTTGTTCAGCTGGTAGCCGTCACTACGCTACAGCTGTCACAATTTACTGGTGCTTTACCGATGTCCAGTCGCGCGGACGTGCTGGCTGTCCGATTGTCCGGGAGCACCGGGATGGAGAGGAGTTTGAGCGAAAGCATCGGCAGACAGAATGCGATGTGTTCGTGTTGAATAGACAACAGTGTCGAGGGATAAAGGGGGAGCGAGACCAATATTTTCCATCCAGGCCGGTTAGCTAGCTCTAGGGCTAGCTACAGTGGATGCCAAAAGCCACGGTAAGACTGTTATAAATCATTCAGCGCACTAAAGCAGCAGAGTGGATCTCTGTGTCTGTGCTCGCACTGGAAAAGAACAGCCAGTGCAATTAACCAGCTTTAATATTTACATATAAGAGACGTTTTGACATGAAGGATTGTTATTGGCCTGTGGACTGAACACCCAGCCTGTCTTTTGGAGTTGTTGTTGTCTACTGTTGAATATATGTCATGCATTTGTTTGGCGAGCATGAGCAAAGATAGCCTAATTGACCAGCCAAGTGCAAAACACCCTCATCTAGCTTGGCTCAGCTGAGATGCTGCAGCTGCATGATGCTTGTGGCAAACGCCTATCTACATAATCACTGCTCTGTCTCACCAGCCAAAGACAATATGAATTTGATTTTGTTATGTTTTTTCTTCAAAATATGCCCAGGGTTCTCCAGGATGGAACATTTTGCAACAAAGGTATGAGTTGCAATCCATGGATATAAATATGCAATCTAGGATGGAACCACATGATTGACATGTATGGCTTCTCATAATACAAACTGAGAGCTGGCTTTAGGCTTGGCTGCATGATTTAAAGAACTTACCATTTCTCAAAGGGAACTACTGGCTTCCTCTTTCACAGTAGCAAAAAATAAATAAAATACATGAAATTAACGTTTGACCTGATGCACACTCATTTTGAATTGTTAAGAAAAAATACTGACACAAAGGCACAGTTTTTAAATTACTGAAACTTTTATATATAGAGCATGTGTTCATTTTCCACATTAGCCCTTTTAAAGAAAACTCCCCAAAAGTCCCATGATATATTCCATGATATGCTTGGCTGTTATCTTAACAGACATTTCACATACAATCTGATCCGGTGTCACAGACAGTGAAACAGAATAATAAGTGTACTGCTTGTTATTTGTTTTCAACAACAAATCTTTTTATCTGATTACCCTCTAAAATGGGTTTAGAAAAAGGCTGTGGCTACGAGTGAATTGATCTGATTTTATGTATGTGGTGTGTAGTATCTGTAATGATAATTGCAGTATATAATTAATAACCCCTTAATATTTTAGATTCTGTAAATGTTTTCAAATGCAAAGTAAATGGAAAAAAACTACCAATTGGAGATATGTCTGCATTTATTTATGTCGATATCCCATGTTCTTTTCTCTGAGTTTATATTCTCAGTGACATCACATGATCCTATAGGAAGTGTTTTACTGGTAATACTGAACAATTCAGTCATCATATCATTGGCTGGTCTGAGTTTCAAGACACATATGTATGACAGAATTGGCCCTCAGTGCTTTATCCTCTCGTGAACTCCACTGCGTTGGCTGTATTTCCATAACTAGACTAAAGAGTAGTATCAGTATGAGCCTCAGAAATCCAGTATCTGTCGGGCTATTTTCTGTACTGGATTATCAATTTCCTGATGGATTCGCAACCATGATTTTCACAAAGTTGTATTTAAGCATCAACATTGCTGTTTATGCATGTACAGTTTTCACATTGCAAATAATTCCAATCAGACCAGCCATGGTATACTGTCTAAACTAAAGATTTAACTGCTCGATAAAAGTTTAATAAACCACATTTATTGTATTTTCTTCATCTGTTTCCTAGACACACACACACATACACACACACACTTATACTTGCATAGAGCACACACCTAACTGTGCTGGCCATACAGTCAATAGTGTCGGCCAATGAAGGATCAGATAATTGTTAAGAATACAATCTCGAAATGTAAAGCATTTTGTGTTATCCCAATTTCTCATGAATGGGGAAGATGAAGGAAACCATTAAAGGCCTACTTCACCGGTTTGAATATGAAGGTGTATTGAATTCTGAGATCCTATGTAGTATAAATGTGCAAAAAAAATTAAAATCGGTTCATCCTAGCCTGAGAAAAGACAGAGTGTTTTTTTTAACCCTATATTTCTCTTTCTCGTGACATCACAGAAAGAGAAATATAGGGTTAAAAAAAACGTACTTTGTAAATATTACTGTGATGTCTTTTACTGTGACATCACAGTAATATTTACAAAGTAAGTTTTTTTTTAACCCTATATTTCTCTTTCTCGTGACATCACAGAAAGAGAAATATAGGAAATATAGAAATATAAACTCTTTCTGCCTTTTCTCAGGCTAGGATGAACCGATTTCAATTTTTTTCGCACATTTATACTACATAGGATCTCAGAATTCAATACACCTTCATATTCAAACCGGTGAAGTAGGCCTTTAATAAAGATTGCTGGTGGACAAAAAGGCTCAAAGATAATAAAGTAAGACAGATTTATGTCTCATATCTCTTTGTATCTGGTGAAATGGTGGTAATTAACACATTTAGAATATTGCAATATTAATTGTAAAAAAAAATAAACAATACAGCAATGTAAGTTTTGCCACTATTGTTCAGCCTTGTATTCCCGACGGGTGGAAGAATGGTAATTTGAATCTTATAAGCGCTATGATATTTTCCATTCATATCAGCCATCACAGATTTGCATTCTTGCGGACAGTTTGAATGCAGATAAAGAGCGACACACACTTTTGATGGAAGTCTGGGTCCATGTTGTTCTCAGTGGTTAACGTTTTCAACACAAGTGTTTGTTATCCCTAAAAAAAACAGAAGCTCACCGTGTGTGTGTGTCTCGCCCATGCTCACCAGGCGCTGGCCATGCCGTCGAGTGTGCGGGCCGGGAACCTGAAGGACCCGGATGTGGCGGAGCTGTTCTTCAGGGAAGATCCTGAGAAGCTCTTCACCGACCTTAGGGAGATCGGCCATGGGAGCTTCGGAGCAGTGTACTTTGTGAGTTACTGAAATTTTGATTCAGAATTACATTCAACTTCATTATATGGTAATTAAATGATAATTTGTTGCTCTGTACTTGTGACATGTGCAATGACAATAAAGTATTCATTCATAATAGGGATGTCCATGGTTAAATGGTTAACCGTTAACTGTTAAGAAGATCTTTAACCGGTTAATACTAAAGGTTAAACAAAATGAAATAATCTTAATTTCTCTCAAATCCAGACTCTTATTTTGATATCGCTAAACCGGATGTAAGAATGCCAACTGTCGGTAAAGAATGAAAAGAGTCGTGTAGGCTACTCTCAACTTTATAATAGGTCCATGGTACGCTCCCAGAAAGATAGCTAGTCACAACTTATGGTCACAACACTCCCCTGCCATGTGTTTGTATAATTTAATTAACAGCGTGGGCTCCCGCTAGCTTAACATAGCGCTAGCATTAGCCTTCTTGAGGTGGATGCTGTCCTGCATCTATCACCGTCTCAGTGAGTGTGAGAGAGTGACAGACAGGCTGTGAGTGCCCCTGCACAGACAGGTCTGCCATGTTTGTGTGCGAGGACCAATAGCGAAAATCCGTCATAAACAAAAGCGTAAAGTACCGTTATGCAGTACTGATAACGTCGGAGCTTATCAATACTACGGCCTTTCAAAATGTTGCCCCGTGCTCAGCACTACTTAGCACCAGGTTTCGGTAGGCTACTCATCCCCTAAGCCTGTGTAAATGTCCCTTTTCAGTCACTTATTTCACTTTCTGCTCCTACATTCACATACTAGACCTCTTCTCACATCAGACAATGTGCCGTGTGAATGTCAACATGTATGTTAAATTAATATGCAGGTCTTTGGAACAAAAAAAGGTTGGGAGCCCTGCTATAATGTTTCATGTATTTCACTATAAATAGGCTACATTAAATCTTTATGGTTAACCGGTTAATAACCGTTAATTCTTGTGGTTAACCGGTTAAAGAAAAAATTCTAAATGGCCATCCCTAATTCACAAGGAGAGTGGATTTAGTGACTGAGAAATGTTGAACAAACATGTATTTTAAGGTCTCATCAGTTATTTAGCAGCAACACCTTGCTGATACGATTTTTTTAATTATTATTTTTTGTCACAAAAGCTCACAAACTCTACGGCCAAACTTTCAATTATGGCTTTGACTGTCATCCTGCTCAGTTGCTCTTTAGACAAATAGAAACTAATACAAGTATTTTTTTTTACGAAAGTAATATTGCAAATCGTTATACTTTAAAAATCTATTGGTTTGGTCAGTTGCATTAGCTCAAGCTATTTCAGGTTTTTGCCACACGGTAGGTTTTTCCGCATCATTATGATTTGAGTTCCCATCATTGAGATATCTGAATATAATAGTGGTGTTGTGGGTTAGAATTGGTGTGTATGTTACAGGAGGGGAGGTGGTGACGCTGAGTATTGTGTTGTCAACAAACAAAATCAGCTGGAGATGAAAGGCATCGGGAGAGGAAAAACAGGGTAAAGGCACGGTATGTGTCGAGGACAAAGGACAAGTGGTGGATGGAAAGGCCTGTTTAATGAAGGGTGAAAAGGAGCTAGTCATGGATGAAGGCATCGACGGGAGGAGAGAGGACGCAAAGGAGGCTCATCAGAAATCCTTGTTTTATAAAATAGGGATTTCTTTGTTGGGTGCAATTAATCATAGAGTTCTCACGTGTCTGCTCTCAGATATACAGTATAAAGCAACTACTACTGTTTAAAGAGAATGGGAGCAGACTGCTTTTCTTGTCTTTATGTTTTTAACCTAAAGCACCTCGAACTGCATTGTGTTGTATGAAAGCTGCCACACAAATGAAGTTTACAAATGTGATTTAAATAAATAAATGTAATTTCTGTCATTCATAATATTTCTATTTTACATTAGGCCCATGACATTCGCACAAATGAGGTGGTGGCCATCAAGAAGATGTCCTATAGTGGCAAACAGTCCAATGAGGTAAGGTCTGGTAACTCTGATCCTTCATCATTCATTAATGTGACATCAGTTTATAAGTCAAGTTTTCTCATCAATTGTCTGTGGCTCTGTTTAATGATCCAGAAATGGCAAGATATCGTCAAGGAAGTGAAGTTCCTCCAGAAGCTGCGCCACCCCAACACTGTTGAGTACCGCGGCTGCTACCTGAGAGAGCACACAGCATGGGTGAGTGTGTACTGTTTAGACGTGGATGAAATCCCAACTGTGAATTGGACACAAATCTACGGCAGTTCCGTACACCACATGAAAGGCATTATGTTGTCTGTACGGGAGGTGATTCTCAGTATGTCAATGCTGTTACTTGGTGGTCCCAATGAGACAAATCAGTGATTTTAAAAAGTAGTCCAAGGGTAGATTAAAGGGTTTTTTGTATTTGTAGCTGCATGATAGCAAATAGGGCTGTGCTAAAAAAAATCCATACGACAATATATCTTGATATTTATTTTCCTGATATCTGTATCGTTTTCCAACTCCATGTATATTTATATATATATATTTTGAAGAGTGAGTTTTTACCTGTTTTGAATTACAACTCAACTCAACTCATAGTTGTCGCAGTATGGCTTGTTGCCTCGAATTGCTGGGTGTCATTCCCGGTGTTTTGGCAGAGTGAAAGCTGTAGGCAGCATGGGTGACACAGATGACAACATTTAGAGCGGTCCCTTCCAAATACAAGGCGAAGACTGCAATATATCACAATATACATCATATCTCAATGTATGGCGATATGTCATCGTATCATGATGCCCTTGCCAATACACTGCCCTAATAACAAACAACAAGAAATGTCGACCCCTTGTCTTAATATCGATACTAATGGTTTGGAGCGACTGTGGCTCAGTTGGTAGAGCGGGTCGGCTGTAGGAGTGTAAATCGCTGCTTTCATCACGATACGATATTACATCGATTCATTGGACAACGATACGATATTCTCCGATATTTAAAATCTGCTGCGATACGATTTCGATACGATTCAGGGGCCTGCGATCGATATAAGACGATATGCCCATTTAACACAAGTACAACCTGTTACATTCCCATCAACTCACAGAAAACAACTTCATTATAATTTCATCATTTTATTTCTGTGCTCTTCCAGATATTTTAAAACAAACACATCTATTTTAATACAAAGAATAAAGTTCCACTTTGCATTTAAGTGCAAAAACATTTTTATGGCTGAACTTAAAGAGCCTGTGATGATCTTGAATTTTTAATACAGACAATTCCCTTTCAGAACAAAGCAAATGTATTTGTAACCATTTCACATTGTCAGTAAAAGTGGATTTCTCTTCTCTACAAGAGTCAAATATGTCCTCCAGTGTCCTTTGGGAGGTTTTTCTTTAAAAAAACCAACTGGTCGACATGCTCAGGAGACAAAACACTGCGTTCAGAACGGACAATGTCTCCAGCAGTGCTGAAAACACGCTCTGAAGGTACACTAGTACCAGGAATGCAGAGGTAGGTTTTGGCAAGGTTTGCCAGGAGAGGGAACTCGGTCTGGTGTGTTTTCCACCACTCCAAAACATTACCTTGCAGGGGCAAAGGGGCAGTCTCTTTGTACTTAGCAACTTCTGCACGGGCTAGGTCTCTGGAGGTCTTCTGCGTTGGTTCTGCAGTGCTGAACGTATCGCCAAAGAGGTCTTGAAATGCCTTGGACTTTTTGGGAGCTGGAACATATTCTAAAATGACACAGAACAGGACAGAAGACTAAATTAATTCAGAAGAAAAAAATCTATCTTTCATGCACTCCTAACACTTATCAGCTAGCTGATTATGGATAAACTCATTCATATGTAACACTAAGTCAATCACACTTTTCACCAGAAGGAAAAACACACGTCACACACACACACCTTTTTCTTGAGCCTGGGATGTCCCAGGGGTTGGCTCCAAGTCAGGCTCCAAATCAGGCTCAGAGTCATCATCATCAGTTTGCTCAGCAGGAGGAAGTATGTTCTCCTCCATATTTGTCACACTGTCATTCTGTAGATGACACACACACACACACACACATTGATTATCAAACAAATCACCCTCCTCTGAAACTGCATAGTGACCCTTTAATTATGATTAAATATGACTATAATATAACAAATGGCCCCAGCATGAACCCCTTTGTCGCTTACAGTCACACACACACACACACACACACATACACACACACACACACACACACACACACACACACACACACACACACACACACACACACACACACACAGAGAGACACAGAGACAGACACACAGACATACACACACACACATACACAGAGAGACACACACACACACACACACACAAACAAACATGCACACATAGAGGCAGACAGACACATACACAGAGACAGACAGACAGACAGACACACACACACACACACACAAAGCATTTCAACAATAAGAAACAGTCTAGATTTATGAATACATGTTTCATTTAAGTGCATCATCCAAACATAAGCATAATAGAGAAAAAATATTAGCTTACCTTCTGGTTCCACAGCTCTGAAGCCTCATATGTGATGCTCTGGAAGGCCGCTTCTCTCTCCTCCTCACTGATAAAGGGCAGAGTCTTGAACCTTGCATCCAAAGCAGATGCAGTGTGGAGCACCCGCAGCACATCCTCGTAGCGCTGTGCTAGCTCCCTGGCCATTGTTTCCTTCATCTCTCTAAGTAAAGCAGAGTCTTCTTCTGTGATACTGTAGTGGAGCAGCAACTTTGCTCTGAGTGGAGCAATGACCGACAGAGTGGGTTGCTTCTCGTCACACATTATTGTGGTGGCGGTTTTGACAGGTCCAAGGAGCTTCACGATGTCTTCTGCGGCAGTGATGTCATTTTCACTGAGTGTGTGGATGTCATTTGCCCCTTTCCTGAGTTTCCTGTCCAGGAGTGAAGCACACACAGCAGCCTGCTGCTCCAAAAATCGCTCTAGCATATCAAATGAGCTATTCCAGCGTGTGCTTACGTCTTGTTTTAGCTTGTGTTGTGGTAGTCCAAGCAACCCTTGCTTTTCCTTTAGCAGTGCCGTTGCTACCGTGCTCCGGTGAAAAAAAGTGACGACTCGCCTCACTCGGCCCAAAAGACGAGATGCGCCGACACATTTCAGGCCTCTTTGTGTGGCCAAATTAATCGTGTGGCCGAAACACTTGATGTGTGATGACATGTTTGCCTCTGCTCCGGCTACCGTCATGTTACTGGCGTTATCCGTGACAAGTGCAGTTTTTAGGTCACAGATATTCCACTCTACACATGCCTCTCTCAACACTGCAGCAAGATTTGCCCCCGTGTGTGAGTCATTTAGAACCCGAGTCTGAAGGACAAAATTCTTCAGCTGCCAGTCGGTGTCGATGTGGTGGCTGGTCACAGTGACATAGGCTTCGGTAGTACATGAGGTCCAGCCGTCTGTAGTCAGCGCGACTCGGTTCGCTGTCATCAGCTCACTTTTAACGGCCTCTTTGACTTGCGCGTACAGCTCTGGAATGCAAGTTTCACTGAAAAACTGCCGGGATGGGATGGTGTATTTCGGTTCCAGAGTATTAACTAGCTCACGAAAGCCGGCGTTCTCGACGACGCTGTACGGTCTCATGTCTTTACATATGAAATATGAAATGGCACCTGTGATGCTCATCGCTCGGTTGGACTTGTGGTTCAGCTTCTGTGGAAAAATACTGGTCAGGGTTGTTGACGTTGACGACGCCGAGCTGCTTTCTTCCTTGCTTCCTTCGATACCGTGTTTCCTCAGGAGGTGGAAGGACAAGTTGGTGGTGTTTCCTGAATATTTAATTTCAGACTGGCACTTTTTACACACAGCATGTGACTTGTCCGTTGCCCCATCTTTTCTTCGAAATCCGAAGAATTTCCACACAGCAGATTTTTTCCCGAGAGGGGAGAAAATATCCTCGGAATCTCGGTTGCTCGAATTCGCGGAAATGCTACTAGCTAAACTTAAACCAGCCATCATCCCGCCGACACTACTGCTTGCTGTGGCTGCTTTAACCATTTAACAGTTGAACGAATAAGCGCTGGGAGCGGCTTCGCGCGGGCGGAAATAGTGTCAGAAGCACCCGCGCAAGGAGATTGTCAAAATAAAAGCATATAGGCCTAATACATCGATTTGTATCGATTTTTGGGCGTTGTATCGATTCAGTTGTATCATTCGCCAATCAATCGATGGATCGATCTATATCGATGGATCGTTACACCCCTAGTCGGCTGATGATCAAAGGGTTGGAGGTTCGATCCCCGCCCTGCCACTTGTGTCATGGTTGTTGTGTCCTTGGGCAAGACACTTCACCCACCTTGCCTCGTGTGAATGTTCGATAGTTAGCCTGCTATCGGTGTATGAATGTGTGTGTGAATGGTAACGTGGGAATGGGAACAGGTCTCCCTTGAAAAAGAGTCTTCGGTCTCAATGGGATTTACCTGTATAAATAAAAGGTTTAAAAAAAAAAAAAAAAAAAAATGGTTGACTTCCTTATTTTGTCTATGATTGGTACATAAGTTGCAGTTGCCACAGATACTGTGTTTGACCTATTGCTGGCTTTGCATCATCCCATGAATCAATCAGCTCTCTCACTTACACACTATGCTGAACTCTCAGGGAAAAAATACCTCCTGTCCAAAAAAATCTCTCTTTATTGGGTCATGTAGAATAAGTCCTTAATGTCATGTGTGATCCTGCATTCGTCTCCCTAAAATAGCGTGCAGCCTAACACTCCCTCTGTCTCTCCTAGCTTGTGATGGAGTACTGCTTGGGCTCAGCCTCAGACCTCTTAGAAGGTGAGTAGGAAAGAAAAAAAGACGGATGAGTAATTATGACGCCCTAACGAGTAAATGATATATGTCAGTTGTTTACCTAAACAATGTCTGATATCCCCTATTATCTCTCTTCTCCCAGTTCACAAGAAACCCCTCCAGGAAGTGGAAATCGCTGCCATAACCCATGGTGCATTGCAGGGATTGGCGTATCTTCACTCTCACAACATGATTCACAGGTAGCCCCCGTTCTTTTTCTCACCATCTATTCTGTTCTCCTCGCCCACACTTCGCACAAGAGGCAAAACAAATACAGGGGAGAAAGCACAAACTGTGCCGCCTCAGATCGGCTTATGCAACGGTGGCTGTGCTCATGCTCCGTGCAGCCACACGTTTTGATTCAACTTGCTGCTCCCCCGGCCCCTAACTATATACTTTTTCTCTCTCTTTGTCTTTCTCACGATTTCCCTGACCAGTGCTTTTCTCTTATCTGATCATTTCTCTCTTTCTCAGGGACGTGAAGGCAGGAAACATATTGCTGACGGAGCCAGGCACAGTCAAACTGGGAGACTTTGGCTCTGCCTCCATCGTCGCCCCTGCCAACTCCTTCGTGGGAACACCTTACTGGTAAGACATCACACATGGTATTACAGTGTCACCCTCGTCATTAGAAGATGGCTTGAGAACACTTACTTCTACACCAAATTATGATCCAGCAAAGCTTGCACCTTGCCCATGTCAGTACTTATCAGCATTGCCAAACAGACCTTATTGAAAAAAAAGACCCCTCTTATATTTAAATGTCATTCACCCTCCTGATATTCTCAAGCTACACTAACTAGGTTCAAGTATCATACTAATCCACTTGTAAGCTGTTTATAAAGTTGTAACCCTCAGGAGTTCACTCCTGGCTGATTCGTAGACAGTTATGGTTACTGTGGTAACAGCTAGTGTGGTTTAATACCATTGCGCCCAGAAAGAAACACTCATCGTGCTAGCTGCACTTCAGTGTTTCCCGCAGAATTTTCTTCAGGAGCGGTTGTGTGGTCCCGCCGAAAGTTTTTTGTACTCTTTAAATTTGAATGCATGAATCTGGTGCACTTTGGGAGGAGAATATGCACTTAAATCCCATTCAAGGAGTCAAGGAGTCTTGTGTATTACTATAGATAGGATAATTGATGCTGACTCTTAAACAAGTTTAACCCTAGTAGCCCCTAAGCTATTTTTGAGATGTTTTGGTTCACCTTGGTTTATTCTCTCATTATTAAGATTGCATTCATCACCGCTATAATGCACAGCAGTCAAGCTGTGAACATGATTTATTTGGGCCATGCTTGGAATATAAGAATATGTGCTGCACTGATGCCGTTTGAATGTAGGAAATATCAATTAGACGAAGGGTGTCAACATTTTCACAAAGGGCCACTCTACGATATGTTAATCACACTAAGGGCCAGACATGTACGTTACCGACATGCTTTCTTTTTAATCCAAAAAGTGAAAACAACATACCTATGAAAAATATGAATATATTGTAAAACAACCTGCGTACAGGGCATACAGGCTAGGTTTTGTTTTGTTTGGGGGTACATTTTATAGGTAAAATGTACCCCAGAAACATTTTGAACTTAACACTTAATTTGCTGTATTCTGGTGGATAAAAATCCACCGATCTGTGCCTTTTCTAGAATCGATTTAGTGGAAATGTATTTTTTTTTCTGTGAAGGAGAATAACACATTCAGGTTCACTGAGATAGAGCTATTATGGAATTAGGGCTGGCCCCAATGCCATTTTTCAGGCTTCGAGTATTCGTTGGTTTTTCCGAGCGAATATTCGGATATTCGTTCCAGAAAAACACACCATCAAACCAACATTAATAATGCATGTACTCACTGAAACCGAGTGTGTGAGCCGAGACAGCAAGCTGCGTAGTTTGTTGATGCTTTAATAACTTTCGAACAGTAGTAAAGTCGGAGTTCCTTACTTTTTCCCCGTGGAGGCAAACAGCTGTTTTTCCATTCCAAATCAGCTGTCCTCCGCGCCATCGTAACCCATACAGGAGCTTATCAATTCATCCAGGAACGTGCATCCTTTCGGCGATTTATAAATCCATACAAAGATCCAATATTGATAGTCTTTTGTGTCCATATTATATCCATTATTGACTGCCTATTCCCATGATGCAAGCAAGTCACGGTTGATAATGGCTGAATAGCATGGCTGAATGTAAACAAACAGCTGAACTAAGCTAACGTTAGCATTACGTCAAGCATTACATTTCCTTCCGAAATTGCGCTAATGTTGTGGTAGCCTATAGAGTTATCAAGAACACAATCTATTCTTCCTCCATCTCTCTCTCCCTCCTGCGCTTGGTACCGCTTTTAGTTTACCTCGCTCTTGTAACATCACGTAGCCTACTACAGCTGATATCAACGGTTGTGCTTTGAAAGGGCACCGGCCAACTAGGTCAAAGTTCAAATAATTTGATAATATATTTTAAATGAACGTCTAATTTGTATTTTACAATTGTTTTATAACTTGTATATCCAAATAGTATTTGCTGACAAAATATACTGCAGTTTGAGCTACCTTTGCAAAAAAAAAAAAAAAAACTAATATCCCGAATACTGAATTGAGCTCCGAATACTCCTCGGATATTCGAATAATTCGGGCCAGCCCTATATGGAATATAATTTTTTTTAGGAATCATGACCCAGCACCGGTGTAAACTATTTATGACTGTTTACATCGGTAATGAAATGCAAAGCCACCACTGGAAAGAAAAGAGATGGGCTATCAGTAGCTAGCTAACGTTAGCTACATAACACATAACCAGATAATGTTAGCATTCATCCTTACACACTTAACACAATCAAACATCAATATTAGCATGCTATTTAGCCACATAGATTGGCCTATTTAAAGCCCTTTGGAAAACTGACATTGTTTCTTTAATGCTAGTTCATCAATTCATGGCTTAAAGCTGGGGTGGAGGATTTGGGGAGAAAATGGCAGTTGGGATAAAAATTAGAATCCAAATACCTCAACCGCTCTACTTGTTCTCTTTGGTCCCTCCCTGACACACTCTACACCACATGGCCCGCGACACGTTTTGATCTGGCCCGCGAATCAATTCGGCCGATTTGAATCAATTCTGAAAAAAATAAAAAAATCATATATACAGGGTTTTTCCTGGCTCAGAATGGGCCTTTGGGGGGTCAGTACGCGACCGACTTTTTTTGGGGTCGCGACAGTAAAGGCAAACGGTTTGTGTATTTTAAGAGGGGTGTTGGGTTGGGAGAGGGGAGTTTCTGTCCAGCTCAAGAGCATTTCAGTCAGCCTGTCAATCACTGTGTTACCATGGAGCTCACTGACGCTTATGAAATCACAATAAACAACCTATATATGAAGTCAAAATACTAATAATGACTAGGCCTACCTATTTAGGCCTAATACTTTAATTGTTTCTAATTGATCTAAACCATGGAAGAAGGTAGGGCTGCTCGATTATGAAAAAATCATAATCATGATTATTTTGAGTAATCACATTGTGTTATCACGATTATTAAAGACAGTTAATCATTGATTTAAGAACATTATGCATTTATTTTACTTTTAACAAGGTTTTTTTCTAATAACACCATGACTTTGGACTTTAAACAAAGGCCTAATTGAACTGAAAACAGGGAGAATAGAAATAGGCTAAATAAGTGAAACATATTTTTAATAATTTAAAAAAAATATGTCAAAATAAAAATAACCAGTTGTAAATGGTGTTGATAGGGCACGTCTTTTGCTAGCATTGAATGTAAGGGCATGATTTATTTATGTCATGGAGCTGGCTGGATAGGCAGTTGCATTGTAGTGTTGACAGTTGTGGTGGCAGGAGTCAATGAGCTTTAAACTTCCTGTGTTTTTATTCATTGATTGCTTGGTCATAGACCACTATGACTCGACTTAAAGTGAATAAACAAATTGGTCGGGATGTTTAGAGGTGCAGATCAGGTCGTAGGCTATATCACTTTTCTTTCTCTCTCTCTGTCTCTCTCTCTCGGTCGCGTATGTCACGTTACTCGCGTGTGACAAATCTTGCACATTAGTTTAGTCTGTTGTGAGTCTGAAGTGTTTTCAGACAACACAATTAGTTTTACCTTTATTCTCGTCATCTAGAAGTTTTTCAAAACACCCGGCAATGCGCAACATCTCCCTCACTCTGGACGAGCCGATAGCTAAACTCAGGTGAGGGAGGGGCCGAGCGGAGCTCACGGCTGAAAGGGTTTGCTGCATTTATAAGCCTGCATGCCCCGGCGAGCGGAACAATGATAGTTTAATAACGATTATCCCCGACCTGATTTATTTTTTTACAACTGAGATTGCAAGTAATATGACTGGAATGGCGCGGAAATGGAAACACATTTGGAGCCGTTTAAAGTAGATTTTTATTTATTTATCTATATATATAAAAAAAAAAAACACTTTGGCGCTGAGGATTTTCCTTTGGCGGGCGCTAAAATTCCTTTGGCGGGCGCCAACATTTTTTGAATGCAGGAAAAACCCTGATATATATACATATATATATTATTTTTTTATTCTTCATGGAGCCTGTGCCATATCCGCACGTTGCGTACGCTACAATAGGTTCATTAATCTGAATGTAGAGCATGTTCACAATGTGTAAGGTGGCCGCATATGAAGGGCACGAGGGCTGAGAACTATGCTACTGATCAGATAAATGATCGATCAAACGTAAAATCATCAGGAAATGATAAAAACCTCCCGATGGAGTGATTTTGCTTTAAACTGTACAGGATCGCGTTGTGGCAGTGACACTCTTTCTTCAGTCGGAGCTGCAGCGTAAAGTGAAAACAAACTCAGAGTAGGTTACAATTCTGACCAATGAAATGAGTTCGGGGTGTGGCCCCATCGTGTTTCCGGTGGAGGTCCGTTTCTCCATGGGTCTGCAAATAGGTACTCTTGGAAAAGTCGGATTCAAATTCATTCAAAGGACATGAGCGAGTGTTAGCTGTTGGCCCAGGATCAAAGGAGAAGAGCCTGAAATGGATTGCTTTTTTGTATCTCCCATGCAGGATGGCACCCGAGGTAATCCTGGCCATGGACGAGGGTCAGTACGATGGGAAGGTGGATGTGTGGTCACTTGGCATTACCGCCATAGAGCTGGGTAAGAGACCGTCTTAAAATAGTCCAAAAGTGTGTGTGGTTATTGTGTGTGCATGAAGCTGAAAGCATCCAACATTTTCCCTTTTTTTTCATGTTTTTCTTGTTCTTTCACTGTCTCCGTCACTCTTATGTCGTTCTTCGCCATTCTCTAGCGGAAAGGAAGCCTCCTCTGTTCAACATGAATGCTATGAGTGCCTTATACCACATCGCCCAGAATGAGAGCCCCGTGTTGCAGTCGAATCACTGGTAAGAGATGGTGTAATATAAAGACGCAGTTTTATCATTCCTGTTCAATATTGACAGAACCCACACAACCTCCTGTGTGAAGCTTGTGTCATGCCCCAGTGTGCTGTCAGAATAGGCCCATTTAAAAGGGTCTTAAGCCAAATTCTGTGTGAAATCCGTTCATTAACTACAACAACAATAAGAAAATAAATAAAAAAGTTAAAAGTTTATTTTGAAAAAAGTAGTCCACCTGAATGAATGGATTTATGTTACTGTTGGAACACTATCAAACTGCTTTTATACATCACAATTCATCGCAATTGTTTCCATAATGACGTTTTTATCATTCTCAGGTCGGATTACTTCCGCAATTTTGTGGACTCCTGTTTGCAGAAGATCGCCCAGGACAGACCTACCTCTGATGTGCTGCTGAAGGTACACAGCGTCCAAAGAATAGTTTGATGTTGTATTTGAAGGCAGGCAGGGAACTGTTAGAGATTGTCTTTATGATCAAGCAAGAGAACATTTAAAGCGACATGAAGTGCTCCTTTGAAACCAGCTGCAACCAGCTGTTAAGTTTTGAATAAATACTAAGGTAGTTGCCACATTTGCTCTTACTGTTGGCTCAAGTGTTCGCTGGCATAACAAGCAGGTCAGCCTTTTGCTGTTTGGTAAACAAATGATGTGGTTTGCACTTGAACATCAAAGGGAAATATCAAAAGGAAACGATGAGGGGGGATGTCATTGGGAAGCATTGGTGTGATAGACGACCATCCTCGGAAAGTATATGCAGAGTAGTTAAGTTAATATGCCACTTACAATCATATGAAAAAGTTTGGGAACCCCTCTCAGCCGGCATTATAATTGACTCTGCTTTCACAAAAAAAATATAAAAGTGTTATGTCTTTAATTTACCAGGAACAGCTAAGTACTGGGATGTTTTCCAAACAAAGATTTTTTGAAAAGCAGTATTTGGTTGTATGAAATAAAATAAAATGTGAAAAACTGGCTGTGCAAAAATATGGGTACCCTTGTGGTTTTGTTGATTTTAATGCCTTTAACAGCATGTAAAACTGATGATTTTAAACACAAAGTTGGTTGGATTATGTTGTTAAGCCTTGAACCTCATATAATTGTCTGTTTAATCATGAGAAAATTTATTTTAGGTGCCTAAATGCAAGTTGCACTTCTCTTTGACTCTCTGCTGAAGTGAGACAGAATGGGATCATCAAAACAGCTCCCAAAAGATCTTAAAAACAAAGATTATTCATTGTCATGGTTTAGGGGAAGGCTACAAGAAGCTATCCCAAAGGTTTCAATTGTCAATTTCTACTGTAAGGAACGTTGTCAGGGAATGGAAGGACACAGGCACAGTTGCAGTTAAACCCAGGTCTAGCAGACCAAGAAAAGTACAAGAGCGGCATATGCGGCGGATTGTGAGAATGGTTGCACACAACCCACAGATCACCTCCAAAGACCTGCAAGAACATCTGGCTGCAGATGGTGTATCTGTACATGGTTCTACAATTCAGTGCAATTTGCACCAAAACATCTGTATGGCCGGGTGATGAGAAGGAAGCCCTTTCTGCGCCCACGCCACAGATACAGTTGCATGGAGTATGCAAAAGCTCATTTAGACAAGCCAGCTTCATATTGGAAGAAAATGCTTTGGACTGATGAGACAAAAATTAAGTTATTTGGTCTTTATAAAAAGCAGATGTTTTGGTGCAAATTGTGCTGAATTGTTGAACGATGTACAGATGCACCATATGCAGCCAGATGTTCTTGCAGGTCTTTGGAGGTGATCTGTGGGTTGTGTGCAAGCATTCTCACAATCCTCCACCTATGCCGCTCCTGTTTTTTTCTTGGTCTGCCATGCCTGGGTTTAACTGCCACTATGCCTGTGTCCTTCCATTTCCTGACAACGTTCCCTACAGTCGAAATTGACAATTGAAACCTTTGGGAAAGCTTCTTGTAGCCTTCCCCTAAACCATGACAATGAACAATCTTTGTTTTTCAGATCTTTTGGGAGCTGCTTTGATGATCCCATTCTGTCTCACTTCAGCAGAGAGTCAAAGAGAAGTGCAACTTGCGTTTAGGCACCTAAAATACATTTTCTCATGATTAAACAGACAATTATATGAGGTTCAAGGCTTAACAACATAATCCAACCAACTTTGTGTTTAAAGTCATCCGTTTTACATGCTGTTACAGGCATTAAAATCAACAAAACCACAAGGTACCCATATTTTTGCACAGCCAGTTTTTCACATTTTATTTTATTTCATACAACCAAATACTGCTTTTCAAAAAATCTTTGTTTGGAAAACATCCCAGTACTTAACTGTTCCTGGTAAATTAAAGACATACCACTTTTATATTTTTTTTGTGAAAGCAGAGTCAATTATAATGCCGGCTGAGAGGGGTTCCCAAACTTTTTCATATGACTGTATGTGCCAACAATGATGGCCATATGCTTAATAAGGACTAATTGTCCCAGTATATTCTGATTTGGTCAACCCAAATAAGTGTAAACGCACAAAAAAATCCATAGTGGCCCCAGCTTATCTATTTAAATAAAAACCTTCCATCAAAATGTTGTTGGCGTTATACATGTTGCATTGCTTTCAGACTCCTGTGTCTATTGAGTTGTTCTCCCCATCTCTTATCTATTTCTCTCTCCCTTTCATCCACCCAGCACCATTTCCTATGCAGAGAGCGTCCCGTGACAGCAGTGATGGACCTGATCTCACGCACCAAGGATGCTGTCCGCGAGCTGGACAACCTTCAGTACCGGAAAATGAAGAAAATCCTCTTCCATGAGGCACACAATGGCCCTGCACCAGAAGGAGGTGATGAGGAAGAGGTAAGAATGGGCTGTCGCAGGAGACATGAGGGTCATTAAAGTGTAACTGCACCCTTTTACTTGTTTTTTGAGATATAAGCTGAATTAAATCACTATGTTGTTAAGGAACACATATATGCTGGTGTTAATACTGAAAAAAATTGCAATATGTTAAATATCGGCAATTTAAGAAATGTTTTGTATTGTAAATCATTTTAGAACTTTACTAAGATTTGAAAAAAACTTTTTTCTTCGGATTCGAAAAATGACGTACATGGGACTTTTTTGACCCCATGTACGTCATCACGTCGCCGCAAAGCCAGGCACGCTCTTCACAGGTCCATGGCTGGTCCATAAGCGTCTACTGTTATACTGTCCCTCCAAGGATGTTATTTCGGGGGTTAACACCCTTCACTTCTACCGACAGTGTGTCTGCAATATCTCGCTTGCGCTCACACACACACAGACCCGGACTCGTTCATTGTTTCACTTTATTGACACACGCTACCGCTCGCTCTCCTCGCTCACACACACACACACACACACACACACACACACACACACACACTGCCGCTCGTTCACTTGCGCTACTCGGTCTCCTAACACTACGATAGAAACACCCGCCAACAATTTAGAATAAGAAAGTCCTCCACCTCAGACGACCTATCTGTGTGGCATATATGAGCTCACTGTGTAGCGATAGTGCCGTTAGACTTTGTGTCACTCGATATTTCCATGAAGTCATGTCATTCAGATCTTCCTGAGTGACAGCTACTAGCAGCTAGCCCCCTCCTTCACAGACACCGCGCGCCCCCTCCCTCCCGAAAGTCGGCCGGCTGATGTCGGAATGTTTAAAAACAATGGTTCTCAAACGGAATTCAGAATCCATGGTCTGAAAGCATTTTTCAAAATCGTGCAGTAGCTCAAACAGGGGGTGCAGTTACCCTTTAAGCAGGGAAGTATTAAGGGTCCAATTCGATATATTAACGCAAGTGTAGATTAAATCTCTGACGCATTCAAATTACAGCCATAAACTACTCACTTTGACTCACCTCTTTTTCACAACTGTAAGTTGATTAAATGAATATTTGGTTATGATATGGAAAATTTTATTTAAAAACACATTTGAAAAGACTGTGTGTAGTCATCATTTGTTGATTACATCGATTATTGTAAATATAACATTGGAAAATATCACTCACTCTTCAAAACCAAGCCCCTGGAGTAACTCCAAATAAAGAAGGTTTCTATTTAAACAAAATAATAAAGTACTAGCAGTAGCTGCCTTAAAGACAAACTCTCAAACTGCAGTGGAAGAAGTATATATCACAGCCAGCTGGTTTTAGCATCCATCCTGCCTTTGTAATGTTCTTCTCAATATACATTGTGAACTTATGACCCCTTCCTCTCCATACAAAAGCCTTTGTTTCCATCAACATTTAATTCCAGTTGGTTGTTCCCCCTCCAAAAAGGAAATGAAGGAATCCAGAGAATGCGGTGCTTTTCTTTTCTAGAGTATGTCTCGCTGTTAACATGTTTCATATTTTACTCTGTCTGCTCAGAAAGGTTTTCATAGAATAAGCCTTTTTATGTTCACTATAAACTGATAAACAAACCACTTTTACCACAGCTACCATCCCCCTATGAAGTAAAGAAACCCCTATCACCACTCTTGAAGTGTTGTCTTTCCCCACACGCGTTTTAATAAATGTTTTTAGAACTGAACTACACATCCTACTGCTTTCCTCTCCACCAGGATGTGGAGCAGTATATGTTGCGCACCGGCACAGTCAACAGCATGGAGAGCTCCCACTCTCTGCCATCCATGTCAATCAGCGCTAGCTCCCAGAGCAGCTCGGTCAACAGCCTGGCAGACGGCTCTGATGACAGCGGAGAGATGGCCATGATGCAGGAGGGAGAGCACACGGTCACCTCCAACAGCTCTGTTCTGCACAAGCCCCTGGTCAGTCTTTATGCCTAACTGTCTGTGGGTGGGGGGTGTGTGTGTATGTTGACCCTCCCAACCCGCACTTTGACACATTTGACAGACTTATATATCGTAATTGAAATAATCTTACGTTAAGATAAAGAAAAGTATCCCTTTCTATAAAAATGTTTCCTATGATTAAGTCAACTTTTACTTTAAAAATAAATAGACATAAAGGTTAAGTCGTTTTAAGCATGTTCTCTTACTTAAATACTAGACTGGGATAAACTGTTAAACTATGTATTGGCTGCAGATGGACCACAGCAGTTTATCACATGCAAACTCCACCTGTAGGAAATGGAAGGTAATAGCAGCCCCAGTTTAGGGCCGCAAATGCACAGTAGACGTGTCATTAACATGACCAGGAAGCATTGCAGCAAGCTCACCAGACCAACTGCCAGAGATCAAGTTTTGGCGGACTCTTAAGTACTAAGATGACAGAGTTAGAAGACAAGTCAATTGAAAATCCCTATCCTGTGTCTGCACTATGTAGAGCCATGACAACATCTACGATGACCCGTATCAGCCAGAGGTTGACTTAGTCCGGGAAGCTTCTTCCGCTGGTGGAGGCGGAGAAAGAGAAAGAGGAGGAGGGAGGCGTCGCAGAGGCAGAGACCATTTTGCCACCATCAGGACGGCCTCGCTCGTCACCCGTCAGATCCAGGAACATGAGCAGGGCTCAGCCCTGAGAGAGCAGATGTCTGGGTAAACTATTGATATACATGCAAATATGGCTATAAAAGGAAGATCAATCAACTATTTGTAAAAATTTGTAAAACTCCTAATCCCGCTGCCTAACATATAAAACTTTAAATAAAACAGACAGCTGTAACATTTGAACTTCAAAGAGAGCAAAGAAAATTGTCATGGGTAGGAAAAAAAAGCCAGGCAAGTAGTGTCAGGGCGCACTCACACTAGGCCATCTGTTCGTGCCCTAGCACGTTTGCCCCTAAAGTCTAGATTTTCTGGCTAGTGTGAGCACGGCATCCATACTCCAGCACGGAACACTTCCTCGGCCACGGCACGATTGGGAGAGGTGTGCGCGGGCACGGTACAGATGCTAATGAGATGACACGCGCACAAGCAAGCGCACAGGCGAATTTAGTAAGGATGCATAGTCGGTTAAACGTCCACGGCCTTACTAGTCGGCACCAGAATTGCCCACCACTTGGACTTGAACATAAAATGTGTGTGTAGGCCTAGGTGTGGGCTAACAAAAGAGGGAGAGCTAAAAAGGTGAGAGCAGCAGAAAGCAAAGCAAAAAGGTTTTTCTTGACCGCTGCCTTAAGGCCCGCAGTGTTTACTCACGTTCGTCAGATGATTTTTTTCTTTTTCCTCCCGTCAGCTGTTATAATGCTGTCTTTACGCACGGCTGTGGAGACGAACCCAAAACAACACACAGCGGAACTCGGCGGTCCGGTGATAAGGAAACAGTAGCCTACACTTACGTTTAATCAGAAACTTTATAAAGATACACTTAAAATATCGCTCTCTGCCCATACAAAAAGTTCTGACTTGGATTACTTGATGGAGCAATCGATGTGTATAAAACCATCCAGTACGTATGGTCTGATGACGGGCCATTATATTAATAATAAACAGCGCGCTGTACATTTATATGAGACTGTCCACCGCGACCCATTACGTCAAGGCTACATTTTAAGAAATATATATTGCGTAAGGATTCTCTTTGGTCTAATGTGGAAGTGGAATATTTGATGCAAATTTGTCCGGATGAAAATATTCACAAATAGTCGTATAGCCTACAAGTAGACTATGCTCCAAATCCCAAACGCACACGGTGACGTAGGGAAGGGCAATCGTGCCCAGGCCAGGAGCAGTGTGAGCACATGCCAGTGGGGGAGTGGGGAGGGGGGGCAATGGTGCTGGAGCACTGTACAGGCAAACTTGCCTAGTGTGAGTGCGCCCTCAGTGTTCCTGGGACTGACTTCCTTCCAGCTAACCTCCCGCCCGTGTCTCCCCACAGGTACAAGCGAATGCGGCGGCAGCACCAGAAGCAGCTGATGGGCCTGGAGAACAAGCTGAAGTCAGAGATGGATGAACACCAGCTGAGACTGGACAAAGAGCTGGAGAACCAGAGGAACAGCTTCTCCATGGAGGGAGAAAAACTCTCCAAGAAGCACATGGTTATACTGGACAAGGAGGTGAGCTAATGGAGGAGGAGTGAGGGACACATGAGTACGAGTAAGGGGGGGGGGGGGAGTGAAACTAGACTAGGAAGTCAGGAAGCGCATGGTTTAAACCGAGGTGTGAGGTCGGCAGTTCTTTTTCCCACAGACTAAGGGAGTCCTGGCTGAGGAAAAGAAGTTCCAGCAGCACATACTGGCCCAGCAGAAGAAGGAGTTGACAAGCCTGTTGGAGTCCCAGAAACGGCAGTATCGCCAACGCAAGGAGCAGCTCAAAGAGGTGCTTTTAGCTTTAGTCACATTATGTCACCGGACCGCTTAATCCCACTAAAGTATTTGTGTAAGATATACCATTATAAAACACAGTTCCTGTTTTGTGATCCAGTTCAATTCAATAAAAATTTAACTTTCATGTTCTTTTCAGTTCTACCCTGCAACATAAATGAAACCTGCATCACATTTACACTACATAAACAGCATTGATCTTTCAGCTTGGTTATAATGCCTTTTCAGCTAACACTACTGTACCTAAGCACTGAACTATACACTACTGAACACTGGATATGTCTCCCCTCAAGGAACTGAATGAGAACCAGTCAACACCAAAGCGGGAGAAACAAGAGTGGTTGGTGCATCAGAAGGAATGTCTGCAGCAGCTGCAGGCAGAGGAAGAGGCTGGCCTGCTGCGACGGCAGAGGCAGTACTATGAGCTGCAGTGTCGCCAGTACAAGAGGAAGATGCTGCTGGCACGGCACAACCTGGAGCAGGATCTGCTAAGAGAGGTACACTTTTAAAATTTGAGTGGCACGTCAAAGATGGATCTACAGTTAAATACTGCCAATTACATATTTTAAGTAGCCAGTTGTCCAGTAGGATTTACTTTCAGTCATTATAATGGGTCTTTTCCACTTGCACTTTTGGCTGTGCCGAGTCAAACCGTGCGGTGCTCATTTGCATTTCCATCACCTATTTTACTGCGTCTAGCTGCGCACCACCTCCAATCAGGCTGCATTGACGTCATTGCGATGATTGCATTTAGTCATTAAAGACAGAATATCTTTCTGCATATTGAGAATAACTGCTACAACCATTTGGCAATGCTAACATATAATCGAAAACCCCATTTACTCGCTAATAGGAATAAGCATTTCGCTATGTTACACTATACTTTAACAAACATAATCAACTCAGCTCGTCACTTAACTGAAACATAGGTTTGTAGAAAAATCTATCCAAAAATGTAGAATATCCTTCCTGTCTCATTATCATATTTATTTATTTTTTACTTTGGAGGATCTGAACAAGAAGCAGACTCTGAAGGACCTGGAGTGCGCCATGCTCCTCCGTCACCACGAGTCCACCCAGGAGCTGGAGTTCCGCCAGCTGGGCTTGGTGCAGCACACGCGGGCCGAGCTGATCCGCACGCAGCACCAGACGGAGCTCACCAACCAGATGGAGTACAACAAGAGGCGCGAGCAGGAGCTGCGTCAGAAACACGCCGTGGAGGTCCGCCAGCAGCCCAAGAGCCTCAAAGTGAGTGAGAGCGGCCAGAGCCAGGGGTCCCCAGAGCAGGGCGAGGGCCAGCCTACAGAGCGGCCGGGGGGGGTAGATGTAGGCGTAGAGGTGGAGGACAAGACGGATGGCCAGTTAGAACAGGAGGGCAAGGTGGTGGTAGCTAAGGAGGCGTGTGAGGGTCAGGATGAGCTTGATGGAGCGCCACTGGAGCCAAGAGATGAGGAGGTGGAGGGCGAGAGTGAGACTGTCCCTGTGGCTGAAAGGAAAGAGGAGGGGGAAGACGACAATAGGGTGAAGGGAGATGATGTCAGAGAAGATGAGAAGGAGAAGTGGGAAAACGTTGAGGAAGGGACAGAGCTGAGGGAAGTAGAGGGGGTGCAGTGGGAGTTTGAGGACGACCACGGTAGAGCTGCGCATGTAGACACTGATGAAGATGAGGAGGAAGAGGGCAGGGGCGTGGCAGATGGTTGTCCGTCAGAGCTCATGTTATCGCTGTCCTCAGAAAAGAGGCGGCTCCGCGAGCGAGACATCGATGAGCTGTCTGAGTTTTACTTCCCCGATGCTGCAGAGGAGCTGGACCCTTTACCCACCTCACCCCCTGCCCCCGCCCAGACATCTTTCCCTTCTCTGTTCTCTCACGCCATCTGCCTCCTCCTCTCCCTCTCTGCTGCTGCCCAGCCCTCCAACCTCACTCTGATGCTTCTCTCCATCTTTCTCCTCTCCCTCCGTCGATCCCCCCCTCTGCCCTCTGTGGCCTCGGTACTTCTCTCTGCCGAGCTGGCCTTCTTAGCGCTCTTCTTCTCGTACCTCTTCCTTCGTTCCTGCTGCTCCCTGTCTCTCTCCTCCTATCTGTCACTCAGCCTCTGGGCCAGCGGCCTCTTCAGTTTGGGACTCTCCTTCAGTTTGGGGATTTATTATATCCCCATGATTCTGATCTCAGCCTCCTTCCTCAGCTCTCCCTCTCTTTTCCTCTCTCTCTACCTGGTGGTGGTGCTGGTTGTCAGGCCGGCCCGCGACTTCCTCCAGCACGCACCCCGCAAAGTCAACCGCCTCTACATGCGTGTCCTTTTCCGCTTGCCTAGACCTCTGTTTGCCATGTGCCAGTCGGTCCTTGGTGGTATGGCTGAGCGAAACCTCTATGAGATGTTTCCTAAAGCAGGGCGCAATTGGGGTGGGCGCCAGTCTAAAATCCCGGTCCCCCTTAAGAGCTTGCCTTTAGAGTATCAAGCTCGCCGCCGTAGTATCTCTCCCCTGGCCAAGGGTCTTCTCTGGGTGAAGCGTTTCAGTAGACGACCCCTGGGGGTCCTGGCGGACTTGGCTAACTCCATAGTGTTACACCTAGCCAGACCTCTTCTTAAAAAGCTGCCGCTCAATGTCCGTACCAAATTGCAAATTGTGGGCATCTTGAAAAGGGAGAGCCCGAGCAGGTTGCCTATACTGCTGCCCAGAGAGGTGAGAGAGAGGAAACAGAGGGAGAGGAGGGAGAGAGAGAGGGAAAGGAAGAGGAGGGAAGAGAGGGAGAGGATGTTTCGTGAGGATGCGAGGTGGGAGTGTAGGTTAAGACGCACTGCATCCGGAAGGTTACTCAGGGGGAAAATTCGGCCTTGGAGATGAGAAGAGTGAAAGACAATTTGAAGGAATACGTGTGCTGGTTGATTATGCGTTCCATTGATCAGCCATTGTTTGTGTTTTTTTTTGTTTTTTTTGTGCCCACACGTTTGTCTCTCATTACTTAATTCCCAAACTGGTTTTTGGTCACATTTTCTGAAAGAGGAGACTTATTTTACCCTGCGTACATCAGCACATCAAGGTGCATAGGCTGAAAATGATTTTGGCTGTTGAAGCACGTCCAAACATGGGGGCACACACGTACTGTTGAAACAGTTGGCTCTGCGAACTTAGGCATAGAACCAAACCATTACTGTACCAAACCCAGTGAAGTTTGAACATTACATTATTGTGCTTTTTGTAAAAGTTCCTTTTAAGTTTCTTTAATTTTATTATTTTGCTCTTAATTTGTAAGACAAATATTCTTATGGTTATTTTTAAGACCGTTTTTGTGCAATCTTTTGTTTTCCCTCTATAGTGGTCTTATTCTATAGAGTGCACTGTTACCTCAGTGCTTAGAACAAACATTACAGTGTTGAGTAGCTTTGTGGCTATAATTTCACTTCCAAAAGCTGAATACTGTGAAAAATACAAAAAATAATATCACTAACGTCACCCTGAACACTAGCTCTCAGTCAGTATAAAAGTGCAATAAACGGCTGAGCAGAAATACCAGGGACCACTGTAGGATATCTGATATCACTCTGAAATGTAGTTTCTATGTTTAGAAGTCAAAGTGGAAAACCGTTGGCCGGACGTCTCACTTTGTAGGACTTCAAACAATAAGGTTTGAGGCCTTTTAGCTGGAAGATTAAGCCTATCCAGTTAATTATTCCATGCCAAGACATCATTGGATATTATATTATATTACTATAGGTATATATGCTGTTTTTATTGCGCTTTATGCAATAATCTTTTTATGATTTACCATGTAAACATTTAATTATATATAAATAATTTGCCCTTTTATAATCATACATTTACACCAGTTGAGTGCCTAGTTACTGTTTTGCACAGATGTTAAGTCTCTTGTGAAGTGGCATATCCTAGATTTATAGTGGAAACCTAAGAAAGCAGGATATTATGGTATAATAAAAGCCTATTTGATACTTCAATGTAGCTTAATTTATCTGAAGCCATATAGACAATCTTTTGAGACATGCAATCATTAAATAAGTCCAAAGATTGATGCAACTACTGAACGTGAAGAATAAGAAGTTCACAATCATATGAAGAGAAGATAATCCAGAAAGAACATTTAAGAAATATACCAAATGTAGGGTTAAGATAACGTCAGTTTAGGGCTGCAACTCATGATTATTGTCATTAATGATTAATTTTAGGGCTGTCAAATTAACGCGTTAATTTCGATTAATTAATCACAGAAAAATTAACGCGATTAAAAAAATTAACGCAGATTAATCGCACTTCTATATTGCCCTTTGACCCGGTGCAAAAGAGGTGAGATGATAGCGGAGCTGCACCTGTATCTTGCGGACACGGCCCGCACGGGATTAAAGAGTAAAGAAAGAAGCAGGGGAAAGGGGCCGAGGGCAAATAAGCATGAAGGTAGGAATACGTTTTATGTTATTCTCGCAGTGTCTGTGCATTATTGATTTAGTGGGTGCCTAATTAACAATGTAGGTTCAAAACAGTAGGCCTATCTCTCAATCTTCCTCGTGTCTCACTTTTGTTTGCTAGTTGCGATCGTCTCAACGGAACACCCGCCCCCTCTCACTCTTCCTAGCATATGCCTGTCTTTTTTCCTCCTTTGTGTGTTTGTGCGTCATTTAGCCTGCTTGTTTTTTTGTGTTTTTTTTCTTTCGGCGCTAGTAGTTCCTTAATATATTTAATGTAGAAGCCTGGCTGAGGGGAGGAGACAGAAGTTACGAGAGACGGAGAGAGAGAGAGAGAGAGAGAGAGAGAGAGAGAGACGAACGGTAGCCTATAGGCCTACAGTTGTTTATAAACAGGCATAAAAGTGCCATATAAGTGTGCAATTAATTTAGATTAATTAATCACGGAGCCTGTAATTAATTAGATTAATTTTTTTAATCGCTTGACAGCCCTAATTAATTTGCTTATGATATTGTAGATTAAACATTTAGAGGAAATGTCAAAAAACAGTGAAAAAATGCCTTAAAGCCTAATGTGGTCTTGCAATAACTTATTCATTATAAGATATTTAGGTTACATTAAAAATATGGCACCTGATCCTCTGATGTGAAAAGCTGGATTTGTCATTTCATTATTTTTTACTTGAATAGTAACTGAAACGATGAATTTTTCAATCAGCCAATCAGTTGATCGTTTCAGTCGGACCAAAAAGAAAGTCGACAGCTATTATCTCATGCTCTTGCAAACGTAAATACCAAAAATGCTCTGATGTGTACATTTAATTGAAGGAAGTCCAAATGAACCAAATGTAGGTGAAAATGTGCAGCTGTAATATTCATAAGGATTTTTTCAAATGTTTGCATATTTGCAAAGAAAATGTGGTTAAGATGAGTAAAATGCACCCATGTGACTTAAACATTTGAGCCATTCGCATGGAGGAAAATTACCAAGTAGAAAAGCTCAAATCTTAACTGTATTTAAACCAGACGGATCAAAAATATAGGACAATCTTTTGAGTGATCTGCATTTGGGAGGACTAGGTTAAAAAAAAATACATTTCACCATATTGTTTTTATTTGAATGTAACTTATTGGCCATTGTTTTTGCATTTGTGTTCCAGTATCAGTTATTTCCTGTTCCTCTGTGTATGTTTACATGTTTGTACTCTGTTTTGTTGTGACACCGTCTTGAGTTATATCACCCTGAGTTTTTTATTTTATTTAAGTTCTTTTTTAAATGTTTGCAGTATTTTTAAGACTAGTACTGCATTGTGTTCAGCAGTCATTCTGTTGTCCTTTTTATTCTCATTTTAGCTGCATGAGTGTCGGCGTACTGTATGGCTGTGTGGCTCGCAAGCATAGAGAAATATTTTGTCATACTTCCAGATTTTTCTTTACACAAAAAAAATAAATTATTTTGTGTGAAAATCATTGTCTTGTTTGTTTTTATGATTTCCATTTCCATTATTAGCATGTTTGTTCTTTTGTTTGATCCCCTGTACAGAAAGATCCTTCCACCATTTTGTTCTTCATCATTCCTCCTGTATCATCACACATTTGATCTGTTCTCATGTTTTCCTTTGTCAAGCACCCACCTAAGGTCCTGCTATTTCTGATCAAATACAGTTAAAACCGTTAACTGATGTGTATATATAGTCATTCATAGGGCTCCAAAGTGGGGTATTAATTGAATCCATGTCGTATATGCTAAATCACAATTTTTTATTTAATTTAAACGATCCTGTTACTCATTTGAGGCTCCAATGAGCCCCCAAATACTCTTACATATCAACCTTTCAGAACCTTTATAATGTCCACAAGTGACCAGTTTAAAGAAAAAACAAAATATGAATTCATTGCTTCAGTCAAATTAACATTGTTTTCATGATTGTGAGCATTAAATAGACACAGAAATCAAGCATGCTTTATCATTTCTTTAGATTGTGCATTTACACTGAAAATACTATACTATATAATAATAATAATAATAATTAAGCAGCTGGTGTAAATACAAAGCAGACCTTGAAGAAGCATTTATGCTTGAATGCATTTCACTTTTCAGGCCTTTCATAAAGCACATATATTATTAGAACGCATGTACAAACAAAAAAGGCTGATTGAGAGTGTGTGAGTTATAAAGCCTTGTCAGCTTGGCCGTGATGGTGTCGCTGGCAAAGATTCAACACCTGACAGGTATTTATATTTTTAAAATCTGTGATTGCTTATAATGTACATGTTTTTTTGTCATCAGCCATCAATTCTGTCATCAATTTTTTATTTTTCTGTGTTCTACGAAGTCCATTTACAAAAGCACAGGAGCACTTTAGCCCAGCTGCCTCTATCTCTCTTCTCTCTCCTCCAGTCCAAAGAGCTACAGATTAAGCGGCAGTTCCAGGACACCTGTAAGATCCAAACCCGCCAGTACAAAGCGCTGCGCAACCACCTGCTGGAGAACACGCCCAAGTCGGACCACAAGGCCGTGCTGAAGCGGTTGAAGGACGAGCAGACTCGTAAGCTTGCCATCCTGGCCGAGCAGTATGACCACTCCATCAATGATATGCTGTCCACACAGGCTGTGAGTAAGGCAAGAAGACGTTGTTCACTTCACACTCGCACCACCACTAGCCGAGCCCGAGAGGACTCCCTGCCTGTGTCCCAACAAGACTCCTACCAGGCCCTCAGTGTTTAAGTCCACCTACACCCAGTGTAGTACCAAACGTTGTCTATCTTCCTGTTTCACCTGCTATTACAAACCCTGTCCCAAGTCGTCCTCCAAAATATCCTATCCTCTGAATGTCTAGGAGATTAACCTCATATTCGGTCATATAATAAGACACACACACACACTGTTTTATCCTAAAAAGATTACTCCCGATGGACAGTTCAAAAGAAAAATAATCAAAGTTTTATTTTTTATTTTTCAACACATTTCCTAGTCAAAAACTATTTAGGGGACAGATGTTTTTTATTTTCAAACAGTAGTCTTCAAACTCAAACCACTATAAAGTGCCTCAAGTGATGTCATATGGGGCAGTTTATCAGATTTCATGTGGAGTTCCCCTTTAAGCACCTACGTTATCTTTCCAATCATTCACTTCACCTTACATAACCTATGATAAAGATGGACATCACACTTTAACATGAAGATTGCAGCAGCCTGAGATAAGTATATTTTTTCCTCCATTCACAAATTAAATTATCCCCCCAAAAAATTAAAAGCCAGTGAATCTCCACATTTGAGATGCTGGGTCGATGAAATATTTTCCTTTTTTCATGAAAATGTACTGAAAGAATACCAAAGTAAAGTATTTAAAATGTGTACATAAGCATAGTACTAGTAAATGTATTTCAGTATCCACCACTGCTTGGGAGATTCAGTTTTTTAAATAGGTCAGTAATTTTTGTAGAGTCCCTTATGGCTAATCTTTTAAACTCATCTAAGCGTAGGCCTCTTAAACACACAAATCCCAGGCTTTTAAAATTCATAAAACATAACAGGAAGAGGCTAGGATATGACAGAACTGTCGGTGACATAACTCTGTGTTGCTTTAATTACCTCACATGGCAGCATGCCACGTAAGCCCGGTAAGCCAAATCCCTGCTGCCCTTGTTGGTCCGCACATCTCCTCATGCTTTGGTTAAAGTCTCTTTGGGAAGGTTTCCCACTTACTGATTAATGTCAATCTTGAGGTCAGAAAAAAATGATATGTTTAAATATAGAAACACTTTTGATTTGATCTGCTGTCTGGATGGGCACTGTGAAATAGGCATCATCAAATAGGTCAAATCTGTTGAGCTACATTTCGTCATATTATACTGATTTATTTAGGCAACATTTTTTTTTTTTACATTAAAACTTTTTGAAATGATATCTGAAAAGTCAATATCATAGAAAATATGTTGTCCCTACAGAATACAGCACATGGAGGCAAACAAACAATCAAACACCACCCAATCTGCAGCTCACACCCCTGATCCTCTCCTCTTTTCTTCATGTCTGTCAAGCTTTCCTCTTCTACCCTCAACACTAATTTGTTAGCCGTACAATCAAGCCAAATCCGTATTTCACAACACTCCATCTATTTTTCAATCTCTTAGCTGCGATTGGATGAGACCCAGGAGGCGGAGTACAAGGTGCTGCGGATGCAACTGCAGCAGGAGCTGGAGCTGCTCAACGCCTACCAGAGCAAGATCAAGATCCACACGGACACACAGCACGACAGGGAGGTCAAGGACCTGGAGCAGAGGGTCTCCATCCGCCGCGCCTTGCTGGAGCAGAGGGTTAGACGCCTTTGGCAATCACTTCTATCAAAGCAAAGCTCCTTAAAATGTAGTAAAATCCCCCAGTAAGTTTTAAGTAATCCAGTTAAGAGCAGCAGAGATGTTTGCAAACTGGGTGTAATTCATTTCCAAGGTAAGATAACAGTGGAGTGCTGATGTTAGCTATAGCAGCGTTAGCTCAGATATGACTTTTTGAAAAGTAGTAGTACCATTAAAGATGATTTTAAAAAGGATCCAAAAAGGCTTTCCAGCATCCATGACATAAAGAGTATCTTAACGACATAGGTGTCTTTGGGAGTCACTCCAATGCATGAGATAGGATGTACAAGAAGAACATTTGTAAACATGACCTAACACATTTGAAATGTACCGTACCCGTCAGAGTGTCACTGGCATTTTTGTCCACAAGCTCCTTTCCATTACTTCTCGTAAAAAAAACTGAAAAAAACTTGAGCACAAGGTATGTGCCCCAGGGCTTTCGATCATATCACATTTGTTTCACATTTTATACACTTGTTCAACTCCATCTGCAAAAGAAAAGCCTCTAACGTGTGGTGAGAATTAAGTTTCCACAGTCTTTAACATTTGCAAAACCAAAACCTTGACCTTTTGCATTAGGTTAACATTTGAACACCTTTCAATGATGCTAGGAAATGAAGGAAAACGTGTCTTCATGTTTTCCTCTTCAGATCGAGGAAGAGATGCTGTCCCTGCAGAACGAGCGCTCTGACCGCATCCGCACCCTCCTGGAGCGACAGGCCAGCGAGATCGAGTCCTTTGACTCAGAGAGTTTGCGTCTGGGCTTCAGCAACATGGCGCTGTCGGGCATCCCCAGCGAGGCCTACCCCATGCAGGGCTACCCCAACGCGCCGCCCCCCGCCTCCCGCTCCGCCGGCCACTGGATCCACGGCATGCACCCGCAGGCCCCGCCCCCACAGCAGCAGCATCACTCCCGCCGCAGCCACAACAGCAGCAGCAGCGCTAGCAGCGGCATCGGGAGCAGCAGCGGTCAGAGTGAGCGTAGGAGCGAGTCGTCGTCCTCCTCCTCCCACGGCCTGGGCATGCTCCTGGGCCTGGGCCGCGACAGCAGGGAGGCGCACCACTCCTCCCGCTCCTCGGCCTCCTCTTCCTCCTCCTCCTCGTCCTCCTCCTCGCACCACCAGCGCCACCACCTGCCGCAGCACTACCACCACCAGAGCACGCCACAGCTCTATCGCGAGAGGGAGCGCGACCGAGACCGTGACAGGGAGCGCGAGAAGGAGCGTGAGTGGGCCGGGGTGCGGGGCTCCGGCGGAGACCTGGCCCACCCTCACCCCATGCCCTTCTCCCACCACCTGCCCTCGCGCTCCTCCTCCCAGTCTCTGGCCATGTTGCCTCCCCCGCCGCCCGCACCTCCCTCCATCTCCGGCCCGTCCTCCTCTTCCTCCTCCACCTCCTCCTCCTCCCAGGGGGGGATCTATGGAGGTGGGGGGCTGGCGGTACGCGGCGCCCCTGGCCTCATGGCCCTGAGGAACAGCCCCCAGCCTCTCAGGAGGACGGCGTCCGGCGGGGGGCCCGGAGGAGCCGCGGGCAGCGACGGCGTCCTGAGCCGAAGCACCTCGGTCACTTCGCACATCTCTAATGGCTCCCACATCTCCTACTCTTAGACGGGGGTTGACACTATGAAGAGCTGGGGGTTGATTTAGGAAGGTAGCTATCACAGGGTTGCATCTCAATACTCTCAGCTTGCCACCTTTGCCTTGTTCTTGGACTGAGGATTATGGGATATCACCCTTTTCCGTCAAGGCCGGAGGCAAAGGGAGGACAAACTGCTTTTATTGAGCTGATCCCTGCTTCTTTAGACTCAGGGTGGGAAGAGAGGCTTTCTCCCATTCTCACAGGTACAAAAGAGGGAGGGAGGAATGTAAGCACCTATAATACCACTGGGTTCAGGTGATAGTAGATACAAAAAAAATAGTGGATGTTTGTGTTGAATATTTTTATCTTAGTTATCGCCTGTATAAACGTGAGATAGTAAGTGTGAAAGAAGGGATATTTTGCCTTTTTTTCCCTCCTCGGGCGGCAGCCATGTCTTCTTCTATGATGTTCTACGCCGGAATGGAGAAAGTGAGAGGACGAGAGGGAAGAAATAAGAAAAAATTATGCGGTTCCTTTTTGCATTGTGTATGTACTTGTACGTAGTCAGTAGTGTCCGGATATATCTAGCAAGCACTCGTAAACTTCTGCTCCGGAAAGGGTAAAAGGGGGAAGAATCACAAAATATGAGATAATTTGGTCTCCGGTTTCCTGCCGAGAACTAGGGGGTTTAAAAACACTTGTTATTAATTTACAACAGTTGATCTTTTGTTGATTTTTTTGTATTAAGTGTATTTAACAAACAAAACACAAAAAAAGTTGCTTGGAACGTCACCAATGCCTTTAAGGGGTTCTTTAAGGGATGTCGTGCCATCAAAGTTTTTATTTGATGACTGCAAGATGATTTCAAAACACGAATACACAGAATGTTTGTAAAGGCCTGAGACATCTAAAAGTGCAGCTGGGATGAGGAGGAAACATTTTTGTGGACATGTACAAATCCAAAAGAAGAAAAACAACAACAGCAAAAAGGCTTTCCAGCATCCATGACATAAAGAGTATCTTAACGACATAGGTGTCTTCGGGAGTCACTCCAATGCATGAGATAGATGTACAAGAAGAACATTTGTAAACATGACCAAACACATTTGAAATGTACCGTACCAGTCCGAGTGTCACTGGCATTTCAGATCACTTGTCCCACATTTTGATCTCTTCTGTACATATTTATGGGAATATTAAAAGGCAAAACACAGCTCATTGGTTTTATAGAGTAACACAGATCATGATAGTAATTTTGATATATTCAAATGAGTATTAAATTCAAGATTTAGAGCGACGACTCCAACCGCATTTTCTATAGGTGTCGATATTACCATAATAACTCATTCTGATGTAATTGTTGTAATCATGTTCACGGTTTTTCTTGCGAGGAGGAAAAAGGCCCCCCCACTTTTGACTGTGTAAAAATAGATGATAAAAAACATTGCATTGTCAGGTATGGTTTGTGTTCAAGGTATTAATGATTATTAATAAGGGATTGTTATTAATAATTGTTAATTGTGTGTGTGTGTGTGTGTGTGTGTGTCGAGCGGTAAAAGTCTTGATTATATTGTTACATTTCTTTCTTTTTTTTAAAGACAAAAACAGAGGTAATATTTGAAAAGCACCTCGTACAATTCACATGAACTCTGACCTCCTCTGGACTCTCATAAGAGAAAAAAAAAAGATTTTACAATTGGGCACTGGAATGTAAATGCTGGTTGTTGTATTTTTTACATTTTATTTATTTGTTTACGGTTTAGGGAATATGTTTTAACACATTTAGCCTCTCAAAGGAAGAGCGGGGAAGAAACGGCAAAACAAGCTGGAATTGTGTGGAGAAGAAGAGGTAGTGATAGTGAGCGGACAGGCGTCGACTGAGCTGCTGTGAAGGTGCACCCTCACGGTAGCAGTGACCGCAGAAGCCCGTCCCTCACATTTAAAGACACCAATCAGTGTTTTCTGATGCCTCTGAAGGCTCCATCTCCCCTTTTGTGGGCTGGCATCAGTAATAACTGGACTGTTATTTGTTGTATGTTTTTTGATTATTATTATTGGAGAAAAACAAAGATAATCACCCTGCTGTTTGTATGACTCAAGAAACACCAGCTCAAGACAATTCCCCTGTATAACCTACTACTTTATGCTTGGTTGGAAATCTCAGTGCATGCATAAAACTCCTTATATAAAGTGAAGACTGGCGGGGTTTCCGGGATGGCCTTTGTGTTGGGAAGGGGTTGGGTGGGGTGGGGATCAATGTGGTAGTGCTTTTAGACGGGTTAGTTGTCAGTGTGGGAGGTGGTGGCTAGGGGCAGGGAGGAATCTCGTTTTCTCAGTGTCACGCCCCGAATGAAAGATGAAGACGAAGAAGCAACGCAGGCTCACCTGTGTTTTGCAGAGTTTTCGAATGGCTGGGTTTGGGGTTGGGATGGGAAGGGATGCAGTCAAAATCCTTATTAAATATTCAAGTCAAGCAACTCCAAGCTCGGGGAGGAGAGGGAAGAAGGGTATCTTCTTGACACATGTATTGGAAAATAAATGGGGTGCTTTGAAAAAAAATTGTCATTTAAAAAAGATAATAAATTGATATTAACACAAACTTGTCTTGATTTGATGTATTTTACTCAGAAGACTTTATTATTAAAAGCTGAAACCAGTAAGTAAGCTATTTGTTTGGTCCATTGTCAGAAGATTAATCAGCTAAAGATGATGCATTCATTATTTTTTTAGGAAGGAAAATGTCAAAAACCGTCTCTGCTCAAGGTTCTCAACTGTGAATATGTAATGCTGTTCTTTGTTTTCGATCATATTTGACAGAATATGTAGGTCAGACCCAAAATGTCGTTAGAAAATGTAAGTATTGAGAAGGACTTTTTGAAGGTTACTGCAATGAACTCCATCTCCATAAGGGAAATAACTAAAGGTACCCCTTACAATCCCACTTTAAGAATAGGCTACCTCCACCAAACGGTTAAACTAAAAGAACATTCTATTAAAAAAAGAAAAATTGCAGCATTATTTTCCTTGATAATCATTTAATCAAAATGCCAGAGAATAGCAAAACTGTCTTATTTTGTCTGGCTATGGTTATTTTGACTCACAAAATAACCATAGTCAAAGAGCAATCGTGGAAAACCAACTAATATTCACATTTGAGGCACTGGAAACAGTCAGTTTGGAGGATTTTACCTTTTAATTAGCTTACACTATTAATTGATTCTGTATACTTTTGTGTGCCTAGACTTTTCATTAAAGCAGCAATTGCTTCGTTTATTATAGGCCTATAGATTCTCCACTTATGTCGCCTGTAATAACAACACCATCATTTGTGTTATTCTTGCTTTAACATATGTGTATGAATGGGTCATCTGTTATCTATTGTGTTTGCATCCTCAGCTGCTGTCCGTCCTGTGTAGGCCACTATGCTATTTCTGACTCTGACATCATTCTTATAGGACGACTGGAAGGATCTGTGCGCACTCCCCTTTAAGATGCGTCTGCCATGTCTCCGTTAATAGAAAGTGTGTGGTGGCTTGTCGCTACGGTGTAATAGCCCCGTGATCTGCTCCAGCTGGCCTAAAGAGGAGGTGGAGCGAATGGAGAAAAACACCATTTTGTGTCGGCATAATCAAACCAGGAAGGAACGGGAGAGGACGGGCTCGAGACGGAAACGAGAGGGGGGTGTCCGAAGAGGAAACCCGATCCCTTTAAGAGCGAGTGGGACATAGCGGTGCGAGAAAAGGAGAGGAGGGGGAGAAGAAAGAGGAATTAAAAAAGAAAAGGAAGAAAGAGACAGGGAGGGAGGAGGGAGCGCGGGCGATAAAAAAAGAAAGATGACATCCTCGCAGCTGAACGGCCGAGGTGGAGCGATAGGCTGCGGCCCGGCGAGAGCGCCGCTCGCCGGGGTCAGGGCTTGAATCCAACAGCGAGGCTTCGACAAACACCCGATTGGCCTATTGGGGGGGGAAATCGGGAAAATAGACTCATAAATTAAAAACAAAGCATGACCCGCCGTGTGCTATAACCCATATTTGTTCTATTGCGTGGAAAATGCATTTATTTCACGCAGCCTGGTTTATGTTTATTGCTCAAATGTAATATGCGATACTTTGGGGGAGCCATTATTTTTTATTTTATTTTTGGAAAGCAGTTTTTTGTTGTGTGATATTGCGTTTTTACAGAGTTTTTATTTATTTATTTTTTAAATAATTCAAATTAGAAACCTAAGTGAAAGAGAAACAGGCCATTGTTGGAGCTGGCCTGCTCCCACTGCAGCCTGCGCTAGTCAACAGCTGCGTGCATTTTAATTTAGCATTAGGCTACCTCAATCAGAAGAAAAAAACATATTTTTGAAGACTACTTTTTTCGCGTTTTTTCCACCGCTAAGCAAATCCAGCAGCCCGTCGTTTGTGCTGCAGAACAGGCGACTGTTTGCTCCCCCGATCACCAACGGGCTGAGCAAAAAAAACATGCAAAGGCTTCTCTCCTCGATCTCAATCAGCCGTTGACTTCATAATCTCCATCGCCGTGGCGCAAAATGGACGCTGCTTGGAGCAATTTCCTCTTCCAGGTAGGCTCGTTGTGCAGGCACCCTGGCCCTCATTTCCTCACTTTGGACTCTGTGTGAGTGTGTTTGTGTCTGCGTGTGTCCGGCAGCCCCTCACATCTTGTGTAACAATGTAGCACCTCGAGATAATGCTGTGACTTGTGTTTACATTTGGTGATGGCCTTCTGCTCGCTTCTCCAGAGTACTCCCACCCAAAACCAAGTGGAGGGGAGTCTCCAATCAGAGCTCATGCCCCAAACCCCACCCACAGAGCACATGGCACAGCCTCCTTCAACTGTGGACACCGCCGCTCTCAATGAGGAGCCCCTGCCCGGTGAGGGACACTGCACTCCACACCTGCAGAGCTGTCATCAGCCAGCAACAATAAAAAAAATAAAAATTACACCACCAAACTCTTAATTTGTAAATCAGTGGCAGAACTCAAGTCATTCAGGTGATGAAGTGACATTCCTTTTGGTGATTTGCAGGTGAAAAATGTCACTTGACCAATTTCAAGTGTCCAATGTTCAAAAACTAAATTTCAATAGTTTACAAGATTTAACTTCAAGCAAAACAAATCTGCTTGCTCAAATAGAATTGTTCACGTTCAGACTTTCAAATTCCAGGTTTGAACATATGATGTCATACAATAAGCAAAGGAATTGATATTCAAAGTCAATGTCAACCTTATTGTCAATTTCTCCTATAAGTGCCAGACATAGGCTTGAAAATATGTTTCTCTCCAACCCACAGTGCAATTTAAAAACAAAGGATTAAAAAAAGCAGTAGCCTATAAACAATAACTAAATTCTAAATTGTGCGAAATTTAAGGCAAAACCTAGAGAAACTTAAAAGACGTTCAATAGCTTCTAAGTGTGTCTCAATATTTATTTGTTTAAAAGGTGAAGTAAGCGGTTTATTTATATTAATATAAGTGTTAAATCACTCTTTATTCATACAGTAATCACTTACACGATGTGCGCGTTTCATAAAACCAATCTCTTAGTCAGCTGCTCTGTATGTAATAAGCAATTAAACTCTAAGTAGTATCCCGAAATTTTATCCAATCACAAGAGAGAACGCTACAAACCGACACCCGTCCGCACCCGTCTCACTCATGGTCTCACTACCGGTGCACGCCAGAGCGACACATGGGTGAATGTGTATGCGCCTACAATGGCGGAGCAGGTAAAAATCCTTCCCAATGTCTGTTTAGATGGTTTTTATCATGTTTTATCACACTTATGGATCTGAGATGATGCTATATAACTTGCTGCTCGAAGACCGCAGTGCATTAATGTGGTGACGTAGGGACGAGCGAGGGGACTGCTAACTGCAGTAACTGACAGGAAGTTAGCTAAAAGAACCATTCCGCTTACAGCCAGGGCCGCCCATAAGGGGTAGAAAGTGGGAAAGCTTTCTAGCTAAATTTTTTTTTGCAGATTACCTAATTTAGCCAACCTTTATTATGAACGCTATATTTGCAAGAGAACTTTCTATAAAAGAAAACATTTTACTCATTGTTACTTGGGTAAAATATATCACATTTTATATTGAAAAACTAAAAGTATCATGGGTCGTTTTTTCCCCCTCAAAACTGTTGCATGCATTGATGATGAGCAAGCTAACCTAGCAAGCTCAGTGATGCCAGGATCTGGCCATACATCAGGGTACCAGAAAAGAAAGGAAAAAAAGGGAACTTTCAAGGGCTTTAGACCCCCGGAAAATTCCTTAATATCAGTATTTCTGCTAGCAGAAGTGTATTTTCAATTTAGAGATACTGTGATATTTCATCAAGTTTTGAGGTGTCTTTGAAATTATTCTGTATATTTTATTTATTATTTTCTAAGAAAATTAGAAAATTACATATTTAGCCTTTAAATGAAGGTGGCAGATGGTTGTTATACTGATGAGGTAAACTTCTGGTAGCAGTGCTATCATGGTAAACCCCCCCTACAGCATTGGTGTGTCTAAAAGCTTACATTACAGGAAAAGTTACAGTAAATGTGCCAAAAAGCAGGTGCAGAGATCTTGCAAGAGCAGAACATTTCCGTTAAATTTTCATCGGTGTCTCTGCCCACTATTGTTTCCAGTAGCCCACCTTAATCTAACTGGCTAGAACCGGCCCTGTGTACAGGTATGTGTTTATGTAGGAATAAGCGCATCATGCACATTGATACAAGTTCAGTATGAGTAAAGGGGGCCCAATGACTGGACCTTTTCAGGGGCCCAGTCATTTGTCTGGGCAGGCCTGCTTACAGCTCCTTTAATAAAGGTGGTATGATTAGCATATTTTAAACCGCAAGAGGATGCGGTAACAACTCAAACTTTGCACACTAAAATATTTACAAATGCAAACTTCAAAATTACTTAAAAGTTAAATGATTAAACCTAAGAAACATTCTAGATTGAGCCCTGATGAAGTTTATGATTAGGGCTGAAACAATAAGTCAATCAATTGTTCGACCATAAAAATGCGCTGGCACTCTTTTTGAATAGATTAATTGTCTTATTTTTTTTAAAGCAAAAAATGTCAAAACTTCAAAGCCTTAATATCTGGAATGTGAATATTTCCTAGTTAACGTTCACTTTTACATCAGTTACTTTACAAACACAATTTAAAAACTTTTTGAACCTCTTTTTTCAATTTGCCTGAAAGCTTTTTAAACGATTTATAAATGTTTTTTAAAATTAACAATGTTCTTCCTCTTTTGTTGTTTCCCTCCCGCCTTCCCTGTGGTTTTCCAGTGAAGCCAGTGTCCCGACCGACCCGTGCGCCCCATGTCTGTGCCATCTGCAACAAGCAGTTCAAGAACAACTACAACCTGCGGCGGCACCAGTCGGTCCACACCGGGGTACGCATGAAGGACAGGGCCAGAGAGCAGGCGGAGGGGGCAAAGGAGGGAGCGGTGGGGGCCGGAGGGAGGGCGGAGAGGCCCACTGTGCCCCTCTCTCTGCTGCACCTCTCCGTACCTCCCCCTCTCGCCCCTCCCCGCGTGCTGGCAGGGGCCCAGCAGCAGCCTCCCCTGGGTAGTCAGGATGGTGAAGGGCTTGCCATGCCAAACGTAATGGCTAGTGTTCACCCCCATGCTCCGCCTCCTGCTGCTGTCGTCATGGCCACAGGGGCGACAGTACAGGTGGGTCAGGGCCTTGTGGAGATGGCTGTCTGTCGTCAACAACCCCAAAAAAACCCTTCAAGCATGTTGTTTCTGAAGCTGCCTGGCCGCATGGGATGGTTAAAGCTCAGCTGCCGTGTTTTTATTTAGTTTTGGGGACACTAGTGAAACTCTCTCCCATGTTTTGTATTTATTTGACAAAATGTCTGTGTACAATAATCCAGCTCAGGGACCATTCCATCCCAGTGTTTCGCTGTGTGGTCCCCAGTTTGAGAAACATCGTGCTAGAAGTCCCCCCTTCCCCTCTCTCCTCCCTCACGCTTTCCTGCATGTTCTCTGTAACACAGGTAAAGACTTCAAATCCAGTGGGTAGTAGCATTTCATCTAACCTGCCAATAAACTGTCAGAAATATTTTTGCACAAGTTATGGACTTTGGTAGAAATCCAGGCAAACATTTCTGTGCGCATTTGCATGGTCTCAGCTAAAAAAAAAGATTTCCAAATGTTCAAAAAGTTGACCCTGAATGAGTTTTTTTTTTTTTGCGCAGATATCGTCAGAAAAACACTTTGCATCGGTCTGTAGTGTGTCTTATTTGCTTCTGTCTGTTGCGCCTTTAGCGGCCCTCCAATCCCAACCCTAACCCGGTGAGAAAGAACCATGCCTGCGAGACGTGCGGGAAGGCGTTCCGCGACGTCTATCACCTCAACCGCCACCGCCTGTCGCACTCTGACGAGAAGCCGTTCTCCTGTCCCATCTGCCAGCAGCGCTTCAAGAGGAAGGACCGCATGAGCCACCACGTGCGCTCCCACCAGGGCGGCGTGGAGAAGCCCTACGTCTGCCCCCACTGTGGCAAGGCTTTCTCCAGGTGACACACGGGGAACAATCGATGACAGTACTGTTGCTGAAGCGTAAAGCTTCTACTATCTTAGATTAGCATAGCATTAAGAATGGAAAGAATAGGATAAACACACACAACTAACCTGGCTCTGCCCAAAAACAACAAATCCACCAACTACCAGCACCTTTAAAAATTACTATCTTGCTGCTCTACAAAAAATTACATAAGAACATGACCACTTTTTAGATTATTCAAGATCCCAAAGCTTTTTGAGACCTAATTTGTTTTAAATTTTGTGTTCAAATGTTTCACAAAACAGAACAACTCTTACAGCCCACATGTATATCAACAGCTTTATCCGTTAATATTGTTCCTGTTGTATGAGCTGGACAGCAGACAAAAATCCACAGCCCTAATTCTGTGCTGTCTCAAGCTTAACCAATTTGGCTAACTATGATTTATGAAGCCTAATGTTAGCTTCAGCTCATAGCAATGACTTTAGATTTTGTCTCACACATCTTTGAAACAAAGGGAATCGGCTTATTGTTGACTGGTTTGCAAATTTGCTCTTCAAGGAAGATATGCTAGCATATATGATAGCATGCTGGTTTTGTTTTATTTTAAGGAATTAGGAAAGAAAATTGTACCCAGGTGAACCACAAATGTTCCTGAACAATCTCACAGTAGACTCCTTTGAGCGTGAAAACTGGAAGCATCACCTTTCCTAACATCTTGACTCCCTTTCCTTCCAAAGGCCCGACCATCTAAACAGTCACGTCAGACAGGTGCACTCTTCAGAGCGACCTTTCAAATGCCCGGTACGTCACACTTACACTGTTTAATTATAACACAGCATCTTTTTTCCATGTAACTGATGACCATGTTTACCTGTGTATGGGTTCATACATATTATTATGTATATAATATAAAAAAAAGTTATTTGAACGGTAAAGGTTAACTGCTAAAAGAGCATGTTCATGTGCTGAAGATTTTCCTTTTTTACATTTTTCTCTATCCATTAAATTTTTTCAGACCTGTGAGTCCAGCTTTGCCACGAAGGATCGTTTGCGTGCGCATATGATCCGCCACGAGGAGAAGGTCCCCTGCCACATATGTGGCAAGCTCCTGTCTGCTGCTTACATCACAGATCACATGAGGGTGCACAACCAGTCCCAGCACCACGCCTGCCATCTCTGCAACCGCAGTACGTACACACACACTTTAGTTTCTCGTTGACGTTATCCTCGGCTTTGTGGAGCTTTAAAGCATCTTACAGCTCATTACTTCAATATTGCTATATGCTTCAAAATATTGTTCTAGCTTTGTGTAAAAGAGCAGGTTAATCTGTTTAAACCTCCTACGAGGAACTTTTAAATGTTAAACAATTTTCCCGGGGCCAAAATTATTTATGGCAAGCAGATCGGAAAAGTTAACTTCACCCTCTTCATATCACCATTATTAACGGTCACATATAAATACATTACCTTATTGCGGTGCAACCTGTGGTCTCACTTTCACTCGCTTTCCTTTAGAAGATTTTGGGACATAATCATCTTGCTGACCAAACCTTTGCTATAACATCTCTCTGGCTGAAAAAACAAAAAGCGTCACGTCCGCTCTTCTGTCCTCCCCCAGGCTTCACCACGCTGACATACCTCCGTGTCCATGCCCAGAAGCACCACGGCCAGGAGTGGAAGGACAGTCCGGGGGGCTTTGGCACGTCCTCCGGCGGCATACTCGTCTGCCAATTGTGCGGCGTCCACTGCAAGACGCCCACCCAGCTCCAGGGGCACATGGGCACCCACGGCAACAGCCAGGGCGCCCCCAGCCCCATCACCTCCAACGTGGCCGCTAGCAGCTCTGTTTCCCTTAGCAACATGGTGACAGCGCCCACCGTGTACGTCACCGGCAACACAGTGGTGGACCTGCTGGTCACGGACTGCTCTAGCATCGCCGCGCCACAGACCCATAGTTAGCAGCAGGGAGAGCTGAGCAATAACCATCTCAGTCCCTTTAGCAGAGGGCAAAGGTTAGAGAAAGGCTAAGGTTACACGTAGATGCTCTTCCGGTTTCAGTTTTTTTTTGTACATGACGCCCACTTATAGGTAAGGTTAGGATTAAGGGTGGGTGTATCACCTCACAGCTGCAGATTTGGAGCATCAAGAGAAAAGGGGGAAAAAGGATTTTATTAAAAAGTCACGGAAGGAAGGACCTTTGTGGCCGCGGCAGGTTCACAGACACTAACGACAGACATGGATGTGTTGTCCGAATATTCCTGAATGCTCCCGTGCATCTAAGTCTCCAACGAAACTGTGGTTTTGTGAGCATCTACTGTATCACTCTCACCTCTGCCCTTTCTCTCTTTCTCCCTCCCCTCAACCCTGGCATCGGCTGCTCTCTGCAAATGCACCAAGTACTGTATATCTCACACCAGCTCTGATCTTTACCTCCATTTTCCAACTCACTTATTAAGAATACAAATGGCTTGCGTTAAAAAAAGGTGGTAGGGGAGAAAATAGCTCTCATAAAAACACATTAGGGGGGGAGGTTATGCATTTTGGGTGTGCATAAGTCAGGGCTCCTCTAGCATGTTAGCCTGTTTTTTGTTTCACAAAACTGAAATAAACGTTTAGTTTTCTCAAAAAGCTGTAACGCCCGTTTCTCAAGTCTCTAGATGGCTTTTTATAGATCAGGACAGAGGCCAATACGCGTCGTGGACAGTGCGGATTTGTGGGATGTACTTGTTAATTTATTTTCCTAACGGTACCGAGATGAGGATGAGGAGTTGCGTTTCAGGAGTGTCAAGCACCTTAAATAGTTATTGTTTGATTCTGCGAGGATCAAAATGGGTTTGAGATTTCTTGGATTATCTTCTTGCTCTGAGTCTTCCTGTCTGTATCAGGCCATAAGATTGAAAAAAAAAAAGTTAAAAGGAAAGAAACATGACTGCTAATCAACACTTCAGCTTCTGACATGGCACATTCTTGCACCAGAAAAAAACAACCTTTTGCATGAAAGTAAGCTAGCTCTGTCATGCTTCTTGTTAGGGAGCCGCCATGGTAAAAGAAAAACACTGCTGTTCTGATACGTTAGTTGGCTGTAAACAAAACTAAAAAAGTATTATATAAAAAAGTGTTGATTTTATTCAGAACGTTTTTAACATCGTCGGCCATTCATTTGATTGTAACTGTCATTGCCATAGTCAGTTTTTGTTTGTTTTCTCTATGTACCAGTCCAATTAGTGAAACTTATGCATTAGATTTAGTCATTTAACTTTGTATAGCACATAATATTCTGAGCGCGAGTCATTATCAATCACATACAGAACGGTCACCTGTCCGTTTTCTGTTGCTTTGAGTTCTATTGTGAGTGACGTGGTGTTTGAGAAAGGGCTTATAAAGTCATAGGTCAGGATCAAGTACAGTTGGAGTTTGACAACACCACTTGGTATGCTGTAAACAAAATCCTGGTTTTGTACTGGAGTGCTTTTTCAGTTTTGTGTTAACATGTTTCCTTGAAATTTGTAGTTGTTTCTTTCTTACTTCCTTCCTTTTTCTTTTCTTTTCCCTTTCTTTGGAAATATGTTCTTCCTGTTGAGAAAAAGTAGTGATTTTTTTTAAAATACGTTAATTTAGGTTATTCTCCATAACACTAAGAAAAAATAATAATACCTCTAGGATTCTGTACAGCTCTTGTGATACATCTTAATGCCTTATCGTACTCAACTGCATTTTAATTATTTTATGACGAAATATTTCAAATCTTAGTCATGGATTCATTAAGGATATTAATGGGATGTATTTATATTTATATTTTTATATTTACAGTATGCATGTCTAAAAGGTTGTTAGAGCAACAAAAAACGATGCTTACTACAGTCATAAATATTACGTTATTTTGTAGATGAACTAGAGATCATGTTATTATTTTGTAATTTGGACGATTAAAAGTAAAAAGAGTAAACGTCATTGTTTTTGTGTGCTGATCTGTTCACCTACTGCAGATAATTGCTTTCACATCACAGACAATAATTTTAGTCATCATCGCCTGTAACACTTTGTAATAATGGTACAAATGCATGCTGAAGTTCTGCAGGATGTACCAGGTCACTATGATTAGATCATCCTTAAATGAATACTTTACCCATACGGAACCAGCGTTCTATCATTATAAAATTTCTATTATCATACAGGTTTTTCTTCCCTCAGTCTATCCTCAGTCCTCCCAGCTTTCGTGTTTATTCTAACCCTACATTTCTACTAGTGTGATGTCACACTAGTAAAATGTAGGGTTAGACAGTGAGACCATAAAACGCAGAGTTACGTATGTAACTCCGGTTCTATGAATCCTGGATGAGACGGTGCATTAAGCACTGGATATATCCATCTAGCGCATGCGCAGTTCGAGTACCTATATCAAAAGTCATCTGTGACCCTCGTGACACCGGAAGGGCTATATAGCCCGGTGTCTACAGAAGATCTGTTCCCAGAATCTTCTCGCGAACCACGAGACTTCTGAGTGACCTGTTACTCTGGCGGTCATCCAGGATTCATAGAACCGGAGTTACATACGTAACTCTGCGTTCTATTTCATCCTTACTGATGCATTAAGCACTGGATGGGCAATACCAACAACGTCACGAAGAATCCAAGCAATCAGCTCACTGGTTGGAGACAGCAGAGCTTGGCATAGGACCACCCCCATTGGATGGGGAAAATGTGCTTAGGCGACGCCTTGGCACAGATGGTCCTCAGGGGCAGACCTCTCAGGGCAGCCCATGATGCTGAGACACTCCTGGTTGAATGGATGGCGGGGGGCATCCACTAGTCCCATGGACATGTGCAATGGTATGAACAATCCAGTGTGACAGCCCCTGCTTTGTTTAGAGCCTGACCCTTGTTAGGGCCACAATAGCAAACAAAGAGCTGATCCAACTGACGAATACAGGTGGTAGCAGAAATATAAGTCCAAAGAGCCCGCATCGGGCACAGTAGCTCAGACCTGCCCTCCTCAGCTGGGGGGGGGGGGGGAAGGCAAGCGTGCCAGCTGGATGTGCTGGCTAAGGTGGAAGCGACTTGGTGGGAACGCAGCCTCCGGCCACAGGGTGATACATGAGCCAGAGTTACACCTCTGGCATGTACCGTTCCCAGATAGGGCATGCAACTCTCCGACCCGCTTTGCAGGGGCTATGGAGAGTGAAATTGCATCCCTCATGGACAGCCACCTCAACTTCCTCTGGACCGAAGGCTTAGAGGGAGGTGACAAGGCCTCCAGGACCAGTGGGAGGTCCCATGCCAGAGCCCTAGGGGGACGCAGCCTCAAAGCACCTCAATTAAAGAGGGACCCTAACCTGTGGCATCCTACCGTGGCACCATCAACCCCCTTGTGTAGGGGAGCAGATAACAGCCACCTCAAATCTCAAGGTGGAGTGAGAGCAGCCACTATCCAGGAGGGGCTGCAGAACTCCAGAACAGGGGACACAGCGCAGTGCACTTGGTCCACAGCTCTAGCTGCACACCAATTGGAGAACAGTTTCCACCTGTTCCCAAACTGCCTCCTGGTTGATGCTGCCCTGGCATTCAGGACAGTAACCCTGGAGGTGCAATCACTCAGCAGTGAGTCGGGCCCTGTAGTGGCCAAGCCCAGAGCTGAAGGCGACGTGGGTCAGGATGCCAGATCTGACCCCCCAACTGTAACAGGAGGTCCCTCCTGTCAGTGGGGTGCCCCAGCGAGCTGCAGCAGAGCCTGAGCAGCAGACCAACACGGCAGTGTTACCGGTAGAGCACTGTCTTCACCGGTAAGTGACTGAATGGAAAAACACCTTTCCCCTTTCTTTTAAAAGAAAGAGTTACCAAACAAATGTGGTAACCTAGAACACAGCTTAGCTGCTTCTATCCACAAACAAGGAAAGCTATAAATAGCAGCTACAAATGCTGGAGGGGAGCTGACGTGCTGCCTCAACAACAAAGTAGCTTATCACTGTACAGTGTTACCGGGAGAGGAAGCGAGAGCGCTCTCTTCACCAGTAAGTGACTGAGTGGAACACATAGCAGTGTTACCAGGAGAGGGCGCGAGACCGCTGCCTTCACCAGTAAGTGACTGAATGGAAGAAAATAGACTCAGTGTGAACCCTGCTGCTATTACCAATACAAACGGTGGCTCTAACAGTTGAGAGACAAGCGTCTGTTGTGACCATCTCCCGGCGGAATGGAATGGCGCCCATGGGTGATGGTGCCAAGCGTGTGTGGTGGCAACCAGGTGAGGAGTACAAAGACAAGCGTGTCTTGCCTAGAGTCAAGCATGGTGGTGGGAGTGTCATGGTCTGGGGCTGCATGAGTGCTGCCAGCACTGGGAGCTACAGTTCATTCAATGCCAACATGTACTGTGCAATACTGAAGCAGAGCATGATCCCCTCCCTTCGGAAACTAGGCCACGGGGCAGTATTCCAACATGATAACGACCCCAAACACACCTCCAAGATGACCACTGCCTTGCTAAAGAAGCTGAGGGTAAAGGTTATGGACTGGCCAAGCATGTCTCCAGACCTAAACCCTATTGAGCATCTGTGGGGCATCCTCAAACGGAAGGTAGAGAAGAGTAAGGTCTCTAATATCCACCAGCTCCATGATGTCGTCATGAATGAGTGGAAGAGTATTCCAGTGGCAACCTGTGAAGCTCTGGTGAACTCCATGCCCAAGACGTTTAAGGCAGTGCTGGAAAATAATGGTGGGCACACAAAATATTGACACTTTGGGCCCAATTTGGACATTTTAATTTTTGGGTGTACTCACTTCTGTTGCCAGCACTTTTGACATTGATGGCTGTGTGTTAAGTTATTTTGAGGGGACAGTAAATTTACACTGTTATATGAGCTGTACACTGACTTCTTTACATTGTATCAAAGTGTAATTTCTTCAGTGTCCCATGAAAAGATAAAAAGAAATATTTGAAGAAATGTGAGGGGTGTACTCACTTTTGTGAGATACTGTAGCTGGCTCAACTGCAGCTTGTTGCAGCGAAGTCGAGAGTGCCAGCATTAGGTGGGAGAGGGAGTTGCCTATCCGACCCATACGCGCTGCTGCGTCGCAGGCTTTTGAAAGCAGGTCGTCTGTGACCCTGCACTGGGGCCGAGGACACCTGGCATCCGGCAGCAAAGCCTGATCGGGAGCCAAAATGAGGGAGGCAATGGCGGGCTTGCGACCCAGCCCATATTGTGCTGGATCCCACATGGCAGCCAAGGCCAGAGCACTGGGACTAGGACGGGAGAGAGCCTTGGCATCCTTCCAGCACACGTGTAGCTCCTTTAAGTACTCCTCCGAAGGAGGGACAGAGAAAGAGGCTGTGGCAGGGCACCTGAAAAAGGCGCTAGGCTGAGCCACTTCTGCCTGAGGAGCATCGAGCCCCAGGCGAGCCAGAGCCGCACGGATGACGGATGGGGTTACCCTCTGTAATGCGCTCAGAGCTCTGAGCAGAGGAGCGGGAGGCCTCCTCAAAAGTGTTCGAGGCTCCCTCCCCACTAAAGAGGCTCGCTGAAGCCGCCAGAGACAGGACATCATCCATGCCGGGCGCGTCCCCCACGGAAGGGTCAGGCTGGTCGCCAGCTACCGCCCCAGGTTGCATGGTCAAGAGGAGCTCCTGTATTCTCACCATGTCGGACGACAAGCGATCCACCTTGGATGCTAGTTCGTTCCTAGCCCTTTTCCTGTGGGGGGGCACTGCTCTACCCCGACTCCAAGAACGGCCGGGCTGAGCCGATGGAAGTGGTGTCATTGAGGGAAGGTCGACAGCCGTCGGACGCTCCGCCGCTGCCAGTCTAGCCACCCTGAGTGCCAAGGGCATGGAGCCGCAGTTCATACAGTCCCTCTTAGTAAGGCCCTCCCGCAAATGCTCAAAGCCTAGACACGAGGGTCAGCGATCATGGCCATCAGCAGAATACTGGGAGAGGGAGCGAAAGCACTGCCTTCACCAGTAAGATACTTACTCAAAAAACACAAGACAGTGTTACCGGGAATGGACGCGAGAGCGCAGTCTTCACCAGTAAGTGACTGAAAAAGAAACACACAGCAGTGTTACCAGGAGAGGACGTGAGAGCGCAGCCTTCACCGATAAGTGACTGAAAACAGATACACAGCAGTGTTACCAGGAGAGGACGTGAGAGCGCAGCCTTCACCGATAAGTGACTGAAAACAGATACACAGCAGTGTTACCAGGAGCGGACGCGAGAGCGCAGCCTTCACCGATAAGTGACTGAAAAGAGATTTTTTCTTTTTTTTTTTTTACGAAAAAGTTTACCAGACAAAAAATTCGGCAATTCAGAAAACAGCCGAGCTGTCTCTATCATTCACAAGGGAAGTTATATTTTAGCGGCTACACACAGTAGGGGAAAGCCAATTAAGCTGACCCTCCATCAAAGTAGCGGCGATAGCTCCTTCCGCGCTTCACAGCTAAACATCCCCTGGAGGACAAGCTCACCCGTTACTCCGAACTCTTTGTCCGCACGCGGTACTCTACTGCGTCGCGAGAAGATGAAAGGAACAGATCCTCTGTAGACACCGGGCTATATAGCCCTTCCGGTGTCACAAGGGTCACAGGTGACTTTTTTGATATAGGTACTCGAACTGCGCATGCGCTAGATGGATATATCCAGTGCTTAATGCACCGCCTCTGGCGGTCAGTAAGGATGAAATAGAACACTCTTTCTGCCTTTTCTCAGGATAGGATGAACTGATTTTAAAAAAAATTGCACATTTATACTACATAGAATCTCAGAGTTCAATATACCTTAATTTCCACCGGTGAAGTAGGTCTTTAAGGATCATCAATGAATGTTAACTCAGTTCATTCATATGCCAACAAACTAGACTCCGGTTGACACGGAAAGGGCCATTTACTGTGCCTCTCTGAAAGCAGAAAAGTCCCTAGTCTTATAGAAATATTAAGTCGCTTTCGTCAAAGCAAACCTTTTTAAGCTGCTGCATGACCCAAAAGACATATAAGTGGAAAGACTTCCAATTAATTACTGGCCAGATGTGGACAATTTGACACAGCTGCAACATAAGTTACTAGACTCCCCCCCCCCCTCCCAACAATCTTATTAAATCTCTTTGAACCATGGTTATGTCATCAATATCACAGAAAAGGTTTCTTTCTCAATGTCGACACACAATATCACCTTTCCTGTGTGACGTCTTTCGGTTTAAAAAATGTGTTATTATTGCATACATACCAAAGTCTTTGCTTGCGTCTGTGTTCACAGCTATTCAATGCATAAGCAGTGAGTAAACTATTTGAAATTGACACAAATTGATAAAAATGTATTTAAAAAAAATATAAAAATAAACCAAATTGTGTAACTTCTCAACCTAAATTATTTATTTGTAGTATTGTAAAGGTTTTATTCAGTTGTAGAAACATAGGAAAGCCACTGTTGCACAAGGACAGGGCTGGCTTTTCACTACAAAGCCTGAATGGAGTAGCCTATTGATCAATATGCAATCTGACTGCAACCAACAAGTCAGGACCTTGAGCCAACACAAATATCAAGAATACTCTGATAAATGTGCAGCTAATGATTGATAATTGATTGTTCAAAGGTCAAATGAGTAAACTGTCAAAGATAAGTGCCACTCTCCAGTTATTTTCTGAATCAATTCCATTAATGCTTAGTCCCTTTGTTTGCATGTAAATTAGGCTACTACATATTTGAACTGGGCATTGCACACTAAGGATGCAGCTGAAATAGATAGCCTCCGTATGAGAAATGCATTCAACGTTACCCTGCATAGAAAACTAAACCCTGTAATCAATATGCAGTGCAGTCAGTGACTGGTGCAGATTTCTCATCGTGTCAAGAGCTGCCGCCTGGACCTGTAGGAACAGAACGAGCTGGCGCAGCAGTCCACGGCGTTGAGTCAACGTTGCATCTGCCGAGCTGGAAGCAGCGGCATCTGTGTGGCCGAGACATATGAGATGACATAGCGACTGGAGCAGCCGACGTTAGCGTGACACCTGGATCAGACTGCGGCGCAGCTCGTTTTTCGCCGGGTTTGCCGTGTTAAGGCTGTAATTTGCTGTTTTTCACGAGCTGGACAGATCGCAGGTTTGTCACCGATGCTCTCAGTGAGCTGCCCTCGCATATATTTCGATCTAACTTGTTTTAGTAAGCTAGCGTTAGCCCGCTGCTGCTGCCCCTCAGACACCGAAGCGGCCACATAAACATGCGGATCATCGAGGCGGAGACCCCCGGGACATCTTTAAAGTTAAACGCTTTCTGCAGGACACAAGTTTCGACTGGCTGCTGACTGGACGCCGCAGAGTCTCTGTGTAAATGCTGGCTAATATTTTGCCAATTTATTCTAAACATGTGTTAACCCCCCCAGTCCGTTAGCCATGGGTCGTTCACGGTGTCTGTTAGCTAGCTTAGCCGGAACTGCTAACCGCTACAAACAAATAAGCTAACAAAACAGTTGTAACATCTACATAACGTCAGTATGAATAAGTGCCAAAACATGGACAGTAACATATTCAATTATTAGTGCTCGGTTTTTGTTTGCCATCATTTTGCGAACCACAGTGATTTGATGATAACAGAAGCCGGCGTTGAGTAACTGCCGCAGCTAGAGACAGATGCTAACGTGGCTAGCGTCATTGTTAGCAGCGTTTGAACAGCGCTGACAGTTGTTCATGCTCACCGAGGCGGGGGCGACCATGGGCATGACATGTTACGATAGCAATGTCGCCTCTGTTCACTAAGCCGAGATACTTGTGTATGACTTACCCAGTTACTATTATTTTAAATGACAACCGAAACAAGGAGGCTCGTTAACTAGTGTTACCTGTAGCTATCTGCAGTTATGCATTAGCTTGACTGGCTGGTGTATGTGATGGTGAAGCTAAATTGGCGTTAGTTCTGTACGAGTAGATTGAATGTATTTTCTCGAACTTACCATTGCACAACTTGTACAACGTTGCTTTAGCGTCTGAAGCTTACAACAATAACGCTCAACAGTTTAGTTAATAGTACTACAATGGTCTGGTTAACTTATTGTGTTATATGTCAATCAACAGCCAGTCTTTTCTAGCATTTATTGTGTCACCTGCCAAAGCAGTCAGCAACTCGTTTTCCATACGGACAGGTTACACTAGTTAACGTTGCAGCACCAGCAGCCCATGCCTCTGCTGTGTCGATATTTTCAATGTTCCGGGTTTAAAAGTAGCGCAATGCGTAATTTTGCTAGTGGACTGAAAGTTTTTAATGAGTCAGCTAGTCTAATGTAAGCAAACCGCTAAACCGCATGGAACTACAGGAGCCCCAGGAAATTAATGGGAAAGTGAATAGCGCTCAGTGTCATCAGATGGATGGAGCCAACATGCTGCACAAAAGGGCCTCCAGCAACTCCACTCTGTGTCTTTCAGCTTTAATATAATCCTGTTCTCCACATTGTGCCTAGGCTGTTTAATTTATTTATATATATTTTTGTAGCCTTCTTCATCTCAGTGAAACTACAATTATGTATCGCCACTTATGTTTGACTTAGATAGTATGCTTTGTATGTTATCTTCAAGTGCAGCTAATTGTAAACATGGGTCTGTTGCCACTTGTGAGATCAATACAAACTGATGATTCACTGATAGTTGTGTGTTTAATTTTTTTCCAGACTGGGTAAAGTGCAACAGATCACGAGGACCAGATTGCCTGCTGAACCTATTGCCTCTCGCACTGATCACCAGGGACCATGCTTACCATCCTAGCTGCCGGGTCTGTGTTCTTTCCAGGCCTTTTCCTCCTGTCCAAACAATGCCTGAAGTCAATTCCAGCATTGAGGTGGAGTGAAGGAGATGCAGTGATTGTATCTGCCAGGTTAGACCTTTTTGTTTTCTTTGTGGTCCTTCTGGATGCAGGCGTTTCACTTTTTCTTATTAACCTGGTGAGAATCGCCCAAATAGGATGCTGTTTTCAACACAAATTAGAACATCCTAAATATTTTTTTCTACCATACTAAATAGTAGATTGAATGGGTATTGGAGTGCAGGGTTAGTCTCCAGCCAGACCGGGCCCTCCCTACTTTAGGTCCATTCTTGGAAGGCAGCCACTGATTGGTTCATGTAGTCGTTGACTGTTGGTCTTTGGAGGCTATTTTAATGATTACACAAACCAATCAGGGGCGGCCTTCCAAGAACAAACCAACTTTAGATCAGAGCACCTCCTCCCCATGGAGATTGGAGAAAGTCCAGACTGATCTGTGCAAGTGAAACAAAGGTGAAGTTTGTGAGACTTCTACAACAACGTGTCCCAGAAAGATTCCAGTACTTCAGTGGTTCTTTCATTGCACTGCCATCCAAGTTGTTTAACATTCAGATAGCATAAGGGCCCTTCTTTCTTACCATTTGTTAGCTAGACAATCTAAAACCTTCCACTACAATGGCTAATGACGAATACAATTCTGCACTTGCCTTTTTCCCAGGTTGGTGTCGTCAGTTCAGGCAGTCATGGCTTCTTCAGCTGGCTACATCATTGCATCGTCCTGCAAGGACATCATCGAGGACCAGTAAGTCAAGCTGTGTTTATCAGCACCTTGTGTGTTTGCAAGGCAGCTGTCAGGATTGATCATTTCCAAAGTTTTGAGAATCACCATGCAAAGGCACTTTGGGATTTGGACTTCACAGAATACATCTGCTCCAAATGCAAACAAAAAATCTAACTCAAGTCGATATTGATGCAAAGGTCCGGTGCTGTATATGGGGGTTTAAGCAGTTTATAGTTGAGATATATCTAAGTTTAAAATTGTTTTCTAGATTGCAGAGGGAAAATGGTCTATATTGTGTAAAGAAATAGCACTTTTTCGTAATTGTTGTAGATGTCCAATTTTGCTTGTTTCCAATTTCACAGGCAAACATTGTATTAGGACGTTTTGTTCTTGCTATCCCTCCCTTATTGGTTTTTAACACAAGCGTCTCTTCCTTTCTACACAGGCACTGGCTGACCAGCTCTTACATCTTGTTTGCTGTTCCCTATTTCGTGTATGACATCTACGCAATGTTCATGTGCTACTGGTACAAGCTCCGGGTCAAAGGGCACGAGGAGGCCACGGCAGCACCCCAGATGAGATCAGCACTGACCAGCTACTTGCGTCGCGAGTTCCTCATGGTGCTGCACCATGTTGTCATGGTCACCGTCTGCTACCCCGTCTCTGTGGTAACTGTCACACTTGGCTCTTCCTTTTTTGATTTTTGAAAATGTTAGCATGTCTGCAGGGACAAAGGGGTTATTGGGAAAAATGCCTGTTTTTTTTTCTGATCCAAAGTCAGACATTAAAGTTGAAGTAAGCGATTTATTTATGTTAATTCAAGTGTTAAATCACTCTATATTCATACAGTGATCACTTATGTAGTGTGCGCGTTTCATAAAGCCGATCTCTCAGTCACTCGCTCTGCATGTAATCGGCAAATAAGCTTTTCGGGGGATCCCACTACTAATAACCAATCAGAAGAGAGAACGCTACAAACCGGCACCAGTCTCACTGCCGGTGCACGTGCAGAGCGACAGATGGGTGAATGTATATGCGCCTGGTTTGGCGGAGCAGGTAAAAATCCTTCCCAATGTCTGTTTTGATGGTTTTAATCATGTTTTATCACACTTACCGATCTGAGATGATGCTAGATAACTTGCTGCTTGAAGACCACAGTGCATTAATGTGGTGATGTGGGGTCGAGGGAGGGGACTGCAAGCTGATGTAACTGACAGGAAGTTAGCTAAACTGACCATTCCGCTTACTGAACCTTTAAGACGTGTACTTATTTTGCTTGCTTAATCTCCTGAAAAGCTGGTAAATGAGCGTAATGACAGAGATTTAAACACTTTATAAATATAAGCTTAGTCTTTAAAGTTCTCTGTTAATACTTTTGTTTGGAAATACAAAACCTTAAAAACTAAAGGACAGTCTGTATTACTTTATCGAAACAGTCAAAATAATTCAGCATTCTAGACAGATAATCAACCTCTGTTTCTCTCTAGTATTGGCGACAAGGAAGAGGAGATTATTTCCAGGGTGTGATGTTCATGGCTGAGCTCAGCACTCCATCCGTCTGCTTAGGAAAAATACTCATCCAGGTAAGTGTCTCGGTGGAGCTGTGGAAAGATTTGAGTGCGTTGCTGCATGTGCGTGTGCCACACTAAATTTCTTCTGGACTCTCCACTTCTTTTTCGCACCCACCGTTTTTCATTCAATGGAAAATATATTTCCGGTCATTCCTAGCATGCAGCTTGTTCACACCCATCCAGCACAGTCAGAAACATCAGTCACTAATTGGTAACACAGTTTGCTTGAATACACACTGTAGGACCTGCATCCCACCCTGTATTTGTTTTAGGTTTGTGCGGAAGTGTTAACAATGTTTCGGTGTCTGGCTAAAGGTTGCACCCCACAGCTGTTAGCATCTGAATATAGCCCCTAGTATTTAGACTGGATGTTAAGCAGATACAATATCAGCTTGTCTTTCCACCCTTTATCACTCGACACCCCTCCATCCCCGTCTCTGACAACAGTGCATGTGGCCCCTTGATAACAACAGCGGGCTAAAAGCTGTAGCCTCACAATGCGGCCCTCTTCACACCTGTATAATTTAAAACAATAGAACATTTATTGTTGGGATGCCATGTCATTCTGGGACACAAGACTAGTGAATGGGCAAGAGGAAAGCCTTTTTAGATAAGTGCATGTACGCTTGTCCTTAGTGTTATCTCACTAAACCAGACTGACTGTTCAAGAAGAAAAAAAGTCATGTCCTGCTGTAAACAAATGATTCTTAAAAAAAACACTTCACTGCCACCTGTAAAAATCCACCGAGCTGCATGGCATACATATCCTGTCGCCACTTGATCAGTCCCTGCATTTTTACAAATATTACAATCTTAGTCTTTACAATAACGATGACAAATGAGATTAACACCATCAGCTTTCAACAAACTGTACTGCTTGCTCTCCTTTCTCCCTCCCTCCCTTTCTCTCTCTCGGCCTCTACCTCTGTTTCTTTCCGCTCTCAGTACAAACAGCAACACACTCTCGTGCACAAAGTGAATGGGGCTCTTATGCTGATCACTTTTTTCATCTGTCGAGTCCTCCTCTTCCCTTACCTCTACTACGCCTATGGAAGGTATGTCTGTCTTTCCATCTCTTGTTTTCTCATGTTCTTCTTGTCTGGCTGAGCTGATGTCGGTAACTTACACATGATTCCATATCCTATGGATTATGGGAATAAGACTTTAAACACAACGTTTGCCATCCTTTTATGTCTCCTCCGCTTGGATCCAGGTACGCGTCCATTCCCTTCCACATGGTGCCCCTGTCGGTGCCCTGGCACTGTAACCTGGGCGCTGCTCTGCTCATGGGGCCCCAGCTCTATTGGTTCTCCCTTATTTGCAGGGGCGCACTGCGACTTTTCACGGGCCGCTCCCGTTCTCAGAGACCGCACTCGGGTACAGCCGCAGCCAAGGAGCGGCAGACGGACGGCAACGCACTGCCCCAGCCTGCCAATGGCTACAGCACGAGCTCCACAGAGCCCGAGCTGGCCACTCACTGAGAGGTGTGGAGAGGGAGGGAGGGAGGGGGGTGGGTGGGTGAATGTACCAATGAGTATGTAAAGGAAAGGAAGCTGTGTGGGGAAAGGCAAGACTCTTAAACAAGTAGCAATATGAAGAAAGCTACAGACGATGGCCTCAAATAGAGCTGAAGTTTTTGGGGCTAGCAGTCAAACTCCCGATAGCCAAATGTTTGGTCGCTGGCCTTCAAGCACTTCAGCCTTTCAGTTTGTAGAAAACAAATGGAGTGTTAGTGCACTCAGTATTTAAAGATGTCATCAGGTACTGTGACGGATGGGAAATGCACTGAGCTGAGAGGAATTTGCCTGGATGTATAGCAAGCATAGGTGGCTATTTCCCTCATGTAGATGATCAAATTCAGTCCTCTCTGCCTCGCGGTATAGGAAGAGCAGGAAAATAGGAATGTATTATATTGTATGTTAGTACATTTGCTGTAGATGGAAGGCCTCATTCAGTTTAGTAATGAAGAAGGCCTTCAGAAAAAAGAAAAAAAAACCCAGCTAAGCAGTATTTTGACTTGTTAGTGTTTATTATCTGTATCCTCTATGTAGTCACTGTCACTCTTAACAAAATGTAACCAACCTGCAGACTGACTCACCTATAGAACGGAGATAATCTCATAAGACTGTATTCTGCTGCCTTATCCCTTTTCCCCATCCTTTGCAGTTTCTTTAAACTTTTATTTGTTTTTTATCCTCGGAGGAGAAGGAATGAGCTCCGTCAGATGTGACGTATGTACATAGCCGATGTAAAATTGTCCTAATCTCCATGTCAGTATTAGATCAATGTTGAATTTTTTTTTTTTTTTTTAGATTTTGTCCAATTTCTGCATCTCATTCTAGAACAATGACATTTCAACTTAACACATTTCACAGTTTGACAGCTTAATGTACATTGACTTCACCCAGACGTTACAGCAGCGCTGCTCGTTTCACAGTAGATTTGACTTCATTCCACTTACTGCTATCACAAAGTGTTTTTTGCAGTGATGCACAGTATATTAGCAGTCACTTTAAAATAAATTGTTTTTTTTTCTTTAGTTTGGTGCTGATGTAATACTCCAAATATTCATTTGATTGGCTTGAATATTTTACCAAGGGATCCAGTATTTTTAGCTTTTTAGGAGGCTCCTAATTTTGCAGTTTGAAGGGAAACAAAAGTGAGGAATAATCTTTAAGGGAAGCATTCTCTTGTGCTTACCATGCAGCACATTTGTCCATGGCAACTTATTTTACTGTTGATCATACATTTTTAACTAGTATTAAACTTAGTCTATGGATCGTTTAGGCCGTTTCCATTTGTATGATTTGCTATTATTATTGAATGATTGATTTGAGCCACTGGTTCTATGAACCTTCTATGAGCAAACTGGTCAGTTTAACATTTTTCTGTTTGTTTAAAGCAGCTTCACTGTGCTGGAAATGGGTCTAGAAAAAATAAATTAAACAAAGCTCAAAAACCATTACAACAGGCGGCATGTGCCAAAACATCTGGACAAACTGTGGGCATGTTGAAAACAGAATATCCATTCCCCTGTTCCATGAATTCATAAGGTACTGCTTCTTGACAATACTAAAACATTTCAACGGATGTACTGTATATTCCACAAAATGCTTGTTATTTATTTGTAAGTATTTATTTATTTATTTATTTGGTTTGTGGTTTTGAATGCATATGTATGCATACATATTATACAATATGCTTCTGAGCCTCATGTGAAGGCTGTATTGTTACTCAAACTTAGCTAAAATATAATTCTCTGTCCTCATCCTGCCTTGAGTCATTTTTATTCATCAAGTGTTTTCCATGGTGTTTTCTCAATGTTGAAAAGTAGGATTGATCAAATGCCTTTTATTTTTTCAAATGAACGTAACGTCATTTGTTTTAGCCATAAGACTAAACATGTGTCGCTAGAAACCAGAGTCCATTGTTTTATGCAATGCTTTTATAACTCTACAAACATTCAAATGTTAAGCATCGGGAAGTAGTCTGAGCATTGCCTAAATTATTCTTTCGCCATAATACGAAAAAAGGCTTTTAATGGGATGTCTTATTAAGGGAAACACACATTATAATGAAGGAAACAAATGGTAGAATGTTTTAGTAAGATCAACAGGGACATAATTCCAGCCTAACACCATGTTTGTACACTGGATTGAGACAGTTAATACAGTGAGATAAAGTTTTTTATTTATATATATATATATATATATATATATATATATATATATATATAGGTGTACTAGGCCATTGTTGGTAATGCACATAAACGAGCAGCACTAATTTTTTGCAATATTGTGTTTTTTTATACAACATACTTGCATTTATTGGATGCATTATTCTCTATCGGGCCAAAAATTAAACGACCAGATTTAAGAGTATATTAATACTAAAAAGGTCACACTCAAATACTCCGTTGGACCACCTTTAGCTTTGATTATGGCACAGATTAGCCGTTGCGTCTATTTGTTGAGTGTTTTTGGCACATAAGGTTGCTGTATCTAGACCTGACCAACTGAAGCAACCCCAGATCCTACTGTACACTGCCACACAGTCATGTACAGAAGGCACTAGGCTTGATGGGAGCATCACTTCATCTGCCCTCTCCTCTTACCATGATGCACCCATCCCTCATCAAACCAAACAACCTTTTTCCATTGCTCCGGAGTCCGATCTTTAGGCTCCCTGGCAAATTGAAGCTTTTTTTGTGATTAACCTATTAAACATAGTCGTGAGTCCTCCTGTTGATATTTTACAATTTGATTTCACCAAACGTTTAAGTGAGTTAATTCAAGACTTCTTATTCACCACATTTCTTTGATGAAGATGATGGTCCACACTGTCCATCCAGGTTATGATAATGCCTTGGTCCGTTCTTCACCCAATTTTAGTAGTTTCAGCAATCTCTTCAGTAGCTTCTTTGCTTGATGCAGGCCAATAACTTGACCCTTCCGAAACAGAGTACCATATTTCCACGACCACAGCATGTGTCTTCCAACATGGTTGTTTAAGAAATATGAAGTTATTCACTGCATCAGTTAGGGTTAAATAACTTGTTGCCAACTGAAACACTCACCGGCCACTTTATTAGGTAAAGCGGTTAATTTTCTTGTTAAAACATATAACTAATAATCAGCCAATCACATGGCAGAAACTCAATGCATTAAGGCGTGTAGACCTGGACAGGACAACTTATTGAAGTTAAAACCGAGCAACAGAATGGGGAAGAAAGGGGGTTTAAGTGACTTGGAACATAGCAATGTTGAGGGTGCCAGAAGGGCTGGTCTGAGTATTCAGAAACTGCTGGGATTTTCACGCACAGCCATCTCTAGGGTTTACAGAGAATGGCCCAAAAACGAAAAAAAAAACAGTGGCATTTGTGTCGACGTAAAATGCCTTGTTGAAGTCAGAGGTCAGTGGAGGATGTGCATACTGGTTCGAGATTATAGAAAGGCAACAGTAACTCAAATAACCACTTGTTACAACCAGGCTATGCAGAATACCATCTCTTAATGCAAAACACAACCAACCTTGAAGCAGATGGGCTACAGCAACAAAGACCCCACCGGGTGCCACTTCAGTCAGCTAAAAACAGGAACCTGAGGCTACAATTCTCAAAGGATCACCATCAATATTGGACAATAGAAGATCGATTTCAGTTGCAACATTCAGATTGCAGGTTCAGAATTTGGCGTAAACATCATGAATGTATGGATCCATCCTGCCGTGCACCATCAACCATGCCATGTTTTAAGTGACTTAAACGCGCTTTCCTCCCCATTCTGATGCTCGGTTTGACTTCAGTACTTTGTCTTGACCACGTCTAAATGCCCAAATGCATTAAATTGCTGCCATGTGATTGGCTGATTAGCTTTTTGTTTGTATAAGCCATTGAACAGGTGTACCTAATAAAGTGGCCGGTGAGTGTATACAGTATATACCAATATTATAATCATATGCCGTTACAGAGGAGTCTGTATCCATAACACCCACCCTAAAGCACACTGATTACAAGAGATCAGTTAACATTCTCCAGAATTAAAATGTTTATTGCCAATATACAAAACACACATACAAAACATACAAAACTTGTTACATTTAAAAAATTCAAGTTCTGGAAAAAAGCCTGTGAAAGCTCTTGGCCTCGTCTGCCTGCGGGGGCAAAGTCTACAACTTTGAAAAAAACTTCAGTATCTTCTCTGTCGCGGGGAGAAGATGGTGTTGGGGTTGCTGTCACGTTCCCTCTCCTTCTCCCGCTCCTTCTGGCTGTTGGGAGACAGAGCCTCCTCGCGCTTCTTCTCGCTCTTGAAGAGATCCCGACCCGTACGCAGGATGTGCTCCTCCATCTTGCGGTGGCGCTTCATGTCCGACAGCACTTTGTCCAGCCGAGCTTCCCTTTTCACGGAGGAGCGGGCGGAAGATCCTGGAAGAGAAGGTGAGACAAAAAGTTGTCAGCTGGATTCCCATAAAACAGCCAACCCATCACTTATACTGCGCTTTCAGAATACTAGTGCAGTGCCCATAGGAAGCAGGTCTGCTGTGTGTGTCTGGCTCATCACTCATTTCAAGCTTTGGTCGCAGCAGCCAATCAAATCAGAGGGAGGCGGGGTTTAGCCTGAGACTACTTCATGCCCGTCGTTACTGTGGCCTTCAGTGTGCGCATGTATTTGCTGCAAGCATGATGCAAATATGATAACTTCTACATATTTGGTCATAACTTCATAATCAAAATCAAGGATGCACACCCTTGTGCCATGCGCAAGCCATATCCGGAAGCTAAGGCCGATCTGACTTACTGTCAGAGAGATATGCGAGTCACAGACAGACACACAGACAGACATTTCTTGCTTTATAGATAGATAGATAGATAGATAGATAGATAGATAGATAGATAGATAGATAGATAGATAGATAGATAGATAGATAGATTATGAAACCAAACGTTTCGTAAAAGTATTGCCTGTCGCACCTGGTGTTCTACGCCTGTTGATGAAGGCATTTTTCGGAGTGGCTTGCATTTCCTTTTCATCAAAGTCAAACTCAGTTGGAGATAGAGGCCTGTAAAAAAAAAGAATTAATGAGGCCTCTCATATCCTGCACCTGTACAGAAACATCAAAAACCCTTAGAGGTGTAATGATGAGAGATGGTAAAACTGACTTGTGGTCTCTCTCCTCCCCATCCCTTTCCGTGGCCTCTTCCTCGTCGTCTCTTTCAGGCGAGGGGGTGCGTTCGGGTGTAGGGGGCCTCCTGGGGAGGGGCTCAAAGTTCAATTCCAGCATCTCCCCTTTAGCGAGGAGCTCATAGAGTCTTTTGATCTCAGCAGGAGGGGGCATCCAGTTTTTGGAGTCTTCCATCTCCTCATCGCTGTACGGGAGTTCCCATTCACCGTCCGCTGCCGCCGCCTGCTGCTGCTTTCCCTGTTTGCCATCCAGCCCTGAGTTGGCCTGAGATTTGTCCTTGTGTGTCTCTCCCTCCGCTGCATCCGTGGCTCCGTCTGAGAAGGCGACAAAAATGCATAGAAAGGCAGTTTAAGTGTTAAGGAAATTCATGGTAGGAACAACAGTGCAACCCTAGTTTACACATCAGTATTACATTATGGGTCGGTTCAATCTAATAAATAACACATTGTATACGGTTTATAAAACTATATTCAGCAGTAAATATACTGATGACGTCCTGCTGAATTAAATCCTCAATAAGGAATGTTCAAAGTGTTCTTAACAACATATTTAGTGTCATGCTTGATTGATATCTTGCACCTCATTTATATTTACCTACTAATAAACTGAACATGCTTATTTTTATCAACCAATAGTTTCTCACTCATTTTCTGCGCTTGACACTAAAGTACCTTTCCTGGACTTGGACACAAATGTTCTACCTAACCTGCATATGTTTACTTTATCCAATTATAGCTACATCATTATTTGACAATCGCTTTGTATTATTACCTACAACACTACTCATAATGGTTTTTGTAACATTACTTATTGATCAGGTCAGTACAACCAGACACTGAATAAAGACGTATAACTTCTCACGGGAAATTTGGCTTCATATGCTAAATTAATTATCTTATATGTTTCATAATGGAGTTACCGTTGTCATCCTTGGTCGTTTCGTTCTCCTCTGAGACAGCAGTCATCTCGGTGTCCTGGTGCTCTGTGTTTCCCTCTTCTTCTTTGCATGCCGCAGGTGTTAACGTGTCCTGCACACCCAGAGCCTCTATGCCTTCTCTCAGTGCAGAGTCTGCGGCCTCAGCCTGCATCATTCCTGCTGCTACTGGGAACTTCAGAGCCACTGATCTGCTAAAAGGAGGCAATAAGAAACAGAACAAACTTAAGCACAGCTAAAAGTTACTATAGGTATGTGAGGTAAGGACTTCGAGAGAGCTAGCGGTGAGCAATAGCGTGCCTATGAGGTAGCCCGACGATAGCCGTTACCTTTGCTAAATTATATGAAATGTCACACCAAAAAACACATTAAAGGTAATATTGTCTTTATTTGACTTTATCGGCTAGCTCACGTCAGGCCTGACCGCCAGCTAATTCTACAAAGCGAATTAAAATTAGTTAGGCATACGTACCTTAAATTGTCATAACCGAATGTCCACTCGATTGCGTATCACCGCTGTTGTAGCTTAATGTTATATTAAGTTATCTTTTCCAGTGAAGAAAGAAGGCGAAGTTCTCCATGAGACTCGCTAGGGATAATAAACGATTATATAGAGACGTAAACATAGCGCCATTTTGGATACAAGAACTGTGACAATCTGCTCGGATATGACGGACTCCGCGTTGGCACCATGGAATGATAAAGAAACACAGTTGGCACTGATTTAACGTCACATGGATAGCCCCGTCGACGGAGCGAGGCACCGACAGCAGTGGAGTTGAGTGTCGTACAGATCTACTTTGGGAACGACTTCCTGCGCAGTGCGCAACCGCAAAAAGCGCCGAATACATATGGGGACAAAAAAAGTTAAGATGTTATTTCTTATTTCTAATTACTTGATTTAAAAGGTCTAAATATATGTTTATATGACATTAGTTTGACCTTTATATTTAATGAACAAGTAGGCCTACTCATCTTGTGAATATGGTCGGGCGACGCATGGACCTATAAATAATGTGCCGACGTCAAAGAGGCGCCAGTGCTTCTGATTGGTTAATGCCGTTTCCGCTTCTCGTTTGAAAATAGTTCAGTTACACTTTGAGGGCTCAAGCGCCATTGTTAAAAGACGGTGTTCGCAATGTTGCGTATAAGGAAACTTGGAGAATAACAAATGTTGTGTTGAAGGAGTCTGCAAATAATATCAGTAAGTACAAATGACATATGAATAATGTTGGTAAAGGGCTAACTGACCTTAGTAACGTTTGTTTGAAAGGCAATAGTAACAGTGACGTGACTTACCGTTAACCCAGCTGTTCTAATTAATCGTCGTTTACAAAGTTAGGTGAAGCATGACTCACTAGTTGTGTTTGTTATATGTAAGCAAGTTTCTTTAAACTTTGTTTTGAACTGCCATTGAAACATTAGTGCAAGTTATACGTTGCCTTTTGTTATCTTCCTGGCCTTTTGTGTTCAAGAGCTCTAACATGGCTCAACGCGTGGGGATACCAGATGGATCTAACAAAAGGACGTCCAGGGTTCGGGTAGCGGTTCGTCTGCGACCCTACATGAGCAAGCCAGACGAGAAAGACGAGGGTCCGTGTGTCCGAGGCCTGGACTCACAGAACCTGGAGATAGTCAACTGGAGGAACGCTACAGAATCGGTCAAATACCAGTCAGTGTCCTCCTCCTCAGCATGACTTAACTCTTCTGATTTCTTAATGATTATATTTTAATGTCTCCTAACTGTTGTGCAACAATCATTTCTAAGAGTGCTATGGGATTTGTTTCAGTTTTGATGCTTATCATGGTGAGCAAACGACCCAGCGAGAGGTTTTCATCTCATCCGTGAAGCCCATTCTACCACACATATTAAATGGACAAAATGCCAGTGTCTTTGCCTACGGACCAACGGGAGCAGGTATGTTATGGCATTTGTTAACTTCTTCCTTGTTTACGTGGTTTCATATTAAATATGGTAATCAAGGCACTTGCTATTTCCACTTCACATTGTTCTCAATGAAATGTATGCAATATGTTGGGCTTCAGAATAGTCATCATCATGCTTAATGTGGATTTAAGATTGTTTTGAGTATTTTCTTTGACCTCCTATAATGTTTTTGTCAAGGCAAGTCGCTCTTAAAGTTCAATCCTTTTGTTGGTATGCAAATACACTCACTCACTGTCATTTCTCAGGAAAGACCCACACCATGATGGGCAGTTCAGAGCAGCCAGGCGTGATCCCGCGAGCAGTCCTTGAGGTCTTCAATCTTGTCAAAGCTAAGGATGAGAAAGATGGAGGATGGGACTACAGCATTAGCATGTCTTATTTGGAAATTTACAATGAGAAGGTATGAAGGGTTCACTATGGTATTATGTGACCCATGGGAAAATGGGAATAATTCCAACCACCTGGATTTTTATAGATTTTGAAGATGACACGCTGATACAATTTATTTTTATTTAACAATTTTATTAATGAAAAACAAAGTCGTTATCATGTAAATGGGCCCACATAACCTTTGCCTTTTTAGTTGTCCAACCAATCCTAGTATTATTATTAGGGCTGTCAAACGATTACAATTTTTAATCAGATTAATCACAGGATTCTGTGGATTAATCACAATTTAATTTTGCCTTCGAATTATGCCCGAAAAATTCGAATTTTCTCTGTATATTGTTGTATGAACGGAAAGATGAATGACAGAAGGTGGATATGTACATTTAAAATTAGTACGTTTATCAATTGAAAATCCAAATGATGGTTTTAATGCTGAAAATAAATTTAAATCAAACTAAAATATATAGGCCTACCTAGCAAACCATAATTCAATTAGTCTGTCTCTTTACTATGTCTTTGGGCAAATATAGGATGGCATTTATTTGGTGACTCTATAGGTTGTGCATTCTTGAATACAACTTGATTACAGTTCGCTGTGTGGGTGCATTTGTACGCGCGACCACGTCCTGGGGACTGTTCATGTGTGCCAGGAAGCCGAGGTTATGTTGATGTCTGATCTCACACACACCTCTGAAGACGGCAGACGTTTGTGTCCTCGCGGGCTCTGAACGGAGCGGACAATGTTTCTCCTCCTGTTGCTCCCGACATCAACTGTCGCCCGCGGCAGTTGATTTTATATACTATCAATGCCCCCGACACAGACGTGACCGTTAGTAGTTTAAAACTTTAAAACACAGCACGGGCTAACGTGCTGCTGATCCTGGGTCAGCCACAACGTTAGAGAGACTGTAGTACAGAGCTGGTGGGATGTACGTGGCGGATCATTCTGCACATGCGTTAAAAAAATTAACGCCGATAATTCCAGAAATTAATCACCCTGCGTTAACGCGCTAATTTTGACAGCCCTAATTATTATTGTTATTATATTATTAGGTCTGTAATAGTTCCTAAACTCAAACTCCTGTAGTTACAGTTTATTTGCTGCTTTAAAGCATCCCAGGTTATTAAAGGAGCTATTTAATCTTTGACACTGTACAATCCATCAATGCTTCTTTCTTTCTTTGTCTCAGGTGCTAGATCTGCTATCTCCAGGCTCCCAGGATTTGCCAATCAGACAGGACAAGGACAAGAACATCCTCATCCCCGGCCTCACTAGCACAACCATCTCTTCATTCTCAGATTTTGACAAACATTTTGTCCCTGCCAGCCTCAATCGTACCACAGCTTCTACCAAACTGAACCAGCGCTCCAGTCGCAGCCATGCTATCCTCCTCCTCAAGGTTTGATATGCAGTCCAATTAACTCTGGGAAAATATATAAATGATTGCATTTTTAAATAATCTTTGAGGGAGTTGCTCCGTTCTGTTCTTTAAACTGATCTGTGTCATCAAAGGCCGGTAACAAAGCATCTTAAACAGGTCGTGGCCTCTGCTCAGTAGGCCAGGATTTGGTAGCTGGTGCTAAAATCAATTCTCTCTTGCAAACAATCCCACTAGCAACTACTGTGCTTTCTGTGACAATACTGAGAGAGAAACACATTTGTATCTGCTGTCCTTCTTTCTTACTTAATCCTTAATTCTGCTCTTGTGCTTACTCTCAATGTTGTTCTGCTGAATGTGTCACATTAACCTTGGTGTCACCTTTTCATCATTTCAATGGTCTAGGTTGTTCGGACACAGCGCGACCTGACACACAGACAACAAACAGGCAAGCTGTACCTGGTGGACTTGGCTGGGTCTGAGGACAACCGTCGCACCGGCAACCAGGGCATCCGCCTGAAGGAGAGCGGTGCCATCAACCTGTCTCTCTTCACACTAAGCAAAGTGGTGGACTCTCTTAACTCTGGCACTGCCGTCCGTGTGCCATACAGAGACAGTAAACTGACGCGGCTGCTGCAGGACTCGCTGGGCGGCTCTGCGCACTCCGTCATGATCACCAACATTGCGCCCGAGTACAAATACTATTTCGATACTTTTAGTGCACTGAACTTCGCCGCCAAATCGAAGCTTATTGTGAACAAGCCTTTCACTCGGGAAACTGTGACTGTGCCTGTGCTGCCAGGTTAGTGTAACTGAGAAATGCACTCGCCTTTTCAGTCGGAAAGGTCTGCACTCTAGAGAACCCCACAAACTGTTGCTTGACTGCACTGAATACTAAACTGTTCATTTTCCCTCTGCCTTCATCTCCAGTGAAGCGAGCCAGAGAAGACAACGAGGCACGGGGTTCTGGCATGGAGCCACAGAAGAAGAGGCAGAAAGAGGAGAGGAAAACTGAACAAGATGCTTCCTCGCCCTCTGCACATTGTCACAGGTTAAAGAACACACACACACACACACACACACACACACACACACACAGATGCTTATTTGGCTGGCTAAGCAGGGTTGGGAACTGTGATGTTTGTGAAAAAGCCAAAAGCTACCAGATCAAATTGAGTCAATACCACAGCAACTTCAACGAGCTGTAGCATCAAAGCAGTGGGCCAAGATCTCAAAGCTTGTGCTGAAAACAAGTCTCTCTTCAGTGCCCTCATTGGCTACAGCTGCTGTGTTTACTGGGGCTGAGATAACTGGAGGTGTACCAGCTTTCTTGTCATCTGTTATCGGGTGTATACGTCTGTCAAGGCTTTGAATCTCATTAACTTGTATTTGTTCTCTTTCTTGATTTTGTTTGTCTCTCTTCAGCCTTACAGATCCTTCGGTAATGGACAGACTAATAGCTCTGGAGACGCTGATGAAGAACAGCCAAGACAAGGATCGACAAGGCATGCTCAATGATGTGGCGCAGTATCGCAAGGAGATCCAGGTGACGACCCACACCTAATGCAAAAGCTTGTTTTTATATCCAACTGGGGGTTAACATACTGTATAACATTCACATTGCAGGATTTGATCATTTAAAACTACTTTTTGTCCAAACTTTTGTTTCTTCTGTTTGTTATAATCGATGTGTGCATTGGATTTCCCAGACGCTGATGCTGTCAACTTTCTACAGATCGATCGACTCTCCTTCACAGATATTTGATAGCCAACCCTGGCACTCTTTCTGATTTTTCGCAGGAGCTCAAAGAAAAGCAGAATGAGTATGAGAGCAAGGCCAAACTCTTCAGTCGCTTGGCTGGAGAAAAGTCCAAACAGGAGCCCGCCTTCAAGAACACCGTGGCTCCTCTGCAAAGAAAACCGTCGACTGCCACAAAACCCAATAAGCAGCAGGCTGTGGTCCAACCCCTACAAGGTCAGTCAGATACAAGAAGTAGCTTCAAATTCAAATTGTAAGAATTCAGCTGAGAGCCAAATAGAAATGAGCGCAGTGTTGAAATAAACTCTTAATAATGTTACATGAATGCAAATAAACACAATGTTAAGACTAAACACATCCAAGATACCACAGTCTTCATTTTGACCTTTTTAATGAGAGAGAATTACATGACAAAATTATCTTGGAAAAACTTTCTTCCTTTTGTGTCAATCCTACTTGTTCATGCTTCACAAAAAAGTAGTTCCTTACTAATTATGTCATGTTGAACCACTGGAGCTATTGATTAGCTGCAATGCGATACAAAAGCTCACTCTACACGGCAGGAGCCAGCGTATATATCAAATTACTATGATGAGGAATTATTTTTACACCACTCAGCAGCTTTGAGAGTGAGCCAGTTAACATTCCACTGTACTTGTCTCATGCACTTGGCATTTAAGGAGGAGTCTGCAATTCTGGAGAACATTAGTGAATATCTCTCATAATCCGCAACGTGTGTGTGTGAGCTGAAAATACATCCAGTGTTTAATATACAGCCTAGGCCCTGTAAATGGGTATATAAACAAAGCGGGCCCACGGTAGCTAGCAACATGCCTGTTTACAGAGCCTAGGCTTTGTATTAACACCAGATTTCTTTTCAGCACATGCACGGTGAGGAGATATTCACTGATATAGACAAAGTGATTTTGACTCCACCTTTTAAACCCCATGCAAATATAAAAATGTTGGACTGTTTTTAAATGCAAAGTTTGGGTTTAAATTAAATGTTTTTTTCCCCACTGAACATCATCTTTTAAAATGTTTCCTCCCTGTCAGTGTCCCAGCTGCAGCCTCTTCAGCAGCTTGCAGTCGTCAAGAAACAGTCCGTCTGCGTCAAGAAGGAGAGGAAGCTTTCAGACCAGGTCAGCATCCCATGCTCGCGCTCTGCTTAGCTTGACACATCTGCAGAATTGCAAGCATAAGAAAGAGGCTGACAGTGTGCATTAGCTTCAGATCGTATTTTCACTCGACAGACACTGCAAGAGCTCAAACAAAATGAGCCTTATTTCAAGATCTATATGGGCAGATAAATGTTGACGGTTAAAATGAGATTTTTGGAAACAGTTTTTCTATGATGTTTGAACAGCAAATTATAAATGTATATGTTAAAGATCTTTATACTCACTTTCTCTCTCTCTCTCAGCCCGCAGACGGTAAAGAGAATATAATCGGTAAAGGTTGGGAGAGCCAACTCGAAACGTCAGTGCTGGAGCAGTCCAGAAATCAAATCCTGCAGGTTCTGAATGCCGGCTCCCTCAAAGACCTGAAGGGTCTGCAGCAGATCGGTGACAAGAAGGCCAAGCTCATCCTGGGCTGGAGGGAGATACATGGCCACTTCATGAAGGTTGGTAGAGAAACACTGAGCTCAAAGGTTTTATCATGAAGCTTCCTCCAAACCAAACACACCTTTTTGTCTAGATTTTTTTTATTTCATCCTGACTTTGTTTTGTTTATTTTGCAGTTGGAAGATCTGGTTAAAGTGGAGGGTATGTCAGAAAAGAGGTTTTCCACTTTTATGAAGGTAAGATGCTTTGTCATAATTGTTGCACACATTTGTGTTTTCCAGAGGGAATTGTATATCTTAAGTGGTCCACTGACTTTTCTTTTTTTTAAGTGCCATCAAGTCAAACTTTATGTTTAAGATGAAATGCTTCAAACTAATTAAATTCCCATCCACTTAAGGGGTGAATGTTTTGTGTGGGGCAGCGACTGTTAGAATGCTAAGATGAACACTGTTACTGCTTAACTATACCCTAAAGCTCTGCTGTGCCTCAGTAGAGCCTCACAAACCCACTAGCATGACGGTAGTTCTTACTAGTAAATTGTAGATGGAGGCAAGTATTTTCATATATTATGCTGCTTTGGGGATGATCTTGCTTAACTAAATGATAATATTTGTTTGTCTTTTCTTTCCAGGCAAACATCCTGAGTGCCATGGTGAAATGATTTTTTTTTTATTGTTTTTGTATTTTCACACCTGTTTAATGTATATAAATGTATATCTCAGAATCTGACATGATTTTATATTGAGTGTTTTTGTAGTTGCCACTGTATACCAGAGGATGGCGCCCTATTGCTTTTAATAAACGTCTCGCATGTCATTGAAAGTGCTTGGTGTTTATTTCATGGTCATAAATACATCTGCTGGTCACTTTCACATATGGTCCTGAAACATCTCACTGATCAATAATCTGATCTCCCTCTCTGGGTGCAGTTGGCAGCCATTTCTGGTTTTCAAACCTAATTTGTGGACCCTTGAAGACACCCATGTATCTCAGGCGGCTGGGTTGCAGTATCAGTCGGAAAGAAAATCAATGTTAGAAGCTGTTTTTGGGGAGGTTTAGTAGGATGCTATAATCCAGTGCTCCCTTTCCCTACCTCCATCCCTCCCTCCCACATCACGTGGTCTGGTGGATTTCACTTTTCATTTCACGCACACCCCCCTCTCCAATCCACCCTGCCGTCCAGGAGACTCCCCAGTCCCCATCCATCTCAGCACAGCACACTGCGCTGGAACCAGGCGCTACTCCGCTTCTCACGCTTTCACACAACACGCAAGGAAATTCTCGGATTTAAGTCAAGCTTCGATATTTTTTTTTCTCATAGACGATGTGTATTCTATGTGAGAATAACATTACCACGATGCAAAAGCCTGGGACATTCCGGTTGTGTTGACAGGCGACGCATTAAAAAGGTCAGTGTGATTATCTCCATAGCAACCCATTTAATACATAGGCTATATGAAGAAATACTAAATATAATGTAAGTGATTTGTATGCTATTACAACTCGGCCATTATCCTTTTCAATACAAGATGCCTGTTTGTTTTTGTTCTGCTTATCACTGCGATGTATCATCCGCTGAATTCAAATCGGCAGCAGCAAGCTAATTACTGCCACCCTCCCCCTTCCCTCCACTGGTCCATGGATCCGAGTATTTTCCCCTTTGTACTCGTCCCTTTTTGTTCTCTCTCCGTCTTTACCTTTTGTCCCTTGCTCAACAATCGTCCACCATTATGCCATTAAGAGCCTGTGTACACACAAAGCAAAACAATTCTATGTACACACACCTGCTACCATCTCTTCAAAGGAACCTGCCTCCATCTGCCATGCCTTTGTACTCCTCGTGTCATTAGTGACCTCCCTTTTTTTTTTTTTTTTTTTTATGGTTACCTGATATAGCTTGCATACTATTTTAATGAGCTGTGGCGACGTTTAAGGCCTGATCTACAGTGTTAATTCCTGTATTCTCTTTTTTTTATTAAGTCCATATTGAATGAGCGCAAAAAGAGGATTTGTGTTATTTGTTGTCAAAGTGGAATATTTAGAGGCTTATCGTGATATTGAGCAGGACTCAACTATCGGTCTAAGTGGGATGTTGCGTAGGCCTATTTGGCGACTGTATAAAAGTTATAAGTAGTAGTAGGCGGGTTAATTTACGGTGGCCATGAAGTGCCATCAAAACGGCAGATAGCCTAGGTAAAGACAATTTACAAGACACAACGGCAAATACGGAAACAACAAATCACCCCCAAAAAATCTTTGGACCTCCGGGGGGGAAAAAGTATTCACGTTCCCCTAATATACGTGGATTAAATGGTACTACTTAATTCATACAAATCCTTTTGCAGAAAAGCCTTTTCTGGCGTCGTACAAAATCAATAACGAAAGTATTTTATATTTATTCCACACATTAGTTCTCCTTGTCAACAACTGGCGCATCAATTACGCACAATGGACATCAACCACAGATGGTTTTGGTTGGAAATTCCGGTATGTGTATTATGTAGCCTAATGAAGATTTCCCACAATTCCCTCTCGAGTAACAAAAGACTTATCAAATCTCAAAAGAGAATGTGTGAAGTTCCCCTTTAGTGCAATATACTGTAGATTTCACATAAAACCCAATCAAACAAAGAGCTGCGACTGACCCTTTCAATGATGCATTAAAGACATTAAATCTTTTTTGTTAAAGTAAAGTATAAAGTGATGGTAGCAGCAACTCTAGGTTAGAGATAAATAATACTCCTTCGAAATGTAGGCTAATGTAATATTAACAAATATCCTGTCCACATCTATTGTCCCTATGTCAAAATGCACTATTTATGTTGTTTAGAATGAAATAAAATTAATTTTGGGTAAGGACAAAGGTAACCTACTTTATGTTATTTCCTTTCAGCAAAATAAAAGACGAAACAATCCCCTTGTTTTAACTATTTGGTCCCACTCCAGTAATTTTTGTACTGTCCATAAGGAAAAGAAGCTCTGACGCAGCTTTTGTTTACAAAGATGATTAGAACTATGTTGTGGTCCGCAGGTGTAACAACAGGCAGAACGCGGAGGACCGGAACACAAACAGAGGCTTCACGTTGCTTACATGGCTGTGAACATGATGCCAGGTCCCGACATTTTGCCAGGGGAGGAACAACCTTCGCTGCTTGACCAGGAGGACTCTCTGTTGAGCCAAGCCCCCGTCTCTGTGTCATGCCCACGAGGCACTAGTGAACCACTCATCCACCGCAGCAGCAGCCCAGCTGGCACCAGCCCCCCCCGCAGCAAATCCAAAGGAGAGCTGGTTATAGTCATCAACGAGAAGCTGAACAGTAAGTGACTGAGTTTGACCTCTTATGAAGGCAGCGGGAGGGGGAGAGGGGGGTGAGGGTCATGCTCTGCTTAGTCAGCTCACTCGGGACAAGTGGAATTCCAGTGCACATACAAGCTCCTAGGAGAGTAGTTTGCACGCAGTTGCCTTTCTAGTGTGTCAAACTCTCACTTCTTCATCCCCCGCGTCTAGGTAATGGGATCCACCCGGCGCCCACAGAGAGCACCTCTCCTGTCATCTCGTCTCCTCCCAGAAGACAACACTCCATCTCTCACCCGCATCACAACAATCACAACAAGAGCAGGAAGGGGAGCAGGGCTAGCTCCGTCGGCTACACAGCCTTCTCGCCAAGGCCGTCCATCTCTCGCCACTCCAGCATCGCCACCAACCCGCCCTTGGACCGCACAAAGGTCAAAGACTACCTCCTGCTGTCCGTGCTGGCCTGCTTCTGCCCCGTGTGGCCCATCAACATCGTGGGATTTATCTACTCCATCATGGTAAAACAGAATCTTTTGTCTCTCTAGTTGGAAAAAAATGGTTTTGTTGTAACTTATGCAACTTTGATATTTTATTCTTGTTTAAGGTCATCTATTATGCCAAATGCACTTTTTCATGGTTTTTCAACAATAAATATGGGACCCAGGGGTTTCTAGAGACCCCAAACCTACTCTTCACCTCTACTTTTCTGAAAACCTCTGCAAAAACACAAATCAGATTTCTCTCTCCTTATAACATCATGATGGGAGAAGCCATGCCCCCTCATAACCAATCTAATTTAGCACTCTCTCTCACTGTGATAATGATAATAATTCTAAATACAGAGGCAGTTAGATTCAAACCCGCAGTCAGATTCAAGGCCAATCAGAGCAGACTTTTTGGAAAGTGGTGCTTAAAGAGACATGCACCAAAATGGAGCATTTCCGACAAAAGGGTTAAAAGTAGGGATTAAGCAATAGCACTGAGATATGCAAAGGGTTTATTGTACTCTACACCATGAAAACAGTTTCTAGTAGAAATCCAAATTACAAATTTGAACTGAAACATGTGCATAATATGTGACCTTTTAAATATACATCTGTTTCCAAACTAATGGTTCAATCTTCTCCTTAAGTCCAAGAACAGTCTGGAACAGGGGAACTTGGACGGTGCTGTGCGCTTGGGACGTGTGTCCAAGATGCTCTCCATTGTGTCACTAGTAGGAGGGACGGTCATTATCATCGCCTGCATTGTCAACCTAGCCAGTGAGTGTCTCAAATCTGACCTTTAAACCCTTTTACCCCCTCCTGTGTAGTTGTGTACAGCCGCTTTGTCCCCCCTAAAATCTTCCTGGCCCCACCGACCAAATAAAAACCTGCCACGGTCGCAGTTTATTCCATCACAATATATTTAGCTCTGTAAGCAAAATCTTACTGTATCCACTGACATTTCTATACCGTCAATGTATTGCACTACATTTCTCTAGCTACAATGCCTGCACAAGCCTTTTACACAGCAACACAAAGATCAGAACACATTAATCCCATTCGCATCAGTCCAACCTACATTTTATGACATGTTCCTCCTCCATGTGCAAGGGTGCCCTCCAGCCTTCTTTGGTTTACAAACATATTCTAGTCTTACGTTTGTTCCAGGTGCCTCTAAATAACTGAGTTTAGATTCATGATGATATAATTATTCAATATTGAGAATTACATGTAGAGTAAATATATTTTGTAAACTAACTGTAGGCTCTATAAATGTAAACAAATCCCTATAGCCTAAAACTGCATAGTGCACCTTTTAAGTAAGGTACTAGTATTTGTCTTTTTGCAGTTCTGTGTATTTAAATACATGCACAAGTTAAACAGCCAGTTAAATGCCGTTTTCACAGATGCTTCTGTGTACGCAGGTTTTTCTTTTAGCTGCATAGAGTTTCAGCCTGCTGGGTCTCATTAAGCCAAAACTTGTCCTAATTAACTTAATGACTGGAAGAGCAAGTGTACACACAGGTTGCGTTTGAGGGCTCTGGGACTCAGCAATCCCTGTTTTTTTTTCTTCTCATTATTTCATTGTCCTCTTGTGTTCTGTGAAAGTTTAGACATCCATATTAGGTTGCACAATATACAGCTATTCAACTAATATGCTACCCTTTCTTTTTTTTAGTAAATGTGAAAACCTGAGTTTCATCCCAGGGTGAAACCGGATAAGACAACTGACCGCCTGACCTGCACCTGCACCACCGTCTTTACCGCCTAGTCAATACCTGGATACGTGACAATTATGCACTCGTATATACAGCGCTTATATTTCTGTAATCTATATAAATTCCCTTTTTGCTAATGGAAGTAAAGAAAATATGCAAATGCTGCTGCTCTGAATGGGGGAGGGTTGTCCGTCTGATTGTTAGATGAAGGAGGGAGCAGAACGACTAATCAGTCCCTTCATATTCTGGTCAACACACTCGGAACGATTCCCCAGACAGACACAAACTCTCCGCCATCACTCTGCAGAAATGACACAGACAGAGGTGGACTGGAACGTGAAACACAGTGGGTTCGGCCAGACACAAAATGTCCGCCAAAAATCCATTCCTCACTGCACCGACGACACCAGTCTCAGCCGGATGTTAAATCCCCCTCTCCGGAATACTTTGGGAAGGGCTCATGGAAAGTGTTGCTCGCGTTGGATTCACAAAGCAGAAATCGGAGGAGAAACACTTTCAAACACTGTTCAGTCCTCATGTTTCAGACTCTCCTCTGTGGCTCTCATGACTTATGCCATACGTCTTGTTTGATAAGAGAGAGACATAGAGTGAAGGAGGATGTATGGATTGAAAAAGAGGCTTAGCGAGGACTAGCTATGGGTGCTAAAACGAAAGGGATTATGGAAAGTCTCACGCTGTAGTGTTACCACTGTAAGGAAAAATGTGTGCCAAACGAAGAATTTGGTGGGCCAGTTTATGGCTTTGTAAAGACCCAACTGTTGTAGAAAGGACCGTCAAATGGTTTTTACTCTGCTGCACCTTTTACCGTTTATAATCTGCTCAACACCAATGGCCACTGTGAGTCCGGGGGAAGGGTACACTAAGGGTATGTCCACACAAAAGAACAGGGGAGAAAACACTGCAGCAAGATACTTAAAACCTCTATTTAACGCCGACACCAATATTGCTACATCACCTATAACCATTTTTTGATAATGTTTGTAAAACACAATTTTGGAACAAGAAAAATTTGATTTTGGTAACGTGAGGCTCTTGGAAGTGCTGTGCTGCAGTGTTGGATGCACAAGGGCCTCAGATATTTGGTTAACAAATTTAAAGAGCTTGTGATTTGCAGACAAAAGCTGTGGCTGTGACCTCAGGCTGCATCCACAGGTAACCTGTACTCTCAATTGTGGCATTTTCTGTACCCTTTTAAACATTAACAACTTTATAATCGATGCCAATTATGTTGTCTACACGCAAGTGGGATGCTGTCTTCTGATGTGGTCATTTGTAAAACACTGGTTCAGGGACCCATGGTTCCATGGATATAAATCTGGTTTATTAATATCATTGTTACGATAACATCTCATGTGTATCCATAACTAACCTCAAATTGTTATCTACCTGTGATTCTCACTGTGATCTGAAACTACTGGGTTTCCTCAAGAACCTTCTTATTTTCTATATCCTGGATTTTGAAACATGTACAGAAGTGCCAGAGCTCTGGAGTCTAATCAGTAATTACACCTGCAAATGATTTTCCTGTGATGATTTAATATGGAATTTATTTTCCTCTGTTAGTACTTATTCATTATGTACATTTATTTCTCATCAGCAGTTTTTATTCTGCAGATATAAATGTCAATATTGTGATTATTCTCTAGTTTATATTAGTTAGCGTTAAGAAATTATGATCTAACATAGGCACAGGAGCTGTCGGCTATCTTCCTAACAGTTCCTTGTATTAACACCAGGCTCCTATTATCTATCTGGTTATTGGCATGTAGTGTTTTTTTTTTTAAATTCATGTATGATGATAGAAGTTGAAAAATGACTAAGGCTGGCACTGGTAATATTATACTTCTGCCGCACATTCATAATAAAGACACAATGCATGCAACGTGTTTTCATTTTCTATTTTGTTTTGGAGGAGATGAAGAGCTGTGGAGATTAAAGAGTTTTTAATTTTTTGTGGGAGATAATACATGTCAAAAGGTCAAAAAGTGAGAGACCTTCGCCACTGAAGAGAGCTCAGAGAGAGCAAAGAATAAGGAAAAATTGACAAGTATTTATGTAGTGCTGTGATAGTAAGCTTCAGGGGCTGCGAGCGCATGCTGTCGTCAGGCAGTGGAGCGAAGCAGGAAGAGCAAAATGCTAAAGGGAGCTGCCCCGAGCAGAGGAAATGCACTGTTGCATTCTGTAATGAGACTTAAAGCATCAAACGACTTAAACAACATTTAAACACAGTATCCCTCATTATTTTCTAAGGTTTTATACCCCTATGCTCTTGACCCATTTAGTAATTATGACAAAAAAAATTTTTTGCATCCAAACTGACAGCTATCAACATTTAAAGGCTGTGTTGTGACTATAACAAAGTGGCATGTAATGATAGTCTTAAAACATTTTTATGATCATAGTTCAAACACATAGCTAGAAACCAACAATTTGACCCTCTTGGATGATAGATTAGATAGATAGATAGATAGATAGATAGATAGATATATGAAGCAAAATTATATCAGTTTATTAGTCAGATGACAGATGGTATGACCAGAAGATAAAATACTCTGATGATCTGTATTGCCTGCAAGCAAGAACCATCATCAGCGTTCAAAGATATGACTGAGTAAAGGCATTGTCCCCTCAGGGCTAATGGTTCTTAGAAATAACACACATTAACTATAGACAACACAGAAAACAGGGTGCAAATGTTTTCACTCGAGGCGTTATTGGATCTTGCTTTGCTTCATACAGCCACGAGCAACACCATGAATGTTAACATCCTGGATCGTCTTGCAAATATATCATCATTATTTGAAAAAAAAAACCCATGCAGGATTAATAAAGCCCGTACCAACATCTATCCAGCCAGACATACCAAATATCTGTTTGTTTAATCTTCTTAAATGTAAGTTTTCTGTTTTTCCTTGTCTCACATCAAAAGTGAATTCATTTTCTTGGGTTGTGATAAGATGTTTGGAGCTGTCACTTTGGCCTCTAGGAAATTTGAAAGCTACATTTGAATGTCACATGGAAAAAATAAATAAAAGTAGCCTATGGGCTTAGTACAGTCCTGGACAAAAGTCTTGTCGCTTATCCATTTTGTAGAAACAACAGCTTATAACCTGACTTTGAATTAATCCATTGGTTTTAGAAATGGCTCATATGAAAGCTAAAACCCTCCCAAATTATGTTTAATAAACTAAAATAAATTTGCTTCACTGAAGAAATATTGATCATTTAATGAACACAGAAAGGTCAGATGTTGGCAGGACAAAAGTTGTGTCGCCTACAGAGAGTAATGTGAAAATTTAACAAATAATTTACTTCAAATACAAAAATATGTTGCATAACATCAGTGAATTAAGTAGTGGTGCTGTGAGATCCATATTTAATATCTTGTATGACTTCCATGAGCTTGAAGGACTGCATCCATGCAATTCGACAATGATTCATACAATTTATTGATGAAGTCATCAGGAATAGCAAAGCAAGCAGTCTTACATGCCTCCCAGAGTTCATCAAGATTCTTTGGTTTGGTCTTCCATGCTTCCTCTTTCATTCTACCCCAGACATGCTCAATGATGTTCATGTCTGGTGACTGGGCTGGCCAGTCCTGGAGCACCTTGATCTTCTTCGCCTTGAGGAACTTTGATGTAGATATGGAAGTATGCGATGGAGCAACCATGTGATGTATTTCAACCGAAGATTCATCTGAGAAATCCACCTTCCTGGTCGAATCAGTGCCCAGAAACCAGCACTAAACAAAAGGCAATTAAAAAAACGTGTGCCATTTTCTAAGGCCCACAGCCTGCTAAAAGGATGGATGCTGGAAAAGTGGCAGAAGGTGGATTTCTCAGATGAATCTTCGGTTGAATTCCATCACAGTCGTCGCAAATATTGCAGGAGACCTGCATGGATCTGAGATTCCCCCAGAAAACTGTTAAGTTTGGTGGCGGAAAAATCTTGGTCTGGGGTTACATCCAGTATGGGGGTGTGCGAGAGATTTGCAGGGTGGAAGGTAATATCAATAGCCTAAAATATCAAGAAGAATTAGCTACCTCTTACATTCCCAACCATAAAAGGGGTAACATTTTGCAGCTCCATCGCATACTTCTACATCAAAGTTCCTCAAGGCGAAGAAGATCAAGGTGCTCCAGGACTGGCCAGCCCAGTCACCAGACATGAACATCATTGAGCATGTCTGGGGTAGAATGAAAGAGGAAGCATGGAAGACCAAACCAAAGAATCTTGATGAACTCTGGGAGGCATGTAAGACTGCTTTCTTTGCTATTCCTGATGACTTCATCAATAAATTGTATGAATCATTGTCAAACCGCATGGATGCAGTCCTTCAAGCTCATGGAAGTCATACAAGATATTAAATATGGATCTCACAGCACCACTACTTAATTCACTGATGTCATGCAACATATTTTTGTTTTTCAAGTAAATTATTTGTTAAATTTTCATATTACTCTCTGTAGGCGACAAGACTTTTGTCCTGCCAACATCTGACCTTTCTGTGTTCATTAAATTATCAATATTTCTGTAGTGAAGCAAATTTATTTTATTTTATTAAACATAATTTGGGAGGGTTTTAGCTTTCATATAAGCCATTTCTAAAACCAATGGATTAATTAAAAGGCAGGTTATAAGCTGTTCTTTCTACGAAATGGATAAGCGACAAGACTTTTGTCCAGGACTGTATATAAAGGATAAAGAAATGCATAGCTTGCAGTGACACAACATAAAAAATACATTAAAAATAAACATGACTATATTGAGAATAGAAATTAATTCACGTCACTGTGTTCTTAAAACAAAGCTTCCAGAGCTCAGAATGGGAAAACAGTCAACTACATTAGCAGAACAGCACTCAAAAAAAACATCTGTGGGAATTTTAACATTTTGACAGCAAAGGGTATTTTTCTTTGCAATCAGCTAATTTAGCAGTAGTCAAACAGAAGAGTATAGCTCAGAAGGGGATTAGCACATCAGACAGGGTCACATCCAGATGCAGAAAGTGGGTCAGGCACTGTCCAGCTGGGTCACATAAACACTGAGGCCAGGGAGTCAGCTTGGCAGCATTGGGATGCATCACGAATCAGCCTGACAGTCCACATAGCGACTGACGGCATATTAAGATACACTGACCTGAGGCAATGCCATTCGGTTGGCGCCTGCTAATTTGCAAAGCAAAAATCATTATCGATAATGCTCAGAGTGATTGTTGTGGGATTTTCTATTTGGAAAGAGGAAGTAGTTGTAATTGAATCTCAGAAAGTGAAGAATAAGAAATCCAGTTTATTTGAGGGCTGATTATTTTCCATAACAGTCACTTATATCCAACATGTGTTGATGGCCAAGAAACATTTGTCTGTAAGAACTCTGTAGCTAGTGATACATCAAAAAACAGACCTGACAGCAAGCAAAACACAAGCAGCCCAAAACTAATAATTCATTTTATTTTTTCTTAAACCTGTGCTTTTCTTTGACATTTCAACATGTCTGCTGCTGGGAAAACTGCTAGATGTTTACTGTGGGTTTCACACTTTGTCAAATAGGCTTTTATGGGTTTGCTGCTGTTTGTTTTAATGAATAATTAATGCAATCTGTCAACAGCGCAGGAAGCCTAATGTTAGTCACCCTAATGTGAGAGACAAATGATATAAGCACATGAAGACTCATCTGTCCTAACCGTATCTTAGCCAAGAGTGGACATAAATATCCTCCTAAACATCTGAATGCCTCAAATGACACCACCATGTATTAGGGACCTAGACCAGCATCACCATAGTTCCTGTCATAAAGTGCAGGCTGCATAGATGCTGGGATAATTACACAATCGGAAGACCAGAAGAAGAGAAAAAAAGGTCAGTTGGACAGGTGATTGAAGGTTTACCCTCTCAGCATCAGCAGTGGAATGTGACTAAAGTCGGCCAACATTTTCTACAACAACATTTCAGAGGGACCTATAGTTTATTTTTACTCCAATACAAATATTTAACAGCTTATGTAAAGTTTTTCATAGATTTTTGAGTTGATTACCACTCAGTAATGTGGCAAAAAACAAAATGAATTGAAGGGGTAACTTTGTGCGGCTATTGGTAATTGTGGTTGTGAGTAGCACTAATATTCTAATGATATATTTTAATAACATCAGGGGCCATGTGTCTGTGTTGAGTAGGCCTACTTTAACTTTAAATAAGTGCATTTACTTATTATACTTACACAAATGTACTTAGATAACATTTTCAGTACAGAATTCTTTTGTATTAGGCTACAAACATTAGTATGTAGCCTAATATTGTTTCATTGTGGTATCAGTACGTTTCAGAATACTTCCTCCACCATATATCTATGTATGCATAAGGAAAAGTTGTGATGATTGTCTGTTAACCTGATGAATTCATTTTTTTTTATTTAAAATGTTAAACCGTGGTTCAACTAGGAAGTCTCTCGAAGTACACTTTCTCTCGTACAAGAGAGGTCTGGCAGCGTGGAGCATTTAAAAATTTAAAATTGCATCAAATATTGAGCAACAAAGCAGAATAGCACAGGACCTGAGAGGCATACAAATGAAGAGCTTGGCTATATAAAATGGTCACAATGCCAAACCACATTTTTTTGAATGTGGTTTTTGAATGCCTCCTATGAAGGCAGTATTTCCAACTGAATTTCTTTTTACTCAAAGTTTAGGCTTCGCAGTACACAAATACAGTTTTATCAACTTTATCAACAAGGTAATCGTCCTTTTTTGAAATGTAACTGTGACTGAAAGTGACATGTGAAGGTAGTGTACTCATAAATCTACTTTATAATTGAGTACCTTTATACATTAAACTAATTGAAATGTGATGTGAGCTTTAGGCTCATATTTGGCCCATTATTATTGCACAGCCCCACTTTCATGAAACTACTCACAAAGTGGATTCAAGGCCTTGTTCCTCCGTTGTGAAATATCATAATAATATTTATAATTCATACTGTTCCTACCGTGCCTGCTCATTGTGCAGCCAGCTTCATTCTGATGAGGTGACGCTGCAAAAGATGACTACAGCGAATATTTGTAGTTTGTAATAGATTCACCAGTAGCAGTAGCTCGACAACATGGACTTAAATAGAATCTTTTTTTTTTGTGAATGTTTATTAAAATCAAATCCATTTCAGAGTACCATGGAGCCAGATGTTTGGTGCTGCAGTTCACTGTTCTGTGACCTGGTATGCTTCTGGCAGCTCTCAACATGATCCATTATGTGTTTTCTCAATCATCATCAGTAATGCTGGCTGCTTGTTCCTACAGACAGGGCATGGCCTGGGCTAAAATAAATATTTGGTGGATTTACAGAAATCCGCTAAACTGCTGGATTTTAAATTAATCCCCCCTGGGCTAAAAAATGACTACTATTGTTTAACTGCCATATTAGAGTCTGTCTGCGTCACTAGAAAGTGAGTTTGTGTACGGTACTTTCCTGTGTCTTCTATTAAGGTCATCACATGAAAGGATCACTTCTTCATGCATTTAGCTGCACATTCTGTACTGAAGCCCTAAACTGACATGGTATCATACGTTTTATTTTCTCTGTTTGCCAGTGATAACGAGATAACAAAGCTTGTTTCCACTCATTACTTAAAATATCAGGTACCGCTGGCTCGACTGGTGATGTCGAGATTACGACTTATATTATTATAGGAAATAGATATAAAGGAAAAGAGCCTGGTTGGATGACAAGTTCCTTATCTCGTGATCACAAAATAACAAATCATACACATTTAGTCAACGTATTTTCAAATTTTATATAAGTTTTGGGAAGTGCTATAAAACTTAGTTTTAGTTGTGTATTACTATAAGTGGCATCACCCACATTAGGGAGAATGGTATTGAAGTGACGGGATCTGCAGAGGACAGGCGTCTCTGGTGTTTGTCGGTCAGGCCAGGAGCACAGCGAAGAACAAACAATGACTAAGACGAAACAGGAGTAGCCTTCTCTGATTCCACAAAGAGCTTCTTTTCCAACTCAGGATACAAGAGAATATGCGAAATAATCAGAAACTGCAAAGCTGCAGAGAGCCTTGTGTGTTTTTCTGACGCCCCCTCCTCTTCCTCTTCTATTTAAAATCTAGACTGAGCCTCTGTCCACACGTACATGACTCTGTCTCTGACTCAGACACTGGGGCAGCTCACCGTCAGCCTCACAGCATATCAATGTATGTGTGGTGTGGAACAGTGAGCATCAGTGTGTTTATCAAAAACATACTGGGGCTGACCTCTGACTGACCTCCTGTCAAATGGAACAATTAATAGGAATATTACAAGAGGGAGATGAGAAACACATCTGAAGAAATCCTCTTATGTAGCGAACTTTGCCGGACTTTTTCATTTGACAGATTCATCCAAGTTAACTCAACACACTTTAATGAATTCATTTTGTGTGTTACCAATTTAACTATTTGGTTGCTCAACGTATACACAAACAATCAGGTCTGTCCAGTCAGGATGTATTCTGTAATCCTCCAGAAGATTTCCTTTTGAATTTTCTTCCTTAGATAAAGAATAAAATATGGGTGTGGGTTAATTTAATTAGAATTTTTGACTTGACTTAAATTTTTTCAGATCAGCAATTGACTAATCAAATTTCAGGCATTCATTTGAATTTTACCAACCTTAATTTTGTATTCGACCGCCACATTTCACTGTTTAAAATCACCATCTGAAATGTTCAGAGGGGGATTTAAACCACAAGAATTCATATTTTGTCAAATATTTCAGTCCTGTAAATTATGTTATCAATAGAGATTACATTTCATTATTACCTTTCAGATTCAAACGATTAGAAACCTTAACTGAGAGTTTACCTTTATCTGACCTATCATAGGCAAAAATCACAAAATCATAGTTTTGTTGCGCTTCTTCTACCTGTGTCTCAACGGATCTGCTGGATCACTTTTGCTCACATTAGTCAGGGGAGATGTTGCAGCAGCAGACCCTGAACGCTAGGTGGCAGTGTTGACTTTATTGGTTTGCCACTGAGCTGCGCATAGGTAAACAGAGATTCAAAGAGGCCACATTGGAGCCATGGAGCAAATGTAATAGAACAATTCAGAGATGCACACACTCAATCAATATGATTGTTTTATGAAAAACAAACAAAAAAATAACAATCGTGCACACTTTAAGTTCCCAAAAGACAAACATCCAAAGCAAACACAATATATATTTACATATGAACACCACTGGTATTTTCAGCTGGTCTATTTTACCTGCAGCTCAGTTAATGCAGAATCTATAGTAAAATAGCAGCCACAGAGAGATGTCAGACAACACTGTGCTCTATATACCATTCATATTTAGTCATTTAGATACTCAACAAAGGCTGATGATTTTATTTACTGTGTTGTGAATACAACCATGCACGGCTCTCCACAAAACAACCTCCGCTCAAACGCTTCTCTTAATTACATCTCTGTTCTCCCATACATCGACGTGTAACGGATAATTATTAGAGCTGCTCACACATTAAGCAGATGTGAACAACATTTGAAAAAATGTCACCCTTTGAATGAAAAAATAAAATAAATCCTCTCCAGTTAAAGCCCCTGTAAACCCAAATCCTTCTAACGATGTAATTTGTGGAGTAAATTGCATGATGGTAAGCATCTGAAAAGAGTTAGGCATATGTATCAAACTTAATTAAAGATATTGTCATTAAAGTTTTTGATAAACTTAACAGAAATTTGGTTTCTTATGACACATTTAGTGTTTTGAACCAATCACTGCAGTTTTCTGCTTGGACATACTATAAAAACAATGACTGTTACCATGGAAACGGCTTAATATGGCAACGCACCCATTTATGAACATTTATTTTCAAGCAGATGTATTTAAAAGCTTATGGAGACACCTAACGAGTTTTACTATTTTATACCAGGTTTCCAGAGGCTTTAAATCAGAGCACCACACCTTAAGGAGAACTGGGAAAAACACAATGATGAACATCTCTTCCCATTAGCCTTTCAGTTTGCTCCAACAACAACCAAACATGCAAGTTACCGACACAAACCATCAACATGGAAGAACCAGTTATCTTATTGGGTCGTGCTGTCTGCAGGAAATCCAATGGCAATCCGATCAATGGATGCAAAAAAAAGAAAGAATACCTGACAGCTTTAAGACCACTTGGAAATCATCGGAAGCATTAGGCAAAACCTATTATTGCGAGGGAGAGGGAATTTCAATGTCAGCAGTTAATGAAAACAACAGGCCCAATACAACGAGAGCTGGCAAACCTGACAGGAGGGACGACACGTGAGAATAATTCAGCTTTCTCCCTCATTATATTTTCTAGAACGGTTTTCAATTTCTCTTGTTGATTGAGATCCGACCAGCTTTCCCCCCGAGGAACGCAGAGGAGCATTTAGATTAACATTGAATCCAATAAAGGGACATGGCTCCTTATGAATATGATTAAAACAATTCTCATACGTTTAGCTTTGTGGCAGGGAGGGGGAGGACAGTTCTTTCCAGATCCATCTATTTTCGAATCCCAGATGGATTATTGATGTCTTGAATGTGACCCCCTGTGGGTATGTTGTTATGGATTATGGTCTCATTTATGACATAAAGTAAGTAAGACGTGAGTCCTTCATAATCATGCACACAAGCCTCAGGACATGCAATGAATCTCTACAACCCCCGAGTGCGTCCATTGTCACAGCACAGCAGAGGAGCATCAGTTCAGTCCTGTAGAGAGGACCCGGGCAGCTCGTTGGTCAACGTGTGCCAGCGCTCCACCTTCGTGCCCTTGTTCTTCAGACAGTCTATCCAGTGCTGCAGAGTTTCCCCCTGTGAGTGACACCCAAAGGACACCCCCCCTATCCCGCACAAGACACAAAAAAGATAAAAGTCAGGTTGACTCGGGAGGGAAGTGCACACTCCATAAAGATAACAGGTGAGGACCATGGAAATGGACACGCATTGCAAGAATTTTAATACCGAATAGATCTTTGCACTGTAAGAAGAGTGGGCATAATGGGCTGAAGATTGTTGTTCTACAGAAAATCTTCTACACATTGTGTAATTGTTTTTTTTTATATATCATTCAGTTTAATTAGCAGCAACTGTTAATTCTGTTCCTGGCCTATTTCCCTAGTTGTTTGAGTAATTACCTACAGACAGAAAAACATTTCCATTTCTAAAGGAAATCAAGGGCTGAGACTGAGTGAGCTGAAAAAATGTTTTTCCTATTATAGTAGAACACTTCAAAATATGGTGTTCAACGCAAAAAAGGGAGTATTTTAGTTTGCTATTTTCAGGATTTGTTGAAAATGAAAAAAAATAAAATACATATAGAAAAAACACCAGACTTAACCTGTACCTGGCGTAAGAAACACTTATCTTGAATTTAAGAGCTCCCAGTAAAAGTGAAAGTACACAAGTTATTTAAATATAGCAGCAGGAGTAAATGGGATTACTTACTCCCACTCACAGAGTAAGTAGAGCATAAAGCTCGTTTTCAGCCAAAATGCCAAAGATCCTCTTTTGGCAATTAAACCCTGTGTATATGACACACACTGCTGCTCTCAGAGAACAGCATGTTCAAATATCTTTGGCAACATTTGCCATGGGTGCAACACGATTAGGTGCCTTTCTTTTCTTTTCTAAAGATATTTTTTGGCATTTTTCATGCTTTATTGATAGTGTGAAGAGACAGAGGTGAAATGGGGCAGAGAGGGGAGTGACATGCAGAGAACGACCCGGGCAGGACCCAAACCCGGGTCTGCTGCTGGGCCCGGCCCGGGGGGGCGGCGGGGACGACGCCCTGCCTACTGAGCTAAGGGCGCCCCGATTAGGTGGCTTTTAACATGCCCAGCCAACGAATCAGTAGTCTAAAAAGCACCAATACAGTAAACGATTAGCTGGCAATGTGTTATGTGGCATCAGCTCACCTATGAAGTCATTGGACTTTCCCAGGTCGTAGTCCCACACTGTGACCTCCAGTGTCTTGGTGGCTAACTCTGAGAAGGTGATGTCATAGAAGAACTCCTGGGTGGAAACAAAGAGAAGTGTGATGAGCGGACTGGGGTCTGAGGTCAGAAGAGCAATACCTAACAAGCATGTTAGTTTTCTTCTAATAAACTTAATTACTCCCTAATGAGGCAGCTACGTATTCATATGCAAACAGTAATTGGCTGTCTCACTGAAAGGCTGCAGAAACTTTGCATGCAGTGTGGTGTCTGTGGACCGCATGTGTCTGAAAGAGCTTTCTCTATACATTTGAGCCATTGTTAATGTGCGTCTCGCTCCCACAGTTATGCACATGCACATGTACACAAAAATGGACGCCTACCTCATTAAACTCCGGGTTGAGAGTCTTTTTTATGACTGCCGTTTTGTGCTTGGATTTCTTATGAACGTCTGGCTTGAGGTACCTGAGACAGAGGAACGTCATACATTGTCATTTGAAGTACTGCTGAAATAAAAAATAAAGGAACCATATAAATACCAGTGGTGAACATATTACGTGACACAGAAATTCATTACGTTCCCTCAGGATTCAGTGTTTTTGGCAGTGTCAAATGCTACGTTCAAAGCAGATCCTCTTAAGCTCACTGGGCACGAAATGTGACATCTTCAGTGACAACACTTAAAAAGTGGACCTAGAATCCTTTGGACAGCGCCAGGCTAGCTATTTCCAACTGTTTCCAGCATTTAAGCTAAAAGCTATTTCATCAAACAGTTATATGCATTATTTGTGAAACAAACCCTGCGTGAGGACTGATAAGTAAATCCTTTACCCACCCACCACAGCATGTACTGGAAGAATCTCAGCATCCCTCAGCGGGCGTCATTAAATTCTCAGGATATTTTTGAGCCAGCTGGAAGGAGCGTGGCCAAATCTCTGTTCACATTTGCTTTCCACCCACCACCCACAGCTCGGAGAGCGTATGTTCCCACCCGCTCTCAGACACAACAAAGCATCTGGGGGAGAGAAAAATAAAAAAAGAGCTCCCGCCAAAGACGCAAGCATGCAGCCCAAATGAAGTAAGGCACACGAAGCATTGCTTTGAATGTACGAGGGAGGCTTGCGTAGGTTCTAAGGGTGTAAAGGATGAGTTTTAGGCATGGTAGGAGTGGATAGGTGTTTACTGATGGTAGGCCAGCACATCAGCATGTGTTTGTGTCTGCGCAATGGGAGGTTGTTTAGTGTTTTTATTCCAGAAACGAGAACCCAGGGGAACACTAAGGGAAGACGAGGGGCATTTTACGTCTCATTTGTCCAGTTTCTGTCAGGATGCATTACTCAAACCTCACTGGCCCAGATGCAAACATATACACAGTGACGCAGACAGTATTGCTTTTCTTTCATCAGTGAGTAATGAAACTCCAAAGGACCTCTGTGACACCAACAATTGCATGGTGATACAGTCCGCCCATAACATTAGATCACGTTGCCGCCTTTGCCTAGGCTGTCAATACACACACACACACACACACACACACACACACACACACACACACACACACACACACACACACACACACACACCACACACACACACACACACACACCACACACACACACACACACACACACACACACACTGTTATCATTACATGTGAGTGGTATTTTCACAGTGCCATCCACTTGTGTGGAAGCTTCCCCTCATTTGTCACCATTGCCGTCTCCGTGGTTGACTCAAGCCATCTATCACTCATGAATGGCAACAAAAGGTGATTCATGGGGTCAATATAAGCCAAGGGCCAGTTAGGACCAGGTATTATTGTCGGGAGGGAGATTGGCGCTGGATAGAGCTTGTGGAAATTGTGCTGAAATGTGGCTCGCAAAACGTCGATCCATCATTTAAGCTGCTCAACAATTATTTTTATGTGTTTACATTTGCTAAGCTTCGCCATAAATTATTTCTTTTGTCGTCCAGCTTGCAACATTATTCAGCTTTAGTGCTTGGATGGCATCCTCACGTTTTAACATATGGGTCTGAGTAACCGTTGACGTCCATGGCAGCCAGGTGGGCACAGCGCTTGACGCCCACACACAGCCCGCCACGAGCCCGCTCCTTGACCTCCTTTGACTCGCCCTTTACGTCGCCATCGCTGGCCGGGGGGAGGTACTGCAGGCACAGCAGCAAACGACCTCTCTCCTCTAGGCTTCTCTGCTGCTCGGTCTCCCACTGATAGAAGGAGGGGACACAAAAGACAGAAATTCAGGAAAAAGGTGCGTGAGCTGCATTTTTCTTTTTTAGATTATTGATTCAAAGGTCAGCGATTCTGGAAAATGCTGTTTGTCAAACTTACTTTTTGTTAATATCAGTGAATAACTCTTCACAATTCACAACCTGTCCGTACAGTGTCTGTATTTTGACAGAAAATGGATTTTGACAACAAGCATTCTCCATAATTGCTGACTCCACCTTTAAGGTTTAGGGTTAATATTGAAAAAGATGCATCGAAGGCTTGTTGTGCCATCATCTGCTAATTACACAATAAAGGTAGTTGTTCTCTAAAGCAGCTGTTTTCTATATTTTTACATTACCAATGGATTAAATTACTATGTGAAATGGAAAGAGAGTCACTTGGAGTGATGGACGCTCAGGGCATTACCTCTAAACCCTGCTGTTGTTCAGCTTTTTAGAAACTTTTGGCTAATTGTTTTGGATGTATGTCCCACTGCTTTATTGTCCACTCTCATGCTGTCATCAGGCATTTTGATAGACTCACTGTACTACCCCTGCTCATCACCAGAACTTCACACATTTAGTGACCAACTGATTAATTGTGCCGCTAAAGAACCAGATATTTCTCTCAGTAGTTGGTCAAGAGCAAAGACTGGAGGAGCCTAAAACAGTGGCACGTATGCTCTGCTTCGTCTTAACATGCTCGACATATCAACCTAATAGGGTGAAAATATGACAGTGTTGTGTATAGTGAAGCAGTTGAGGAAGGTTTAAAGCTTTAAAGAGTGGATCCACAGCAGAAATCAAAGCAAACGTTATCAACTATTGCAACAAGTGACTGGCTAAATGCTACAAGTGTAGCAGTAGCAGAGTTCTTTACGGTTCAGCCGATATAGGCTGGACCTTAAAGCGGCCAGTGCAAACAACTGAGTACATTTCATAAAAATTCAAAGTTTTATTAGAAATACATGTCATTTTCTCATTCAACAGTTACATGATCTTTCTTGATGCACTTTTACTTCCTTCACTGTGATGTAGTTCATCTCTCTTCTCGCAGCAGACACACCTACATATTGCTCGGTGACTCATCTAACGTTTGAGCTCGTCTGCCACAGATCACAGACAAACCCCACCCACAATGTCATTGTGATAAGCGGGAGTGCAATCAGTACCATGGGAAAGACCTGTTTTGGTCAAACCTTAAAGTCGTATGAACTTTGTCGCTGCCGGGCTAGAGTATTTTTCATGTAGAACATCAAACTGTTAGCAAAGCATTTGACAACAACTGGAACAACAGAGCAGATTAAAAGTGACAGATGAAAGAAAGCGCGGAAACGGCAGCAGAGGTTAAAGAAGGGGGGGAAGACGATGTTCCCATAGGACCGTGACTCACCCTCATGGTTATACATGTATTTTATTTATAGGGAAGCTGCTCGTTGACTATTTTTGAGACTTTCATCACTACAGCTGCAGCTCAAGTTATGTTTGCTGTTTCATCAAAGACCATCATATATTTAATGTGAAATGGGTTCATCACTCATCTACTGTATTCTTTTCACAAAATGTCTTCTCCCCTCACATCAGTCCGTCTCTCATCAAGTCTTATCTTAAGGCGAGAGGTGCACAGAGCTCTGACGATCAATATCCCACACGCCCAACACTCTTTAATTTCTTTAATTGTCTCAACAGCTTGCCCCTTTTCTGTTTTCAAATTATCCCTTTTCCCATTTTTCAATGGCTCCTTGTCTTTGTTTCTCTCTTGGTGTCATCATTACTGTCAACAGGCAGTTGACCATTAGCGTGGATAATTTGCAACAGGTATGTGGTAATGAAACAACTCAGAGCGTCGCAGATCGATAGTGAGCAACTCATTAGGAAGGTGGAAACAAGCAGGCGTCAATGTGCAGACAGACGGCTACACGCGTGCTACAAGCACACACGGTGACAAGAAGAATAGGGAAGGGGAAAATGTATGGGTGGGCTCTGCAACCTTGAATGTGGTGAGAAACTCAATTGCAGCTGTGCCACTGCTGCCCTCCTAATGGCGTTAGAAAGACTACACTGGCCCTTTGGACCTGCCCCTTGGTCAATTTTAACCCAAAATGGCATGGGAGGATTGGCTCTGAAATTCATTATTTACTTTAACCAGCTCCTAAGTTGGAATGTTAGTTATAGAACAAAATCAGTGTTTTCAAGTTGTCAGTCCTTTTACAGAAATCATGTGAACTTCTTCTTAGTATAATCATTTAATGCATTGGCATTATTCTTTTTTTGCATTAACCTGTAATTGTCACTTTTTCAACAGCAACAATTACAAAATTGGATGAGTAGAAGAACTGTGCAATCGGTTTGTAGTAGCTTTGATGTAAAGCATGCAGCAATTTGTAGTAGACGCTTTAATTTCAATGTCACACAACCTGCAAGTCCAAAGACAGACAGACAGACATAACTACAGACAGACAGACACACACAGGGAGGGTGTGGTGCTCACCTCTCTCAGGTAGCAGGAGATCCCTCTCAGGGCCGTGCTCATGGCGGTCGGTGAAGGCAGCTGGAGGCAGAGAAGGCAAAAAGAATAATAATGAGGGGAATGTGACTGGCAGAAAAGGATAGCGGAGCAAAGCAAGGAAATCAAAATGTATGGATGTGTGGAGTCGAAGGAGAAGCCACTTTGAAATTAACAAGCCTGACACAGTGTCTGCCTGGCAGGAGGACAGAGGGGCTTTAGCGTTTGATCACAGGCAGCCCTTTCCAACTCACGAAGAACAAAAAGCACCCTCCCATCCTCTGTTCACACAAATGCCCCCCCACCAGCTCCACTCCACTTTTATTTTTTAATCCATTTGTTTCTCATCTCTCTCTTTTGCTCTCCCTCGGAATTAATGCCTCTCCTCTCCTTTCATCCACTCCCCTCTTTCTCCTCTCCATTTATTCTCCCTATCTCTTTTCACATTTGTGACCCGGCTGACATTTAGCCAGCACAAAGAGCTATTTGTTGGCCATAAGAATGCATATGATACTCTGTACCCCAATTATATTTGTAATTTTTAGGCAAGAGTCATCTCAATTATGTCAATAAGCCGATATGACAGCCTGATATGGGCCAAACGCAAAACACAAGATGTGGCCCAAAGTATGAAGCTTTGGTTCTGGAGCTGTTGATCTTGTTTTGGGCTGTGTGCTTTCAATTTTGTGACAACAGTCTGTTGAAGGCAGACTTTTCCCGCTCCAACCTAACAATCCCCGCGTGCAAATGTTTGAATGGTGACTTCCAGCCAGACATCATCGTTCAACATGAGAGGACAACCTTACTAATGTAATGCTGTTTGCTGAGTGTGAACAAAATTCCTGCAACCTGGATTTAAAAGCTAGTTGAGAAGACTTCCTACAAGAAGAGTGGAGGCTGGTACAGTGGCAGATGAATTATTCCTGGTTTGGGTTAATTTTTTCATTTGCATATCATTCTCAAGTGTCCGCATACTTCATTCAAGTGCCCACATATTTGTTTTCTTATGCAGTGCAACTGCTTAGGCATTTTATAAATAGTGATATAATAGTCGGCCTTTGCAACAGTAACTTTACAGAGACATTGGCATTTAATATGTTTTGTAACCTAGGTGTGTGCTCATCATTGGAGTGGATAAGTATGTCTAATAAATACTGATGTGTCCTGCTTTCATACATCAGGTTCTGAGTCACACAGGAAGCCTTATTATATTGAACATAACTGTGACTCCCAGTCATTTAACTCTCTTGTACACTCTTGTTTTCCTATTTACTTTTTCTCAACCCCCCCCCCCCCCCCCCCTTCCCACACCCTTCTCACAGGAGGAGGATGCTCCAAACAGATGTTAAAGTGTTTGGTCTGGTCAGGCTTCACACGGCGCAGGGCCACCCGCGACTCCCCGATGAACTCATTATGCGTCAGCTTGTCTTCATCGCACACCGACACCCTAGGAGTGAGAGACAGAGGAGGGCTGATTGTTAGGCAGAGACAGAGTTAGAAAAAAATGAAACCATATGCATATGTGTGTATCTGCCTACGTGTGAAACAATTTTACATGTTGTGACTCTTAAAGAATCCCTGACGATTTGGTAACATTTTAATGAGGGAAGGAAATATTCGACAAAAACCCGACCTGAATTAAAAGGGCACACAATCAGAAAAAAAACACATACATAAAACCAGCATCGTTCAAGTGGCCTAATTAGCATTTTCTCTGCCCGTTGGGATGTAGAAAGTGTGAAAGTGCAGCATGCAAGGTGAAGTCAATCCATTATCTATGTGCCTCGCAAACCTTTACACCTAACATACTGTAGCCCGAAATGCACAAGTGGGTGGGAGCAGCAGTGAGGAAAGGAGTGAAGGCGATGGAGAGAGACTGGGTATAAAGTTAAATCAAAAGCCGCTGGGCGAGGGATGGAGTGACTGTGGAGTGACTGGGTGGGTGAGAGTGGGAGATAAAAATGTGAGGGTTTATTAAAATTTGTGTGTGTGTGTGTGTGTGTGTGTGTGTGTGTGTGTGTGTGTGTGTGTGTGTGTTTGAGAGAGTGAGTGAGTGAGTGAGTGAGTGAGTGAGTGAGTGAGTGAGTGAGTGAGTGAGTGAGTGTTTGGGAGAGTGAGGGAGAGAGAAAGGGAGGGGGGGAATTCATGCCTATGATTTCTGCCTGTAAATGTCTATAGGCAGGAGGAGTGGAAAATCAGTATGCTATAGCCTATGCTAACATAGATCCGGTGTGACTAGCTTTTTCTGTGCTCCTTGTACATTTGAATGAAAGTAGAACAACCAAGAAGGCAATCCCTCAGAGGAGGCGTCCACATATGAAAACAAAAATTCCATTACTGTCAGAATGAAACGTCACGGTCGCCTGCTGCTTTCGGTTTCATGTTATAAAGTAGAACTGTAGAAGGTGCAAGAGGCCAGTCACATGGGCCAGATATGTGTAAGCATCCCCAGAGGTAGTTTCTAGTCAGGTAGCTTGCCCAAAAGGAGACCTGAAACCTTCAGCATCGATAGTGAGGGGAAATGAACCCAGGACAGATTAAAAATGGAAGAAAGAAAAAGACAGAAAAGACAGAGAGATGAAGTCAGTCAGAGCTGAGAGGTGAAAGATGTGATGTATGAGTGAGATCACACAGCTGTGAGAAAAAAAAGCTTGAGGATAGACAGTAAATAAAAGTAGGCCCACGCTAGGTCAAAGTGTGAAGCACAATGTCACACATTACGAGGTGATATACCCATTCTACTGTCAGTATGACAGCTCACGTTCGTTCACGCCAGACATGTGACTAATAGGCTACATGGTCACTGCTGCCGTCTTCAGTTCAAGTGACAATTCAAAGGCTGCAACCGCTATGAGTATAGTCATGAATACATAGTGACACCTTTTATGGAGGCTCATTTCTGCCAGAAAAATAATTATAAAAAGTTAGATATCATCTAGCTCAAACTAGATATTCCATTAAAATGTTGAATTATTTTCTGATAATACTAGTATCTAATTCTCAGTAGATCGTTTTTCATTTATAAGACAAATAATTTACTTACCGTTATTGTATTTATTTTGAATTTTACTGTAAAGGAGAGCGAAAAATCTAAATTCTTAATGAGAGGTTTAACTCAATTAATGTATTTATTTGTGTCATTCCTTACTTTTTATCTAAGCCTATATATATTTGGGGGCGCCTTTAGCTCAGTTGGTAAGGCGTCCCCCTCCCGGGCGGGCCCAGCAGCAGACCCGGGTTTGATTCCCACCCGCGGTCGTTCTCTGCATGTCACTCCCCTCTCTGCCCCATTTCACCTCTGTCTCTCTGCACTATCAATAAAGCATAAAAATGCCCAAAAAATATCTTAAAAAAAAAAAAAAAAAAAGCCTATATATATTTATATACAGTATATCCTTTATATCTTATTGTGGAAAAGCTTATTGGCCCATATCGTCCAGACAGTTGTGAATAAAAAAAAGACCTTCCTTCCCGTCATCAGAGAGCAATATACTGTAAATAAACAATTGTAACTTGTGAATGGCATTTTTCAGAAACTGTTGTGGGAACAGCTATTCCATATTCTACTGCCTGCAGCGTCTGGTTTTAACTTGGAGGAGAAAAACCAATAACACAGCAGCATTTTCTCCTGTTGATAAAAAGGAAGAGTTCTGCCCTTTTTTAAAGAGATGTGGCATTTATTGTGGTATCATTGAGTTCTGTTCGAATTGGAAAAACCGTCCTTTGCTGTGATGGATCTTGTTTCCCCTGCGTTGTACGTGTTGACATTTAGTTTATTTAGTACTGACACTGGCTTTCTTAATGTTAATATTTCAGATGGCTCAAATATTGACTGCCATTTATCCTTTTAGATACAGTGGAAGTAAAATAAAAACACTATACAAGACAACAATATTGGCTCATAAAGCTGTATGTGAAATGTGTAATAATTGTCTATATAGGGTTGGATGTTTCCTTTCAAATTTTCCCTAACAGCACTCCTAATTTTTGATCTGTTACATAAACCAGATTTAACTGAATGTTGTTTCAGATATCAGTGCATTGCAGTGGACAAAGTTCAACATGTTTTCATGTTTCAATAAGGTTAACCTTCCTGTCCCCTGATCTTTAGATGCCTCTGCTGAATGAACACAGTGTCCTCGGTTCAACACAGTGAAGAAGGGGCCAGTCTCCTCTAATTTCCCTCGAGAGATCACCGGGCGAACCTATTTAAATCCCAAGTTTTAGTCACAGGCAGAGACAATTCGCAGCTTTCGTCACCTCTGGCGGGGGGTCAATGAAATTAAAACACCCTGCGGTGCCTAGTCTGACCTCAATCTGTCACTCCAAGTTGGAAAGAAAGAAAGGAAGGAAGGGAGAAAGAGAACGGATAGAGAAACCAATAAAGAAGGATGCTTTAGAAGGAGAAATGAGGTGCGGAGATCTCAGCTGATCCTAGTGGACAGGAGAGATGTGAGGAGCGGAAAGCACATAGGTGAGGTGACAGAGGGTTGGATCAAAGCATCAGCAGAGATAGGAGAGAGAAAGGATAAAGGCCTATAAAGCAAGAGCCGAGGACTCTTTGACTCAGATAGACGATAAGAAAATCCTTTGTAAGCAAGAGACGGCTTCTGATGGGCAAGACACAACAGAGTGGCAAGGGATGTGAAGGAGACAGAAATAGCAAGAGAGAGAGAGAGAGAGCCTCGAATGCAAACATTTACCGGAGTGTTTTGCGGTACATGTCTTCCTCTGTGATACCACAGTAGGTGAGCGTCTCGTTCCACACCGGGTTCAGCGTGTTGCGGACTGTCTTGGTTTTCAGTTTATTGGCCTGAGAGGAGGAGAGCAAAAAGCAATAATGTATTTTTTTTCTCAGAGCTGTTAACACCAGCAGCAACCTCAAGAGAAAAATCATTTCTTAGAGGTTTTGAGGTCCTTTTGTTTTGGATCAGATATACTGGTCTTCACTTGCATTTTACATAACGCAGCCCAAAGCGAGAATCATAAAGTATGTGCACTGAAAAATCCCCGGTAACAGATTATTGAAGGTCTGTTTCAATTGTAAAGAAAATGAGCAGTATAAACAAAGGTCTAATAATAAACCAGACCTTGCAGGCTCCCGGCAGAAGGTGCAGCTTGACGTAAGGATCAGCCAATCCATTGAAATCCATCGGTTTCAGACCCTAATAGAGACAGAGGGAGATGATTTAAGAGAGAGAGAGAGAGATAAAATAATTGGGGGAGAACATTGCTGCCCACACCAGTACTAAAGTGTTAAATAATTACCAGGCTGATGAGGGGTTCATTTACAAATTGAATCTAAGCACGGTGGTAGAGAGGTGGTGGGGTGGCTTTTAATTTGACGGATAGTTTCAGTTGACCAGTGGGACCACTTAGTGCAGAGAGGCTTTTAAAGGTTGTAGAATTGAAGGATGAAACATCCTCTAATAAGATGAGAATAATTGAGAATCTGTGTTTCTGATGCAAAATGCAATTTGAGGTGAAGGTCTGTTTGACCCATTGCTACAGACTTTTATTTTGAATTAGAGTGGTGCCCAGTTACAACACTTTTAGCAGCTATTTAATGAAGTTGTAAGCCAGGGAAAAAGGAACCAGTTTTATTAAGCCTATTTTGGCAGCTGTATAAGCTCTATTCTGGTAGGCTACAGGGGTGCTTCGACATCAGCGCTAACATTAGCATGCTATCATACCCCCCAAAACAATTCCACCTATTGATGTAACAGGCATGATATTTTATGACAATGGTTCAAAATGAAATGGTCACATTTGGTAATATGCACTTAATTAGTTAGACAGTTGTCAAGACATTTAACTGGAAAACAAAAATGTCAACCTCAACCTCCAGGGACCCTGAATGTACAAGATTAAATGGCAGCCCATCTAATAGTTGTTGAGATATTCCCAAGCTGGGATAAAGAGGTCAAATGTGAGAATGGCTTAAAAACAGATATTGCAGCAAGAAAAAGTACCTGCTTTGGTGGATTTTTCAGAGGACAGTATTTACCTTTGCTTTCAGGACTGTGCAGTGTAAGGAGCTGGTGGCTCTCTCATACAGAAGATCAAACTCTAACGTCCCCAGGGAGGCTGCAAGGCAGTTGATAAAAATGTGCCAGTTACTTCAGTAATTACTTTTCAGCAAATGACTTTATTAGGTTGTATAGAGAATGATGGCAGGAGGAAGTACAAATCGGCTATGGACTATCAGAAAAAAACTGTCTATCCTTGCCTCAAAGCTGGGGTGGAGGATTTGGGGAGAAAATGGCAGTTGGGATAGAGATTCGAATCCAAATACCTCAACCGCTCCACTTGTTCTCTTTGGTCCCTCCCCTATGGTCCCTCCCTGATACGCTCTCTACACCAACAAAGTTGTGCCAAAGTGAATGGATAGTCCCAACAGCCAATAAGAACAGAGAATCGGGGCCTCGCTCTGATTGGTCAAAGTGTACAGCTCGTGTTAATTTTGACCAATCAGAAATCACATACCCCAGCTTTAATGAAGACACTCAGAAAATCCCATTTGAACATTTCCTTACTCACTCTCTTCCAATCTCTCATGAGTTTGACGAGAAGATTGATATACGTCTACAGTCTGCAGCTAATTAGCTTAGGTTACCATAGACTGGAAACGGTGAAACAGACAGCTAGTCTGGCTGGTCTAAGGTAACCAGAGCCGGCCCGAGGCATAAGCGAACTAAGCGGCCGCTTAGGGCCCCCGACTGCCTGGGGGGCCCCCTAAAAAAAATAAAAAATAAAAAATTTGAAATTTGTGTGTTTGATATTAACATCATATTATGCAAATGTGAGTTATCATACAAAAAAAGGAATACAATTTTTTGGTCTAGATAATTAATATGTAATGTAATCAGTTCATCTGGGAGGAAATCCGAAATTATCTGATCATGTCACGTTCACATCCATGCACAGTGTGTATTGAGTTTATTTAAAAACAATTGGAAATGGGGCTGCCCTCAGTTGCCCATGCACTGTGTATAGTCTATAGCCTATTTCAGCCTCGTCTGTGGAAAAAAAAGATAACTGGACAACAGAGTTCTTTTGCTTCGTTCCTCACACTGCATTTAAATGCATTCATAATATTACAGAGAAATATGTCCCGTAAAAGAAAAAGAGCACCAAGCCCATCCCAATAATATTTTATTTTATATTAATATTTTTATGGAAAATCCATGTGTCCTTCTTCAATAGCTTCTAACTCATCTGACCCAGTGTCTCCAAATTATTTGTTCACACAAAATTTCTCAGATTTAGCCTCTTAATTTCCCTCTCAAAGTACACCAGATTCATGCATTTCACTTTAAAAAGGTTAAAAAAATCTCCCGGGGGGGCATACCCCTGGACCCCCCTAGGAAGGTCTGAATCTCGGCTGTCTAATATTTTCACACAGCTCCACAGTGGAGGCACTAGCGGAAAACACTGGGTGTGTGAATGATATTTAACAAAGTTCTAGTTTCTAGTTTCAGCAGCGCTAACATTGGAGAGGGGCCCCCTAATCATATTTCGCTTAGGGCCCCCTGAAGGCTTGGGCCGGCTCTGAAGGTAACACATAATAATACTGATTACCAACACTTGTAGAGTACCAACCGCAATAGGCTATATCTTGTTTGTTCAATTGTAAAACTATAGGAAGTGACCTTTTCCCCTGTAGGCTACTGCCAAGAAATGATCTCTGTTAAATCACAACTTCTTCTCACTTCTACACTGTAGTTTTTGTACAGGCTAGCTGTTTTCCCGTTACCAGTCTTTTTGCTAAGCCAAGCTAACCAGCTTTATTTTTATTTAACCTTTACTTAGGCCTTTAGGCAAGGACATAATTTACGGGGGGGGGGGGGGGGGGGTTCTCAAGAGATAGCCTATCTGGTCACACAGCACCAGTACAACACAAAGTCACAGGTGGACAGGAAAGAGACACACATCAAACTAAAACTTGGAAAAGTAAAGAGTGCAAATGTGCACAGTAATTAGAGTTTGAATGAAACCAGGTCATCACTTTTCAGGTGACTCACTGTTATCGTCGCTGTCACAGCTGTCGATCTCGATGGAGGTGTCCATGCTGCTCATGGCTGACAGTGACCCTCCTCCGCCCGTCGCCCCTGGTAACAGCGGTGACAACAGACAGCTGCTCCCTCCTCCTCCACCGACGCCCCCTCCCCCTTGGACCGCATGCCTGGGGCTGAGAGTGGCGGGCGCTGCCACCTGATTGGGCGAAAGCGGCTCAGAAAAGGAGGAAGTGGGCGAAAGGCGAGGAAAGTAGGCAGAGATTTGACGGATGGGGCGGATGGGGCCCGGACAAACGTCAATAGCCATGTGCTCCTGGATGGCGACGGCTAAACTTTTTCCTTTTCGCACAGTCATAGGGCTGCGATAGGGCTGCGGGGAAAGAGATGGATTAAGATTATTCCGGAATTTGTTCGTCCGAAGCAGGAGTGAAAAAACTGATCCGCAGACATGAGCTGTTGATCTCCATTCTAGCTCTGCTGTTCCATGATAAGTAAGGTAAGTATAAATGAGCGAAGTGAGATGGTCGGTGATTAATGAGATCTTATCCTGTGTCTTTCTCTGAGATATCATATCATTACGCCTAAAGAGTTTCTCATTTGCCATAAGAGGAACTTGTCGTAGGAAATTTATCCCATACTGAAATCTCCTTCAATATAATTAGAACTTAGAAGACTTAAAGCCACTACAAGTAACATTGCACGTTGGCGGCCCCTTTGGACAAAAGCGGTAGTATTTTTACGACGCCAGCTGTCGTGAAGCTGTTTTCTAGCTCGTGCCGGGCGTGCGAGATTCAAACGATCAGGAAGCAATAGGCTATAGTGCATGTCCCGTGTGTTGAAAGTGTGAGGGCACCGGACTCTTTTCGGCTCCGTGAGAGTGGTTAGTGACACAGCATCAACTAATGCCAGTCAGTGCTACACACACCTGATTGCAATGAGTTGATGCAGTGTCACCTCTCACGGAGCAGAAAGATTACGTGTCCTCACAAAAAGCAAATGAACGAGAGACGGCAGTTAGTATGGATCACGATGAGGTAATGTGTTTATGTTGTTGTAAATAATGACTATTTCAGATGAATAATGGTCATCTGATGATGCTGGTGAAGCAAAGTAAACTTTGTTTTAGTAGGCTACCGCTCATTCATTTAGGAGTAAACACCGCAGTCTAGGTTCGCTCGCGTGAAATTGTGTATACGTTGCTTGGCAACGCCCTACCGCCCGCCTATCTCTCCCTTTATATTTTCTTCATTGCATTTTATTTTTTTTCTTTGATGGTTCAGCCCCGTTATCAGTCATTATGACGGCAAACAACTGTCTCAAACAAGGCTCCCGCTCCCCTTCCCTCACCTGGAAGGATAGGCTTCTCAAATCGTGTGCTGCGCCACACTGAAATCTGCGACCAATATGGATATGTGACCATAGAGCATGCAGGCGTGAACCGAAAATCGGACTGGGTGTGCGACCAGACCAAATGCAGTAATAAAAACTATATAAAAACGTCCTTCTTTGCACTGATGGTTTCGTTTGCTGTTAAAGGTAATTTATGGTTATCAGAGGAAACATGAGGCTGTTTAAAAGATATTTAAATGTTACTCGGAGCTGCTTTAATAGTAAAATGACAAAATACAGAAGAATGTGTGTGAAACATTTGCATTTCAATGAAGTAGATCTGAATAAGCTCAAGGATATCAGGAAAATTAGAGGATAATAGGACAATATGGGTCTCCCTCAAATCCCTGATTAAATTGCAGTCTGTGTGAGCCGCCAAGGCACGCGTGTTATCTTAAGTGCTTTACAAATCCTCCATCGGCAGACAGGTAATTACGGGATGAAGACTTTCACAGGCTCTTCAGTACACTCTGACGGACAGAAGAGCCCTGTGGATTATATAAAGTTGTGGTAGCAGGGAGTGAGGTTGATCACAAGACCGAGGTGTCTGCTCTCTTCCCAAAAATACAAAAAATAGGTGGGTGGATTACAAGTACCTTACATCTTTTGTTGTCTAAAGACAGCAGGCCTTGAGGGGGCGTTCTGTCCTCGACACTGAACAAATCTCCCCCCTTCTTATCGATCCAAACTGAAACCGACATATGTGCAGTGCCAACACCTGCACTTTCTCCGTTTTGTCTGTAAATTGAGGCTTCGAAATATCAAAATGAATATAATCTCAGGACTCTCAGGGAAGGTGTTCATATTATGGACCAAATTCTGGCGACTGAAGGGACTGTAGGTAGCTTGAGAGGTAAATCAGTATTTTTTGACGATCATTAGACAAAATTCTTCATCTCTTAAAGCTCCCATATTATACACTTTTCGGTTCTATTATACACCATATTATATGGTCTTAGTGGTCCCTAATACGTTTTTCTTTAATTGTTTGCTGAAAAAAACTTTCAGATAATTTATTGTACTATGCTGATGTTCAGCTAATCTCACAATGGCCTATTTTTTAAAAAGAGCTGCAGCTCGCCTCGTAAATATACAATCTTTGAGCTGCCCCCGCCCCCTGTCCGGAAGCGAAGCCAGATACGCCTCGCCCTCTGTCTGTTTGTAAACAATGATGACGTATTTGCTGGGCCTGTTAGCGCAGTTAGCCTACCCACGAGAAGAACCAAGTCTAGTGCTAGTAACGCGCTTTGAACAGTTTGACATTACCTATTCTTGTCTACATGAAAGACTATGTTCATACAGATGCACTGACTTGCCGTTTCCAAGCTAATGGAAACGGCATGTTCACAATAAAAATGCTGCAAAAGATGGTGGCTACTGCGAAGCTAGCTCGGGAGCTACCGGCTAAAAATACCACTAAAATCAGTGAAAAAATTATCTTCAAAGTTGACTTCTACACTATTAAGTTCCAATCCTTTGTCCTGTTAAAAACTAGGCATTTCCACACTGGTGTGGGTAATAGAATTATATTTTTATGAGCAAAATGTAACCCTGTCAATATAAGGGCTACTAAAGCATTTATTGTAGGGCTAATGAAAGCTATACTTATTTAAAATGCTGTACTAAGAGAACTCTTTTTTTGTTTTAAGTGTTTGAAAAGGTTAGCTTGATTTTATTATAAGTGCCTTTTATTTTGAAACTCTTACGTATGAACTCTGAACTCTGTAAAGCGCGAGTAGTTGATTACAGGAGAGTTCCGTGAGTTGCGCAGAAAGAGAGATGAGACGGAGAGAAACACACGTTGTCGTTAATGCTCCGAACTAGAACCGAACAAGCAACTGTTTTGTTTACTGAATTTTATCAGAATACCCTCAAACTAACTAAATGTCAGAGCGACGTTGTTCTTTTGGGATAGACGTGAAGCTACCTAATTTCTTTTGTTGTTTCGCGCCGCCACGCGGACACCTTTTTGATGCTGCGGGAGAGCCCCAGTGTGTTCTTTTTCCCTTTGGTCAGGTTTTCTTTTGATGTTCGAATTCCACATCCAGTCCAAAGATGGCGAGCTAGTACTGAACCAGGATCCACTGTGATGAGTGATTTGAGTTGAAATTCTTTGGACTGTGAGTTATCTAATGCCCTGCACTAGTGGTAGGATTCGCACGCCACTACTCTTCTGCATACCGTGCAACGAGAACTCTTTACGGAACTTTCATAACTTATTGGTGTGATTAACACCATATGGTCCGAGTTAAAATACCCCGGGGTACATTTTCTTTATTCCTTTTTTTTACTTGGGCCCAAGGTTATGTGATTTATTTGTTTTTATGTGTTTTTTTTATATTGTGTCGAAAGATATATGTTGAAAGTGAAGATCTCTACTGTTATTGATAAATCTTTAAATAATACATCATAAAACTAAACTTACTGTGTTGTCTCATTAATCATCCATCCTGCTCTAGTAGTCGAACCTAACAATCTGGCCCAGAATATTGTCTTACATTGAAATTTAAATCTGCTAATCCAAGAAGGTGTTACAAAAAGCTGAATGCTTGTCTCGAAGCTAGCTCGGAAGCTACCGGCTAAAAATACCACTAAAATCAGTGAAAAAAATATCTTCAAAGTTGACTTCTACACTATTAAGTTCCAATCCTTTGTCCTGTTAAAAACGAGGCATTTCCAGACTGGTGTGGGTAATAGAATTATGTTTTTATGAGCAAAAGCTGAATGCTTGTCTCGAAGCTAGCTCGGAAGCTACCGGCTAAAAATACCACTAAAATCAGTGAAAAACATATCTTCAAAGTTGACTTCTACACTATTAAGTTCCAATCCTTTGTCCTGTTAAAAACGAGGCATTTCCAGACTGGTGTGGGTAATATAATTATGTTTTTATGAGCAAAAGCTGAATGCTTGTCCCAAAGCTAATAGCTATACACCAGTCAGGCAAAAATACCAATAAAAACATTTCTTTCAGTTTCACTGTTTGAAAAAACCCAGAAGTAGCTTCCTATCCGTTGTGTTATTAAAAACGAGGCATAGACTGCTGTGGTTAAGATAAATTAGTGGAGTATGAGCAAAAGCATTCTGTGTTGGTGTATGTAACATTCAGGCTGTACTATGGGCATCCTGTCGCTTTGCGGGGAAAGTAACATGGCTGTTGCTTGGGAAAATTTTCCAGAGGATCTCGGGGCCGTGGACCAATAAGAAATGGGGGGGGGGGTGGGGGGGGTTATCATAGACTACTGCACGGTGGAGGGGAAGCATGGACATATAAAGAAAATATGGGGATGTGGCTGTGCAGTTTATGACGTCATAAACTGCGAGAATTCTGAACGGAGTATATTGGGGGGGGAGGGGTGGGGGTTTCAGAAAGGGGGAGAGTGAGAAAAAGAGAGATTGTTATTTTTTTGATATTTTGGCAGTCTCTAGGCACACCGTGTACCCATGGATATGTTGGAACACATTTAAAAAGTGCATTTAGCATAATATGTGACCTTTAAAGGTGCTGTAAGCGGAATGGTTCTTTTAGCTAACTTCCTGTCAGTTACTGCAGTTAGCAGTCCCCTCGCTCGTCCCTACGTCACCACATTAATGCACTGCGGTCTTCAAGCAGCAAGTTATCTAGCATAATCTCAGATCCATAAGTGTGATAAAACATGATAAAAACCATCAAAACAGACATTGGGAAGGATTTTTACCTGCTCCGCCATTGTAGGCGCATACACATTCACCCATCTGTTGTTCTGGCGTGCACCGGCAGTGAGACCATGGAGTGTATATATGAGTGAGACGAATTTCGGTTTGTAGCGTTCTTTCTTCTGATTGGATAAACATTTCGGGATACTTCAATAAGTTTATTTGCCGATTACGTGCAAAGCAGCTGACTGAGAGATCGGCTTTATGAAACGCGCACATTATGTAAGTGATCACTGTATGAATAAAGCGATTTTACACTTATATTAACATAAATAAACCGCTTACTTCACTTTTTAATCTTAATCTTCTAAATCTCAAACCTGCATCCATCAACAGTGTCTGTACAGATTAAACCACCAACATATGTTAATCAGTGAGCTTTAGATATTCTGGTAGGAGGATTTTGTTTCCATCGAAAAAAGTCAGGCTACCTGGATCCCTGTTGCCAGTCTTTCTGCTAAACTAAGCTAAGCTAACGGCTGAATTTACCGTAGGCTACATGAATTAACAGTGGTATCAGATTCTACAAATGTTAGAATACTTTATTATCAATGTAGCTTTAATTGAATGTTTTCCTTTAATGAGCTAATATTAGAGTCTTCAGTCATCTGGATTATGTCAATATAACCAATGACACCCTGGTGAAAAACCCTTACTGTTGACCTTCAGCAGAATTACAAGCAGGGGAGGGTCATTTGTCACGTATGGTGCGATTTCCCTGCTGTGTATACACAACAGTGGGAGATGTTCACTGCATCTCAGCCTCACCTCCCTTTTTTGGCTCGAGATGACACAAACTTCGGGAACATGCCGCTGTGTGCCAGCCTCCAAACCTCAAACTAAATTGACTGACAGTACTTTGATTGACCACTGGCTCTGGAATGGGACAGGATGGACATCTTGGCTCTAGGAAAAACCATCACTAGCCATGTTGGGGCCACTGAGGTCCATCATAGAAAAACTAATGACGCCTGAAGCATTCAATGACTGGTCAGAGTTAATCACTTCTCAATTGAGTCTCACAGAGATAACAGAAGGGACGTTAAACATTGTTAAAACGAATGTGAGGTGGAAGAGTATTCCGGTGCTTATCAAAGCTACTGTGGCATAAATGAGAGTCTGTGACAATAATAAAACAACAGTGAAGCTGCATACTGAAGGAAATAATCTTAAATTAAGTGGAAGATTGCAAGACAATAAGGAGGTAAGATGGTAAAAACACTTTAATGAAACTTCCTGTGAAGATGATGATGATGATGATGATGATGATGATGATGATGATTTATTGTGGAAGATTCATTAGCTTGGATGAGTTGGTAATTATGATTGCTCTTATGAGTAATATATAACCCTTCAAAGCACACACACACACACACATACATATGACATTAAATTTGTTCGAGCAGGCCAGCAAATACACTACCGTCATATCATTAATTATTTTCTCTCTCTCCAGACACACACACACACACACACACACACACACACATACGTATACTGCTGTCTTCGTCGACACTCATCGTCATAATGCTTTCCCTCACCCCTTAACCTTACCTTAACGAACAAAACTGAATGTCAAAATCCAAACCCCTACACTAATGCAAACGTCATTCTAACCTCATCAAGTCTGAAGTTGTACCTCAAATGTCTGTCCCAATTGGCTTGATGTCGGGCGAAATGTCCTCACTTTAAAACATGTCCTCCCTCCTATGGTTTAAAACTGTAATTGGTCCTCACAAAGCTGGGTTTCTAAGTACACACACACACACACTATGCAGCTGTTGCAGGTTTGTGAGCGAGTGCTTGTTGATATAATGTGCGTAGTCAGTTGCTTCCCGGCCCTGTCAGATGTGGCTGTAGGCTGGAGCCCCAGCAGCAGCAGCTGCACACGTACAGCCAAATGGGTGGGGGGCCTGGTGGCTTGCAGCTCGCGGGGGGAAGCAGAGGCTCACAGAGAGCTTGGGATTGATTGGGCTTATGATGCCAGCTAGCATCTCTCTCTCATCTTCTCATTTCATCAGCATCAGCATCAGCATCACCACCATCAACTCGTTGCTGAAAAGTGTGGCAATGCACGCTCACAACAACAAGTTACGTGTTTCACCTCACACTTCACAGATGTGGATGTGCCAAAGCTTGTTCACCTATGTGACTCTAAGCCTGGGAGCGCATGGCTGAACAACTTTACATAATTCCCATAGGCTACAAGATAAGGGCCCAACTTGTCAACAGCAGCTACTTGCAGTAGCCCCGTGGCTGGGCATTATGCAACCATAATGTACAGTACAGTGTTTCAGGCATTGCTCCGTTGTACATATACTTTTGAGGTTACATAGGTTCCCAGCTTCAACAGCTGCCTGAAGCCGGTAGTCATGAATATCTGTGTGCAACATGCGACGCTCCCTCCTCCTCTTTCGACTCCTTCACTTTAAATTAGAGTCACATCACAGCATGAACGCTCGCTCCTTCAAGCCCCCTCCTCTATACCTTCTTATCTCCACCTATCCTCCTTCTCTCCCCTCTTTATTGCCTTAATATCAATCCCCCAGTCTTTTTCTCAGACACCATTATTCCACCTGTAGGTTTGTGAGGATCTCATCCTCTCACTCTCTCTCTTCCGGCTGTTTTTTTTCTTCTTCTGTTGTGTCCTACATACAATCGGCCCCTGCGGTGGGCTCCCTTCACCTTTAAATAACAAGCTGCTGGCTGACAGGCAGATGGTATAGCACAGTGCCACACACTGAAGCTACTTATTAGCGCTTGACAGTCAGCACATCATTTTTAGCCAGCCACTCCAACAGTCAGCCCTTCTCAATTAGAGCCAGGTTATTTTCAGGCAGCCAGGAATTGTTAAACTTCTGTGTGTAAATGTGTTAGTGTGTGTGTGTGTGTGTGTGTGTGTGTGTGTGTGTGTGTGTGTGTGTGTGTGTGTGTGTGTGTGTGTGTCTCACGTGCCTGTGTGTGTCGGATGGTGTGAAAGAAGGTGAAAGATACAATACCAGGCTGCCACATGTTGCACCTCCCTGCTGTGAGAGAATGTTGCTGAATAAAATGTTGTCGTCTTTTTAAAATGAGTATTCTGTCATGCATAGTGAAACAAGAAAAAAATAACCACATGGACCAAAAAGACAACGGACAAGAAGTGAAGATACAATTCTAGCTATAGAGGGTGAGGGGTGGAGGAGAAAAACATAAAGAAGAGGTATGGAACATAAAAGTGGATTTTGTGCAGAGAAATCAGGGGAAGGAAATGCGTATCGATCACACAATTCAGAGCAAAAGAAGAAGAAGAAAAAAGTGTACTTACCTCAGTGATAGCACAAGTGTGAAACTCCTCATAAAAAGGAGAGGAATCCAGCACAGAGAGGAGAGGGAGACTAACTAACAGGTGGCGAAGAGAGGAGCAGAAACTAGAGAGAGGGAGAGAGAGAAAGATAGGGAGAAAGAGGGACTGATTGAGCTCTACGCAGATCATCAAACATTAAATGCACTGATAGTTCAAGTTGAGATGGAAAAGAGGAGTGGGATGGAAAGAAGAGAGCGGCATTCTGGAGGAGGAAGAAGATAAGGAGGAGGATGGAGGGAGTCAAAAGAGAGAGAGAGAGAGAGAGAGAGAGAGAGAGAGAGAGAGGGAGAGAGGCAGTGGGGAGTTATTCCTTGACATTCTGTTGTGCATGTGACTGTTTCGCCTCGCTCCCCCCCATCCCCCACCCACACACACACATACATGCACACTTGGTTTTGATACTATAGAGGACGTTGCATTGACTTGCATTCATTGCAACCCTAAAGCACAAGGTCGATTATATTCCATATTTATTCTTCATGTCAACAAGATCCCAACCCAACAATGGATTTTCCATGTGAGAAAGTGTTGCCTGATACATAAAAAATAAATAAAAAACACAATATTCAGTAATGGAAACCGTTCAGCTTAATTAAAATGAGTGACAGTCGTTCTTTGTGGCCGGCTTCATTTGCTTATAGCCACATTTGAACAAAAAAGGCAGCCAAGTAGGTCATTTAAAAACTACAAGTTTAGAGACTAGCGGTGCATTTAACTTCAATTTAGGGAGGTTTTTCTGCACTCACAATGCTGCCATGTGCATAAAATAAAACAGAATTAGAAAAATTATATATTTTGAAAATCGGCACTCATCGAAATCAGCTATTCATTTCCCACCAGTTTTACGAGGTGATGTGAGTTGGGTCTAGCAAACAACAGCCAGGGGCAGTAATGTTTAACGTAATTTTTTTTGCACTGAAATAATCCAGAGTATATCAGAACTATCCAATATTATCAAAAAGCCATTTCTTATATTTATTTATTTATGCAAAACCAAACCTTAACAAAAAATTCCATGGTTTACCTTGTGACCTGATATGATTCCCCAAAAGATAGATGAGTCCCCGTAATGTGAGCGATGCAAGTACTCACACAAACAAAGTGTATCTTATTAAAAGCAGGCTTTGTGAAAAAAACATTATATTTAAACATACACACACACACACACACACACACACACACACACACACACACACACACACACACACACACACACACACACACACACACACACACACACACACACACACACACACACACACACACACACAGTTTCTTCAGTCTCAGTTCCCACGTATAATTAAGCAAATGGTTCTTGAGTCAGTGATAGACAAGGAGGAAACATGCTATTTCCCTCTTGTGTCTATTGAAGGGACACAATTGGTGTTCTCTGTGTCTCTTGTATCTTCTCATCAGACTTGTCCCTCTCCTTGACTTGCTTCACTCTTTTGGTGTCGAGTCCACATTCCCTGAAACCCTTCGTCCATCAAAAAGAGGAGCCAGGAGGCGGTGACATAGCTTGGGCTGTTGAATGGACTCACAGTCACTGATGCTGGTCAGTATGCATGGCAGATGCACAAATACACACTGCCTCATGTATGTTCTGTTTCCATTAAATTAATGCCATGGCACGGACACGCATGACTGCATTAACACGGCAATATAACGAACACAGGCCTCCAGAGAAGGATGACTCCCACTTCTTCATAGAAACAGGTTATGCGACACACACACACAAACACACAACACAATTCAGCGAAACCACTCTGCCAAGTCTGTCTAAAAATCCTTCAATCCCATTTCACCTCTTTTGGGTCCCCTCTCCCCCCCCGACCCCTCTCCTCTTCATCATATCTCTACTTGCTTGCCTCCTGTTTATGTAAAAAACTGAAAATCTCATTATAAATGCATTGCAGTTACTTGCTCTCTCCACACCAATTATGTCAGGGACGGGTGTAAGTGCTTCAGTGAAAGCAGCTGACCACAACAATGGCCACAACTGCTCTGACAAGAACAAATGACATCAGTGAACCAGTTGGCCTGGTTACACACAGATGACAAACACTCAGGAAGGGCTTCTCGAACCAAATATAAAGTAGGAGCCACTAATACAGTACACAATGTACGCATTCTGTTGTGTAAAAATACATGGTGCAATATTATCTTCACAATGCTAATTTCATACAGATTTCATACATATACTTTAATTTATTTGCACTAAGTATGCTGTATTGTATGCAGTGGGTGTAGCATGCTTCAACTCCTTTATATATAAGGTAAAAAAACAAACATTAATCAACATTTCCGTAGCTGTGCCATTCTCAAACGTATGAACAGGTGCAAAAGAAAGAAAAATAAACATACAGCAAGACGCTAAGAAGAGCCCAGTCACAGGAGGCAGTGAAACATTTGATGTTATAATTAACATTGATTATTTGGTGCAGCCATGCAAAGCAGTGTGAAATAACACAACACAATTAGCAATACTTTTACAACAATATTTTACACAAATGAGTCAAATGACCTTTTAATCATTACGAGTTTTTTTTCCCCATACCATAAAAATGAATATACTAAAGAAAGTGTACTTCTAGACAAAAAACAGCTTGGAAAGTTTACAAGAATTAGAAAACAGAGGTAAAAAACCTATTTGCAAAGCGCTCCAGAGTGCAGTCGAAAAGTGGGTTAGCTTTCTGCAGTCACTGAAGTGAATTTAAAGCAGCTCTGAGTGACATTTAAATATATTTTAAACAGCCTCATGTTTCCTCTCATAATCATAAATTACCTTTAACAGCAAACGAGACCATCAGTGCAAATAAAGAAGTTTTTATATAGTTTTTATTACTGCTTTTGGTCTGGTCGTACACCCAGTCCGATTTTCGGTTCGCTCGTTCAGGCTCTATTGGTCGCAGATTTCAGTGTGGCGCTGCAACACGATTTGAGAAGCCTATCCCTCCAGGTGAGGGAAGGGGAGCGGGAGCCTTGTTTGATACAGTTATTTGTCGTCATAATGACTGATAACGGGGCTGAACCATCAAAGAAAAAAAAGAAAATACAATGAAGAAAAGCTAAAAGGGAGAGTGATAGGCGGGCGGGAGGGCGTTGCCAAGCAACGTATATACACAATTTCACGGGAGCGAATTAGACTGCAGTGTTTACTCCTAAATGAGTGAGTGGTAGCCTACTAAAACAAAGTTTACTTCGCCTCACCATCATCAGATGACCATTATTCATCTGAAATAGTCATTATTTACAACAACATAAACACATTACCTCATCGTGATCCATACTAACTGCCGTCTCTCGTTCATTCGCTTTGTGTGAGGACACGGACTCTTTCAGCTCCGTGAGAGGTGACACTGCATCAACTCATTGCAATCAGGTGTGTGTAGCACTGACTGGCATTAGTTGATGCTGTGTCACTAACCACTCTCACGGAGCCGAAAAGAGTCCAGTGCCCTCACACTTTCAACACACGGACATGCACTATATTGCTTCCTGATCATTTGAATCTCGCACGCCCGGCACGCGCTAGAAAACAGCTTCACGACAGCTGGCGTCGTACAAATACTACCACTTTTGTCCAAAGGGGCCGCCAACGCGCCATGTTACTCGTAGTGGCTTTAATAGTCCCTTTAAATGCTCCAACAACTTCTTAAATTGTGGACAATCTGGCAACAGGCACAGGATATGGGACAGATTGGCAGCAAGTTAACAAAATAATAATTGATAGCTTATTAGCTTTCACATTTTGTGTTGTTGTCACACTTTATAAGGTGTTTAAACGTCTTATTTCACGTGGCACTGTGGCAGAGGTCGTATATCAAACTTATTTTTAAGTCTAAAATACTACCTCTACCTGATACTCACTATCTATAATACTACTATCTGAGCTAGGCTATATCTACACATAGTACAACAAGGATAGACTTTATTTTCTATTCAAGTGAGACAAAATACAAAATACTGCACATTCCTATACAGGGCATACATATTGTAATAAGCTTTTCACAACATACAGGATAGACGTCATATAGATTTTTATAGATAGAAGATCAACATGCAACTGCAATTCCTCCAATAATGGAAATTATGGCAAACATAGGTGGGCAGATTGAACTCTCAAGGTCCTCTTTTCTCTGACTCTAAACCATGTGTGTGCAAGGTCTTTGTACAGCAATCAGAAATTATGTATTAGCTTCTCACAGCTCTCTTCTACGCTGCTTATTCAATATTATTACACAGTGAGAAGAGTTACCCAATTCTGTATTGTCTCCCCCCAAAAAAGTGTGAAATTGATGATACTCAAATGTTGGAGGGGTGCTCATGGTGTAGTGGTTAGGAACAGATATAAGATAAAAGAAGAAAAAAAGAAAGGAGAGGACAAACTTTACAAAAATAAATTTGTGAAACATGCAGACTCAAATCTTGACTGCAGAACTGTGGTGTTTATTTATGTGAATCATTAGCCTCATAAAAGTAGATTGCTTTGGACATTTCAATGAAGAGATTTTCATTCAGAACATAGAGGGAGAATGTCAGTACCAGAGTATCCTGCCTTAAAGGCGGTGATCATTACTGTTCAAGCCAAATAAAAATTGTATCACTTGAAGTGATATTTATAGGATAAACATCAGAGAATTCATCATTAGAACTGTCTCCGAGGTTTTGGTTTTTTTTTATCTAATGAAAAAAAGACACTCTCTTTTATAATAATACCTCATAAGTTTAGTCAAGGGAGTGTGCGTCAATGGAAACAGTGCAAGTATTAGCCTCGAGCATGTCTTTCGCCGATCTGAAAATCGAAAATGAGCTGCATATTATAATGCTGCATATAGGATGTGCCTTTAATCTCTGTCCCAGTTACCTTTTTCTACTTCTCCAACTCATCCCCTATGGAGTTTTTCATCCGCAGATAAGAGATGCATCTGACTAAGGTAGGAGTATTAGACATGCAGGTGCAAATTGCTTTGAAACTGAGGTAGAGACACAAACATGAAGCACATATTACAGCGTCTTCCCATCTGAAGGGATTTTTTGTAGTGAGTTATTTTTGATCCCTCAAGGAAAAACATGTTGTTTTGCGATAAACAGAGCGACATTGAGGATTGCCATATGTACACACGTTGCTGCATTCACTCAGAGAGGACATTAAGTTTACATGACTGCACTAGCGGTTGTGATGTATGCAGCTTCTTATGAACCCTGCAGCCTAATCTGGCACATTTGTGTTTTTCACAATTCGCACATGACAAGGGGATGTAAATGTATGCAGTATGTCCATGTGTGTTCATATCATTATGTACCTCACGAAGAGTAATAACCTGTCTGCAAGACGAGAATAAAAGACTCCGCCTTATTCGATAATGTGTTAGATTGCAAAAATCAATAGCCCGCAGGCTATGACAGATACTCTGTGGAAAAAGCATGATCATAACTTCAAACGGCTAGTTCCAGCTCAATCATTTTCTCATTGAACCAAATAAGGAAATCATAGATGAGAGACGGCTCTTAAAGATTATTGCCCAGCTTTTGTGGACAGCAATGGGTTCTCACCTTCCGCGAGCCATTACTATTATAGTGACTGCATGTTTAATGGTGTGGATACACTAAAAGGAAACCAGGAAATGCTGATAGGGGGTCACAAGATTACCATGATCTTTTTGAATAATAAAATGCTTTGAAATGAATAGTTACATCTGCCATAACGTCATATTCTGAGTTTCCACAGCATAATATAAATCTCACACAGCTTTGCATACATTCGCCTACAGAATGCTAGCCGACAAGCTGTTAAGTCAGCAATGTTGGAAAGCTGAGCTGAAGCGTTAGTGCTGAAATGTTCCTTGAAAATGTGAAAATGGAATCGACTTTTCCTTTTTTTGCCCAAGAATGGATACATCCAGCATTTGGTAATGTGCAGTCAACCACTTCTAAAGCTAAAATATATTATAAAAGGACATTGATATGGAAAAGGGGCTTTGAAAGGGCATTTTGAAAATGGAGATTTCTCTAACCGATGTTGGCTTTGCATCTTCATAAAGTCATTGTTCTTGGATTAATAGGAAACATTATTGGTATTTTGTACCAATAGTGGCTTTCTGCCACGGCCGGAGAGCCTCTTAGGCTGACTCAGTCTGTACTTCAATCTGTACCATTTCACAGGAAACTGAAAATTGATTCAAAACCTTAAATTAACACATGCTTTAACAAACTTTTCAGCAGTGTGAAGAATCTCCTTATCACACCGCTGACCACATGAAAGCTAATGACATCTCATTTTCAATGACTTTCACGTGGCAGGTTTGAAGGCTGTGGTTTGAACTCTGATCTTCATTATATGTTATCTGACCAATTGGTGATGTTTATCTGGAGATTAAAACATGTGACCGTCTGAGTCCATGTGTATGAATTAAGATAACAAAGGACTATCAGGATCTGAACAGATTTCTGTATGAAGCTCTAATCAGAGGGTGACATCAAATGAGATGAATTTCACACGGAAATATCAGACGCATGCTAATTTTAGACTGAGGCTGTGACAGGTTGCAGCGTAGCATCCATGAAACAAGGTCCTTATTAGGTAACATTTTAATTAAAGCAGCTCCGAGTAACATTTAAATATCTTTTAAACAGCCTCATGTTTCCTCACATAATCATACATTACCTTTAACAGCAAACGAGACCATCAGTGCAAAGAAAAACGTTTTTCTATAGTTTTTATTACTGCATTTGGTCTGGTCACACACCCAGTCCGATTTTCGGTTCACGCGTGCATGCTCTATGGTCACATATCCGTATTGGTCGCAGGTTTCAGTGTGGCGCAACAACGCGATTTGAGAAGCCTATCCCTCCAGGTGAGGGAAGGGGAGCGGGAGCCTTGTTTGAGACAGTTGTTTGTCGTCATAATGACTGATAACGGGGCTGAACCATCAAAGAAAATGCAATGAAGAAAAGCTAAAAGGGAGAGATAGGCGGGCGGGAGGGTGTTGCCAAGCAACGTATACACAATTTCTCAGGAGCGAACTAGACTCCTAAATGAATGACCGGTAGCCAACTAAAACAAAGTTTACTTTGCCACACCAGCATCATCAGCTGATGACCATTATTCATCTGAAATAGTCATTATTTACAACAACATAAACACATTACCTCATCGTGATCCATACTAACTACCGTCTCTCGTTCATTCGCTTTCTGTGAGGACACGTACTCTTTCAGCTCCGTGAGAGGTGACACTGCATCAACTCATTGCAATCAGGTGTGTGTAGCACTGACTGGCATTAGTTGATGCTGTGTCACTAACCACTCTCACGGAGCCGAAAAGAGTAAGGTGCCCTCACACTTTCAACACATGGACATGCACTATATTGCTTCCTGATCATTTGAAACTTGCACGCCCGGCACGAGCTAGAAAACAGCTTCACGACAGCTGGTGTCGTAAAAATACTACCGCTTTTGTCCAAAGGGGACGCCAACGTGCCATGTTACTCGTAGTGGCTTTAATAAACATTAACAAAATGTTATTTTGACATGAAATATTCTTCGGAATTATTTTGCTGGTTTCATTACACAACATAAGCTCTGGGCAGCAATCAGAAAGTCTGTTGAAGTGTTTGAAAGTGCAGTGATAATGAAATAGGACTGATTAATAGAGTTTCAACAAGAGGAAGGGAAATAGAATAGCGAAAGAGACGAAGAGAGAGAGAATGACAGACAGTGAGGGACAAAGGACGAATGTGGAGCGAGGGCAAGGAGGAAAAGAGAAAGGCTGTCATGATCATTTGAGAGAATCTTAACACTGTTTTTTTCACTAGAATAAGAATGAGAGAGGCCTTCATCAGAAAACGGTCAAATAAACAAATCATCTAGGAGATGCATCAATGAGGAAACTGAAGTTATTCCGGCTCTGTTGAGATATTGATTTACACATCAGGGAAACCTCCTCTGCCCTCACGAAGCTTTTTAAAATCCCCAGGGATTCAGGATTTATTGAAAAAATTTCTGTGCCTTTGTTGAGGACAGACACATTGCTAATGTGTTTGGTAGGGTAGGCCTACTGAGAAACTTTCATATTAAATGGGGACAATAGAGCTGTGTACGATGGGCTATATAACATATGCAACAGATTACCTTACAAATAACACAAACAGCATCCTTTTTTGATTTATTTTGCCCCAACCACATGTCTTATTCAGCGTCTGTTTGACTTTGAACAATAGTGTCTGATTTGAAGGTGGGAAATCAAGACAAATGAGAAAAGAGTAGAATAAAGCAAAACACTATCTAGTCCAGACCAGCGTTCAATTTTTCAACTTTGGATCTTCCTGTCCAGGATAATGTCTCTTCAAAAACAGCTGAATTAGGTCTGGAACACTACCTCCGAGAGGGACCTTTCAACAATCAGTAATGCACCTATGCTTACACATTAAGGCCCTGTTCTCACGGTGAAAACGTGACAGTTTTCCCATTTTTGTTTTTTTTTTAAACCCCGTTCAGACACAATTTATCTGACATCTTCACCCGTACACATGTTTTCAGAGGAAACGGGACGAAATCGATGTAGTAAGCATGCCAGGCCAGCAGTTGGTGGTACAAGGTAGTAGTAAATAGCATTTCCGGTGCATCCGGTGTCGGCTGTAAGAATTGAATAAAAAGGCGCGCCTGCGCAAGAACGATTCTTTTTCTCAGCTCTGTGAAAAACAACAACAAACATGGCAATCGTGCCAGTCTAAGTATGTGGACATTTTGGCGTCCTTTTTGGCGCAGTATCCAGCAACAGCACAGCGAATACAGCTCGGTGGTCCGCCATTGTTGTTGTTGTTTTCCAACTGGCGCACATGGACCTACAAAGACGGCGCATGCCCATTTATCTCCAAACGCAATGCGCATGTGTGAGGGTGGAGCCGTGGCGTCAGCGTTACCAGGGGAAATGGTTTCGGTGTTTACAAGAAACCAAAACCGTTGTGTTTTCCAAAAAATCCTCCCTGGGAGGTGATCTAAAAAATTTGCGGTTTCATGCCTGCGTTTGCTGTTTTCATGTACATGATATAGTGCAACCGCGGGAATTTTTCCGCGTTTGCACCGTTTCGTGTTGCCATGAGAACAGGGCCTAAGATTAATGTCAGAATAAGAGGAAAATTGGAGGGCTTGAAAACAAGAGCTTTTTTTTGGGTAGCCTATGTGTGAGAAAGGGGCTTGTAAAAAAAAGTTCAGCATTTTCGGAAAGGAATGCTTATTAAACCTGTACTGTTCACTGGAAATAGGCACACTTGAAGGTGGAATCATCGATTTTGGTGAATTTAATTTAATTTTGCTTTACTTATCCTCGAAAGATCAATTGAGGGGTGACCCTCTTTTACAATGACGTCGAGTCAATTACAGATACACAAAATACAATGAGAATACACAACAAACTTACAAAGAGACAACAACAATTAAAACATTCAGATCAATTGAATGAAGCAGAACCATAGCCTAATTAAAAGCCCATCTGAAATATGCAGCATTTCTGCAAATAGAGTGGTTATTTATAAAAATATGCCAATGTGCATCACGTTTCTCTTTAAGAGAGGACCACCCAACCTTTTCATATGATGTGTGTCATAAACATCTCCTGTAATGAACCTTAATGCAGAGTGAAACACAGAGTCTAGGAGTTTAAGACATGAATGAGATGCATGCCGATAAACCACATCACCGTAATCAAGGACAGACATAAACACTGCCTCGATAATCCTTTTCCTACTGAACAACGGGAAGGTGGCTTTGTTCCTATAAAAATATCCTATCTTTTGTCGCAGACGACAGACAAGATTTTTTATGTGAAATTTAAAAGAGAGTTTTTCATCTATCCAGATGCCAAGATATTTATATTCGGTGACATTTTCAATTTGAGATCCATTATTTGTATGAATATTAAGATCATTAAAATGTGTAGTTCTTGCTCTGGAGAAACACATATATTTTGTTTTGTCTGTATTAAGAACAAGCCTGAGGTCCACTACTAGACAGTCTGCAGGGTGTTAAAAGAGCTCTGAAGGTTCTGAACAGATTGATGCACCGAATCAGAAATGCAATACAGTACAGTGTCGTCAGCATACAAATGGGCGTGACAGTTTTGTAGCGATGAAACAATGCTATTGATGTAAATTGTGAATAGGACTGGACCTAAAATTGAGCCCTGCGGAACACCATTTGTAACTGTTAAAAACTCAGTTTGGTGGCTTCCCAGTTTTACTGACTGCTGTCTATCTGAGAGATAGTCCCTAAACCAGCTACATGTAGAATAATCAAAACCAATTTCATGCAGCCTCTGTAAAAGCAAATGGTGGTCTAAAGTATCAAAGGCTTTTGACAGATCAACAAAAAGTGCTGCACAGTGCTTTTTTTTGTCGATAGCTGTAACAATGTTGTCTAAGACCGAAGTGACAGCAGATACAGTACTGTGGCCTGCCCTAAAACCAGATTGAAATGGGCTCAAAATGGAAGCAATGGATAAAAAGGTTTTCAACTGATTATTAATAACTGATTCTAGGATTTTTGCCAGGCATGGGAGTTTTTAAATTGGCCTATAATTATTGAGATCACTTTTGTCACCCCCTTTATGCAATGGGATGACATGAGCTTTTTTCCAAACTTTAGGAACAATACCGGAGGAGATAGAAAGATTAAAAATATGGGTTAATTGTTTTGATATTATATGTGTAGAGAGATTGATTGAAAATGGGTCCAAATTGTCCTCTACCATGTACTTCCTGGGGTTGATGGCTAGAAGCGCATCTACAACAACACTTGTTGTCAAAATAATTTTTAGTCAAAATCAGTAAATATGTCCTCACGATCAACTACCTGTCCATACTGTGAGCGCAAAAACATACTGTGTTTTGACGTATCTTTTGTTTACATTACATTTTACAGAGCCTAGGCTATGTATTAATTTTAAGATTCTTTTTCCAGCGCAAACAAAATATTGACAGGCGGCAGATCATGAGGAGATATTCACTAATTTTGACAAAAAGTGATTTGACAACAAGCATTCTTCAGAATTGCTGACTCCACCTTTAACCCCTGCAAAACCATGAGTTGTTATATGGATTAAGCACACTATAACAAGTGCATTGGTGAGCATCGGTCTTTCACCACACTCCTGCAATTGGTTCGCCAGCTACTTAATCCACCGAGTCCAGCAAGTTAAATCGGATAACATCAAATCAGCCCCTCTCACCATCACCAAAGGGGTGCCACAGGGTTCTATTTTAGGCCCAACGCTATTCTCCATCTACATTAACAATATAACCAAGAATGCAGGCAACTCCAAGATCCACCTATATGCTGATGACACCATCATATACTCAGAGGGCCCTTCTCTCCCCTCTGTGGCGGCCACACTACAACACAGTCTCACTTCTGTAGAACAGCATTTCCATAGCCTTCATCTTCTCCTCAACATCAAAAAAACCAAATGCATTATCTTTGACCGGAAACACGCTCCCACCTCTGTCCCAAAAATCCTCTGTGCCGACGGCTCTGAACTCGAATTTGTATCATGTTACAAATACCTTGGCCTCTGGCTAGATTCATCCCTCTCATTTACCACCCACATCAAGCACCTACAATCTAAAGTCAAAGCTTGTCTGAGCTTCCTTTACCGCAATAAGGCCTCCTTCACTCGTGCAGCCAAACACACACTCGTCAAAATGACCATCCTGCCCATTTTTGATTACGGTGACACCATCTACAGAATTGCATCTCACTCCACTCTCAGCAAATTGGACCCACTCCACCATTCTGCCATCCGTTTTGCTACAGGGGCTCCATTCACTACTCACCACTGCGACCTCTACAACCTGGTAGACTGGACTTCCCTTCACACAAGACGGCTCCATCACTGGCTTCTGCTCATCTATAAAACCATTCTCGGCATAACACCTCTCTACCTCTCTTCTCTTCTACACCTCTCCCACCCTGCCCGCAATCTAAGGTCCAGTGCATTCATCAACCTCTCCATCCCCAAAGTCCGCACTGTCTTTGGATGCAGTGCCTTCCGGTTTGCTGCAGCCTTTGACTGGTACACCCTTCAAAACACCCTTAAACTTTCTGTTTTCACCTCTCTCTCTCTGTCTTCAAACAAAATCTGCAACAAATCATAGTTGACTCCTGCACCTGCTAGTAGCCCTTCTTGTCATACCCTATTGATTAACTGTTTATTGTATTGTATTGTATTATATTGAATTTTTTAAAGTGTATTTTATATATATATTTTTTTAAATGTAATATATATATATAACCTTGTTTTCACTTTTAGCACTCCCCTCCCTCTTCCCCTTCAGGCTGCATTTGAAAATAAGAATGTTGTTCTTAATTTGCTTGCCTGGGTAAATAAAGGTTAAGAGTGTGTATTACCCAAAATGTAGAACTTTAAAGCTTAGCAACCATGAAATCATCTTGCAGCTGTGAAATTGAATTTGTCCAAAGATTTACAGGCCACATGGTTAATATTTCACTATAATAACTACAGGTAGGCCAAGTTTACATTACAGTTTTTTTCGATCGCTAAACCACAGTAGGCACAACTGTAGCTCAATGTGCAAAACTGTAACTACAGTCTGCACTACCAACAGTCATTGGAGCTGAACAGTTCACTTCACCTGCAAAATAGGCTCAGTGCAGCAAACACTATGAATTGTCCTCACTGAGATAACACACACTGTCAGTCAGAATATGCTCTGAGTACAAACACTAGCATCAAACCCCAATACACAAATTACAAACTTTTAATCTTTTCAGTTTGAATAATTTGAGTTATTTCACACAAATTACATAATATTTTCTTTGATGAAAGGGTTAAATTCTTTCACATGAAATTGTTTATTTTATAACATACCAGTTTTTTTTAGGAAAACAAAAATAAATGAAAATCTGAAGTTTGCTTCAATAGATACACATTTTTTATATTTTATTGAAAACATTTCCAAATGTAGTATTTATCTGTGTAAATATTCTATAATTGTAATACAGAAATCTATCCTGTAATGTTGTAATTTACTGTAAGGAAAGGCAACTCTAAGCTGTTTGTTTGCTGGAAACTCCGTATTACAGATGCAACTTTAGATTTTTGCAGATTGGGTTGCACTCTCAACCCTGCCTCTCTCAATGAGAGACCATGATTCACAACAGGGTCTATCAGTGTAGCCCTTACTGTATTTCATCAGACATTACAGATCTGTCTTCCTCCACACATCCACACTCTCACTGCCACTCTTCTCCCTCCAACAACCTGTCTTCATTGGTCCATTTCCAAAAAAATACATATTTTTGAGCTTTCCCTTTATACTGTATATGTTCACTAACAAGTCTAAAACAAGACATCTTAGTGTTTCAGTTGAAATTGCAATCTGCAGTGTTTGAAATGCACTCATTCTGTTTTGAATGTGTGGTTTACAGTTGTGGCAGTAGTGTGTTAGTGTTTGAAAAAAAGAGCTGGAAATCCACAGTGTTGTGCAGGCTGTGGTTAAGCCATGAGATAGGTGTGTAGAGTTTTGAAAATTGTGTTTAATCAATGAAAAACGAGCTAGAGTTTGGTCCGAATGAACCGTTACTGTGCATAGTGTAGTTAGAGTTGTGTACTTGTCGTTCCAGTTGTGCGCACTGTGGTTTAGCAATCGAAAAAAACTGTAAATAGCCGGGAGAAGAAAGGCCACAGATTAGCCTACACGTCATATAGGCACTAGTCCCATCTGCCGCAATACACACACACACACACACACACACACACACACACACACTCACACACACACCCATAAACAGTGTCAAATCTCCACCATGTACAACCCCAATTGTAATGCACCAGCCAGTTGCTAGGCAACACTGGAACCTGTAATAGCACTCGGGTATCATGGCCCGCTGCCGGTGGGGGTGAGGGTGTGGATGGTGGTGCCGGGTGAGAAGGTTGCAAGGGCTTTTTCTGTTTTAGAGGAGCCGCTGGGAAGGGAAGATGGGTGGGGGGACTAATGGTGGTTGTTCCAAATGGTAGTCTGAACCATCTCTTCAACCGTCATGGGACGCAACAGCCGACACTAATGCTATTTCTGACAAGAGCAGTTTTACAAGAGGGGTTATGCTGTTGGATGAGGGGCAGAACAGCAGGGAGAGATGACGAGCTGTCTCTTTCCCCTAGAATGCTCGGCTTGTTTTCAGTAGGCTAGCCTAGAAGGGGTAGAAGTAGAGATTAAGGAGGATGGAGGATTTTGAGAAGATCAAATATCACCATATTTTTTTTCCGAAGTGGCGCTGCAGCTAGGCTAATGATTATTTTCTTTTTTCATACCAGGCTAATGATTATTTTCTTTTGTCATACCACTTTTAATAAAATTTTAAAATTTAAATCTGAACACATAGGCTAGCTAGCCTATATCAAAACCACAATTCACAGCACTAACTAAACTAAATAATGAAAATAAAAACATAATGGCAACAAAGGACTACAGAAGTTATGACATATAGCTATAGGCTTCTTAAGAAAATAACAGCTTTAATAATTAGTCCACTGATCTATAGGAAATAAAAATGACCTCAACATTTTCGGTCAATCCTCCTGTTGCCTTTAAAAGCAAGTATTCCAACGATTGATGACCTTTTTCGTTTTCTTTTTTTATTGAAACCCCAAAACTTTTAATTTACTATCATATGTGACACAGTGAAACATCCATGTCCTACATGTTGCAGATGCCGGCACATAGTGTTTGGGATTTTTGCTTTAAAAATTAATAAAACAAAACAGAATCTACACATTTATGTTAACTTGAGGAGTCTGCTACATATTTGGAAAAAAGGCTGCAAACAAGATTTAAAAATCATGATTTTTTTAATCACACACCTCCACATTATTTGTGATGTTTTGGAAAAGACTGGTGGAGAAAAGACACAGGTTGCGTTCCGAATCGCATACTTTCTACTATATAGTATGTAGAAAAAAGATTTAGGATGTCCCGATTCTTGTGGCCAGATTTAGGATGGTTAGAAGTACCCGGATGTTCTATTTCATGCGGCCAAGATTGTTAGTGTTGAAAACTGCATCCTATTTGGGCGATTCTGACCCACAATCCAGTGCGCACGTGAAGTGACGTCACATCGACAAAGCCTCCATATGAAAACAAACGGGGATGCAACGGATATAAAAGCAAGAGGCAAGATCAAGGCGCAATGTTATGATGAAATAAGAGAGTAAAGTATGTCCCAATAGTATGCCTACTGCATCCTAACTAGATTATTTTTATCGTCGGATGTAGTATGTAGAATAGAAAAAAGAAAGAGTAGGCTATGCGATTCGGAACGCAACCAGAGTGTCTTATCCAAGAGGATGAAGGCAGTTGGATTTGTTTGCAAAGCTGTATCGCGCGTCCTCCTCTCAGGCAGTCAAGTCTGCCAACACACCACCCGCAAACCCCCATGCACTCACTCACTCCATCCCTCATCCCTAGGAGGCAACCTGGGAGCCAGTTTGTCAGGCTTACTCAAGCTTACTGTACCTTCTGCCTGTCCCCAAACAGATACTAAACAAACCACCCTATGCTGGAGCTCAGCCATGGCAGAGGGGGACAATTTAAAAAACATTATAATCACAAAACGAGAAATGTCTCTGGCTCGGTAATTAGCAGTAAAGATTGGTGGTATATCTTTGATGCCGTTTGGTTTGGCTGCGGTGCAGCAGCATAAAGGGATTCTTCATCACCATTTTTCAGGATGTCTCTGAGGCACTTTCAGGAGTGTGAAAACATGTACATTTATTATTCATGCAAGTTTGAGTGTAATGGTCTTTCGCCTAGGTGTGAGTGTTCACTCTCATTTCTGCTTATGCAGATTCACCCATAATCCTCCATCATAGCACTTCTGCTTTCAAGTACAGCAAAAACTAAATTAATGCATGAATCACACAACTCAGCCTCTTTTATATCTATAAATGGCTGTTTGTTCAATGTAAGGCAGCAGCCAGGCAAGCATACCATAAAGTCTGGAAATAGGGGGAAACACTCTTTAAATTTTTGTGCAATGTCACATGTTTTCGTATCCTCTTCGGAGCAGTCTAGTCAATCACACACATGCTAACAATAAAGCAAGATCCCTCAGCTACAACAAAAGTGATAAAGAAGCAGCCAGGCATATCTGGACAAGGACCATTCGTTTAATCACTTTCACCTCTCTCTACGGCTCTGCTCGCCATCTGCCTTTATGGCCCCTGACAGGTCATGTGTCAAATAGCCTGCAGGCTGCCTTCCTACTGATACCTCACATAACCTGTATTTTCCCTTTGATGATTATCGTCCTGGAGCAAAGACTGACCATGTGCATCTACCATTGGGAATCACTGTCTGGCATCGGGATTCCACCGGCTGCCAGCATCAATCATCAGGTCTGTTTCAAAGCTGCACTGTTTGTGTGTTATAGTGAAACCATGCCACCCTGTGGAGGGAAGAGCTTCAGAGCACATCAACATTGATGAGCACATCACAGACGAGTCTGATCCACGCACGTCCAAAGCTGCATCTGGGAAATCTACACAACTTGATTTTAATTCCATGTAATGTTTATTTTATCCCTGCAGGAGAAACATCTTTTCTCCTTCCAACTTCGGGTCAGAGCACTGGGTCACATACAAAACATCAGTGTCTAGCTGAGGGACATGTCAGCAGGATGGATACTTGCTTGCTGACACTGAGGCTCGGCGGCAAGTCCGCTGGTGGAACAAGGGTCTACATACCGACATCGTAACCCTGCTGCACAGACAGCAACCGAGAAGTGGCACTATAACAAGCAAAAATCTGGATCCTAGGGGGAATTTAAAGCAGATGCTGCCTTTCTGCGCAGTGGGTACAACCTGTGCTATGTGTGAAAATCAGATATGTAGTTTTTGATTAGAAAAGACAGCTATTGTGGGTGGCATGTATTATTACTAACGTCTTATATTTTAAATTTAAAAAATGTAAACAATAATGACGATAAGTGAATAAATTCAAACATTTATTGGCTATGAATAGTCTTTTTAACACTTTTAAGGAATGCTTATTTGCTTTCTTGCCAAGTGTGAGAAGATACCGTGTGTAAGGTAAATATGAAGCTTCTTCCATCTGACTGTTAGCTTAGCTTCAGTTGTTGTACAGATAAGATTACAACAGATGAGATGAAGCAGGTTTAATAAGGTACACAAAATTGTAGTATCTACTAGTTACCTACTACATAAGTTTTTTTTGTGTTTCCTACTGGTTACCTAGTACTTAGTTGTTTTTGAAAATACAAAACTAACTTATTAAAAAGAAACTGATACCCAGCCAGACCTTTGACCCTCAATGAGAGGAAGGACAAACACCCCAAGACAGCCCTAGGAGGCAGAAAAAAAGAATCCTCAGGAGCGCCAGTCAAAGAGGGATCACCCTCCAGGAGGATCAGCTGATGGATGCCAAAATTGGTCTGATGGCACATTTTTGTATGTGTGTCTTACCTATTGCCTGCCTTACTCTATATATATGCAGATACTACACTTTCTATTTGGGTAAGGCAACACTATAAGAAAGAACTGGCTGACCATTGCGTAAAGGTAGAAGGTATTCAGTGTCTGTTCTGTATAAAAGGTTCAAGGTCAGAAGGGCGTTGGTCAACAATAACAGATTCATGTTAACAGTTGAATTACTTGCTGCCTCTCTGCTCCTTTTCTTTATCATCTTCTCTTGAATTATTCTGATAACTTCCTGGCTGTGGGTCTTCCTCCTCCATCTGCTGTGCAACTTCTTCGTCAGTCTTTTCCATAGCACCTGCATCTTCAGGTGGATCAGTGTCGCTACTACTGTGAGCAAGATCATAGCCAGTTGAGACCATAACTGTGTCAGAATTGCTGTCGGCAAACATGTAACACTGTCTTGAATCATTCCTGTTACTCTCATTTTCTACTTTGTCACTCTTTCTTGTGCTTTTCTTGGATGAACCAGGAAGAGGGTCTTCTTCAGCAACGCAAACTCCTTTATTTTTGACTGGACTATTTCCAGTATTCTTGTCAATGTTATTATTGTACCCGTCAGTGCTATCACTGTCACTGTCATTCATGCAGTCACGAAACTCATCCCACCATCTGAAACATTTGCTGCTTCTCTCATCTCCTACTTTGACATTTTCTCTTGTCCTACTCCTGGATGGACCAGGCAGAGGGTCTTCTTCAGCAACCGCAGTACCTCCATGTCTGTCTGGACTGTATCTAGTATTATTATCATCCTTATCACTGTCACTATCAGAAGTGACCCCCCCAGAAAACTCATCCCACCATCTGTATCGTTTGCTGCTTATTTCGTCTACTTCCTGGCCATCCTCTTCTCCTGACCTATTCCTGGATCCTCCAGGCAGGGGGTCTTCTTCGTCTGTACCCTGGTTGCTTCCAACCTTGACCCTAGGAGTAGCACCAGTCCCAGCATCTTCTCTACTTCCATTATTGTTGTCTGCGTTATTTACATTGGGATTGTCAATGCTGTGCACGTCAACATTTTCATCTACATCAACATTGTGGAGGACATCATATAAGTCAAAGTTGTCAAGGTTCTCATTGCTGACATTGTTGTCACGGTTTTCATTGTTGTCGCGGTTTTCATTGTTATCCATGTTTTCATTGTCATTGTTGTCATGGTTTTCACCGTCTTCTGGGTTTGCGTTGTTGTCAATGTTATGTGCTTGCTCAGGATTCTGCATCACGTCCAAAAGAAAAGCAAACTCAACATGCTCCATCCGATTGTTCAAGAGAAATTCCAACCAGGCAAGCAATCCAGCCTGAAGCTGATCAGCTGGTGGCCGTTCTCCTCTTGGATATAAACGCATTGCAAAATTTGGGCCTGCAAGAACAGTAAGAGGACAATGTTATCGTAACCATTCATAAAATTAAACAGTAAATCTGTCCCTCTTAAAGGTGGGGTAAGCGATTATGAGGAATGTTTTTTGACAAATCACTTTTTGTAGGAATCATTGACATTCTCAAGAATAGCCTACCAAACCTTTAAATACGTTTTTGAAAGACTGTATTTCAAATGGGTCTGTGATGAACCAAGTACTTACGATCTCTACCATTTTGTTCTCCATCTCCTTTTCCATCCATGTTGACTAAATGGATCAGATATAAAAATAAAAAAGGTAAGCTTAGAGTATGACAATGTTGTCCATCCTACCTCAAATATTTACAGTAAATATTTTCTCAAACTTGGAAGCCCTAAAATTTTACTTTTAACATGTGACACTGAAAACATCTACCATAAATGATAGATTCATGGTAGATTGCTTTGATCAGTTAGTGCAGCTACATGAGGTTTAGGTCTAAATCATATACAAATAGAAGAACAGAGGATTAAGTATAGATTCTATTATAATAATAATGTAATACTGCCCAAATGTGATCTCACAAACAAAAAAATATTATTTCTTAATTAAGACAACTATGTTTTTAAAAGGTCTTAAAAACATAACGGCTAATTTAACACAGTGACAGGGACGATAGTGAAGCCTATCGATAAATAATAGTACATAAAGGGTTATAGACTCATCTTACTTTCAGGGAACTGGCTCGTACAATGTACAAGGCAGTTAGAAATCGATGGTTGTCTGTCGCAGAAACTTTTAACTAAAAAACCTCAGGTTCTCTAATATGTCTTGATCTGTGTTGATCTCTAAGGGCAAACAAAGTGAGTACAGAGTTCCGTACTGTGACGTCAGAAACTCCAAAAATGACAGGTAGGGTTCTGGAATTCTACGGTTCCATTTTTTTCATGGATCTACAGTGTAGATTCTACACTGATAGGAAACATTATTACTATGATGTGATTGAAATCATATAATTGACTATGTAGCTTAAATAACTTTTTTTTTGCTTATTATGTGCCTTAGATTTCCGGTGTCCAGAAACTGTTAAATACACAGTATACAATTAACCACAGCAGTGTGTTTGCTGTGATGTGCCCTCACTTTGATGATGACTGTAGTTTATTTTGAGTCGATTCCACATACACTGCTGCCGAATATAAAAAGATAATGACATTTACAGCGGAGAAAAAAGGAAAACTTAGAAAAATGCTGAAGTTGCTATCAGTAGCTAGGTTGTTAATTTCTTTTTTTTTATATATATTTTTTGGGCATTTTCTATGCTTTATTGATAGTGCAGAGACAGAGTTGAAATGGGGCAGAGAGGGGGGTGACATGCAGAGAACGACCGCGGGCCGGAACCGAACCCGGGTCCGCTGCTGGCCGAGGCCCATGGGGGGGGACGCCCTACCAATTGAGCCAAGGGCGCCTCCTTAGGTTGTTACATTTTTTAAAACAAACCTTGTAGCTCCATCTACATGCTGATATTTTTCTAAGAATTGTTTATTGTTTTTGTCTCGTCCAAATATGGGTCGATGTTTCTTTTGTTGATTTTTCCACACAGTTCTGGAAAAATCTAAAAAATCAGTGATTTATATTTAGTTACTTGTTAGCTGACCAGCGCACCAGCTAGAGAAGCTGGTAGACAGATTTCTTTTGAACGTTTAGATTATCACAGGCTAGCCGTTTCTCCCTTCTTTTCAGTTTTAATGCTAAGCTAAGTCAACCATCTCCTGGTTCTAAATATTTACGAGACATGAGAGTGGTAGCGATACTCTTGACATTCCACCAAGATGACAACAAGTAGGCTACATGATATGACTAGAGGCCACACTGAACATCATTTGTTGGAAACAATCATTGGTTGAAGGTTCCAAGTTGAACTCTATTGAGAAATGATTGAACTAAAAAGTTAATTGATCCTCCCTGAGTGTAGACGTCATAGCGAGGAAAGAACAAAGATGCTAATCCTGCCAATTCCACTGAGAATAAACACTCGACTGTACAAAAGCTTCTAGCTCCTCTCAAAAAATGATTTAGTTTCTGGGTCCAACAAGTTAAAACAAAAAAAAGAAAGAGAAAAAGAAGCCCTGCTAAAAACTGAACTGCACATGAGGCCTCTTCTCCTTGCAACAACAGCAGCAAACCCATGCTACCAACATATTTTACCAGCTGAGTGTTGCCTTATTAAACTTAAAAAAATGTGTGCTACCTAACACATATGTTTTTTTATGCTGCCTAACAATAAAAAGCACAAAGGTAGCACAAAAAAATAACCTGTTAGGTAGCAGCACAAAAAAAAATTTAAGTTTAAAAAGGCGGTTGCGTGGAAGCACCTTGGCAGGAACGCAAGATTTGGCCGCAGGGTGATACCTGAACAATCAAAATGTGTTTTAATTTTGTGCTACCTACCACCCAAGTTATTTTTGTGTGTTACCTACCACATCATTTTTTGTTTGTGTGGGAATCATGAAGTAAGTCACGTGACTGTCACATGACCGGCCTGCCAATTAGGCAGGAAGCAATAAAAGCTTGCCGGTGTCAACACACTCCCTCTCGCTACTTTGCTGTGTGCACCTCGGCTCTCACCGGCCGTTGCTGCCTAGCGATAAGGACACACGTTTCCTCTCTTAACGGAGAGAACTGGGGCCAGTTCCGGCAGGTAATTCCGAGTGTTTTAACCACCTGTTCTATAACCTGTTGCGCTACTGCATTGTTTTTAGTTCATGTCCGTTTTATATCACCCGTCTTTATTGTATTGTTTCAGGTCACTGAACGTGACAAAGGGTTGCTGTGGCCAGTAAGAAGCCCCATTACGGGTAAACTAAGCACACATGTTGTTATTGTATTTTATTTACTTTTAGCCATGGTTTTTATAATCTTATTTTTATATCATAGAGTGGAAGTCCCTCACCCCTCCTTCCTGAATTGCTGGGCCACAGGCAGGACTAGTGTGTATGTTGAGGCTACTCATACAAAGTAGGCTAATCTACATGGTGACAATATTTGCTTGGTTATACCATCGGGCTGGCAACTAATTGTACTTTGTTTTGTTCTTTTAAAAGGGACCAGGCCAGCCACTGTTTTCTACTGTTTTTTTATATTTTCTTTATGTTTGTTTGTTTTATTTTGGTAGAACCTGTTAGTAGCTCTTATGGCCAGAATTTTGTGACTCAGATTACTCTCCTTCTACATTTCAGGGATCTCTGTACAAGGCTGGGCCCGTGGCGACACATGTCTAAGCTTTCTGTGGTGGGACTGCACGGTTTGACACTTTATGTATTGCTAAATGCACATTTCTTATTATTTACTTCTTATGTTACATATTTTGTAGATAGTGCATGTGTTTTCCCTTTTCGTTTGGTGTTGGCTTTTGTTGCTTTCGTTTCTTTTGTCCTCCACAGTGGCTATTCAGCGTGCACGCGCGGACCAGACCTTTTTTATACCAAAAGGAGAGTAATGCTGTCATCTGAGACGTCTACTATTGCATCCCTCTCTTAAGAGGGTTTTAATCTATAGTCTTCAATAAATAAGATATATTTTTGCACCAATTCATGCCTCCATCTCATTGTTCATGTTAGGGGAAGATACATCGGTAAAAACGACACACTCATAGCTAATGTAAACGGGTTCCTCCTGCCCATCAAATTGGAGGTGGCGTTGTCAGGCATATAAGGTAATAGCTTACCTATGGTTACCACATTTTTGGCGTTGTCGGCAGGATATATTAAAGGGGCATGAATTTCTGCATTTGTTTTGTTTTGCTTTCCTTGTTTTTTTGGTTGAAATAGAAACAGTGGCTGGAGCTGGACATCGGGACACAGATGCTGGGATGCAGATGAACCTGTAATGGGATCCAAGGGCCGGTGACAACAAATGGACTCCATTGTTGGATTCCCTGTATTCTGATAATACCTAACTCTGTGTATCTCATTTCTGTTGTTGTAAACCACCCTACAGAAATGAGTGTCGATCAGGAAGTAGAGGAACTTTTGGCTCTACGTGAAGAGGTACAGAGACTACGAGTGGCTAATGAGCAATTCGTTCAAGAAAGAGGTGCCAATTCAGGTGCAGGCACTAGTTTTGCTAGCACAAGTGGTAATGCTAGTGGGCTACCTCCCAACGAAAATGTATATTCACCCAACCAGACTGTTGCACAATCTGGACGTTTGGTATTTATTCAGAGGGGGAGAAAGTGCCCCCAGCAGGTGCCGGACCACCAGACCAGTGGCACTCAAAATGCACGGGACGACCAGGAGGGACCTGATGTTGTAACACAGCATCAAATTGGAGTTTTTCCGAGCCGATCAAAAACTGAACTGGCAACCCTACAGAGCACTGACCCTGTTCTTAAAGTCTTTCTTTCTTTCTGGCAGATGGGAAAGCCACCAAATAAGGAAGAGCGCTCGCAACTCCCGCAGGCGGTAAAGAGTCTCCTTAAACAGTGGGACCGCATTATAGAAAGAGACGGCGTACTCTATAGGACAGTAACTGCCCCACATGGTGAGCCCTATATTCAACTTTTGTTGCCCACATGCCTTCTCCAGGAGCCAACCGAAGCTGGTAACCCCTACATCGTCACCATGGCTGACGGCACTGGCAGTGTTAGACGGGTGAGTAGGACCGAGATGAGGGCGGCACAGCTGGAAGGTCTACCGTCGGTGCCAGTGGCGCCCGGGCCAGACCCAAGGACTCCCCATCAGGAGGATAGTCCCGGCAGTAGTGATGAGGAGGAGGCTCTGCTGTGGATACATGGGACATTGTCCCCTCGACATGCCCCAGATGACCAACAGGCTGCAGTCCATGGAGGTGATTCCATCAGACCCGGGGAGAGGCAGGAAATGCCACCAGCTCCTCGACGGAAAACTAGGGCTACAGCCGGAAGAAATCCAAATCCACACAACCTCCCAAGGTCCACAGTGGCAAGTGAGAATATAGTTGCGGTTGTAAAGGCTGCTGCTCCCCTGGCCCCTGTAGTAATGGTCAATCCCCTCTTTAGACCTTGGTTGTGATTAATGTTATCGTCGGGGCGACAACACTTTTTAGTGGGGGTGTATGTGGGAATCATGAAGTAAGTCACGTGACTGTCACATGACCGGCCTGCCAATTAGGCAGGAAGCAATAAAAGCTTGCCGGTGTCAACACACTCCCTCTCGCTACTTTGCTGTGTGCACCTCGGCTCTCACCGGCCGTTGCTGCCTAGCGATAAGGACACACGTTTCCTCTCTTAACGGAGAGAACTGGGGCCAGTTCCGGCAGGTAATTCCGAGTGTTTTAACCACCTGTTCTATAACCTGTTGCGCTACTGCATTGTTTTTAGTTCATGTCCGTTTTATATCACCCGTCTTTATTGTATTGTTTCAGGTCACTGAACGTGACAAAGGGTTGCTGTGGCCAGTAAGAAGCCCCATTACGGGTAAACTAAGCACACATGTTGTTATTGTATTTTATTTACTTTTAGCCATGGTTTTTATAATCTTATTTTTATATCATAGAGTGGAAGTCCCTCACCCCTCCTTCCTGAATTGCTGGGCCACAGGCAGGACTAGTGTGTATGTTGAGGCTACTCATACAAAGTAGGCTAATCTACATGGTGACAATATTTGCTTGGTTATACCATCGGGCTGGCAACTAATTGTACTTTGTTTTGTTCTTTTAAAAGGGACCAGGCCAGCCACTGTTTTCTACTGTTTTTTTTATATTTTCTTTATGTTTGTTTGTTTTATTTTGGTAGAACCTGTTAGTAGCTCTTATGGCCAGAATTTTGTGACTCAGATTACTCTCCTTCTACATTTCAGGGATCTCTGTACAAGGCTGGGCCCGTGGCGACACATGTCTAAGCTTTCTGTGGTGGGACTGCACGGTTTGACACTTTATGTATTGCTAAATGCACATTTCTTATTATTTACTTCTTATGTTACATATTTTGTAGATAGTGCATGTGTTTTCCCTTTTCGTTTGGTGTTGGCTTTTGTTGCTTTCGTTTCTTTTGTCCTCCACAGTGGCTATTCAGCGTGCACGCGCGGACCAGACCTTTTTTATACCAAAAGGAGAGTAATGCTGTCATCTGAGACGTCTACTATTGCATCCCTCTCTTAAGAGGGTTTTAATCTATAGTCTTCAATAAATAAGATATATTTTTGCACCAATTCATGCCTCCATCTCATTGTTCATGTTAGGGGAAGATACATCGGTAAAAACGACACACTCATAGCTAATGTAAACGGGTTCCTCCTGCCCATCAAATTGGAGGTGGCGTTGTCAGGCATATAAGGTAATAGCTTACCTATGGTTACCACATTTGTGTTACCTACCACATCATTCATATATATTTGTTGTGTGCCATGTCCACCAAGCTTTTTTAATAGGGGCGCTGCAAGCACGTCCTACCGTAGAGAATGCATTGCAGACAGGCACTCCGCCTTGAAAAGCGCATTTGGTGGACACGACCACTTAAGTAGCACAAACAAAAAGAGTATGTGGTAGGTAACACACACACAACAAAAAAAACGTATATGTTAGGTACGTGTTGCAATCTCTGCCTCCCCCTGGCAGCTTGTTTGGGAAAATATGTGTGTGACACATAGGTGTGACGTAGTGCGGCAGGTGTGTTGTGGGTCAAATGATAACGTGGGAATCAGTCTGAGTCTACGGGGCAAATATAATGGTAGCGTAGTCCATGCTCCAGCCGAATGCTAGCAAGCAAGTGCCTTTTTTACCCGTGAATGTACCACTGTGAAGGAATATAGCCCGTGTTCATTGCTGCAACCAACCAACATCTCACTGTGTGTGCTTCGGCTCCACTAGACGCAAGTTACCTGCAACGAGCCAAATTATTAGCAGGAGACCAGCTCGCTCCCAACTACGGTTCGGAGTGTGGAAGCTGTGAAGGTAACATACAGTTAGCACAAAAAAAAATGTAGGCCTATGTGTTAGGTAGCACACTTAAACACTTAATTATTCGTTAATTTTAACCTCCAATAGTTTAAAAACTAGCGTAATCCAAAGAAATTCACCCCCCTCTAGGCCTTTCACACCGCCGCAAAATCGGAGCCTGTTCCGGGCTAGTTCGGAGCTAGAGCCAGTGTTTTGGTTTCACAACGCCAGAGAACCGGCTCCGGGCTGTAAAAACCGGTTCAACCCCAACCCCAGGATTGAGCTGGGCTAGAGGTGAGAACTGCCTGCGCCAGTGGCCGGGGGAGGGATTATCCTGACCAACCAGACCAACTCAAACCTCATGCCGCCATATTTAAAAACACCGCTACTACGAGACGTAAACATAACATAAATACTGAACGTAGCGATCAAATTGACCGGCGAAAATACGCTGTATGGGTCCTGTTTGCAAAGCGAGAGCCAACACGTGTAAAAATAAGACGTATTCGCCGCTGTTGTTGTTCTTAAAGCTAGCGCTAGCTTTAGCATTAGCCACGAGAGCAGTGGCGTCGGGCGACGTTCACACACGTTTACAGTGACGTCATGACGTTGCTCTCTTGCCGGCTCCATGGCTGGCTCTGGTCAGTATGAAACCAACCGGTTCATAACTGGTATAAGGCTGTAACCAGTTTTGAACTGGCCCCAGCTCCAGCCCGGAACTGGCTCTTGGTTCTTTTTGGTGTGAAAGGCCTTTTTTGGGCCAGGCCATAAATACGCTTAATAATGCTGTGAAAATGGCCTATTTAAAGGTGAAGTAAGCGGTTTATGTTAATATAAGGCTCATTCCAGAATTGCGGGTACATTTCAGTTATTGAAAAAAATACGGGAAACACTTGTGATTTTTTCCAATTCAACTTTATTATTCTGATAGAACACAATCTTAATGTTGTATATTTATTGTCTTCTGACCTCAAACTTTTATGATTTAAAATATTTATTCTCAAAAACATCATACTAACAGTAAAGTCGGTCAACTCTGTTAGAGACAAATTGGGTCAATTATATAGAGTAAAATAACAATATATAATTTAAAACCTTGCCCTCCCTAAGATAACTTTTGTCTCTATATCCATAAATTAAACTTTTAGACTGATAAGAAAGAGACTTTAAAAAAAAAAGTAAACTATAGGTAAGTTATTTCACACTTTCTAATCAATTTGATAACAATAACATTTATTTAATCATCAATTTTAAATAAAAACATAACTCAAACAGAGTTGACATTGATGGTAACAGAGATGACTTTCATAACAGAGTTGACCACCCATAGTTAAAAGACAAAAACAATTACACATTCACCTTAACTTCCGGCTTCATTTGAACATTTAAACAACATTTTATATACATTTTTTTTTATCCTAAATAATACATCTTGGATATGAATATCTCTGCCTTTCAGCTGCTGAAAGACTCATCTCCTTAGAAGATAAATTACTCACTTTTTTATCCTGAAATTGTGTAACACAGATGTACTTGTTGCAGTAAAATAACCTAGAATCAATAATGATAATCAATAATATCAATTATTGCCAAATACTTACGTATCGTCAACTCTGTTACAATCAAATTGACAGTTGACGTAACAGAGTTGACAGTAACAGAGTTGACATTTTCCACCATTTTTTACTTTTACTCCATTATGCTAAGCTCACAACAGATATCAGCTAGCATTTCTTAAAACAGAATTAACTATATTTTCATCATATATATATATGCTTTTTCAATTTACTGAGATGATCACTGACTATTCACATAACAGATTTGACGAATAATTAATATACTGTTGATGATGTTTCAATATATTACTAAATGATGAGAGAAGAAACATGAATATACCTCACTGTCTTCCAGAGGTTTCCCGCCAAAGGAAGTGACATCACTGTGCGCTGGTCAAATGTGTTTTATGTGAACACTTAAAAGATTTAATGCAGTTTTATAACAGAGGTAACAGAGTTGACGCGAACATACGGACAGACAAAACGTATATTTTTTTTATTAAAATTTTAAATAATACATAAATGTAATATTTCATGGTATTAATTGTACGACTTTAAATAGATCAAGCAAAAAAAATTAAAATTAAAATATTAAATTTTTACATTTTAATTTGACCCTAATGCAGTGGTTCTCAATTATTTTCTGTCATGCCCCCCCTAGGGGACAGAAATTGTTTCGCGCCCCCCCCCCCCCCCTAAATTGAAATACTATTGAGAACCTGCTAATATTTATTTATTTATCTGTACAAAACCACTGTATGAGTTTCTGGCATGAGCATTCTGCATACAATCACCTTATTATCAAATTAGATAACAAAAATTAGCTGAGATAATTTCTGCAGCAAAAAATTTCAAGTTCAGTTTATTAGCTCAATTTAACATTTAAACAAGACTGCTCAGTCTGTGTGAATCTCAGGACAGAGAAACAAGAGCAAATGATTCACTGAGGTTTGCATTTCATTCAAAAATGTTCAAACTGTAAACATAGTTAAGGTGGTGTTTTTTTTAATTATTATAGGCCAATAGGCCTTCTGTGATGCGATAACCAATAATTCATTAATGTTATTATTAGTCTACTTGCTTGATTTCTTAAAAAATAGCATACAGAGACACATGTGGACATTTATTTACTGCAAATCGCGGCCTTTCGCGCGGATATGACCATACACAAGCACACATCGGCTTGCTAGCACTTAAAAAAAATAAAAATAAAAATAAATAAATTGAGAAGCACTGCCCTAATGTATGAATTAGTAGTGAGAGACAGTCAATAATGGGTGGGATGGGAATATTTTTTTCAATATTTTATGTAAAAATTATGCAAAAAATATTAAATAACTATAACTAATAACTATAATTAATATCATTATTAAAAACAGATTCAATAAATATTTTTTTGGAGGAACAAAAGCAAAGGTTTTTTCTAGGAGACAAGTAATGTACCCACAATTCTAGAATGACTCATAAGTATTACATCGCTTTTTATTCACACAGTGATCACTTACATAATGTGCGCGTTTCATAAAGCAGATCTCAGTCAGCTGCTATGCATGTAATCGGCAAACAAACTTTTCGGGGATCCCGAAAATAATGTTCAATTACAAGAGAGAATGCTACAAACCGACACCCGTCTCACTCATGGTCTCACTGCTGGTGCACGCCAGAGCAACAGATGGGTGAATGTGTATGAGCCTACAATGGCAGAGCAGGTAAAAATCCTTCCCAATGTCTGTTTTGATGGTTTTTATCATGTTTTATCACAGTTATGGATCTGAGATGATGCTAGATAACTTGCTGCTTGAAGACCGCAGTGCATTAATGTGGTGACGTAGGGACGAGCGAGGGGACGGCTAACTGCAGTAACTGACAGGAAGTTAAAGAACCAAGCACCTGTAATTGTGTGAGGGGAATCGAACCGCTACATGTAGGCTATGCACTGTTCTCCACTAGCATAGTAATCAGGCCCGGTTCTAGACAGTTAGATTTGGGTGGGCCTGTAGAAATTTTAGGTGGGCACACTGGGCAGAGAGACTGAAGATGCGAGCGCGCGCGAAATTTTTAGCCCTTGCAAGATCTCTGCGTCTGCTTTTTGGCACATTTACTGTGAATTGTGTAGAACACAATATGCAAATAAACTTTGAGTGTTGCTGTGTGGGAGATTTGATTCTTGCATGTTTTTTTCCCCAAATGTTTATGAATAACATATAATATACATTATATACAACATAATGTATCTTTTTTTTAATTGCAGGCAGCCTGAGCTGATTGAAGAGAAAGCTTTGGGACTGGGCAACCTGGATGGTGGTAGTCCAGAGCTATATACTATACAAACTACTTTCCACTATTGCCTCTGATGTCCAGCCGAGGTCACGACCCTGCAAGGGGGGTCCGGGGGTATGCCCCCCCGGGATTTTTTTTTTTACCTTTTTAAAGTGGAATGCATGAATCTGGTGCACTTTGAGAGGAAAATTAAGAGGCTAAATCTGAGGAATTTTGTGTGAACAAATAATTTGGAGACACTGGGTCGGATGGATTAAAAGCTATTGAAGAAAGACACATGGATTTTCCATAGAAATATAAATTAGAAATAAAATATTATGCAGGGTCCTCTGGGATGGGCTTGGAGCTCTTTTTCTTTTACGGGACATATTTTTCTGTAATATAATGAATTAATTTAAATGCAGTGAGAAGAACGAAGCATAAGAACTCTGTTGTCCAGTTATCTTTTTTTCCACAGACGAGGCTGAAATAGGCTATAGACTATAGGCCTACACAGTGCATGGGCAACTGAGGGCAGCCCCATTTTCAAATATTTTTAAATAAACTCAATACACACTGTGCATGCCATGGACTTGAACGTGACGTGATCAGTTAACCTCGGATTACCTCCCAGATGAACTGATTCAATTATTAAGATATTAACTATCTACCAAAACATTGTATTCCTTTAATTGCTGCCACTCTTCACCACTATGTAAATGTTTCAATTGTTTTTTTCTCTCTTCACCTGTTGTTGTGTATTTGATGTTTTTGCATTGAATATTGTTTATGTATTGTTGTTTTTCATTTGAATTTGTTTTGAACCAGTGTTAATTTTGGCAGCAAATTCTGATTTAGTCTTAGTCTTTTGAATATCACACCATTTAGTCTTAGTCCTATTCTAGTCATCTAAAATATTTTAGTCTTAGTCTAGTCTAGTCTACTAAATATAAGCAGATTTTAGTTTGACTAAATCTACAGCGGACTTCGTCGACTAAGTGTTTTTCTTCATTGAATGGTATTAAGGTTTGAATATGCAATACAGACAGATTTAATGGTTGTAATACAAAACATGTATTCTATTTCATTAGTAATAATCTCACATAAAATCAGTGTACCTGACCATAGACGTCGATTACGGGGGGTATGGGGGGTACATGTACCCCCCACTTTTCGTCAAGACTCATTTTGTCCCCCCCACTTTTTAAGCCGGACATGGAGTGCGTCGGTCCAGCCGTATTAAAACACAGCGTTAAGGTCTCTCTCTCTCTCTCTCTCTCTCTCTCTCTCACACACACACACACTACTAGTTTGCACACCAGAGAAAACATGCTCCGAAGTCTCCGCTAGTTTGCACACCAGAGAAGACTGATGCATTTCAATCAGCAGCAGAGAGACAACGGCGAGTGGCTTTAAGTGTCCCGTTGTGAAGTGTAAACTGTAGGGATTACCATCCTCTATGCCCACTAATGACTGTTAATGTAGCGGACACTAACAGCAGCTTGTGTCGCGGCACATGGATACTGACGATGTTGTTTACAGTGACGTGCGGTCAGGGTAGGCGCCGTGTGCAAAAAAATAAAAATTAAATAAAATAAAATATTTTTTTTATTTAATAAACTTATATTTGTATTATTACTGTTACTGTTAATTATTTCGATCTTTACATGTAATCCGCGATTACTTTAAAAAAGTGCAGACGTTTTGATTCGAAACGTAGCAGTTAGTAAGTTATGCCAAAAAAATATTGTGCCTTTGCTGTTTCCCATTCATTGTGTACGGCAAAGAATCAGTGCCTTTGCGCCTATTCATTGTGGACGCACTTGATTCTGTATTATTTAACATGTACGCAAATAAGCATAATTCTTTGTGCCTTTTTTACGTAAATGGTATGCCACATAAGCCTTTACATTACATATCATTCATGGACCAATTAAAATCGAGATATTACTAGACATTTACGCAGCTTAGGCCAACGTCATTACGTTGGCTATGCTCATTCACGTCGCATTACCCCCGCGGATTTTTAAGTCAACATTGCAGCTGCCGTGCCCGCAGATATTTCAGACTGGAGGAATTTTAACAAATTGGATTATAATTTAAAAAGGAACAGAATGAATAGCAAGAGAAAGGCCTGCGCCAGCCTTGGACGGTGTACAGCAGCAACAGGGACAAACAATGTTCGAGCATTTCAAACGGACATGTAGCCTACATGAACGGAAGGATGCTAGCTAGCTGTGCTGTCAGTCAGACTGTCACTGGATTACTATCGTCTTGCTTATTTCTACAGCCAGGGAGTCCGATTGGTGAGTCAGAAACTTTTTTGGGGTTTATTTAATAATAAAGTTGGATGAATTGATACCGAATGCAATCCATTCTGCATTTTATATTCAATTGAGCAGTTGTGTTTTCATTGTTACTGACGGACAAACCTAAGCTCTGCAATGTGGATAAATGGTTACATTCTGATGCTGGACAGGTCCATGGGGCATATGCTACTGGTACTTTATCTATTAAGATAAAGTTTATGGAGTGGAGTTGCCATCAGTTATGCTGTAGTCCTACATAATGATGAATGCTGTCTTTTATTTTTAAGTTGATTAGAAGTAGTACCGGTAGTTTGAATCGGCGAAGGTCTGACTTGTTGCCTTACGTTTTTTCGGCCCTCGGTGTGAGGGACGGGTCCGTTAAGTCGATGGATGCGATGTTTAATCATTTAGACCAAACTACAGTAGGCTACGGGCAAACCTGAAGTCACCGTCGTGACATTTCATATACGTCCCGTCTGTGTGTGTGTGTGTGTGTGTGAGTGAGTGAGTGAGTGAGTGAGAGAGAGAAAGAAAGGGAGGAACTTATTTGAAATCGGCCGTGCGTGCGTGCCTGTTTGTTGTTTATTGTTTTTGATTTAACAATATATAGGTTTAGAGAAATCTGGCTTTCAGAACTCAGTGCCTACCCACTCACTGACCTCACCGCACGTCACTGGTTGTTTATCAAGAAGTAATTGAAGCTGATCATGGCTATGCTACTAGCTAGGTTGCCATGGAGACCGAGGCGGAGTAATATTGTTGTGCGACAGTCCAGCCGTGCTTCGGCTCGATGTGCTCAGTCGGAACTACCTTCCCAAGCTCCTTTTGTTTACGTCATGTTTGGTTGGGCTACGGGGAGCAGCTAGTGGCTCATATGTCCGCTGCTTTTTGAAAATGCGTCAGACATCAGTGTTTTGTAGGCTATACATTGTATTCATTAGTGAGCGGGTATGCCGTCTTTCAGAACAGTTCATTACCTGCACTAAAGAGAAAAAAAGATGTTTCCTCATTGTCCCCCCCACTTTTGAAAATGCACTCCAGAATGCCTGTTTGTCCCCCCCACTTGTTTAGCCAAATCGACGTCCATGTACCTGACTGGATAGGGGGGAGGGGGGGCTTTAAGAGCCTGTGCCCGGGGGTCCATTATCTCATGATCTGTCTATGAACCAACTGTATTCCACAATCTTTTTTCTTTTTGCGGGGAGCATGCACAAGCATTATTCATAAAAAAAAAATATATATATATATTTTAAAAAAGTGGGGGGCCCCACACTAGGTCTTGAAACGGGCCCCGAGATCGTTAAGGCCGCCCCTGGGCAGCAGCAGCAGGCAGTTGAGGTGCTGATAAATTTGAGCAACTGCGCCTTCCTTTAAGCAACACTGCTGCCGCTGTGTGTGTTCGGACTTCTTTTGCATCAAAGCCTTTTAGATAATACAATTAGAGGTTTTAATTGAACGCTGTCCATGCGTCGGAGTTGATTGTAACTTAAAAACAGAAACTAACGGACGGAGGCGGCAGTTTCACATGGCTCTGTGTATTCAAACTCGAGACAGAGCCTACTACAAACAGATCGCGGAACTTAGCCGTTCCCCTAGACATCGTTAACGGGCAGGATATCCCTGACTATCATTTTTGTCCATCATACCGCAGAGTTTTTCAGCACAGCGGCTCACTCCACCCGCTCACACCTGCGCGGTCTCCCGTCGATTTTCACCGACACAGGGTTGCATTCGCTGCTTTGCACTGATTGGATTTCTTCCCAACTTGTCCCACAAAAAGAGTAGTTCTGATTGGATCTCTTCTCCATTCGTCCCGCCCTAACAGTTTCGTCTAGTTCCTATTCGTAGACTATAGTGTCAGTTAAATTAGTCTCAGTCTTCGTCATCACATCTGCCTTTTTATTTAGTTTTTATTTAGTTTACGTCCGTGAAAAAGGTTCGTAGACAAATATTTTTTGTCATAGTCTTAGTCTACGAAATTAACACTGTTTTGAACTCGACGTCATTGAAAATGAGGGTCACCCCTCAATTGGTCTCTCGAGGATAAATAAAAGTTAAATGAAATGAAATATTGTATGATAATTCACATAATATAATGTTGATATCAAACACACAAACTAAAAAAAAAACGAAATAAAAAAAAAATTGGGGGGGGGGGGGGACCCCCTGGCAGTCGGGACCCTAAGCAACCGCTCATTTTGCTTATGCCTCGAGCCGGCGCTGCTGACCAGTGACCACTATAAGCGGGTGGGTAACTTGGAGGCAGTCTGTCCTGCCCACCCAATAATACAATTAGAAGCAATGCATGGTAATGGTATATTCTTTAGTATTAATTAATTGTCTGAATTTTATTTGACATTTTCTTGGACAGCGAATGAACAGGTCCGCCCGATAGTGGGTCTGGACTTCCACCTAAAAAAAATATATATATTTTTTTTTTGATTGGGTGGGCACAGCCCACATTTGGGTGGGCACGGCCCACCCTGGCCTCTGGCTACCGCCGGCCCTGATAGTAATAATAATAGGCCTACATTATATAAATCTGTAGCGAAGTTGTGTAAATATTGAGTTACTACTATGCTCCGTTACATAAAACATTTGCCCTTTTAGTTAGGTCTCTATCCTAAAGGCCGGCTTCTTAAATAGATTTTGCAGCTGCGTCTTTTTTTAGTCTGACACGTTTTCATGGAGTCCAGCTGCCTTTGGTTGGCAGAGTAGTGTGTCGTTGTGAACGATCGCTTGGTGTCTGCTGCGGACCTTTCTGGGCTGAGACAGAGTAACTTGTTACAAAAAATAGACTTGTCATCGCGGTGGCTTTTCGGCACCTCCGTTTGTAGCCCCGGTTTCGACGTGTGTGTTCGTGACCGCCTGGTGAAGCTCGATCTCGGGGAACGACGTGCTGCAATGGACCGGTGAGGCTGCACGGAGAAAGGATTTCCTGCAGCGAGACATGGACAATTTTACCCATTCTAGTCTCAAATCAAGCCAGAGAGTAACCTAATGTTTGATAGAATTGTTTATGATAGATCGGTGTTTGACTTTTTTGTTCAAATATGCTATGATGGATAGAGGACTTAACCGCAAATAATGTCAGTAATAAATGTGGAATACACCTTTAAGAATATACAATTTCCTTTTCTGTCCATGATTTTGTTTTACTTAACATACTTTGAATGATTGGTCTTCATATGCCTACTTCATAATAATAATAATAATAATAATAATAATAATAATAATAACAATAAATAAAAATGTATAAATTGTTAAGATCTTTTTCTGCAGATCTTCCCTACCTAATATGGTTATTTGATCTTACTATAAGCAATAGTGAAGGATGATACTATTGGTGTTAAGGGTGTTTTCAAAACCAAAACCAACTCGAATGTGCAAATGCCAGGAAGCAAATGATCATGTTAAACCTATGAAACAGCTTCTTCTCAGCACAGTTTCCTTTTTATTTATACTTTATTCATTAGCAATTTACTGATGTGATGGTTCCAATGCAGTTGCTAAGTTTGCTTATGGCTCACTTGACATCCACTTCCGGGTGGTGTACAATATGTTAATAGAGTGGTAAAATGTGTTCTAATGTTGCCTTTAGTTCCAGGCGACCTGCTACGCTGGAGCACTATAAGGCAGCCATGCTGCTTAGCGGTGCTGGAGATGCTCTGGGATACAGGAACCAGCTGTGGGAGTACAATGAGTCGGGACCAGCCATCCACCAGGTCAGTGGAAGGACCAATGTGGAAATGGAAGTCCAACCACTGCAGAGTTTGGCCTCCAGTTGGTCTTAGACAGGAGTTTCAGGGGGCCCAATTAGTTTAACTGACAGAATGTACAGTAAACACAATTTATACACAATAATTACATCTTGTGTATTATCTATATCTACACTTAATATTAACTGACGGGCTGAGTTTGTGATTAAGCACTTCTAACAGTCTATTTACCACTCAAATGTCTATCCTGGTCTGTTCTGTCCCTGCAGGAGCTGAAGGAGCTCGGGGGTCTGAAGAACATCAAGGCTGAGCTCCCTGATTGGCCGGTGAGCGACGACACAGTTCTGCATCTGGCGACTGCCGAAGGACTGGCAACCGGTGAGCTCACAATGACATTTGCTCCCTTGGCTTTCTGTCCTTTCCTCTGCTAGATTTGTTTTCAACGCAAGGAATTGATTGAATTGATCTGATAGTCGCGGCGGTCTGATGAGGCCTCATCAGGACACATGCCCCCCCCCCACCCCTCCTCCTCCTCCTCTTCAAGAGCCCTAAACTAAAGGTTAAATCTAATTTCCAGACATGCCTTGATTAGCGGCTCTATTACATCTCTGCTCAAGTGGAAGGCAAAATGGTCAAAATCCCACTTGACCTTTGCTGTGATAAGGCAACGGCCTCGTTAACGGATCTGTTTCATCTTTAAAAACGTTCATGTGGACAACGTTCTGAAAAAGTTGTCTCTTTTGTTTCAGGGAAGGGGGGGGAGGAGCTTCTGCACGAGGTGGCTGCTCGTTATGTTGAGGGGATGAAAGACATGGACGGGAGGAAACCAGGGCCTTCCAGCATTCTGGGTGAGACAGAGACTGCTTTTGAAAATCACTTGTACCAATGGCTGAAAGCTGACTTTCTATCATTTGCTCTTTTTAAGGAGTTTCACAGCTGAAGCCTGGGGAGGAAGGAGGCTTCCGAGTTCCCTATAACCCAGAGGGGACAGGCTGTGGGGCGGCCATGAGGTCCATGTGCATAGGCCTGAGGTAAGACACTTATCCTGTGAATACATACATGCCACCTCAATCTAATCCATCCTAGTCTCTTGCCTGAGCCCTCAATGGGTTTCCTTTTTAGCTGTCAGTATTGCTTTCCTGAGCAATGAAAAGGTTATGTGTTACAAATTGATTTAGATTTAAGCGGCAAATATTGGCACCATATTTTCAATTTATATCTCCAAATGGCATGTGTCCCAGCTGATCAAGGTGCTTCGCTGTTGAGTTGATGTATAAATCCTGATGTGACTTTTAAAGTGAAGGTCACATATCTGCGTCTTATTTTCTCCATTAATGGTTTAGTACATAAAAGGTGGATAGAAGTCCACCGCAGTTTCCCCCAGATCCCAATGTTTTCTTCAAATGTCTAGCTGTCAGAAAAATTGTCCCAAAGCTAAAGATCCAGTTTACAGATGAGACATGTGTTGCTAAGAATAGTATATAAAGGTTTAGAGCCCGTGTCAACAAACACGCTTTATCGGAGCCCTCCGCCTTGAAAAAAACGTGTCTGGAGGACACATGCCCTTAATCATTAAAATAATAGCTGCAATTAATTTTCAAATTGCAAATGGTTTCAGGTCCAAATGAAGTAGAGGGGAATTCACAGGGAACTGATTGTGTAGGATTAATCCGTTTTTTAAATTGTAAATATTGAAAGAAAACATCCAGGCAGGTGCTCTTCGTTGTCACTCAGGATGAACAAAGTAACAAATTACAGTCATATGAAAAAGTTTGGGAACCCCTCTCAGCCGGCATTATAATTGACTCTGCTTTCACACAAAAAAGATAAAAGTGGTATGTCTTTCATTTACCAGGAACAGCTAAGTACTGGGATGTTTTCCATACAAAGATTTTTGAAAAGCAGTATTTAGTTTTATGAAATTAAATAAAATGTGAAAAACTGGCTGTGCAAAAATATGGGAACCCATGTGGTTTTGCTGATTTTAATGCATGTAACGGCATGTAAAACTGAGAACTTTAAACACAAAATTGGTTGGATTATGTTGTTAAGCCTTGAACCTCATATAAAGGGCTGTTTAATCATGAGGTCATATTGGAAGAAAATGCTTTGGACTGATGAGACAAAAAATAAGTTATTTGGTCATTATAAAAAGTGCTTTACGTGGCGAAAGGAGAAAACTGCATTCCAAGTAAAACACCTGCTACCTACTTTCAAATTTGGTGGAGGTTCAATCATGCTGTGGCCACTTCAGGGACTGGGGCCCTGGTTAAAGTGGATAGTCGGATGAATTCAACCCAGTTTCAACAGATTATTCAGGATAATGTTCAAGCATCAGTCACAAAGTTGAAGTTGCGCAGGGGTTGGATATTCCAACAAGACAATGACCCTTAACACAGTTCAAATTACTGCAGAGGAAAAAGTACAATGTTCTGATATGGCCGTCGCAGTCCAATGACTTGAATATCATCGAAAATCTATGGGATGATTTGAAGCGAGCTTTCCATGCTCGGCAGCCATCACATTTAACTGAACTGGATCGCTTTAGTATGTAAGAATGTTAAAAATACCTACATCCAGGATCCAGACATTCATCACAGGCTACAGGAGGCGTCTAGAGGCTGTTATTTTTGCAAAAGGAGGCTCAACTAAGTACTGATGACATTTTTCTTTTGGGGTGCCCAAATTTATGCACCAGTCAAATTTTGTTATGATGCTTATTGCATATTTTCTATTATTCCAATAAACAAAATGACACCGCTGAATTGCTTCTGTTTACCTAAGGTATGTCATATATGTAAAGGAATTTGCTTCTTTGAAATCCCAGCTAATGATTAACAAAAATCCCCAAAATTAGAAGGGGGTCCCACACTTTTTCATATGACTAAGTTAAATTATTCTGCTTTGTAGACATGGTCACTTAAAACATGAAAAGAAGTAATAAACATATTTTGCATTCAAACAGACAATGCATCCAAACATGAGGTTTAGCTTAAGCTAAATATTCTCCATAGTAACTCTAACACTATGTCTTCACCAGGTATCCAAAGGCTGACCAGCTGCTGTCATTGGTGGCGGTTGCAGTGGAGACAGGCAGGATGACTCACCCCCACCCCACTGGATTCCTGGGCGCTGTGGCTTCAGCCCTTTTCACTGCGTACGCCGTCCAGCGCCGTCCCGTCACCACGTGGGGTCTGGGCCTGATCAACGAGGCCTGTCCGCTAGCAAGGAACTTTGTCCAGGGTCGAGAATTCGCTGTGGAGGAGACGGAGAGAGACTGGGACTACTTCTGCAACAAGTGGCAGTGGTATGAGCTTCGTCCTGATGTATTGAAAATCAGGTTATGAAACGTCAGCAATGTTATTTACCTATTTCAATCTCATGGTTAGTAGATGATGGCATTAGATCTGTACTACATTTTACAAGAGTACTAAAATAATGACTACATGTGATCGAGTAAATGGGGCACTTGAATACATTTACTGTTACTTTCGCTGCTTAAGGTCAGGTTCAAATCAGCAAGATCATTTATGTTATTATAAAATGATGCTGCTGATACTGTATAACTTACTTTCTTGTGTATCTGACATAAACACCTATTAATTTCCATCTCATATTTACAGTAAATATGAAGTGATATGACATCAGAATGCTTGTGAACCATGGGATGATTCATTGTTTATTTCACTTCTGGAAAGTCATATTTCACTGGGGGGAATAGTGTGAACATGAGGTGAGTAGAATGTCTTACCTCTGTCCACAGGTACCTGGATACGAGGGGCATCTCCAACGGGGTGGGGCCTGCCATCTGGCCCTCGTCATACGGCCCGGCCGAGAGAGACGAAGCCTACAAGAGCTTCAGCCTGTCAGGCTGGGCTGGACGCAGCGGCCACGACGCTCCAATGATAGCACTGGACGCCCTGCTGGGGGCCGGGTCGGACTGGGAGGAGCTGATGAGCAGAGCGGGCTTTCATGGAGGTCAGAATTTTTTTTTTTTTTTTAAAGACACGTTCTTATTCTGCGTTCTCGTGGAGCTTATAGGATGAACCCCAGCAAACGTTGACCAATTCCTAAACATCTCTAATTTCTTTCTAAGCCTTTTCAATTGTATACCTAAACGTCAAAATCCTTTGGGATAGTCCTCCTAGGTGAAAGATATCAGGGTACATTTAAAACTAATGACAGATATGCGGGTACAAAATCTATTTTGACCACTGTGTACACTCTTTTTTAAACTTTTTTTTGTTGGTTTCCACCAAATCCTGAGTAAAAGTTGAGTCTCTTCAGCAGCTTTATCTCCCACTACGTTCAGTTAATAACTGTCTGATGTTAGGTGAGCCTTGAGGTTACAGAGGAAAGTGAGACAAAACATGAAATGTGCTGGAAAACCTAAATAAAATGAAATACGCTTGAAAGCTTTGTAGCAGAAGTAAACTACAGAGTCCAGTGATACATTGTCTGTAGAATCCCCACATTCACATTCCTATCATTTGAAATATTGTTAATAACAAAATATGTATTATTAGAAACAACAACTTTTATTTAAAAGTTCCACTTCATTGCAGGACTCAAGCTGTTCCGTTTGCTCTTTCTTCCCTGGCCAGGCGACAGTGACAGCACAGCAGTGATTGCCTGCTGCTGCTGGGGTCTCCTCTACGGCACCCAGGGGGTCCCTACCGGGAACTACTCCAACCTGGAGTACCGGGACCGTCTGGAGCGCAGCGCAGAGCAACTATACGCCCTGTCACACTGAGAAGGCCGCCACCGCCTGCTGCACTGACCCAGTGTCCCGACATCTTATATTGAAGGGCAACTAGGCCACGCCCTGACACATTGACGTACGGGGGGGGGGGGAAATCGGTGCGTTCTGTAGTACATCGATCTCTACAGACACACACACACGGCGTGGCGTCATACTTGCCTGAAGGGAAAGCAAAGCAGACTGTCCCACTAACCTGAAGAAGAGTAATCTCTCACAACAAGAACAGCTCACCTCATGATGTGGGCACCCAGGCTGCTGTATCAAGAGGAGTCCCCCTAGTGACCGTTTGAAATAAACAAGCAGTTTTACTGAGTGGAATAAATCCGACCTAATGAGAATGTGAAGAGAATACAAAAAGTCCCCCAGGAGGTAATTACCTCGTTTTGTCAGCCTGACATAATAGCAAATGCTTAGTGCGCTTCAAATTAAATGTGCTGTTGCTATTGTCTAATGAAAAATAAATGTCTCATTATAGTTGTTAATTGGTGCTTCATGCATGCATCCAGACAAGCATACATAACGATAGAATAAATTCATCAAACAAAAGCGTGTAGTTGAGTTGAAAACTTTATTTTTTGGTCATTGTTGTTTTAATATTTTTTTTGTCTTGTCCATTTTTTTTTATTAATTGTATTGTCCTACAGGAGAGAAGAAGGGCAGCGGGGTGGTTTTAACTACTGGTTCGAGTTAAAAAGAAAGAAAGGGAAATGATTTGCTAAAAATCCCCTCCTATTCAAATCCTTCATGCTGTATTCGTTAGACAACAGTCTGTGTTTCCCATCTGTGTCAATGGTTCTCACAAAACCCCACAAGGCTTAAAAGAAAACACACTGCTGGGAGATTAGAGTATCTGCTGCATCTGTGGTTTTTCCTCTCCGACTGGTCCACCCAACAAGGTGCCTCATGTCTCTGAACTGGGAAGAAGTTGGAGAGGAGCGCAGGATTGCAGCAGCAGGGGTCGGAGGCTGCTGCTTTCGTCTGACACCCTTTGTCATTAGCATTGAAACGCTCCTCCTCTGGGGCTGACACTGAGGTCTAGTTCCGATGAAGAAGATTACAGCAGAAGGATAAGGTGCTGTGAGACTTTTTTTGTCCTCTACTCTCCCTCTGTACGATAGTGTCAGTTAAGTTTTTTTAAAGTTTTTTTTTCCTGTGTCTGTCGCGTTCAGTCTGGGCCTCACATCCAGCAAGCCGAGGGGATGTTGGGGCTCATTCCTGGGAACAGTTTGGGAGGTAAGGGGGGAGGGGGCAGATGAGGTTTAGTTTCCAGGCGGATGGAAGGATGCAGGGTGTGTTTGTACCTGCATTGCTGTGGGAGGTAAACAAAAAAAACACAACAAAGACTATAAATGCTACACTTCAAATAAGCGAGGAGAATCGACATCACCGTTTATTTGACCGGTCAGTGGAGGGGGATTTCACTCTGCTTTGAGTCTCTTACCTTGTGGGTGTCCTATGTAAAAGTGTTGGTGTGCTCCCTGCTGAGGTCCGTGCTGCGGGTGCTGTTGCACTGAGCCGGGGCCCTGCTGAGGGGGTGGCTGCAACATCACTAGCTGGGGCTGACCATGGCTCCCCGAGTGGTGGGGACCTGACATGGCTCCTTGTACATGGGCCTGGGGGTCGGGCAGGGAATTGACAGATCACGTTCAGATCAAGATAAACCTTTCCAAATGAACCAACGCTATAATAGCCTAACAACATTTATAAGGTGCACTATGTAACTTTAGGCGTGTCCGAGAAGTGAACATTTTTCTAAGGTATATTCTCGTAACTGAATATACAAACTTTACTCAGGGAAATTGGATACCTGAAACACTGTTTAAAGTTAGAAATCTAACTGAAAAGTTACCATTTCACTGTTGTTGTTTACAGTAGCATGGCCCACATTTTTGTTTACAAACAGATTCTAGTCTTACGTGTGGTTCCAGATGCGTCAAAATTATTTTGATTTGATTTATGATTATAGAAATATTCAATACTAAGTATTACATGTAGAGAGAAGTATGTTTTGTAAGCTAACTGCAGGCTCTGCAAATGTTAACAAATCCCCCTGGAAACAGCATAGTGCAACTTAAATGAAACGGAGGTATTTGACAAATACATTTGCTGTGACACACAAGAAAGAACACTGGTCATACAGTGGATACATACCTGCGCTAACTGTCCCAGTGGGTACGACTGTGGGATGCCCTGATGGCTGTGGATGCTGTAACCCTGGATGGGGTAAGAGCCCTGTGGAGACGTGTGGCCCGGAGGCATGTTGGGAGGGGTGGGGCCTGAGTGGTACATGGACTGGGGCTGCGGACCCCCCTGGGCATTCTGAAAAGCAGAGATTACAATGTTAAGAGAGAACAAAAAAAAGTCACAATATCTGTGTCACAGAGGATGGATCTTCTGAAGGATGTGAGTGAGTCCTGCGGCGATCTGAAGACCTGGAATAGACAAAACACTTCCTCTCCAAATGAAAGAGAGTAATGGTGTGTTCTTGAATGGAAAAAAGTTAACCCTTAATGTTGAATATAACCAAGCAACTGATTATGTGCGTTACCTGTCCAGGGCTAGGTGCAGCGTGCTGGGGAGGGGGCTGGTTTCCTGTCGGGGTGCTAGAGGGCTGTGGCTGATGAACTGCTCCCTGGTGGTGAGAGGAGAACTGGGAAGCTACACAGAAAGAGAGATAATCAGCATTAAGATAATGCTTTTATACTGCAGACCTGCAAACTCATAGGAGGTGAAAAAGGTGACAAACACCCGTCCCTTCTAGGGGGGTCGGGTGTTTTTCGCTGTCCAAACGATTGGCTATTGTTAAATATCATTCACACAACCAGAGTTCTCCACTATTGCCTCCAATGTCCAGCTGGGTGAAAATAATAGCCAGCTGAGATCCTGACCCTCCTAGGGAGGTCCGGGGGTATGCCCCCCCGGGAGATTTTTTTAAAACTTTTTAAAGTGAAATGCATGAATCTGGTGCACTTTGAGAGGGAAATTAAGAGGCTAAATCTGAGGAATTTTGTGTGAACAAATAATTTGGAGACACTGGGTCGGATGAATTAGAAGCTTCTTGGATTTTCCATTAAAATGTTCATTTAAAATAAAACATTATGCAGAGTCCTCTGGGATGGGCTTGGAGCTCTTTTTCTTTTATGGGACATATTTCTCTGTAATATAATGAATATATTTAAATGCAGTGAGCGGAATGAAGCAGAAGAACTCTGTTGTCCAGCTATCTTTTTTTCCACAGACGAGGCTGAAATAGGTTATACAGTGCATGGGCATCTGAGCCCCATTTCCAAATGTTTTTAAATAAACTCAATACACACTGGACGTGAACGTGACGTGATCAGTTAAACTTGGATTACCTCCCAGATGAACTGATTAAATTATTGGGCTATTAACTAGGCTATCTAGATCAAAACATTGTATTCATTTTTTGTATGATATAATAATATGATGTTAATATCAAACACACAAACTAAAAATAAAAATAAATTGGGAGGGGGGGGGGGGGGGGAGGGGGCTGTCGGTCGGCTCTGATTGTGAGCGCACTGCAGACACTTCATTTCTGCAATGTGCGCTCATTAAACTGTCAGCTTCACTTAAGAGTCCTGTGTGGGTCAACAGTGCAGTGCAAACTATGCAGCATAAAGTTATAACATTCGTCTACGACCGTGATGTTAAATCACCTTCACACAAAGTCTCCGCCCCAGCAAAGCAGCGAGTCGATCGCTGTGACGGTGAAAATCACCGGGACCCGGGAGACCCAGTGAGCGAGTGAGACGCCGCTCAGAAAAAACTCTGTGGTTTGATGGATGAAATCAGTCGGGGATATCCTGCCCGTTAACTTTGTCTACGGGAACGGCTTCTGCGATCTTTTTCTATGTCTCGAGTCTAACAGAGAGCCATGTCGGCAAACTGACAGCGCGACTAAATAAAGGGGACTGTACAGTGAGCTGCGTCCTTCCGTATAGTTTCTGTTTCAGTAGGCTGTTACATTAACCTCTGAAGCATTGACAGTGTTTAATCAAAGCCTCTAATTTTTTATTATCAAAAGGGCTTTGATTGAGACTTTTAGCCAATTCTAAAGTCTGAACACACAGCGGCAGCAGTGATGCTTTACTGTGCCCGATCTTAACGCTGATTGGACAATACTCATGACGTCTACCAAAGATGTTTTATTGCCAAGATAACGATATTCCCTTGTCTCACACTACGGTAACTCGCCCACACAGTCCAGTCTGGGAAGCGCTGGCTGACTTCTTTGGCAGCTGCCGCTACCCCCCCCCCCCCCCCCCCTCCCAAAAACAAAAACTCTTCGGATCTATACGATTCACGTGGGTCATATATTTTGATTCTAAACGGCGATTTTCGCCGAAAAGCGACGAGTTTGCAGGTATGATACTGTGAATGTATTTTGTGCTTCACATCAATTATGCTACAGGTGTGTTCCCACTCACCGTAGATACCCTGCTGTGGTCCCTGAGATCCATCTCCCTGTGTAGAGAACTGGGGGCCTCCTGGGGGTCCCATGGCCTGTGGGTGAGGACCACCACCTTGACCTATCATTCTGGCTCCACTCTGTAGCATGGAGTAAATAGGCTGGAAAAGGGGAGAGAAAAACAAATTGGAAAAATGTGCCATCTTTAATGTATTATTTAGTTTATTTGGATACTACGGTAAACCTATTGCTACCACTTAGAGCTGAATTATAAAAAGGCCTTTAGAGGGTAAAGGTCCTACCTGTCCAGGGTAAGGTGACATGGCCTGGAGGACCTGCTGTTGGCCGTACTGCTGTGGGTTGTACTGAAGGTAGGACTGAGGGTAGGGCGACGCTACCAGCGGCGCTCCAGCTGCTGACGCTGCAGCCTGCAGCATGGGGGGTCCATTGTTACCGTGGTCAGAGCGCTGAGCCACTACTGAGCCTGGTGGAGACAAAGGAATTGTAAAGACAACTGAAATACAGATACACTTACACCGAGAGGCTCGCATGACATTTATCTTAGAAGCAATTTCTCAAAATAAAGGCTTTTTCATGCAGCACTGGAGGGAAAACCGATGCATTTACCTTTGGTCCTGGGGTATTTCCCCTGGCTCACTGTAGACATGGTGTACTGGTACATTGGTGGAGGCTGAAAGACAAATGATCAAGAGGTAAACACAACACATATATATATATATATATATAATATGATGATATATTTTAATTATTTTTAATTTCTTTGATAGTAAAATAAATGTTTACTTATTATAGATTAAATTATAAAGAAAATCATCATAATTGACCGTGACATAATGGTTTATTGGAAACATAAATAAACAAATTAAAATAAAGTGCTTCCTTTGGAAGGAATTTGGGACTAGTCAGTCCTGCTCTTGTATAACACTTGTTTAGTTGGATTATCCGTAATAAAACGACTAAAGAAGTAAATATTCATTTGCTTCTAAATAGGGATGTCCATGGTTAACTGGTTAACCGTTAAGAAGATCTTTAACCGGTTAATACTAAAGGTTAAACGGTTAAAAAAAATTAAATAATATTAATTTCTCTGAAATCCGGACTCTTATTTTGATATCGCTAAACCGGATGTAAGAATGCCAACTGTCAGTAAAGAATGAAACGAGTAGTGTAGGCTACGCTCAACTTTATAATAAGTCCATGGTACGATCCTAGTCACAACTTATGGTCACAACACTCCCGTGTCATATGTTTGTATAATTGAATTAACAGTGTGGGCTCCCGCTAGCTTAACATAGCGCTAGCATTAGCCTTCTTGAGGTGGATGCTGTCCTGCATCTATCACCGTCTCAGTGAGTGTGTGAGGGAGTGACAGACAGCCAGGCAGTGAGTGCCCGCCCCCTGCACAGACACAGGTCTGCCATGATTGTGTGCCAGGATCAATAGCGAAACTCCGTCATAAACAAAAGCGTTAACTAAGTATCGTTATGCAGTACTGATAACATCGGAGCTTATCAATATTACGGTCTTTCAAAATGTTGCCCCGTGCTCAGCACTACTTAGCACCGGGTTTCGGTAGGCTACCCATCCCCTAAGCCTGTGTGTGTGTGTAAATGTCCCTTTTCAGTCACCTATTGCACTTTCTGCTCCTACATTCGCGTACTAGACCTCTTCTCACAACAGACAAGGTGCCGTGTGAATGTCAACATGTAGGCATTTAAATTGGCTACTGTTCCCTGAATTGTTTTTAAATTAATATGCCGGTCCTTGGAACAAAAAAAGGTCGGGAGCCCGGCTATAATGCTTCATGTATTTCACTATAAATAGGCTACATTAAATCTTAACGGTTAACCAGTTAATAACCGTTAATTCTGGTGGTTAACCGGTTAAAGAAAAAATTCTAAATGGCCATCCCTACTTCTAAAATCCTGTACCCAAACGCCAAACGTGTGTTAAGAATGTAGTGAGGTTCATGACATTTATTTTTATTTCTAAAGTCTACAAAGTTTTTATTTTTATTATTTGGCTGATGTACCTGCACAGAGTGGATCTGTGAGACATAGGAGAGGTAGGGGGCGTTGTAGATTGGTCCCTGTCCGCCTGGGTGCTGAAGGACCACTGGGCTTGGAGGAGTTGGCCGAGGTGGAGTGGGCGCCGTGTTGGGCTTTGTCTGTACGACCAAAGATGAATGCATCACAATTTTTCAATACAGTGATTTCCTACATAATGTGCCAAAAACATTGAGTCTTTAAATATAAACTTTATAAACCAAATATTTAAACCATTCAATTGCATTTTTCAAGATTTCTTTAGATCAGTACATAGTTTTCACATCTTGGGAGAACTGATCATCACTTCAGTACATTCCCCTTATCTACTTTCCACATCATTTAAATCTATAACAACTAGCTTTAGCCAAAATAATACTTTAAGCAGTAATTAATTGGCTTACCATAGGCATTGGAGCTTTGACAGGGTTGAACTCTTTAGCATTGGGGTTTAAGGTCGATTTCTTTACTTGCCTAGAAGATATTAAAAAACGGGAAAAATTGACATTAGGTAAAAAAAAAGATAATAACTTCACAATAAAAGTTTCCGCCTCCTTTGTTTAAACTCACTCTGGCATGCCCTCGGGCCTCTCCGATGCGTCTTCGCTTCCCGGGGTCCTGGCTGGCTGCGGGACGGCTGGTGAATGCCTGTCTGAGACGGCTGCTGTGGTGGCTCCAGGTGCAGTTGCACTGTCCTTAGAGGGGTCCTCCGAGGGGACAGGTGAAGGCTGGGACTGGGAAGGACTGGGAGCTGCAGACTGAGGTTTGGGCTCTAAAACATCTGACGAAGGTTTGGCGCCCTCACCGACCGCAGGAGGTGTTGCTGCCGCTGGGGAGCTGGGAGAGCTCGAGTTGCCTCCACTCGCCTGGAGCTGGAGGAAAAAGAGAAGGGTTGACGGCAAAAAGAGATTTAGCAAACAGACAAATGAAGTTATAGCCTGACATTTTACATTAATGGAACATTAATTCAAGTTTTAATTACACCGTTTTAATCTACAAATTCTGGGAGCGATCAAGAGCCACTAGGCAAGTAAGCAATGTCCTTGTCATGCGAACAACATGTTTGATACATTTAAAGCTAATACATACTGGACTAAGCCCTTATTAAAAAGTCAAAATAATCCAAAAGTTCACCTTTTGAACCAAGGTAAAAATAATGAAGTTACATCAAAAATACACAAATTGCAATTAATAAACCCTCACGTACAACACATGTTAAAGCTGAGAAGAATAGCATAAAAAGAGTGAGTATTCATTCAGAAGAATACTGTCATGAATAATCTTCACAGCACCCAGTAGAGACTGAGTTAACCAACTATTATTGAATGTTATTAGAAACATGCCAATGGTCACATCCAAGTAAAAAAAAAAAAAAAAGGTACAAGGGATTTTTGAACAAGTCATGCGACATCAGGGATGTCTCATTTCACAGCCTCCTGATCATCACAGATTTCCCGTTTCATGGGAAGACAACTGAGCTCTCACCCTGAATTCCTTGCCAAATTTCCGTAGCTCCTCAATCTGCGACCTTTGCTGAACTGAGGGAACTGGTGGAGGAAACAGAAGACATGTTAAAAATGCAAAAAAATGCAAACTCAGTAAGCATGCTGTCGAAAAAAACACTGTTATCTGTGTCCAACTAAAAATACTAGTTTCCAGTGTTTAGCTGGTATTTTTTTTTAAGTCTTGCCTACACACCTTTACCACTCTTGTCCTCTGTGCTGCTGGGGCTTTCAGCTGAGCGTTCTTTAGCAGCTGCGCCGAGGATCTCATTCACTGCAAGACGAGACAAACAAATTAATTAGAGCTCCATTAGACAAGGCGATATCTCATTGAGGCAGATGTAGCTCACGTCGCTAAAAAACAAATAGGCTCTGATTAAGACTGAAGTATAAAACAAAAACAAGAGTCGAGGACTATACCATCAACAGGGAAGAGAGGGGCGGGGCCAGACATCTTCTGGGGAGGCATTGAGACAGACGATGTGTCCAAATAAGGCGTGTCCTGGGAAGAACCTGATTTAGGAGAGCGAGAAGCTGCAGGGACGGTAAAGGGGAAAATAAATAAAGGTTAGGTTTTAGGCAAAAGCTATCAATTATAAAGAGGAATATTTTGTAAGGGCAGTTGAATGAAAGTACCTGTGGATTGAGAATGTGAGTTTTGAGTGCGGACCGTTCTGCTCAACTGTGGAGGTCTTTGGGCTTTAGGAGATGTTCTGGCAGAAACTGAAAAGGCACAAATTCAATTAATTACCATTCAATCTGTCTCAGCAGAATGCACAGGTGCTGTTCAAGCTAGGGGTGTGAACATTTACAATCATTTCTCAACAGCTGCACTGCCTTCCGTGAACAAGTCTAACCAAAAAAATTAATAAAGTGGAATTGGAATCCACTACGGGTGTAACGGTACACTAAAGTCACGGTTCGGTACGTACCTCGGTTTTGAAGTCACGGTACGGTACAGTACGGTACGGTTCATAGTTAACGGAGAATGAACAGCTTTAGCTGTCAGTAACTAGCTGACAGTATGTAACATACAAATAAAATGCATAACAAATATAAAAATACTGCTGTAATTCTCCAATAAATAAAATACTTATTAAATACTAGTATAGGTGCTGCATAAACTAAAATTGCAATGAAAAAATATAGTGTTAATGCTCAGCAGGATCTGTAAGCTGGTGTAAACAAAGGGTATGTCATCTTTAAGGGTCTTTTTGACTTTAAAAAAATAAAATATTGCTGCAGCTCTCTTAAAGCGGACCTATGATGCTTTTTGACTTTTATGACCTATAAACGTTGTTATGATGATTCATAGTCATGCTTAACCATTAGGGATGCACCGAAATGAAAATTCTTGGCCGAAAATTCTTTCCCCCCAACAGCGCTAACGGACAGGATATCTCCCGTTATCATTTTAGCTGTCAAACTAAAGTTTTTTTTGCGCGGCGGCCCTCACCGGCGAGGTGTCACTGTGAATGACACCGTTACCAACTGTCACACTGTCACAGAGTTGCACCGGGTGAATTGCTGCTTCGCTCGCGCAAGGCTTTTGTGTTTCTAAGGTGATTAAACATCAGTCTTGGACGAGCGTTTTAACTTTATGCTGCATAAAGCATTGCACTGTCTGCGCCGTGTTTCATCCAGTTGCTCCCACACTGGACTCTGACATTTTCATGCACGCTCCAAACTGCTCCTGCTGCGCGCTCACAAAGAGATGTGGATTCGCATACACGGTTACGTCTCTCTTTACTGCCATTTCCTGCTTTACAAGCGCGCAGCTCTTTTAAAAACATATTTCCTTAGTGTCATTTAGTTCGCCAATTTTCGGTAATGTTGTTCGGCTTTTTAAATGTTTCGGGCCGAAACCAAAAATGACTTATTTTGCCATTTTCGGCCGAACTTTTTCGGTGGCCGAATATTCGGTGCATCCCTATTAACCATACTAAATTATCAAATAATGACTTACATGCATTTCGACGTATTCCCTGCTGACCGTCTGGGGTGTCTGTGCAGAGCACTAAACACTATTCTAGCCAGTTGAGAAGTCACGTGTTCAAAGCGGTCTACCCTTCCGTAACTTTGTGACGTCGCATGTAACTTTGTGAAGTCACCACGCGGATGTTTCCATGTATGGTAATGCTGTCACTTCCCTGTTCGCGTCTGCCTCGCGCCCTTATAGGTCCATGCTCGCGCTTCCCGCCACTGAAAGTGTTCCGGAAGGAAGGTAACCAATCACAACGGAGTGGGGTTTGCAGGAGGGGGGGGTGGGGGGGGAGCGGAGATGGCCGATCACAGGCGGAGGGAGCGGAGATTGCCGAAGCACACACACTCAAGTGTTGACAGGACGTGCTGGATCGCCAAAATAAGAGAAAGAGCTTCCCGAAAATCTACATAGTTTTTTGTGATGTGATTTGTGTCAGGTTGCTCTATAGCAGTGTAAAACAAGAAATTAAGACCAGAAAAGTAGTATAATAGGTCCTCTTTAAGCTCTAAAGTGCTCTTATAAATATAAAAATTATCAAATAAAAATGCTACTGCAGCATTAATTAAATGACAGCTTGTTTATTTTCAGTATAAAAAGAAAATACTGTCTGGGTTGTGCACAGCTCTTTTTCTTCACAGTAATGGTGATAGTAGCCTAACACCTGGATGGTGCCTTTTCAAATGCGTATGCATGTTCGACGTGTTGCCTCCTACATAAGCAATCGCGGTGAAACAATAACCTGTGTGCCGACATTGTTCCCCACGTCTATCACTGTTTTCATAATTCACCTGGAATCCGAAGTTATCCCTCAAACGGGATTTGAATGACAGGGGGGCGCCTGCGAGCTCCGGTTTCCTGTTGTCTTTCGCCATGCAGTTCGCTCTCGTTCGAAAGCACTGTATAACATTTTGATTTGCACTACTCAGACTGTAAAAGAGGGGGGGAACGCTGCTACTACAACTGCTAATAGTGATGCAAACGGAACAGCGGAGAGGTGTGTATCTCTTGCTCTGACTGCAGCTGGGAGGGACTGCTGCGTGAGGACTCGGCCGCCTGTCAGTGCTCTGGGACGGGGGAGTGGCCATTGAGGCACCCGCTGCTCGTTTAGAAGTGTTAAGAGCGATACAAGCTTTAGTGACAGGGTCTCCAAAAGTCACCAATAACACCAGAAAAGGTAGCTAGATTTAAAGAGTCGCCACGGGGTCTGAAAAGTCGCTGAATATAGCGACAAAGTCGCTAACACTGCCTGGCCCTCATGCTCACCATGGAGATAATAGACTCAATCGCTGGCTGCTACTGCACACGTGCGAGCCGACCCGGAGGCTAAATGGTCTGGGGGGAACTCCGACGACAAGTTTTTAAGTTCCACACCGCAAAACAAGCCTGTACATTCGCCACATATTAACGTTATGTACTCCACATACGGACCACGGTCCACCTCTGTAACACCAAATAGGTGCCTGTACTGTCACGGTACAGTACAAATACGTGTATCGTTACACCCCTAGAATCCACCGCAATGGCATTATATACGATGATTCCTACATGTTCGCGTTTATGCAGGTTTAACTGGGGTATTGATTAAGTTTTGGCTTTTTACTTGCAAATGTTGTATTGCACTTACAATACTTACTCGTTTACATGTTCACACGCTTACCTCCATTAACAGGCCTGCCAACGTCTGACAGGGATTGTGGGAGCGAGTGGGAATGAGGGACTGCGTGTCCATGTGAGGCGGTGGGGCTGGCTGGGGACAGGGCAGCGGACGCGGAGGCTGGCGTGGGTGCTGCTCCTCCTGGAGAAGCAGGTGTGTAGGGGCTGGCAGGGCCGGATCCCGGGCCTGGGCTCGGGCTGCCCTGGGGGTGGTGGGGAGCATAGGCCCCTCCCCGTCCAGAGAGAGGGCTACTTCTCTCTGACGGGGAGGCACCGGGCTGGGGCCCAGTAGCAGAGGGCAGAGGTGGTCTGGGGGAGGAGGAGGATTGAGGGTTGGAACGATAACCACCACTCAGTCGGTTGTGGGGTGGAGGCCCTCCGGGACCTCTTTCAGCTCGCTCTCGGTTCATCTCTCTCTGGCGTTGAGGTAATGGAATGTACTTGCCCTCTCTGAAGGAGGAAGATAAGACGTCTCACACAGGTGATACAAGAAATACAACACAAATCCAATAACTGCATAGAAACACAAGACTGGCTCAGTTTCAAAATTCATTCTTGAGCTTTTGTTAAAGGCCTACTTCACCGGTTTGAATATGAAGGTGTATTGAATTCCGAGATCCTATGTAGTATAAATGTGCAATTTTTTTTAAATCGGTTCATCCTAGCCTGAGAAAAGGCAGAAAGAGTGTTTTTTTTAACCCTATATTTCTCTTTCTGTGATGTCACGAGAAAGAGAAATATAGGGTTAAAAAAAACACTCTTTCTGCCTTTTCTCAGGCTAGGATGAACCGATTTCAATTTTTTTCGCACATTTATACTACATAGGATCTCAGAATTCAATACACCTTCATATTCAAACCGGTGAAGTAGGCCTTTAAGAGCCAAAGCAATCTCACATCAGAGTTAATTTAGTAGCTCTTATTATTTTGATCCAATCACACAATCTTCCTCTGCAGATGGCGCATACTTACCTGAACTGATTGTAAGATAGAATTGAAAGCTCCAGAACAGCCAGTTGAATTGGATTTTTTTTTACCTCGATATTAAAGCTACAATTTATGAAAAGTCTTAAAAGTGTTAAGAATAATATAATTTAAACTGTCAAAACTCCATTTGCTGAGCTAGTTTCGTGTTTTACAAACTAAAGCACATGAATATCTCCTGAATGGGCCTTAAAGTAACCTGGCTTTTGTAAAATGATTAAAAAATTTGAACCAAGCAACAGCTATAATTGTACTGTTGTTTGGATGCCGGCTTCCACAACTAAGATATCAGAACAGTAGCATCAACATGCCCACCAAAAGAAGGACCCTCTCACCTGTTGACGGCTCCTGGGCTGTCTCTGCCTCTTTCTCGCTCTCTGTCGCGGGGGCTCTCGCGGCCCCTCTCGCGATCCCCGCCGTCCCGCACCACAGCACTGTACTTGTCCTCTTCCGTTTTGCAGTCATCATTTTCCAGGCCGGTGCGATGGCGGTACTGAGGGCTGGATTCGATCTCACTGGCCAGGCGAGCGGCCCGTGCCTCCCGCTGCCGAAAGTTATCGTTGTTGCCTCTCTCCAGCGGCACACTGAACGGCAGAAGGGCACAAAATGTTAGAGGGAGCGGAAACCTTTAAAAGAGTTCATAGAACAAAAAGGGAGCCTAAGACATTAATGATCCTGACCAGATTGGTTTTTAATCCTGAGCTGGTGAGTATTCAGAAACTTCACTGTGAATTGGCTGGTGTTGACTTAGATCCATACCTTCATCAAGTTTGATTCTTGTAAAAAAAAATGTTTCACTAAGGTTGGAATGCTTTTCAGTTTTGTTGATATAACCCATTTTGAGAAAAAAGCTCAAGTGAAACCTAAGTGCATAATTGCATTTTTTTTTATACCTCCAAGTAAAAGGTTCAAGGTTTTTTATTGTAATTTTTTTGTGTTCTTGCGTACATAAAGAAACAAAATACCGTCTAAATAAAACTCATCTATCACTCGTCTCAATTGTCTCATTACATTCTGACACCCAGTGATTGCTTGTTTGATCAACTTGGGAAAAAATCAAAAAGTAGGCAAAATAAACACCTATATGTGATGTTTTTGAAAGTTGTTATTTATTGCCTATTTAAATTTAAATTATAGTAATTCAATAATTCCAAAAGGCAAAAAATCCATTTGAAAACGTACGTATACATGGAGAGGCTGGAATCATATGTTGATGTGACTCCGTATTTCACTTCATTGAAACGGAACATCTCATTGGCATCCCAGCCATTAGACTGAAAAACAAAACAAAGAAAACAAACAAGGAAAAAAAACAACAACAACAGGTGATTAATGGTGTGGAATTAGCTTCAGTACTTAATAATAATGCCCAATTAGTAAAGCTTACATTTAAGTATTGCATATCAGGTTCATATTCAGTAGGTTTTTCGAAAGGATGGAGGTGTTAACAATCAACTAATTAAGAGGCTGAAAGTGAAGAGTATGTATAACAGAAGGTGCATAACATAATGGAATTAAATGGCCTTTCTTTGAGTGTTCAGTGACAGAAACAACTCACTGCATCATTTTCCAGATCGAAACCTTCTCCGTTGCTCTCTCCCCCTTCCCATCTCTGCAAAACCTTCTCCTTGTGTTCTCCGTTGACGCGGGTAGAGCTGATGGCTGTGTCTGTGAATGTGTCTAAAATAAAAGACAAACAAAAAATAAATGAATCATTCTTAAAACATTTTTTTTTTTACATTTGTTGATATTTGTCTGGAGCTGACATTTCTATTGATCTATTAAATTGGGTAGCATTTTGTTGTCATTGCCCGGAATTCAATTTACCCACGAGATCAAAGGGCAATTCAAAAGCGGTCCAGCCTAACACACAGTCAACTCAGATACTTTAATCATTGTCACTAAAACTGTCAACTGTGTCATTTACAGCACTTGGGAAAACCATTTACGCGTAAACCAAGGATGTTCTTAGCATCCACTCAATCTAATACTTTTCGCACAAAGCCATCTTCTCTCTTTTAGGATGAAGTATGTATTTGATACAAAAGCATTGCAGGTCTGTAAAGAACTGGTATTTGTTACTAGCCTGGCACCCAGCATGTGTGTGTGTAGTGAGAAAAGTGAGATCTTAAGACTGTAATAATCAAACAAAGTGTATTTAATAATCAAGCAAGGAGTATTCAATCAAACAACAGAGGCTTCATGTTCTATCCAGTAAGAACATGGAGGTCCATTCGACCCAGCAAGCCCCGCAATGACTTTCTGAGCAGAAAGGCCCCGATCAGATGGCAAGTCACATCTTAAATACAAGTCAGATCAGCATCAATAATAGTGTTGTGTGTTTCAATTGGTAGTCAGGTGAGGGGGAGGGCTCAGTGACAGACTGTTTACTGTTGCAGGGGGGGTATCCAAGGGAGGGGGGGAGGGGGGGGTGGGGAGGTACAGTCTGAGTACTTTTCAATACACATTTGAGGAATTTAACCTTAGACATACAGGAGTAATACAAGATAAATACAATGTTTCCTATTACATTAATAAGCATTCCAACATTCAATATCTGCCACCACACTGTGTTTGTACCTCTGGTGGCGAAGTTGAGGTCCACATCTCTGCAGATCATAGTCACCAGGTCTGAGGGGCTGAAGATCATGGTATCAGTGATGTCCTCCCTCCGTGGTAGAACTGATGTGGGGCTCTCCTCTTTGCTGCGTTTGTGTACAGCGTCCACAGCCAACTCACACTGAGGACCAAACATTAGGAAGAAATAGAAGGCTGAGTGAGCTTGTGCCCATATTTTTTCCTTGAAGGGATTACTTCAAGTGCTTAAAATGGCAAAGGGACATGTGCGACTACAATGTGGTCAACATCAGCTTCTTACCCGAGAACTGAGTGTCTTGAATATGCCTTCAAATACACTGCCATTCTTCACTTTTATGTCACAGGTGGAACCCTGACAAAGACAAAGATTTAGTTAAAAATGAAACCAGAGGGACACTTGTGGCGCAGCTGTCAGAGCGTCACCCACGGGCCCAGGCCCCGCAGCAGACCCGGGTTCAAATCCCGTCTGGGTCAGTTCTCTGCATGTCTTCCCCTCCCTGCCCAACTTCAACTCTGTCTCTCCAAAAAACTTATCTAATAAAAGCAAAAATGCTCCAAAAATAATCTTAAAAACAAATAAATAAATAAATCAAACCAGAAAAGTGAGTTCAAAACTAATTTCTATTTAGATCAGTGATACATACAATCCCCCATCGACTAACAGTACTATGCGTCTGTCTCATCACTAACAAAAGTAAAAATGAATGCCTGCTTTTCAAAGTCAGATGGAAAAAGGATTTTAACCAGCTGCTGTGACCCTTAACTGCCTTGGACGGACTTACCAAATGGTGAAAGAAAAGATGGTTTTCCAGTAATGTTAGCTCTAACTATTATGGTACATACCAAAATGGATGATGCAAGCATTTCAATTTGTAGAATAAAGCCCAGTTCAGACCAAAGATTCGCCTCGCAACGACTTGCAACTAGACGGTTTTAGAACGTTGCGGGGGAGAAGTCGCAGCAGTGTGAACTGCTCATTGCAGCATGTTGCAAGCCGTTGCAAGCAGTCGCCAAAGATTTAACATGTCAAATCGCCAGGTCCAGTTTTAGAACGTCCAGGCCAGCTTGCATCTCTTGCAGTTGTGTCTCGTTGCGAGGCGAATCTTTGGTCTGAACTGGGCTTAATAATTTCGGTCTGAAAGGACATTGAGTCAAATCACTTACCACAACTGCTGTGAGGAAATGAAGCATTCTGGCATTGTTGTACACACCCTCAAACACCTGCGGAGGAAAAAAGTTATGAAGTATCCATCAAGAAAAATTTCACAAAGATATGACATAGCGATACTTTAAAAGAACATGGTTTGATACTTAAATACGTCATTGTGATTTAGCGTGAAGTATTATATAATATCAGGCAAAGAGGGAGCACAAAGGTGAGGGGCTGAATTGCATTACCTTTATGATACCATCAATTCAATTGAACTTAGATATTTCTAGTGAATCACCCCTATAACAATGTACAAAATATGTTTGTAAAATATGTGCGTTTGTTTACTTCACAATTTTTCTAGATCAGGATACTTACAGGAGATGACTGGAATGTTGGCTTTGCAGAGGTCCGATTCCTGTGAAAAAAACAGCAGAGCTTACAGATGTTTTGCTGAAAAGCAATGGTCAAGCAACAGTGTCAAAAACAACATTGCACATACTATATGTACAGCAAAGGAGAAATTGCAAACCTTACTTAGAGGCAAGACAAGTTCCTAAATCAAAATTTCTACTGGACTGTAAATGTAATCTTTAGTACATACTTCAGTGCATTGGCTATAATGGATTTATACATTAAAGATACGAGTCAATTTGTGTTGTTTCCGGGCTTGGCCTCCACCTGCTCTGTCGCCCAGAGCAAAAACACAGACAAATAAAAAAGAGGCATTGTTTTCTTCTTCAAGGAAGTAATAAAAAGGGACTACTACGTCATTTAAATAATGAGACGAAAAATAGGAACCTGTTTAGGGCAATGCTTTCGTTTTCATATAGTCAATAAAAAGAACTGAGGTCAATGTGGATACTTAATGCATCATCCGCAAATAATGTGCACATGGATCTCAGCTAGTCACACACACGGTTACAAAACAAAGGCTGGAGCTGGCAAGAGTTCAGTGAACACATTCACCTCAGATATTTTGACCACACATGACCTTGTAATGGCCATAACATCTCTTCGATATTACACATAACGTTTCTATATTAGGCATATTTAGCTACAGAGACGTGTTGTTTTTGTAAATGTAATATTTTTCAACATCAACGACCATCCATTGGCACTGACAGGCCTGATAGACTTATCGCTTGTATGCCGATTTGCTACTCTTTGCTATCACCAAACTTGCACCCACACCAAGTATTTGGGGATTCTGATTGGCCAACTCTCGCTGTCAATCTATCATAATGTAATGCCATTGGTCTGGAGGGAAGTTCTATTTCCGAGACACACCCACTGAGCTTTAACCGGTAGGCCTCTGGAGGCACAGGACAATCCCCGGACTGTCCTGACAGGAAACCCCCAACCCGCTTACCTCCCGGCCGGTGTCCTGCTGCCGCTGTTGATGCCGCAGACTGGGGAAGACATACCACCGGGGCCCGAGGTTCCGTTAGACGCCTTTCTCCCGCCTGAGCCGGGTTGCTGCTGTGGTTTCAGCATCGCGAAGCACAAGGCTTAGACAGTAAGCTAACTTATAAACACTAATACTGCTCGTTTTGTAGAAGCTTTGAAAGCGAACTATCTTTAGCAATTTCACCTGTCCTGAGCAGCGCAGAGCCGGTGTAACCTCAATAAGACCGGCTATTGTAGCTAATCTTGCTAAGTGAATACCAGTCGCTTGTGGCCTAAAATGTGACGGCTTAACACCTCGCAATGTAACTTAATGTAAACGTATAACTTAACAAATCTTACCCAACTATCAACTTTATAACCAGAGCGGTTATGTCAAAGCAAGACTAATAAAATGACACGAGTTTCAGTATAATTATTTAGCAGTAGCTAGCTGGATTAGCATTAGCTCACTTCGGGCGCTTTCCCTCCGGGATTTACTTTCTTCTCTCTGTCGCGTCGCCTTGACTCCGGCACCGCCAACCCTTCCGTTAAAAATCAAGGTCTAAATGTTACTGTCAGTGGCCTTAGGAAGTTAGATTTGTCAGGTTTCTTACTGAAAACCTGCTGCGGTCGGTCAACACCACCTCTCGGTAGGTTCACTTGACTCAATCCGCGCGCGGCTGACTGGAAACCGGCTGGAAGGGGGAGGGGGCGTTGACGTGCGCGTGCGCTTTTGACCTACTAGTGAGCGCGCGTACGTGGACGGATGTGAGTGTGTGTGTGCATTGAATCTACATTTGATGGATGGACCCCATATGCATCTTTTTAACAAGAAATAATCGCTTCTACTGTACACGTGGCAGTCAGACACAACTCAAACCATCTTGTTTTGTTTGCAAAGTACCACCATTCCATATTATTTTAATTCGACGTTTATTTCCCACCTTGCCACGTATATTTCTGTTGTGGCCTGCTTTATTCATTTATGAATGTATCTGGAACTTGTCAGGGACAGCCAGTGCAACCGAATTGACTTTAGCATAACAACTTTGTCAGTGCGCCTATACACCAGCTATTACGACATTAAACTACAAACAGCATGGCGCCGTCCATGAAGAACGTTTGTGTTACATACCGGTGTTGAGTAATTTTCCCAAGGATCTTGATGTCGAGCAACTTTGAAATTCCCCCATATAGGTCCTTCGTCATCTGCCGAAGCTGTAAGTAAATTTAAACACTTTAGGCGATGTGTTAGTTGCGTCCTACACATATGCTATACTATAGCCTAATGTATTGCAGCGCTTAAGTCTAGTCTCTTATGTTCTTTTCGAATTCAGTCTCAGTGTCTTTCGGAATCGGATCCCCTTTAAAGTTGAATAGAGGACTACCGCACCCAATTCCTACAAATCATGACGGTCCACGTTTCATATTCAGAGTTCTGCTCCAGCGTAAATCAATGATTTAGCCTACCAAATCAACACATCCTGAGATAACAGTTATGTCCTAAATCAGTAGGCTAGTGTCTGAATGTAAGCTGTGGTGGATTTTAATTATTAGTTTTTCTTAACCTTTGATTTAAAAATGCAGGCAATAGTGACAGTACTTTGAAATTAATAAAGGGGCATTACAGCAATTAAGCGTTTTGCTTTCATAAAGTCACAGGACTCACAGGTGACCAATTTTGAAAAGTACAGGCAAAACTACAGCCTCATAGACTAACAATATCTTTTAGAACCAAGCTTCAGAAACTTGAGCCTACATTTCCCAAAAAGCATCAGTTAGTGGATTCCTTTATAACCTCATAAGTCTTCCAAACTCCAAACCTCATGTTTTTAACGCTATCTTCCAGTTAATATTTAAAGTGTTAAAACCAAGTGGACCTTGGACGTCCTCAGTTCTTTATTCCTTGTTTCCTCTAAATTATTTTGCCCTTTTAATCAATTACATGAAAAACTTGAATATCAAAATATAGAGGAAGATTTGTTTGTAGAATAAAGTGAGTTAGTATTTAACTAAAGATTTTTGCTTCATCATTGAATTATGTCCACATTTCTGACCATGTTACCTTCACTCCACACAGCTGTGCATCTCACATGTTGACAAAGAAGCTCCCCCACCTGCAGAGTGTCCTGGTTCTGGTTTGTAGACGTGCCAGTCACCTTGCCCGTCAGCATTATGATGTCATTGTTGTGGGCGGGGGCCACGCGGGGACCGAGGCGGCGGCAGCAGCAGCCAGAGTGGGAGCTGAGACGCTCCTGGTCACACAGAAAATACACACCATTGGTGAGAAGAGGAGACAGAAGCTTACTTTTTCCTCTTAGTGTGAAATCTGCTGATCTAGATAGTTTTTTTGATATGTGAATTCGATTGCCTACACATGGCCCAAACTGAGCTCTCTCTTTCCTCCCACCCCATCCCCCCAGGTGCCCTGTCCTGCAACCCGTCTCTGGGAGGAGTGGGGAAGGGCCAGCTGGTCAAGGAGGTAGATGCTCTGGACGGCCTGTGTGGTCGAGCAGGAGACTGGGCTGGGATCCATTTCTCCATCCTCAATCGCAGGAAAGGCCCCGCTGTGTGGGGCCCCAGGGCCCAGCTGGACCGCCAGCGCTACCGCCAATATATTCAGGTATCTTATACACAAAAGGTTTTCATCTTGTGTTCTGTATTGTGTTTTTCATGTTTCATGTTGCTTTGCCTATATGTTGTTTTGTATTGTGTTTTGAGCCTGTTTTGGTCAGCCGATGTTGTTTTAAGTGTGCTATATAAATAAACCTTGACTTGACTTAGTATAACATCATTTGTGTCTGTTCATTGATTTAAACAAATTGTAATGAACTGTGCGTCTGCCTGCTGTCGCTCATTCAGTCAGAGCTGCTGTCCACTCCCAGGCTGACGGTGGTGGAGGGCTCAGTGGAAGAGCTGCTGGTAACAGCACCAAACCCAGAGGAGCCCGGATGCCACAGAGTCACTGGGATACGTTTGGGTATGGAGCAAATTATAGCTACAGTATCCGTCAATGTTTGGTAATACTGTATATGTGGGTAATTACAAAAAATAAAGTCTTTCAATACATTTATAATTTGCAATTCTCTATAGCAGATGGAAGCCAGATGATCTCGGCGAGCTCCGTTGTTCTAACTACCGGTACTTTCTTGTCGGGCTCCCTCTTCATGGGGCAAACCACGTCCCCCGGGGGTCGCATTGGAGATGCCCCATCGAGTGGTGGGTTGTCTCAGACGCTGAGGGAGAGGCTGGGGCTGAGGACAGGCAGATTGAGGACAGGCACACCTCCAAGGATCCTGAGGGATTCAGTAGACCTTTCGCTGGCGAACGTTCACCTTCCTGACAGTCAACCCACTCCTTTCAGCTTCCTCAATACACACACACGCTGCAAGGTGAATTTTAGTCTGAAGTAGTTTAGCACTATAGCACTTCACTCCTTACTTTGGGATCACAAACACTGCAAGGTGCAGCCTCATTTGATTCTATGCTTTATTTCAAAGATAAGGCCCAACGTGATGTCTTCTAGATGCTTATTTTGTCTTCACAGTGGCCATTAATCAGCTAAGCATGACTTTTTAGAAGCTGAATGTAACAGAGTTTTAGTATATTTACTAGATATGTAAAAAAAATATTCACAAGTTAATATATTCATTGGGAAATATTTTTGTTGAAAAATTGATCGACAAAAAGTTTTTTTCAGCACTAGGAAAAGCTTCATAGTTTAGACATCATATCCATTCCTAACATTTTAAGTAGTGTCCTTTTAAATTAATGGATATTTTATTTTGAAACCAAAAACATCCTTAGCCTGAAGAACAGCTGCCTTGCTACCTGACCTTCACTACTCCTGGTGTGGAGCGTGTGGTGAGGGAGAGTCTTCATCTCAACTGTCACATACAAGAAGACGCCAAGGGTCCTAGGTACACACACACACACGCACACACACAGACACACACACACACACACACACACACACACAAATAAGCACAACTTAAATGTCAGGTATAGTACATGGTGTGATGTAAATCTCTAAACTGTGGCCCTTCATCTCTCACAGATACTGCCCCTCCATTGAGTCGCGGGTGCTTCGATTTCCAGGACGGAAGCACCAGGTGTGGCTGGAGCCTGAGGGGATGACCTCTGACCTCTTGTATCCTCAGGGTCTATCCATGACCATGCCCCCTGATGTGCAGCTCCGCCTCATCAGAGAAATCCCTGCAATGCACAGAGCTGAGATTCACATGCCCGGTACACTACATTTAACCCGTTGAACCACGTAGCAAAATATTTGCTCACTGATACAATGATATGGCTTGTCCCAGTAACGATGTTGAGTGTATTGAAATGCCCCGATCGCCTAGCCTGGAAATCCAGACCCATATCTAGTACGATAGAGGGTCTGGCCACGATCAATAGACCTTTCCAACCAGGGGAGGCACCTTTGCGTGCATTTCAAATGCCACTGCACGCAATTGGATAGCACTACGACCAATCAGAGCAATGAACAAGGTGACATATTAAGCCCATTTCGTTAAAGAGAACATCGGGTTAACTGTTAAATTAAACTTTTGCCGTGGTCGGTCGGCAAAACAGAACATTCCTTTTACTTGCTAATGAAAGATTTGAGTGCCGTCTTCCAAATCGCTAAGTGTCGAAATTTAATTTGCCAGCGTCTAGCGGCAGGTCTTGATTTCCAGGCTACCGATTGCCTGCAATCATGGATGGATCTGACGCAGAAATGTTGCCTGAATGTTTCCTTATTTCTATGGGTTTCTTTTTGCCTTCAGGTTATGGTGTGCAGTATGACTTTGTTTGTCCCACCCAGCTGAGTCCCGCCCTGCAGGTGAAAAGTACCCAAGGTTTTTTTTTAGCCGGTCAGATCAACGGAACAACGGGCTACGAGGAGGCTGCTGCACAGGTAGCCGCTTGTTCTATTTTATTTCACTTTATTACTATATAGATAACACTTCAACTTTGCGATAACATCCCTGTTTTGCTGGGATGCCCCTCTACACTCTTACTTCATACTGATACAAATTTTATTTGTAGTATTTTTTTCCCCTGCAATTATGAAACCTGTTTATTTGTATTCGATAATACAAGTGCTATCTAGACGCACAAATATTGTTCCCAGGAGTATCATGAATGAGGAGCTTCTTGCCTTACTGGATTTACTTGTTTTTGCTGTTTATATGACTTGGAGGCATAGAGGCTTGGATTCCTCTTTGTCATGACAAATGTTGGGGATCTAGTTTGTGTACTAATTAGCAAGACACGTGGCCATTTATATTTCCACTCGTATACATAACAAAAGGACCCCCAAGGATAGTATACGTAAATGTAACGACAGACACTAAGTTAAGCTAAAGAAATAACAGTTTGTTGCTGCGTGTGCAGGGCCTGTGGGCAGGGGTAAACGCTGGTCGCTCTGCGCTCTCCATGCCCACGCTGGCGCTGTCGCGGACAGAGAGTTATATCGGCGTCCTCATCGACGACCTGGTCAGTCGAGGTGTTACAGAGCCCTACCGCATGTTCACCAGTCGGGCCGAGTATCGAACCTATCTAAGACCAGACAACGCCGACCTCCGCCTCACTCTGAAAGGTAGGCACACACCGCAAACGACTGCAGCAACGCAATTTACAATAAGATGTTATCAATGTCTGAAACTATTTTTGTATGTGAGTAGTGAGTATGGTAAAGAATGATATCTACCTCTACCTACGTTAGTAGTTTCATACACATTGCTGTCGAGTCTGTCTTCTGTCTCTTAGTATTTCTAGTTAACATTTTTTCTTTTCTTTTTTTTACCTCTGTCAGGGTTCGAGGAGGTGGGATGTGTGTCGACCTTGCGCTACCACGAGGCAGTGAGAGTGAGGGACAGTCTGCAAGATGCACTGGCCACCCTTCAGTCTCTCACTCTCTCAGCCCACAGCTGGAGGAAAAAGCTGCCCAGCATCCACATGAGTGAGGCCAAGAGCGCCATGTTGAAGTGAGAGATGTTTGTTAGTTTGTATCTCAAAATACAGCAAAATAAGCACATTCATGGTCATATTCTGGTCCTGACTGTTACTATGTGGCTTCTTTTCTACAGTGCTATGGATCTGCTGCAGTACAATGACGTGTCCTTTGAAATGTTGGCTTCTGCCTTCCCAGAGGGCCTTGAACCTTACATGGAATTCTCACAAAGACTCAAGATAGAAGGTAAAAAAAATATTTTCTGTAATAATTCCACCAGTTATCTTTCTGCATTGTCTCAAAATGTTACTTTGGTACTTTTAAGCTCCTTCGACATAGTTCAATCTGTCTTAATAAAACATTATTTATTTTGTTTAGCTGTGTACAGTCCTCACTGTGACAAACAGAAGACCGAGATAGAGAGAATTCAGAAAGAGGAGAACATGTCTCTCCCACAGGACATAGACTATTTATCTCTACCGGTGTCGCTGTCTCAGGAAGTCAGAGAGATTTTGGACAGAGTTCAACCCAGCACTGTGAGTTTGGTTTTCTTCTACTTTTGCATCCAAAATACAGAAAATTGGACAGTCTCCGTGCAGAAGAGACTGTTTTTCAGTGGACTCTTGGCCGCTAACACGAAACTAATACTGCACTTCTTTGTATTCCAGCTGGGAGCTGCGACACGTTTGCAGGGTATGACTCCCGCTGCAATCGTCCACCTCCTCAACTATGTTCGTCACGCAGGACAAAAGGGGAGAAGAACACAGAAGAAGCAACCACACCAGAAGGGGGACAGAGAAGAGGAGCTGTCTGCAAGAAATGCATCTTTACCTCAGTAAAACAATGACTCGTAAAACCTCCTGTAAAAAATTATTTATTACTGAAAATACACAAATAAATTTAAGTCCATTTTCACGTTTCAGTTTTATCAAAATTGTATTTTATTGTATAAAGCACGTTGTGCTACATTTGCTTGTATGAAAGTATACAAATGAAGTCTGATTGAAATGGATACACAAGTAGATTTCTTGACCTCACTGTTTTCCCGCAAAAGATACCTATAGACTACCTCAGTTCCCGATGACTAGATACGCAGTCCCCTGCAGAGCGAAGGATGATGAACAAGATGTCCCGGACATCACGCAACAAAATAGGTTTTCTTTATATTCTTTTTATACTTGTTTCCATTTCAGATAACAAGGCCCATGTTATCAAACTCCCGAAAGAGAGACTTAAGAATTTAGTGAAAGATCAAAGTAAACATCCTGTAGTTGTACTCCTTCTCACAAACAAAGTTATTGCTGAAATTGTCCAATGGGTAGGCAGCAGGCTACAGGTAGCTTACTCATTGGACAGACGCTGCTTCCCAAACTCTAGTCTACCTACAGAAGGCTATATCAGACAATCACTGGGATGAAATCATTGCTTAGTATCAGCGCTTCAAAGTAGCCTACCAAACCTCCCCTGCAGCCACAACGCCGCGTTTTTATTGCCTCTTCTTGTTCAAATGTTAATTTGTGGTGCTCCGACGACGGACAAGTAAGTCACTTTCTTCTAACAAACCTAGTGATTTTAGAAATTGACTTCAATAACAACTGAAATTAGTTGGATTTTACAGTTAATGACCTATTCCGACTCACCAGCTGTGTAGTAGGCTAAGTTTGTGTGTGTGTGTGCGTGTGTGTGTAGCACACTTGAATAATTCAACTCAAGAGTGACTTGAACAGTAGTTTCTTTAATGAGTTCTGTAAACATACACAGGCAAAGTACACATTTGGTTACAAAACGTTCTGTCCGCCATGTTTCAATACTGCTCTACAAAATGTGTTTTACTGTCTGTTTGTTTACATCCTAATCTAAGTATTACACAATTGACAAAAATACAGACAGAACAGAGGAGTTCAAAACAGGCCTGGATCGATCCTGGTATTGTAGCCCAGTAAACTTCCCATCCACCTGTGGCCTTCCACTTCCACCCCCATTCACCTGGTGACATGAGTTGAGGGGCTGCAAGCATCATCTGTCCCAAGCATTGGCCAGCTTGGTAGGCTGGCAGCCCCTTCTGTGTTGCATCAGTGCTGCTTTTGTTGGGGGGGTCCCTTAATGGTTGTACCTTTCTGGGTGAAGAGCTGCTCGTGCGCGTGATTAACTGATTCCTGGCTGCTAGTGCAGTCATACAGCAATAACATAAATCACTCTAGAGGCTCCATGCAGTTGTCTATGGAGTAAGCCAAGACAAAGAAGGGTCTCTTGATGTCATCAAAGCCCCTCCATGTATCCCATTCTGTCTTAGTCCCTGCCACCAAAAGATGACGGTGTCACAACCAGTGAATGCTTTGAACACTGGTCAGGCTACACATTGAAGTGCCCTCACCATCTCATGACGTCCTTCAAGAACATGAAGGAGAACCCGATGGCCAACTACTCCTTCATCCCAGAACCTGTTTTCTGTCAGTCCATCTCTCCCTTCATGAGAAAAGGTGCATCATTGCACTCTTACCAACAAGCAAGATATTTATTATAAATTATTAGTGGACACTATATTATTATTGAATTGTATCATGATACGTTTGTCCCTGCCGGTCCCTGCACTTTACATTGCATAGCGCAGTAGTGCCCCCTACAGGCTCCTGGACATCTTCCCTTTGCTTTTTTTTTAATCAAGTATGAATTAGAAGAACCTATGCTCAATATAATTGAAATTATTAGTCCATTAATTAATCAGTCAATTGACAACTCTTTTGATAAATGTTTCATTCTCTTTCTAAACTTTTTGAGCAGAAATGCCCAAAATATATTTTACACTGTCAAAAGATTTTCATGTTTGTTATTTCTTTACAGGTGAAGTAGGTGACTGGAACAACCATTTCACACCAGAGCAATCGGAGATGTTTGATGAAGATTATGAGAAGCAAATGAAGGACGTCAACATCCCATTCAGGAGCCAAATCTAACAGATGTTAGAGATCTCACATTGACGCAGCTCTGCAAACCAAAAACTAGCACTGAAGGCACAAATGTTGTTGGAAAAAAATTTGACACTATAACTAAAAACTGGATACAATTGATTTTCTCACTTCTCAAGCCTGGTGTTCTAACACTATAATCACTGCACTTCGTGGAGTGTAGACACAGAGGACAATCACTCAATCAAATGTACCGTATGTTAAAATGATCAATAAAATGTTCTCCAAGATACAAGTCCATGAGTTTGTAATCATCACTTTATTGCAGCTTTTCACGTAAACAATATATAAGACCAAAAGTATGAGACCTCCAACAGAGTCCGCTGATTGCACGAAGCCTATAGAAAGCGCTGGCAGCTGGAGGCATGTGGCTTTTTTTCTGTCCATACGATCTGTCATTTTGCAACCCTACACCACACTGTACAGAGCCCAGCCAAGAGCAGGGAGCCTGCACGAGACACGAGCAACACAGACTAGAATAAAAGTAATGAGCTGCTGCACAGTGAGCTGCTTCTTCAAATTGATTACACTTGATGAAGCTTTTCAGGGTTCACACACACTCATGAGATAAAACATTAACTGCAAACTGATTATTTTCATGTTTAGTTGGGATGCCCCTACAAACTCTTACGACATATAAACATATTATAAGTAGAATTATATGCAACTTCTTTAAATAGATAACACGAGTGCTATTTGTGGACAACACTTTTCTCCGCTTCACTTGAAAGGCAGGCACACTGTCAGATACTGGAGCAATGTGATAATAATAATAGTTTGGTACCAATGTTTGAAACTACCTTTGTTGTCACATACGCATTGCTGTTGATTCTGTCTTTATAGTTTTTCACCTCCAATAAACTTTTAGACAGGGTTCGAGGAGGTGCGATGTGTGTCAACCTTGCACTACCACGAGGCAGTGAGAGTGAGGGACAGTCTGCAGGATGCACTGGCAACCCTTTAGTCTCTCACTCTGTCCACCCACAGCTGTGTGGATACACGAGTGAGGCCAAGAGCGCCATGTTGAAGTGAGAGATGCTTCTTTGATCTCAAGGTACAGCAAAAGAAGCACATTGTTGGTCAAATTCTGGTACTGAATTGTACTATGTGGCTGGAGCTGTGTGCCAGAAATGCATCTTTACCTCAGTGAAACAATGAATGACTCGTTAAAAATCCTGTAAAAATCTATTTATTACTGAAAATACACAAATAAATTAAGGTCCATTTTTACGTTTCACTCTTATCAAAATAAATTCATGTGGTAAACATTCTTCCATCTACAACCATTTTACAAAATAAGTTCCCCACCTGCTCCTCTGTCAGCCGTCTAGCTACCTAGTGAAAAACTCTATAATCCTGTTAGTAACATCAGTGTGAACAGCATTAAACTCCACAAGACCTTCTCGGTGCCGCTGCCGTTAATAACGAGGTGCCCGTCCAGCTCAGCAGTGCCTCTAGTGAAGAAACCAAACGGAAACTTCCAGTGAGGCTGAGGCAAGCCCCTGGGGGGTTCTGGGTAAACCGTAGTGTCAACAAACGTCACTTCGGTGCTTAGAATGATTGGGGATGGCAGGGGACACTGAAATAAAAAATGATGGTATGCGGGTATTATTAGAGTAGGTGAAACGACATGTGTTCCCATAGAAAAGAAGGATTTCTGATGGAGCAATCAGAGTGTAGAGTATACAAAATATGTATATACAGTATATAGTATAGTACATATGCATCTACCTTGAATGTTTGACACTGGAAAACGTATTTGGCCCCAAGGATGTAGTTCTGGGGCAGGTCTAAGAGACCCTGGCGAGCCCACAGCACTCGGATAGAGAGAGAGTTGGGGAGGACGCAGCCTGACTCACATGATTCCTGAGAGAGGGGCAAGGAAAAAATAAATGAATACTGCGAGAAGGAGGAAGACACTGTTATAGATTCAAACACATGGTCTTTTAATTCAACTACATCCAGGATAGCAGAGAAAAACAGAGCTCGAAGTCATGAAAACTCTTAACTCCTGCCCGAGCTGTACCTGCAGGCTGACAGGGCACTCCTCAGTAATGACTCTGGCCCAGTCCGGTTGGGAGCCCAGGTTCATGGCAATCACATCAGGAGTAGTAAGTCCCTGCAAGATCCCGTAAATATTGGAACGCAGATCTGCGCAGTCACTAGATGGGGAACTACATGGCACGAGGAGATGGTGAAATTACGCGAGGAAAAAAACTCACTATTGCGTCATTACAATCTAATTATAGACTCACCTGAATGTACAGCCAGAGATGGCGTTGTATGTAAAGAGGACGGGGGCTCGTCTGCTGGGATCAGAGGAACACTCGCCACTCTGTGACACCCCCAGCGTCGTCAGCTTACGCCCTGTCAAGGAACTGTAATTCATGTTTGACTCAAATCTAGCTGGACAAAAGAAGATATGACTTAGAGAGAAGTTCACATGTATGTGAGGATACAGGCTTCATTCCTTCATCAAAGCGACCACTGACGAGGGATCCCACTCTGAGTCCGACTGCAGGGAGCGCACCTCCTGCAGTGGGGCTCGGTGTTGCCAACTGGTAGAGGGAAGCGGGGTTAAAGTTAGTGTGTGAACTTGCTGCTCGGTGTGTGAACTTGCTGAGTGTTGAAATATGTGGCTTTAACATGCTACCTGGAACTGTACGGAGTGCATCTGTAACAGTGGCTGATTTGCATCCACATCAGCTAATATGACATTCACTGTGGCGTACATGAGCTCCCCTCTGCCCGTGTATCCTATGACAAACTCCACCTATGGGAGAATCAGGGAAAAGCAAATTTGAGATTTGCGATTGTGTAGGCGGAAATTAAATCTAACATTTTTAATCTACTGACCTTTTTCACCACATTGACACAGGAGTTGTTTTGTTCACTTGGTGCAGGCCAGTCAGACAGTGGAGTTACTGGGACCTGAAACAAGAGTTACCATAGCTGCTTACTTTGGTGGAAAAACACGTCTTTAAGAAGCATTACCTGTTGGTGAAGGATATATTTTCTTAACCTGAACCTGTACCTCTACAGGCAAATTACTTTATTAGTTTACTCTTTTTTTTTTAAAACACACACACACTACCTTACCTTTGAGTTGACAACACCAAGTAAGGTAATTTTCCATGCAACAAATAGAGTTTACAGTATGTATTTTATTAAGACTTGTGCTTTTTTAGAATTTACCCCTTATGACATGAAGACGAAAACCCCAAATGCCAGCGTTGTCAGCTTATTTTGTATAGGCTGACATAACTAGGCTGTTGAATAACTTTCAAAATAAAAGTGTTTATGCTAATGTCATATATGGCTTTCAGCTTTGACTTACCAGTATGCCTAACACTTGAACCGTCTCAGGTATTGGAATCTGTAATGAAAGTATAGATAGTAGCCATTCAGCTGTGAGGTGTACAACAGTTATCATCAAACATAAAAGCTCTTTAGCACAGGCGGACTCTCTGACCTTGATCAGACTCAGGTCGGAGAAGTAGGAGCGGGCGTTGAGAGTTGGGTCTGTGGTGCATGACAGAGGAGTCAGCATGCGGGTACAAGACAGAGACACAGACCTCAGGAATTCTGAAAGCAAAAGGAAACGGTCTTCAAAAACCGTCTTTTGGCTAAATACGATTTTTCTGTCATTTTGCTGTTACTGAGAAAGACCCTCACACAAAACATAACACAGATGACAGGTCTGGATTTGAAAAGGTGTGTGTGTGTGTGTGTGTGTGTGTGTGGGGGGGGGGGGCAGACTCTGCCATGCTGCAAAACTCAACAGTTTAACATACTGTAGTTTGCAATAGGTCTGAACTTACTTGCAGGGTTGCGGTTGATACAGAATGCAGCAGCAGCCCCTGGAGATGGCTGACGAAGGAGACCCCGCACGGACGAGTTGGAGTAATATGTCTGGATGACATCATCAACCTAGAAAAAAAAGTGGAGTCTTGTATGCATTTTTTTTTATCAAAGATAGACTCTCCAATTCAGTTTGAGCGCGGTCTCTGCCTTCAAATCTCCAAAGTTGCTTGAATAAAAAAGTGTGAGCAGAAAAACAGCATCTCAGTTTACCCTGTAGAAATCTCTGCTGTGGCTGCTTGTAGGTGCTGGTGGTGAGAAATGGTACGAATCCCCTAAAGCTGGATACTGAAGTAGAGCTGGGAGAGACTGGGTAATTTTATCTGTTGGGAGATATTGAAAAAAAGTTTTTAACATTAATGGAAGATACAAATACGTTGCTATTTGTTGTAACATAAACGAATGATGCCTTTGGTGATAGCAAATGTTACCATAATCTTATTACATCCAAGTACCTTCAGACCGGACACAAAACAAGGAGTCGGTCACAGTGACAAGAGACGACTCCACGTTGGCCTTGAACATCAGCCATTTCTCAATGCAATCTCCTGATCTGTGAAATAAAAGGTACAAACTCTTTTAAATGCTAAACATTGTGAAGCTATATGTGCTATTCATTTAAATCATGCACCGAAGACATACATGGCTTTCTGTGGGCATCCAGTGAAGACAGTACTCAAGTTTGCAATACCACAATCGACTGTGTCACAGCAGCAGCCAATGTCACATAAATCAGGGGTTAAATCACAGAGACAACCTGGAAGACAACGAGAAAATACTTGGGTGAGTCACATTATTAAATTGTGATTGAGTATTGCATCTGCAATACGTGAATTCAAATTGTTTACACATCTTATTAAAAATTTATTTGTAAATGATTAAAAAAATCGATTCTTAATAATGGAGTTGGACAGAGTTAGTTGGATCACCTCTTTTTATCAAATCTTTCAAAAAGAGGAAAAATAGATGCTCACCTAAATAGGACCGACAACACAAAAAGTTTACAATTCCAATAAAATGAGAAATCACAGGAGGCAGGTGTAAGTTACCCTCTGAAGTTACCACAGGTTGGCTGGTGGTTGCATAGGGCGTTTCAGTCACCGCAGTGGGAGCCTCAGACACGGTCAGCGTGGTGGCTGCCGTGGGGTCCAAGGTGGAGTGCACAGTGGAGTACATGGTGGAGTACATAGTGGCGTGCACAGTGGAGTACATAGTGGGGTCCACAGTTACCGCCTCAGTGCTGCCGATGCCGGTGGACTCCGCTGTGACTGGATCGCCCGGAGCAGGGGTCGCTGGGCTGAGAGGTCCCCCATTTGTAGGATTGGAAGTTACAGTTGAAGTGGCCCCAGATTCCGAGGCTGCGTGACCCAAACGTCCACACAAGACGATTAATATCGGAAGTGAACGACACCACTTGCGGGAATTCATTTCGTCAAAATATAGCCTACATTATGGGGTCGAATAGTACGAAGATGCTATATAGCTAATGCTAAGTCAAGAGTTTATTGATCTCCGACGTCCCTCTTTAGGACTACAGACTATATAAAAAAACTGCTTTAAAATTAAGTAGGCAAATGAGAAAATGTTTTCCACGGAGGCATTTAGCCCAACATGCTATACATACGTCGATGCTTAAACCATGGACCTATTATAGAAGCCATAAACACACCGCGGACCAGGCATGTTGTTGCCAAGGAAGTGATCAACTCGACTTCCGTTTCTAAGGTAAGCCTATCATTACCGTAAAACCTGTAACAGATATACACGTCCAGATCATGGTCCAGATTCAAGATCCTTATTGTTATGTGCAAATCAATTGGGTTACATGAGCAGTTGTTTTTGTCAATAGAAGTCGCGAGTCAATGCAACATTAGGAAAAGAAAATGTATAAAGAGGAACACACAAATGAAGCGTCAAACTGACACTCAAATGGCTACATAGGCCTAAATAGCACAAAGACATAGCCTATAGTATATGGCATGCCATAACCTAGTGCAATTTTTATGAGCTATTAACCCAAAGCCTTACCATTTGTATGCCTATGCACAAAGTTTAGTAAATATAATTGTATCCATAAAAAATTAGACAAAGCAGTTATTCACTAAAGAGGTCATAGAGATGAGTTGCTGCCAATGTAACTTGCTTTTCAGATTTTCTTTCTTATGTTATTCTTTTGGACTGTGAGCTAGATATCTGTCACAAACAAGGTACAAATTACACAAATTACTGTGTTTTTTAAGGTGGTGAAAACGGAGTGGCCCATGTGAGCAGAAGTAGGCTAAGTTCTAATCTGTTCAGTATGCACATATCCATTTCCCATCATGTCTACATTAGGGGACCTTATGGCATAAGTCTACAGACTTATACCATAAGGTCCCACATTTTTTAATGGAACGTTTACCCCAAGAGTTAGCCTATCAAGTTTTACAAACAATGTCAACAAAACATTTCCCACCAGTTTACCTGTTCTATGTATTGTTGTTGTAAATCCTTTTATACATTTCCCTCCTGATCATATTTCAAGGCAATCTAAGTGGCATACAATTCCAATTCACTTTGATTGTGTGAAATGGACAAAGTCAAGCCAGGACTTTGGAGAGAGAGGGGCACATCCCCAAGTTCATGCAAAGAGATTAGATTTAAACACATTCCTGAGAGCCATTGTGGTAGGCAACTTCTGATATATTTGTCTCTATGTGACATAAGTTGATATCTTGCCCTCATGCTTTCCCTCACAAGATACTAAGTAGGCCTATAGATGACCTCAGTTGCTCGTGATGAGATAAGCAGCCCCATGCAAAACCGCAGACTGCAGTGAGAAGGAGTTAACTATATGTCCCCGGACATCACGCAACAAAATAAGTTTTCATTATATTCTGTGTTAACTTGTTTCATTTTCAGATAACAAGGCACATGTTATCTTACTGCTGAAGGAGAGACTTTAGATGTCAGGGAAAGATAGGCTAAGTAAAAATCTTGTCGTTGTACTCCTAATCACAAACAATGCTATTTGCCGAATTTGTAACAACTCAAAAAATGCTGTTTAGATAGAATAAAGTTTAATAGATCTCCTCAGATTTCGTAAGAGACACATTTTGAAAGGGATTACATATATTATAACAGCAGAAGATTTATAAATAACCAGTTCAAAAAGGGGAGAGAGGAAAAGTGGTCAAATCAGCTGCAAATATTAGGAAAAACAACTCCTATTATTATGATTTAGGCTATAGCTTTTTGGACCTTCCCTTGAATATCCTCTTGTTTCTCTATGGTCCAACTATAAAGCACAGATTACCTGCCAAGCGTTTGAAAATGTCTTGATTTGACCTGACAAACTCCCCCAAAGTAACAGAACACATAGTATATAACTGTTTTATAGGCTGAAAACGGACTATTGGTGACAAGTAAGCTGACCATTGTGTCCTTTAGGGATATAACTGAAGTGCCCCTTTAAAGATTGGGCGAACAAACAACAAACATTTATAAAATATTGTGAGCCCAACCAGTAGGCCTACAGTATACTGCTGAAATGTAGGATATTTTGTGAGCAGAGCCATTCAAATATATTGTTACCTTATCATTACTATTATATTATTTGCTGGATTTATATATTGTGTTCCTAACAATAAGCTTTGTCATTGTTTGAAACTATTTGCTGAGTGCAAATGTTTAATGTTGAAATTCATATAGGCTATCCATGTTTGTTAATAACAGAGGTAAAATCCCCAAAATGTGGTCTCTGGGTTGGGTGGCCAGGTGAGAGTAAACCCTGACTGTGCCTCATGGGTAAGGAGCGTATAACAATTGGACAGACGCTGCTTCCCCAACTCTACCTAAGACCATCACTGGGATCAAATCAGTGTGGGTGCTTCAAAGTGCCCACTAACATCTTTTTTACAAACCGGGTGATTTCAGAAATTGGCTTCGAAATTAAAGCCAAAAATTAAATGGATCATGTAGACCTAACACAGCGTTTACCTGCTTATTACAACAAACTCGTTGTTCATTTTAACTTAATTTCCGTACCATTTATACAGTTTGTTGTGGTAAAACTGACTAGTTTTAATATGCATGCTTTATTCATATAGGCCTGTAGTAGGCTATTTAGGCCTGTAATAGTTGCTCTATCACTGCTCCCTTCTGCTTCTATGCAGATGTTGCAGATGTGACAATTGGGAATTAATGGCACTGACCTCATGTTCATTCACTAATGCTCTGTCTTTTTCTACTTGGTTTCATCTTTCCAGAAAAACTACAAAACAAGTGGAGTCGTGCTGAAGGTTGCTTCGATTCAAATTTCACACTTTAAAAGACAGTTAGTAAAACACAGTCTTATGTTGGCCTTTTTGGCCCTGTCTGTAAGGCAACTGTGTGGAGCTGAGCTCATTTTCAATGAAAATATTGTTTCTGCGTCCGGCAGGATATTGAGCGTGGAAATCCTGGAATGTAGGCCTATGTTATAAACAGACCCTTCTGCCTGAAGTGATCATGCAGCGCTCTCAACATAGACCTTTATGTCAAGCTGCATGACTACACACGTGACCCCCCCCCCCCCCCCCTTTTTTTTTTTTTTTTTTTGGGAAGCTAGTACAAGCAGAAATGATTAACGTTATTGTGTTTACTTTAAAACTTTGAGTCTAAAGGTTGTATCAGCAGGAGGGCAACTTTTTGTGTGTGTCACATTAAGTGACCAGATTAGTTTTTAATGGTAAGAAACATTAAAAAGTTATCACAGCTGAAAGATGTGAGAAATAATACAGTTGTGGATCAGATTAAAAGTTCAATCATTCTATTTTGTCCTCTGTGTATGCAACTCTTGTTTTCTTCCCTCCCTCAAGACCCTCCTTTGTCCTTCTCTTAAATTACTGAGGAAGCAGCTGAGATAGAATGGTGAGGAAAAGTGGAATTCATACGTAACGGAGAATGTTACATAAGGGCACTTTGGTGTAGGTCTGCGAGTGCAAGTTCTAGTGGTCGCAGACAGACAAGAACTTGGTAAAAGCACAGCACTCAGACAGCCAGGTTACAAATATATATATATATATATATATATATATATATATATATATATATATATATATATAGAGAGAGAGAGAGAGAGGGGGAAGAGAGAGGGGGAGAGAGAGAGGAGTGACCAAAACACTCTTCAGCTGAGGGTTAGAGGGATTGTTTTTGGGAGAGGGAAGAGAGAATCTTGTGCCTGGTTTCAGATGTTGGAGGGGATTTGAGCTGGAAACCACGAGAGGAAACCGAAAGCTTTCCTACTCAGCAGATCAAACTGCACATGAGGAACTGCCAATGACGGAGTGAAGAGGATGTCTGTGCAGTGATTGTCGGCTTGACAACCAGGAAGGAAGAGAGTCGCACACAGTTGGAATATAAAGTCCTACACAATAGCAATCCAGCTGACAAAGAACCCGTGAGCCAGCTGGGAGAGGAGCTGCAGTAGACAGGACTTCAGGAGGAACCAACCGTGCATACCTCACTGGAGCCATCATACAGTTTGGTCTTTCTGGTTCTGGTTCCCTGGAGTCCACTTTTAAAAGTCTCAGTCATCATGTCAGGGGAGAATGAGGAACAGTTGTCTTACAGCGATGCCATTAAGAAGGCCTCCCCCTCCATCACTCGCTTCCCTGTCATCCCAGTCAGAGGAGTTCCTCTCATGAGCTACATCGCCCAAAACTGGGACTCTATCTGGGCTTTCCGTCCAGACCCCTCAGACCTCCTCATCGCCACCTACCCCAAAGCAGGTAGGCTACTCACGCAGCTGCTTCCAGATGCAGGTTACGATGTTAATCAGTTTTGGAACTATTTTAGGTCACATATTTATTTATTTGTGCTCTGCTAAAGCTATAGTGCGTAACTTTTTCCACAAGAATGTAGCTTTCATTCAAGCCATCACCAGACATGTGGACACAATGATGATTAAGCCTATCAGCTCTACAAAACTCTCTCTGTATTTCTCAGTATGGCAGCGTTTACAAACTAGTGTCACACCCTGACACTGGAAGCTCAGAAAATTCCTTAGAAGCGCACACAAATAGTTTGAGCATGTTTTGAGTGTTTCGATTTTCTGCTTCTCTCTACACTCATCTATATATCAGAGGAAAACATTTTCATTTTTACACCACTACATTTGATTGATAATTTTTCCAACTTTTCGGAAAGTGAATAAAATGCAAAAAATGCCGGCGAGATTCCTACATGATGGAAAGTACCCTATTCGTTTGTGTTTTGGGGACTTAAGGGACCACATGGACTCAGGAGATAGTGGACCTCCTATATCACAACGGAGATGCTGAGGCCTGCAGACGAGCCCCCACACCTGTCCGCAGTCCGTTCCTGGAGATTTTTTCACCAGCTCCCATCCCCTCAGGTGTGTATTTATGTAGTTACGTTTGCATGTATGTGATTACATTTATATGTTTATAACTACAATCATATTAATATTACAAAGGGTGGGCCCTTTTGTTTACATACCCTTTGTTTACATACATGTGTAAACAAAGGGGCCTACCGTAGCTAGCAACATACCAGTTTATAGAGCCGAGTATGTGTTTTATCCTATCACTGGATTTTCCCAGGTGGCAGCGTTCTGAGGAGATTTGACCAAAAGTGATTTTGACAACAAGCATTCTCCCACCTTTAAGCCCCTAATTCCCTTGACTTTTAGTGCACTTTGTGTCCACTATCTTATGCTTAAACTCAAGATAATATTTACAAATACATCCTTCAACTTGCTCAGACTGTGCCATGTCAGAACTCACAAGTCCAATTCCTGGAGGAATGTTTTCTTAACGGCTTGTCTCCCCTGGATCATTGAGCTACTGACCCATAAAAATTTCCTTCTGTGCCAAAATGTCCAAACTCCCTGTGTTGATAGTCTTAAACATGTAACAAGTCAATGTAGCTTTTAGAGCTGCAACGATTAATCGAAGAATCAATTATTAATCGATTATGAAAATAATCGCCAACGATTTTGATAATCGATTAATCGTTTTGAGTAATTTTTTAATAAAAAATTTCCAAATTCTCTGATTTCAGCTTCTCAAATGTGAATATTTTCTGGTTTCTTTAATCCTTTTATGACAGTAAACTGAAATATCTGTGCGTTTTGGACATAACAATACATTTGAGGACGTCAACATGGGCTTAAGAAAACTGATCAACATTTTTCACCATTTTCTGACACTTTACAGACCAAAACACTAATCGATTGATAATCGATTAATCAAGAAAATAATCGACAGATTAATCGATTATCAAAATAATCGTTAGTTGCAGCCCTAGTAGCTTTTCAGTGAAGTGGTCAGGTGAAATTATTGTTTTGCTGTGTGTATATAGTGGTGCTTAAATTTAATTAATTACCAAAAGCAGCACAGATTTAGCTAATTTGAGTATTACCCATACTGCCTCTAGCTGCCTTGAATTATTTGTTATTATTTGTCAATTTAATTGTTAAAGTTGCATCAATACATTTTTTTGTCATTGTCATGTCTGTATTGTAAATATAAAATTACAACTAGCAGCCGGTTAGCTTACAGTTGATAAAACTGGAAAGGGGAAACAGCAAGTAGGCCTACTACTGTTCTGTCCAAATGTAACACAACCATCACTTTCAAAGCTCTCCATTTAACAAGTCAACAAAAGGGGAAAAACAGTTTCTTTCATATACACATATTCGTTTCCCCAAACTTATGTTTCAGGACTTGATCTTCTGGAGAAAATGGATCCCCCCAGAGTTATCAAGACACATCTTCCTTTCCAGTTGGTGCCTCCTGGATTTTGGGAAAACAAGTGTAAGGTGAGACTTAGGCTATCAGATCAAATGAAGCTAACATGTCGCAGTGAATTTTAGTGCTTCACTGAAAATTTGTGTTTGTTCATTATAATAATAATAATAATTCATTTTATTTGAGGGCGCCTTTCATAGCACCCAAGGTCACCTTACAGGGCAGAGTTAAAAAACAAAATCAACAATAATAAAGAACACAAGAACAAGACACATTTAAACAATTTACACAAGTGAGGTGAGATTGGTAATACATAATGATTAGATGGAATATGTCAGTTTAAAAAGATGTGTTTTTAGACGGGACTTGAAAGTGGAAAGGGTGTCAGAGTTACCGATGTCAGGTGGGAGGGTGTTCCAGAGGTGGGGGGCAGATCGGCTGAAGGCCCTGGACCCCATGGTAACCAGGCGGGCGGGTGGCACAGTGAGCTGAATGGAAGAGGAGGACCAATCGGAGAGGGAGCTGGGAGGAAGGGAGGAAGTGGGCTTGGTGGATATGTAGAGCTGGGTGTCATCCGCATAGCACTGAAGATGTTAAATTTACGGACAATATGGCCAAGGGGAAGTAGATAAATTATGAACAGAAGGGGGCCTAGGACAGAACCCTGGGGAACATCGGTAGTGACTGGAAGTGACTGGGATTTGAAAGTTTTGAGTTGGATGAACTGAGTGCGGCCAGAAAGATAGGATTCAAACAAGTGCAGGGGTGTGTCAGTGATACCGATGGAGGCCAGTCTGTCAAGGAGGATGTTGTGTGAAATGGTGTCAAAGGCCGCACTCAGATCAAGGAGGATGTGAATAGTGAGATGTCCGGAGTCTGCTGCCATAAGAAGGTCATCGATGATTTTTACCAGGGCTGTTTCTGTGCTATGCAGGGGGCGAAACCAGATTGAAATTGTTCGTAAAGATTATTGAAGGACAAGTGAGCTTGAACCTGAGATGCTATTGTTTTTTCCAGAATTGTTTATTTGAAAGGGAGATTCGAGATGGGACGGAAGTTGTTGAGGTTTTTGTGGTCAGAACCAGGTGTCTTAAGTATGGGGGTTATTGCGGCTGATTTGAAGGATGAGGGGACAAGGCCGGAGCTGAGGGAGGAGTGTATGATGGATGTTATTAAGGGTGAAAGAGATGGTAGGCAGCCTTTAACTAAAACAGTTGGGATAGGGTCCAGCTGGCAGGTAGATGGTTTGGACTTCCGGATGATGTCAGAGATTTCCACAGCAGAGGGAAGTGCCAAAATATTATGTTTATTTACCATCTAGGATTAAACTGATTTCGCTTTTGAGGTCAGAAAAACCAGGGGTTATTGTTAAAACAGGAGCCTTCCTGAGAAATGTCCTGCCATTGTTTAAGTAATGTTTTTTGTTTTTTTGTTTTTGTTTTGTCCTTGCCGTACACCATTGTTTGTTTGTAATGATATAATTTGAATTGTGTGCTCCATGCCATGTGCTATGGCCGTGAGCCGTAATAAATAAATTAAAATGAAAGTAAACGAGAAACAGGGGCTGAGAAAGTGGGAAAAAACGGAATGCAGGTGGTGTTAGGGGTCAGTTGCTGGTGGATCTTTTCTATTTTGGTGGTGAAGAATGACATTAAGGAGTTGCAATTATCAGTTGAGTACAGTAGATGAGGAGCAATGGAGTCCGGTGGTGGTAGTAGTTTTTTGACACTGGAGAACAGGGCCCGCGTATTTACTTCACCTGAACTGATTAAATTAGCGTAGCAGGTGGATTTGGCTGTAGAAAGAGTGTACTTGTAGTGAAGAATGTGGTTGTGATATATTTATTTATGTATAACAAGTCCAGTTTTTTTGCAGAGGCGTTCCAGTTGACGGCCTTTGTCCTTGAGTTGGCGCAGTTCAGGGGTATACCATGGGGCAGAATGAGTGAAGGAAACAGAGCTGGATTTAAGGGGAGCCAGGGTGTTAAAAAGATCATGAAGACTTTTTTTGTAATGTGAAACCAGATCATCGGTGGAGGACAAACTGTCAGTACTGGGGTGGGAGTGGATACCAGTAGAGAGTGTATTCAAATTAATGTCCTTAATGTTGCGAAATGAAATAACACGTGGCAGGTTTGTAATGGAAAGTGTAAGGTTGACAGTAAAATATATTAAGGGCGACTGTGGCTCAGTTGGTAGAGCGGGTCGGCCGATGATTAAAGGGTTGGAGTTTCGATCCCCGCCTTGCCACTTGTGTCATAGTTGTTGTGTCCTTGGGCAAGACACTTCACCCACCTTGCCTCGTGTGAATGTCGATAGTTAGCCTGCTATCGGTGTGTGAATGAGTGTGTGAATGGTAACGTGTAAATGGGAACAGGTCTCCCTTGCAAAAGAGTCTTCGGACTCAATGGGATATACCTGTATAAATAAAGGTTAAAAAAAAAAAAATTAACATGTAATCGGAAATGGGGAGTTCAGCTGCAGTACAGTCCAGAGGATTGACAGCAGAACAACAGACCAAGTCCAGAACATGTCCTTTGGAATGAGCGGGGAAATGAATATGTTGCTGCAGACCAAAGCTATCCAGGCAGGATGTGAAATCATAGTTCATGATACCACGCCATAACTCTCTCATTACGTGATGCATTCTCTCTTTTGTGTCTCTTCTGTGTCCTTCCTGATCATGTTTAAAGGCAATCTACGTGGCACGCAATGCCAAAGACAACCTCGTGAGCTACTACCACTTTGATTGTATGAATCAGACCCAGCCTGAGCCAGGGCCTTGGGAGGGCTACATCCACAAGTTCATGCGAGGAGAGTGTAAGTAGCTTAAATCACATTCCTGAGAGTCATTTTACCTTCAAGGAAACTGGGTATTTCTGTGTGTACACAGCTAACCGAACTGAGAAACGACACCACAATATTAATGCCAGCTACGGCACGGTACATTTAACTCTCCACCAGCCAGACTTTCCTGTCTAAATATATGATGTGTCTATTCTATGAAATATTCTGAAGAATGAGATTGTTTCTTTACCACACTGTTTTTTTTTAACTCGCTTCAATTGTCCTGACAAGATTAGAGTCAACCTGATTCATAGTGAAGGTAGTACCAGTAAGGAGAAAATGTTCCTTCAGAACTAATAATGAACTTTAACTTGTATATAGCCTACAAACAAATAGATTTATACATTCTTTTTTCTGCCACAGATGCATTTTTAACTTTTTGGACAGGAATTCAGGGTACATTTCGCTTTTTTTAGTTGACCTTTACAACAGAGGGGTTCTGTAAAAGGTCAGGCTCGGAAGTGTGATGAAGAAAAAGACTTACTTTATTAATCCCTCAAGAAATTAAAGTTTGAGTGATATATATAGTTTAGCAATTTAATTAAGGATTGTATAAGATGTAACTAATTGCTTTTTAATGCTAATTTAGATGTTTGTAGTGATTAACAGACCAGTTATAAGAGACTCACAACATATTTTGGGTTGCCAGATTTTCAAATGTTCTATTTGGCCACTACGCAAGAAGAAAGCTCTAAAAACTCACATTGCGTTATACCTGCTCAGCACCAAACAGCAGACAGACACAGCTAGCAACACCCTGGTGATTATAATGGGTCGTTTATCAGCTAAAAGGCCGAATATTTTTTTCAGGAGTTCTGGGAGACCTAACAAGTTTCATATGTCTGTTCGTGAGCAACGCAACTCCAAATAAATGATAACCCCAAACTGCTACAGGGGCGCTGTACTATGGCTGACCCTACGCTCTGACTATCTATTAATTACCTGTTGGCAAATTCAAGAGCCCACTACAGAAACAACAGCCAACCTGGCAAACCAATGTACAATGACTGACAATTGATCCATTAACACAAGTAGACTATTTGATTACATTCAACGGTCCATTAGTGCTCAGAACTCACACCGTAGCTGGCTTAAACCTTTTACTAGAGTGGGAAAAACATGTTTCTGCTCATTACATTTTCCCCAGTGTCATGGGGCTCCTGGTATGACCATGTGAAAGGTTACTGGGTAGAGAGAGAGAAGAGGAATATCCTTTACCTCTTCTATGAGGACATGAAAGAGGTAAGGAAAACACACAGACATGTTTGTGACACATGGATTCAGTATTGCCAAAGCATTTCTTACCTACATCACATTTACTCCCCCAGAATCCTCGGCGGGAAGTGGAGCGCATCATGAGGTACCTGGACTTGTCGGTCTCTGATGAGGTCCTCAGCCGAATCGTGCAGCTCACGTCCTTCAAGAACATGAAGGAGAACCCGATGGCCAACTACTCCTTCATCCCAGAACCTGTTTTCTGTCAGTCCATCTCTCCCTTCATGAGAAAAGGTGCATCATTCCACTCTAAGTCTTGTCCACAAGCAAGATATTTATTGAAAATTATTAAAGCACAACGTTTCTAAAAGTAAGAAAGGTGAGTTGAGTGGACTCACTAACTGTTATTGGATTGTATCATGATACTTTCAGTCCCTGTACTTTACATTTTATAGTGCAGTGGCACCCCCTGTAGGCTCATGGTCTTCTTGCCTTCGAATGTATTTTGAACATATGAATTAGAACTTCATGCTCAATGTAGGGGAAATTATTGCATTTGAATTATTTGGTCCATTGGCAACTGTTTTGATAACTAAGCGAAAATGCCCCAAATGAGCTTTTCTGCACATTTCAAATGTCAGTAGATTTTCTAATTACAACAAATACAATTACCGATTGATATATTTTACACTGTTGTATGACCTTCTGTATGTTCTTTCTTTACAGGTGAAGTAGGCGACTGGAACAACCATTTCACACCAGAGCAATCGGAGATGTTTGATGAAGATTATGAGAAGCAAATGAAGGACATCAAAATCCCATTCAGGTGCCAAATCTAATATAGCAGATTTGGGGGTTTTCTCACATTGACGCAGCTCTGCAAACCAAAGACTAACACTGTGTAGCACTGAAGGCACAAATTTTGCCAGGGAAAAATGTGACACTATAGCTTAAAAAAAAACTGGACATTTGATTGACTAACATCTCAAGCCTAGTGTTTAAAGACTATAATCACTGCACCTCGTCAAGTGTAGACACAGAGGACAATCACTCAATCAAATGTACCGTATGTTAAAATGATCAATAAAATGTTCTCCAAGATACAAGTCCATGAGTTTGTAATCATCACTTTATTGCAGCTTATCACGTAAACAATATATAAGACCAAAAGTGTTGTGACTGAGTGGACATTCCCATTTTAATGTCATGAGACCTCCAACAGAGTCCGCTGATTGCACGAAGACTATAGAAAGCGCTGGCAGCTGGAGGCATGGGGCTTTTTTTCTGTCCATACGATCTGTCATTTTGCAACCCTACACCACACTGTACAGAGCCCAGCCAAGAGCAGGGAGCCTGCACGAGACACGAGCAACAAAGACTAGAATAAAAGTAAAGAGCTGGAAAGTCATTCATACACTCAACAAAAATATAAACGCAACACTTTTGTTTTTGCTCCCATTGTTCATGAGATGGACTTAAAGATCTAAAATTCATTCCAGATACACAATATTACCATTTCTCTCAAACATTGTTCACAAATCTGTCTAAATGTGTGATAGTGAGCACTTCTGCTTTGCTGAGATAATCCATCCCACCTCACAGGTGTGCCACATCAAGATGCTGATCTGACATCATGATTAGTGCACAGGTGTACCTTGGACTGTCCACAATAAAAGGCCACCCTGAAATGTGCAGTTTTGTCTCACAGCAAAATGCCACAGATGGCACAAGCATTGAGGGAGCGTGCAATTGGCATGCTGACAGCAGGAATGTCAACCAGATCTGTTGCTTGTGCATTGAATGTTCATTTCTCCACCATAAGCCGTCTCCAAAGGCGTTTCAGAGAATATGGCAGTACATCCAACCGGCCTCACAACCGCAGACCACGTGTAACCACACCAGCCCAGGACCTCCACATCCAGCAGGTTCACCTCCAAGATCGTCTGAGACCAGCCACTGAGACAGATGCTGAAACAATTGGTTTGCATAAGCAAACAATTTCTGCACAAACTGTCAGAAACCGTCTCAGGGAAGCTCAACTGCATGCTCGTCGTCCTCATCGGGGTCTTGACCTGACTCCAGCTCGTCGCCGTAACAGACTTGAGTGGGCAAATGCTCACATTCGATGGCGTCTGGCACGTTGGAGAGGTGTTCTCTTCACGGATGAATCTCGGTTTACATTGTTCAGGGCAGATGGCAGACAGCGTGTGTGGCATCGTGTGGGTGAGCGCTTTGCTGATGTCAATGTTGTGGATCGAGTGGCCCATGGTGGTGGTGGGGTTATGGTATGGGCAGGCATCTGTTATGGACGAAGAACACAGGTGCATTTTATTGATGGCATTTTGAATGCACAGAGATACCGTGATGAGATCCTGAGGCCCATTGTTGTGCCATACATCCATGAACATCACCTCACGTTTCAGCAAGATAATGCACGGCCCCATGTTGCAAGGATCTGTACACAATTCTTGGAAGCCGAAAATGTCCCAGTTCTTGCATGGCCAGCATACTCACCGGACATGTCACCCATTGAGCATGTTTGGGATGTGCTTGACCGGCGTATACGACAGCGTGCACCACTTCCCACTAATATCCAGCAACTTCGCACAGCCATTGAAGAGGAGTGGACCAACATTCCACAGGCCACAATTGACAATCTGATAAACTCTATGCGAAGAAGATGTGTTGCACTGCATGAGGCAAATGGTGGTCACATTTCAGAGTGGCCTTTTATTGTGGACAGTCTAAGGCACACCTGTGCACTAATCATGATGTCAGATCAGCATCTTGATGTGGCACACCTGTGAGGTGGGATGGATTATCTCAGCAAAGCAGAAGTGCTCACTATCACACATTTTGACAGATTTGTGAACAATGTTTGAGAGAAATGGTAATATTGTGTATCTGGAATGAATTTTAGATCTTTAAGTCCATCTCATGAAAAATGGGAGCAAAAACAAAAGTGTTGTGTTTATATTTGTGTTGAGTGTATGAAAATGGACAGAGGACACAGAAACACAACAGCAGACAATAATCAAGTTTAACAAAAAATCACTTTTAATACATACTTTATTTCTTAGAATAAAATCTTAAATATTTGAATAGTTTATTGACAGGGATACTTCCCTTCATTGAATTCAATCTCCTTCCTTATAATGAGGCTATGTTTATGTTGATTTTTGATAAGTTTTATCGTTTTTTTATTATACATTTTTCTGTGTTTTTTTCTTCATCTCTCTTCTTTTGGTTGGCTCACGGTGGTTCCCCTCTTTGGTTTTGATCCTTCTCCCTCTGATCCCCATCTCTTTCTCTCCAACCATTTAAGATCCTCTTCTTCTACATCTCTAATTATTCTGTGAATCTAGTGGAGGGAAAGTGGATTAATCAGAGAGGAAAATGATTTTTGGACACATGATTTGGTTCGAAAAACAAAAAACAACAACACGATTGCAACATGTAACGATTTTGCAGACAAACATATGATCACTTCCACTAATTGATCAGAGAAAGCATGATGTAATATAAACAATAACCTACGAATCTGTCCTTTAAAGCAAAAGGAACATTTTATATTTGATGGAAGACAGCTACATGCAGAAAACAGTAAAGAAAGTGCCCTTTTAAGAACTAGTTGATGTAAATGAAAAGTATTGCCTGCTAATTTCAAACTTCCTGATATTTTATAAAAAGTTTGGTAACTCAACTTTATCCCCCCTTGTTTGTCATTTCTACACAGTACCTACAAATGTAACACATGTTTATTATACACTATAGTGTAGTTATAAGCAAATATAAAGATTGTGTTTATTGATGTACTTTTTTAAATATACATAACTTCTCCTATAAAGACATATTGTATACAATAGATACATCTGTTCATAACTACATTAATAGAGAAGTAAAACATACCTTTTATCTGCTTACAACTACTTTATAATAGTGTAGAATTATTTATTCAGTGTTTGTATAGCCTACTGCTTATGAAAGCTAAATAGGAGGGTTGGAATAAAGTGTTTTGGGAGGCCTTTGTGGGACACAGACAATATCAAGCCTTTCTATAAAAGTGGTCCCAGAACAGGGATATGTCACACTCCTACCACAAAGGAACAACCAACAAAACGCTGCTGTGCAGACTCTGACGGCAGCAACTCAGAGGTGATGGAGCCTTCTGAGGCGTCTCTTGAGAAGGTACCACATCAGAAATAACAAGAAAGCGAGCACTACGAGGAGGGCGTCAGATACAGCACTCAGGGATCTCCCCGTTCTTAATTCATCGTGCCACAATTTGTCAATATTTGGCAGACGTTAGATTTTTCAACTAGGTCATTAAGAAGCGAAGAGAGGCCAGCGCTCCACATCTAACAGGAGGACTGATGACAGATTTGCACCAGAGCACGAACACACAAAATGACCAACACCGACAAAGACACAAACAAACTATACTGTATATAGACAGAGATTGCCACTAATAGTGCAGACTGGAATACCTGGTTTTAGTTCAGTGAATTGGTTGTGGGTCTGTAAATCAACAAAAAGGGTTAGGTGAGTTAATGATGAATGGAGGGAGGGATGAGATAAAAACAGGCATTTTTTAATGTATTATGGATCCATAGGTAGATGAAGAGGTGATGTATTAAACGGAAATGACTGTTCAGGATGAGGACGGATTACACTTTCTTAAAATATGAATTAATACATAAACATTAAAGATGATAGTATTAATAACATCAAATCACCTTAAGGATTTAAAAAGAAAGCAGAACTGTTATGCTAGGAAATAAGTTACTTCTTATATTATTTTTTTAATCTTTAATTTATATAACAATGAAGTGTGCCAGAGTACTTACTATCAATGTAGTTACGGGCCACCAACTTCAGCACCTCATCAATGAGGATGACGGGGAAGGAAAGCTTGAGGACTACCATCCACTGCTCGACGTTCAGATGGGCCAACTTGAAGATCATCTGGGGGGATTAGTGCAAAAGAGCGGGTGTTACAATTGTTTGGAAACTACAGAGAAAAGTAACAACAACAAAAAGTCCACAACGCAGAGGACAACACTTCAATATAATTCCTAAAACTGGGAGATTTGAATGTGTTCGCAGCTCTTGAAATAAAACTAGGGAACGAAGGTGGCTGACTTACGGGCATAGGGTCAACATAGATGATCACGAAGTGAAGGGACATGGAGAGGGTCATGGCTGAAAGCAGCCAGAAGTTGCTCCATGGGGGCATGCGCAGCAGGGACTGGTTCTCAGACAAGCTGGAAAAAGAAGGAATCATGGGAATAAATGTCTGTGTTACCTGGAGAAAACCAGTGGAGTCATTGTCAAATGTAGCATCCAAAGCATAACTGGAAGCCTGGTCTATTGGTGTAAGTATTACCTGTTGAGAGCGTTGGCCATCTCGATGGTGACCAGCACAGACAGGGCCATGGTCATGGGAGGGCAAGCCTCAAAGATCTCACATTCGACACCGACAAAGTCCTCGTTCTCACCGTGACACTGCATGAAGTGGGACTGTACGGAGGAGAGGCCAGGTCATTCCACGTTTGCAGGTGAGCATTTTGTGACATGAAACATGAAAGAGAGGCGATTACTTACCAGCTGGTAGTAGCTGACACCGGGGCCATTGGGGTCATAGATGAACCAATAGGCAGCACCAGCAACAGTGGCAGCACCGACGTATCCTGTTAGGGAAAGATAACAGCGTTGATGTAGGCAAGTGAATTTCCTACGTTTAAGGTGAGACACCGCAGGCAACAACGGTATTTTTTTTTCCAAGCACTGGTACATTTTGAGATCTTTTGCTCTTTAGCTTCCATAACATGTCTAATTTCATACAAGTTTAAATGTAAGGTCTCAAATGTACATTTAGGTGTTTATGATACTAAACCTTGTCCGTTTGCATATATTTCTCCAATACAACCATCTTATTCGGCCATTTTCTCAACAAATCTCAACTTCCGAAGCACTTACAGTAACTAAACTTTCCGTATTAATTCTTAGCACTATTCTGAAGGTAGCAGAAAGAAGTGTTCTTAAGTTGTTAATTGTCTGCATATAATTTAGAAAATGCTTATTAAGACTTGTACATAGTATTCCTTTGATCTATAAAATGAAAAAAACCTGTAACCAAAATCTGTTGTGTAAAAACTAGGAACTGATTTTTTTATTTTTTTTCCCAAAATCCAAAGTTAGTTTTTAAATGGATGCAAATGAACACATAATTAGTTTGATATTGCCAAATATGCATTTGTATTTAATCAAACATTTCTGCAAAATTGTAATACAAAAAAATATTGTTTTAATGTAAGTCATCAAACTAAATACTTTACCCTATTCACCTGCAGTGTTTCGCCCACAACAAAAGGCCAGTTCACTTACCGCCAATAGCCATGTATCTGAAGAACAGCCAGCCAGAGATCAGGGGCTCCTTGGGGGAACGTGGGGGCCTGTCCATGATGTCCAGATCTGGGGGGTTGAAGCCCAGGGCGGTGGCGGGCAGACCGTCAGTCACCAGGTTGACCCACAGCAGCTGGACAGGGATCAGAGCCTCTGGCAGACCCAGAGCAGCAGTCAAGAAGATACTGAGAGGGTGAAATAATACAACAAACGGGTTAGCCAGAGACAGATAGAAAAAAAAATGGCTGATAGACTGTGTTTTGGTTGCATATGCTACACAAGCTGCTCACCAGACGACCTCACCAACGTTGGAGGAGATGAGGTAACGGATGAACTGCTTCATGTTGTTGTAGATGGCTCTGCCCTCCTCAACAGCGGACACAATGGAAGAGAAGTTGTCGTCAGCCAAGACCATCTCAGAGGCAGACTTGGCAACGGCAGTGCCAGAGCCCATGGCGATGCCAATCTCTGCCTTCTTCAGGGCAGGGGCATCGTTCACACCATCACCGGTCTGTTGTGGAAGGAGAAGCGTAAGCAGAGGTGAAACTACGCACAAACTACAAGCATCTACAGACAAATGACTTTGTCTCTGTCAAGTTAAGGTTGCATCCTGTGCTGCTGAGCTCTCACCATAGCAGTAATGTCGTCGTTACCCTGCAGGAACTCCACAATCTTGGACTTGTGGGATGGCTCCACACGGGCAAAGCAGCAAGCCCTGGTAACAGCGATGGGCTGTTCGTGGGAGGGCAGATCGTCAAACTCACGTCCGGTGTAGGCCTTGCCCTCAACATCCTCATCCTCTTTGAAGATGCCAATACGACGGCAGATGGCGATGGCGGTTCCCTTGTTATCACCTGAAACATGAACAAAGAAAAGTTTGGTGAAGGAAATTAAATCCTGGATTGGGACTTCTTACATAAATATAAAGTGTATTGTTTTTACTCTCAGCAAGTCTCAAAAAGTCTGTCAAAAATCGTTATAGGGATATATTTTGTTTACATTTGGATAATAGATTTTCCCTTTAAGAGCTAATTCAAAATACTGCTATTGTTCCAAATAAAACTATGAAATCATACATAATAATGTATGATAACGATCTGCACACAAACACACGTTTCTGTTTTGATAATTCCTCCAACCCATAATACTAACCAGTGATCATAATGACACGGATTCCGGCGGCTCTGCACAGCTCAATGGAGCCAGAGACCTCCTTACGAGGGGGATCCAGCATACCAACAACGCCAACAAAGGTCAAGTCAGTCTGAGGAGAGAAGAGGGGATGGAGTCATTCAATCCAGGTTTTTATATTCAGTCATGTTGTGTCAACACATTTTAATATCAAACGGTTTGGATTTTTTACCTCATAATCGACAAACTTGGTAGAGTCTTCCAGTTTCATCTCGTCCAGCTTCAGTGGGGTGTCACGGGTGGCCAGGGCCAGGCAACGCAGGGTGTCACGGCCGCAACCCCAGTCCTTGATCACAGACAGAATCTTGTCCTTGATGGTGTTGGTCAGGGGCACGCGGGTGGTGCCTACACGCACGTATGTGCATCTGTCGATCACACCCTCTGGGGCTCCCTGTGGGGAGAACAGGAGGATTGTTAAGTGTTATGTGGGAATGCAGCGCAGTCAGAGTGCGGGTGTTCAGACCAAAGGCTGTGTGGGGGAAAGAAAGAAAGAAACTCGCCTTCACAAACATCTTGGCACCACCATCACCCTTGGTGGGTGTGCAGTATGCGGACATGGACTTCCTGTCACGGGAGAACTCCAGAGTGACGTTCTTCTTCATGAGCTGCTTGACCACCTGTTGGAGGTATAAAGGGGGTGTTTATTAGTAAAAAGTGGCCTTGATTAAACACATTACTAAAATAACAGTTTTAAGTGGTTTACAATTAGCAGTATTAACAATAAAGAGAAAACTTACTGAGCAACAGGCGTTGGCTCTCTCGATCTTGTTCAGGTTCTTGACATTGGTGTTGAACACGTTCATTTTCTCAACCAGGCAGGACAGTGCGGTCTCGGTAGCCTCACCAACCTTCTCATAGATCTTCTTGGACTGGATAAAAGAAAGGGCGACGAAGAGAATTGATTCAAATGTTGAATGTTGTGAGGTTTCAGTGTTGAAACTATGCACTACTGATATGTCTGTACCTCGTTGTAATCCAGAGAGGAGTCGTTGCACAGGGCGCAGATGGTAGACAGCTCAACAAGGCCATCGTATGAGCTGCAGTTGGTCTTGGCACCGTTCTGGGACCTGAAAGACAAAGAGAGGATTACAAATAAATAAGAGATTGGCCATGTGCACTTTATCGTATGACTGATACTGCTTTTGAATGATGTCAATCAACTTACACTTCGCCTTCAGGGGTGTACTTGGAGCCAGAGATATCAAAGGCATCAAGGTCAACATGGTCACCCTCGACAGTCTTGACAATGAACATCTGTGGTACAGGAAACAACAAAAGTTTCAAATGTGTACGAAAGAAGGCCAAGTTTGTCAACAACACATATTTCTTATTTTTAAGTGTGAAAACACATTTCACCCACCTTGGTCACACACATCTGGTTGGTGGTAAGGGTGCCGGTTTTGTCGGAGCAGATGACGGATGTGCAACCCAGGGTCTCAACGGAGGGCAGGCTTCTGACAATGGCGTTCTTCTTGGCCATACGGCGGGTTCCAAGGGCCAGGCAGGTGGTGATGACAGCGGGCAGACCTGAGAGACATTGGTGTAAGCTGTGAGCGGGATAAACAAACAGCGGAGAGAAAAAAAAACATGCACTAACTCTGGTTCCCTTACCCTCTGGGATGGCAGCCACAGCCAGAGCAACAGCGATCTTGAAGTAGTAGACAGCACCGCGGATCCATGAGCCTCCGTGGACGGGGTCGTTGAAGTGACCAATGTTGATGGCCCAGACAGCAATGCAAATCAGGGTGATAACCTTGGACAGCTGCTCGCCGAACTCATCAAGCTTAGCCTGAAGGGGGGTCTTCTCCTGCTCGGTGGCAACCATCTGGTCGCGGATTTTGCCAATCTCAGTGCCGACTCCAGTGGCAATGGCCACGCCAATGGCTTTGCCTGAAGCGATGTTGGTGCCCTACAATGGCGGGGGAAGAAGAAAAATGTAAGAAAATAGGTAATGGCAAACAAATTAAACAGCTGCAACAGCAAAGATAAAATATTAGCAGCAGCACTTACGGAGAAAAGCATGTTCTTCTTGTCCTGGTTGACAGATCTGGGGTCGGGAACAGCCTCATTGTGCTTGATCACACTGACGGACTCACCTGAGAGAGAAAACAACCAGAACAATTTACTCAAAACTGCAAGTGGAGATAAGAAAGAAAAACAATTATCGGCAAATTTAAGGTTTCTTGAAAGCTTACCAGTCAGGATGGACTGGTCAACACGCAGGGTGGTGGATTTGATGGAGACAATCCTGATGTCAGCGGGGACTTTGTCACCGACTGTGGGAATCACAGAGAAGCCATCATCAATTGAATTATTGGTGTTGTTGTTGTTGGTGGTGTTTTTTTTTTATAATAAATATGTCTAAATATTTAATAGAATATATAAATATTGTTTTTATTTAAATTAAACATAAAATAAATGCAGTTTTAGTGGAGTTCTGGTCTACTTTCTCACAGTAAATTACTAATTGTTGGCTATTTTTTCACTTCCATAGTATTTAAGAGGCTGTAAAAGTTTAGAGTAGCACAATTTATTAAAAGCCCAAACTGAAAAATTATACCTTCTAAACAAATATTCATGATATGGTAAAAGCTATTTTAAATTTAGAGCCAAATCCAAAGAATTGTTAACTTAATCCATGGATTTCCTAATGAGTCCGAACGTAAATTGACAAGTGCATGGCCCAATGACAATGAACCACGCATTTGTCGGAGTGTGTGTGTGTGTGTGTATGTGGGGGGGGGGGGGTGGGGTGGGGGATTGTGTGGTGGTGCGGGGGCGCAGCCAGCTAGAGAGGCAACAGGTGGGCAATGGCAGGGAGGGGAGAGGAGGTGTGGCAGGTGCTAGTGAGGGTATTTATACTCTTGATTTTGCTTTCCTCCAGTCAGCATGTTTTTGCAGCAGTGCTATTCCATCCTGCCTCACTCACATTGCCTTAAAAAGACACAAGGGTTTGCCATCATCTTTCACCAGACACATATATCCGGAATTTGAAACTGAATTTCTCTCCCTTAACAGAAATGCTAGTAACTCACTGGAGGTTTGGTGTAACTTTTACCAGCCACATTGCAATAAGACACTAGACAGTGAAGCCTTTTTGATGGACTGTGACTAACAGGGACATTATTCCCCTGACATGGGTGTTTGCAGATGATAGATTGGGGTTCCACCGCTTTTAATATCATCAGCAAACACAGAAAACTAAAGAACAATATTGACATTTCTTACCAGACACCTCCACGATATCTCCGGGGACAATTTCCCTGGCCTTGATCATCTGCACACTCTTTCTGTCGGAACGGTAAACTTTGCCCATCTCAGGCTCGTACTCCTTGAGAGCCTCGATGGCATCTTCAGCGTTACGCTCCTGTGGCACACGCAGACAAAAAACACACAAACAGTCATTAAAAAGTAAAAATAAGCCGAGAGAAATATACTTGAATGCTTATTTTGACCTTGGAATGACACCAATAATTTCCTCTGGCAGGATTTGAGTCATTGCGTAAGGAAATGACACACTACAACCTACTGAAGACACATCAGTATTTATGATCTGATGAACACTTTTCCATCCAAAGTTACCATGGCAAGTTTATGGTCTTTTTTTCAAATAAACACACATTATTGTGTCGAAAGAATGTGCATGTATCTATTTTTATGTATGTTATCTGACAGCGAAAAGTACATGCTGTGTTCAGAGATAATACGTGATCATAAATCTTCTATTAACAGGGTGCCAATGTTGAAGCAGCTGATTTGGACACTTGGCAACAATGTTCCCATAGTGAACATTGTTGCCAATGTTCACGGCATGCATGTCGAAGAGCATGACCTGCATAATTTGATCATCAAATAGACACTGCCGTCAAAACATGAACATGGGATTTGCAGATAACTACTAAAATAAGTGATGTATTTGTCCTTTTGGATTTAAGTTAGAGTGATTGATATTGTTGATTTGAGATTCACTTTATGTTGTAACAGCTTTAGCACACGGAAAACTATTTTAGGCTTCAAGGGCTGTTAAAGTGATAATGTTACGCTTAAGCAGCCACTGGCTGGTAACTGGAACCTGTGTACTTTCTGTCACCACTGCAATGGATATGTCTTATTTCTCAATGTTCCAGGCTTCGCCACTGACCTGCCAGACACCAACAATGGCGTTAGCAATAAGGATAAGAAGGATGACAAGTGGTTCCACAAAGGCAGTGACGGTCTCCTCGCCTTCCTCGAACCAGGCCAGCACCTGAGGTCAAAGTGGGAAAGAGCATATCAATGTTAGTGTGAGCACAGAAGACTACTCCTGAGAAACTGCATTCAAATACATTTAACACGTATTTGAATGTACTCTGTGCTAAATATTTGCAATGTGTCTGATTAATATGAGGGTACATTTTTTGACCATTAAACGTGGTTCACATTGCATATAGTGTGTAGCCTATATGAAATAATACGTATATAATATTATGCAACCAATGTAAAAAAATGTTTTTAAATTTATGATCATTTTAAAAGCTGAATGAAACAGGCCATTTCCAGGAACTTATCTTCTTTTACTTATACATTTAATGTTTAACAAAACCTTTTGTTTCCAATGTTAATGCCTGTCTTTCGTATTTCATGATATGATTGCATCATTGTTATTAATTGGATCTCAATGTCCCATAACTCTTCGCTCCTTCTGACTTCAACCCTCTCTCTCTGAGGAGGCCCTTCGTTCCTTCCTTCAAGCCTGACCTTTCCCGAAGGATTCAGTTTCTGTCCTCAGCTTGGGACTTTCTTAAAATAAACCCTTACCCCCTAAGCCCCCCTATACTTTCCTGACCCCCGTCTCTCACTGGCTCCTCAATATTCGCCTTCTAAGGCCATCATGACAGCTGCCCGAAGGGGTAAAAGCTGTGCATAGGAATTAATACACCTCCTACAAGACCTCGCAATCCATCTCCCTCTCTCAAGTTGTCATCCTCAAAAATACATGGGGGGGGGGGGGGGGGGTGGAGGTGGGTAAGAAGTCATCTTAACAGTAACCAGATAGAAACGATCAACTAAATCATGCTTCTTTACTGGAACAGTTTGGGTGTTTTAAAGGAGTTTTTAAGCAAAATGCAAGGAACTACCTGTTTACAAGATGTGATCCAGGAATGTAAAAGGGGCCACATATTAATGTGCCAAACAATTTTTATGTGAGTAAAACTCGATTGTGGTCGATTGCCAGACCTCAATGTGAAGAGTTTAGTCTTGGTAATGAGATTTGCAAAAAGTATGCACCTGTTCTTCTGCAGAAAAAAAGTTGAGTGAGGAGTGTGATCCCACATGATATCAGTTTACCGTGGAATTTGTGGCTACTATAATGTCTACTACAAACCCTCCTACTGTTACTTGAGTTTAAAATGAATGTGACGGGAATAACCACAGGTTAAAATGACTGACACCATTAAAATATATAACACTTGTTTACTTACAAAAGAGATGCAGGCAGCCAGCAGCAGGATCCTGACGAGCAAGTCCTCGAACTGCTCGACAATGAGCTCCCAAACGGTCTTACCTGAGTGAGACAAAGACGAGAAAGATATAAATCAACCGATAATTGTCACAGACTGTAAACTGAACTACTGAATATGCAAATGACCGTGCAAAGGGAAGTGTTTAAAGTGTATGATATGGATTTGTGACCCCCATGGCTGAAGATGATCAGAGTATAGTGTAGTAGAGTCTAGTGACAAAAAATTGTCATTAGAATTACTTCAATGGTCAAAATACTGCCTTCATATGAAAAAAATCAAATCAAATACTGTCTTCCTGTTTTTGGAGGATGTAGTATTAAGGATGGTTTTCCCATTTGGGTCAAATCACGTGTTTGGATTGTTTTGTAGATGCAGCACTTACCAATTTCAGCGGGCAGCTCTGGAGTCGGACACACATTTGAAGGAGGGCAGGTAGGGAGACAGAAAGACAGGGAAAAAGGTTGGTTAGCTTAAATGGAACTAATAAAAACTTTTCCCACAAAACCTTGGTAGAAAAATTATACTTCTTGGTATAAGATGGTAAAGATCTTTGGTTTCCCAAAGCTCCAAATTTTAAAGAATCCCTGTGTGCTTTACGCTTGATGACTGTACCTGGATCTCTGAAATTAAAACGCTGCTGTGGCGTATTCACATATTTGATATTGAATCAGCTTCCTTCTTCTAAACTAGCTTCTGGCCTAATGAGAACTTCTCTTTAATTTTCCAAGATGACTGAAATGTCATTGGGAATACAAGAATGTTGCTGCTTTTGAACTACATTATTGCATTATAGTGCCTTTGCTATCTTATTTGCCATTCCACTGGCTATTGATTAGCAATCATAATAGGATCATTTAGCAGTACGCCATCTAAGGACCTCCCTCTTTGTAGTCGACCTAAAATTATCCATCTCTCCTGTTAACGCCCGCCCCATATATCACCCAGGAAGCTTCTTGAGCCATCACCTGTCTCTCTCGCTCTCCAGCCATCTTCTTTGGCTGTCTTTAAATAGCTCTTCAAAGCCCTCAAAGTCTCTGCTTCTCAATGTCTCTGCATTTCTACCAGCTGTTGCAACTCCTCTCTCTAAAAAAAACATCCCCATACACAATCTCAACCAAGCGGACTCAACAAGTCTCTCTGGAAACTGGTGTTGGCTCAATCGTGGCTTGCAAAAAACTATCCTAGCAAAAGTCATTATACTACTTTCCTGAAGTATTATGAATTCAAACAATCAGATCTCTCTATACATGTGAAGTGTTTCTATGTGTGCACCTAGTTACCTAACAGTTAGTGTGTGAGTTTTTATTTTATTTCTGTAGGCCTCCCACCCCAAATGCCTGATGCCCGCTCTCTCACCATTGTAGCCGTACTTGTCCAGGTTCTTCTTGAACTGTTCGGGGGTCAGTCCAGTGTTCTCATTCACACCGAAGTAGCTCAGGCATTCAGCCGGGCCCTTCATGAATGCGGTCTCCATACTTGCTGGAGAGTTGAGAGGTCTGTCTGACCTTTCTTATCCGTGCTGTTGTTTACTTTGTTGGTCTTTGCAGTTTTTACCTTTGGTCCACCACCCTCTAGAAGTGCGGCACCCTCCAATTCAGGAGTGCTGGACAGACAGAAAGAGCGAATAAGCCAAGGCACGCTCAGGGTTTTATATCACCCAAGGGCTCGGGATTGGTGGGCATCCTGCGGACACACGCCTCCAAATTCCAGCATGGGGGGACATTGCGGGGTGCGGTTGGGGCTTGGAGGTGGAGCAATGGGGAGGTGAGATGATGGACTTGGACAGGAACTGAGAACAGGAGAGTGGTTGAGCAAGGCTTGGGGGGGGGGGGATTGGGGGGGCTCCTACCAAGGATGAAAATGAGATCTGTTTTTGGAACATGCATGGTCAGTGGAATAAGACGAAGGGAGAAGGTGAGAGAGTGAGGAGATCATCCAGAGGGGGGGAGGGAGGGGCGGATGGGGTGAATTGAGTGACAGCTCAACTGGTTTATGCTGAAGAAGGAGAGAGAGGAGCAAACTACACACAGGGGTGACAGAGACCGAAGAAGGGTGATAGTAGACGTTAGACGAATAATTTAGTACAAGAGTTGGCGTTTTTACAAGGAAAATGTGAGTTGGACATGTCAGCACATCGACACATCAAGTTCTCAGTTCAAACCGGAGAACGAGAACTCTGCGCATCAGGACTGTGTCACAAATGCCAGCAAGCATGTGCTCCACAGAGCCAATAACCACTCATAATTGACCTGATAATGAATATAGACAAGTGAGATACTTGAGTGATAAAGGATAGAATATATTGAGCTTGTAGCAAAAGAATGATCACTGGGTTGCAAGCCTGCCAAGGGGAGAGCCAATGTGTCATTCTATCGCACAGCAGAGTCAAAACCCAAACCTCAGCTAAAGGAGGATCAAGTTTTATATTTTTTTTTAATGAGAAATGGAAGGGAGTCATGAGATTTTGCAGAGCTTAACTAGATGCAAGACAAATGATCCAGACAGAAATGCCATTTAGTGAGGCACATTGGCCTCTTGTGGTGGATTGAGAGCATTGAATTTGTTACTGGCAATTAAGAATACACATGATTTGTCAGAGTTTTTTTTTTTTTTACATAAAATAATTAGTTAACTCAACTCAATCTGTTCAAGAACATTCGTATGGTAGAGATTTTTTTTTTTGCTTTTTCTTGTCTCAACATTTCTTGTTCTCTGACAAAACACAATAGTGAAGACCAAACTCATAATGAAAACTTAAAACACTAGGATATAAATTCAGCACAAAACTGTAAAGCATTAAGTTGAGCACAGACTGTGTTGATTTACAACTTGTTTTAACAGCAGTAAAAGGGCTGCTGGGTGGTGCAGGTTCCTCTGTGGACATGAGTTGGGCTTAGTTTCTGTTGCTAATCAATAACCTGACAAGTGTTCCTGTAAGAGCAGCAGTGGTCACTGCTCAACACGTTTGACAGCAACCAGACACATTTTTTTTTTCAGCAATCTATTTACTGCTGCATTCTGTCATTGTGCAGTGTCACAGTTAACTTTACTCTAAGAATGCACTCATTGCATAACAAGTTACATTCTCCAGAGTTTAGTTTTGGTAAGTTTTTAACTGCTTTCAGTGTCAGCCATCTGGAAAATCAAAATGGTTTAGTGCACATTGATTTTACTGTGTCACATTACATTTGATTGCCACTGTCACTCAAGGGTGTGTGTGTGTGGGGGGGGGGGGGGGGGGGAGGGGTGGGGGCAAGTCAGCCAATTTAAAAAGATCAGTTCCAACCAACAGAAAATAGCTACTTGTGTATGATATAGATTTTGAGATACATTATATTCATTCATAAGGGCATAGGGGAGACCGGGGTAAGTAGGCACACTTTTTACTCTAGTGAGAATTGCTCATCACCTAAACATCTTTCAATAGTCATTCCAACATTAAATTGAAGCTTAATGTGTTGGCTTGAAATGTGAACCCCTCACTTTTTCTAACTTATTGTAATAAAGAAGAACTTTGTCACATTGTGACAACCAACCCCATCAAGGGGTCGGTTGTCACACACTATGGGATTGTTTGTCACAATGTTATCTTTATGGGAAAAATCTTAAAAAGAAGGCAAGAAAGCAGAACTACATTTGAAAGTTTAATTTCATTGTCAAGTTGAAAAATAGGCCTACATAACTTTAGGCATCTTAACACAAAATGAGCAAGGAATTATCAAAAAGGAAATCCATATTAAGACCAACCTACTGTAAGTAACAACATAAAGAACAAAACAAATAGGTCTAACAATAATAGCCAACTCAACTAGGATACACACATTCACTATCTGAGTTACAGCGATGGCAAATGTAGGGTCTGCTCACTCTAACTAAGCAGAGATTGTGTGCCCACTGGTTGCACATACAACACTTCTCCCTTACCTCCCCTGAACAGGTGCTGGAGAACGTTTCCATAAAAACCAAACACAAACTATCCTCTTCATCTGATGAAGATTCCTCCTCCTGTCTCTTTCTCTTCTGTTTCTTCTTCCCCAGCTGGGGTGGAGTGCACTGGGGTGCCGTAGCCATGGCAACTGGTCTAGCTTGGGATGCACTGGGTTGTTTTGATTTTGTTGCCCTTTTTCTCTTTTGCATGCTAGCTACCTTTCCTGCTCAATTCTCTCCTTCTCTGAGGTGTCAGTGAGGATACAGCTTGACATTTTCTTTTGTTATTGGGTTCCTTTCCTTTGGATAACATATGACAACCAACCCCCCAAAAAATGTGACGACCAACCCCAACTGGAATTTATTGCTAGCATCAAGGCCAACAACCATCTGACAACTAATTAGCTTGCTAAAAACAATCTAAACTATAGCTTACCCTTCACACTTTTTTAGAGTAACAAGTGTTTTGTTATAAACCCATTGTGTAAAAGCCTAGAAGAAAAATACTGAGGGGCTAAATATTTTCAATTTGACATGAAAAACACTAACAGTCCTCTCACCTCAAATGCAGCAGTCTAACTCCAAGGAAGACTATGTAGGTGACCTCTGATCCCAGTTGTGGATATTTACATACCAAAATTTAACAGACAGCGCCTTCTGGTTCCGAGATATAATGATTGTGACAACCTACCCGTGTGACAAATTACCCCGTTCTCCCCTACTGAATACATATTAACTTAGCAATAAATCCTGTGAAGTTACACCATTGTTCCTGACTCACATCATTCATCAAGCGAGCCGGTAGAGAACGAATGGCGAGCTGTTCGACACATTTTTCAACAATTCTTATATTGAACATCATATTAAAGCAATTTGTATGTGATTTATTACCATTACATTTTCAAATGTTTTTCTGTAAGGATTTTCATTTATGCTGACAGTTAATGCATGTATGGTTACTGATATTGTATGTATAGTAAGAGGAACATTCAAAGCAAAAGTAGCCATGAAGAAAGGTCACCGACCTGCTCAAGGACATCGATGGTTAACTCAGGTTGAAGGACAACCAATGACCCTCAGTGACTGTGAGTGAGTTGTCAGTAAATGGTGTGGAAATGAAGCAAAATATATTATCTTATTAAATATTTTAACAGTTTAACTGAGTACAGCGCAATTTGTTACTTCACACTGCGCTTATGACTCAACAGTATAATTTCTACGCCAATTAGGCCTTGATTTGGTTCCTTATGTTCTAAGTATGAGTGTGATCTGATACAAATGGGATAAATGTCTATATATTGTTATATATAACAAATGTATATTTATATTTTGAATTTGTACATATATTGCATGGCTCTGAACCTCGGATAAGTGCAGTACTTGTGCACTTAGTGTGCTGTTGATATAGTAACATAAACATATTTACAGTATATAGTGTAATCAATTATGTCATAAATACATTTAGATAACATGTGTTCTAAGGATTCAATTAAGTTATGAATGCTGCATTGTGATCATGTACACTTTCTTTGATTTCAACAGCATTCCGTATGGCAAGAGAATGATTAGGGTGATTATCATTTCGACATTAGCTTTTGTTCAATTAACTGTTTGTGTTTTAGTTCCCAGGCATGTTCCTAAAAACATTGACACTTATCCTGTTCTACCACTGTTCCCCATCTCTGTTCCATCCCCGGCCTTTCTCCAGGCCTCAGCTGTTGTGACCTCTGAGATTTGGGGGCTGTGAAGGGGGTCAGCCTGTCAGTGTCTCCCTCAGGAAAGAGCAGTGACATTTAACTCAATATCCCAGAAGGATAGAGTTTCTCCCTCCCCTCCACCTTCCCGCCTATATCTACCACTGAGGTGTCAGTGGCCCGTTGGGTGCAGGGACTACTACTGCGTAAACCCCATCAAGCTGGGACACCCGTCACCTCAAAGGCCCACCGTGGCGCTAACATGCCACGCCCTCGTGCCGGGCTGAGGGATCACCATGTGCCGTCTCAACCCACGAACTCTATACGTGTTCCCAGTTCTGTACAAGTGTTAAGTGCTGCAGCGGTACAGCTGTACGCACGGCTATCTTGAAAAACTAAGTCTGTCTCTGCTGACTTGCACGGCACAGGCAAGTGAGAGGGACAAGGCGACATTGTCACTTAAAGACATGGAGCCAGGGTAGACTGACAGGTTTCCTAAAGAAGGTTATTATTAACAGCAAATTCTGTGGGTGGCAAGTTGCACCATCCAGCTCGTTAGAATTATCCAATTATTATGTGAATGAAAACCCTCCTTTACAGTGTATTGGCACTTATTCATCTATTCTTATGTAAAACAACCTTAACTACATGATTGTTACTGTCATGATCAGATTGTAATGCTAATTAAAACTGTCCTACCAATAGGACTTCAGTAGCATTATTTTAAGTCTGGCTTGCATCCACAAAAGCACAAAATGAAATAACTCAGGACACTCTGGTATTGACAGTGAGGACATAATTAGTACTAGGCAATAGAGCAGTGGATAAAGGAGCTGCAGTGTCGGTGTTAGCTGGGTACTTGTTACAGCATTAGCTAATAGTAATAATAGAAGTGGCAGCTGAGTCTCTGAATCCTGGATTCCTCACTGGGTATAAATAGAGCAGGTGACATCGGGCTGCCCGGGCACGGCACCATGGCAGCTTTTTTATTTCAGAATGCCGGACCTTCAGCACAGGCTCGTGAGTCCGGCTTTTATCTATTGGGAGAAAAAACGAACTATAGGATGTTGGGTGGGCGTATATGACCTCAAATGTCATCCTTATCTATGTGGTATATTGGGGCCAAAGAGTCCCCGGTTGTTCACACCATTCCACACACTTAGGGCTGTACTATATAAGCAACCGGGGGAGCCAGCAGGAAAGTGAGCCCGTTGATCAAAAGTGTCTTTTCCCTTTACAGAAGAGGTGTCATCCACTTGCCTGGGTCTGCGAGGCAAATGCATTTTATTGGGAAACTTGAGGTCTCCTGAATCAAGTACGGCATCCTGTTAGCTTTGCTATTTGAAATTAATTCAGATTCATATCACAGTAGCTTCCTCAAGTAGCCTACGTCAATGTACAGAACATTTCAGAGGAGTTCACAACACTTGTTGCTGCTCAGTTACAAATATCCTGTATTCACACGATATCAAACTATATTCAAACAATATATATATTCAAACTTTGCAGTTTGTAGACAATTAGTAGCATTCTTTAGGGGGTTTTGTATATCTGCACATGAAAAAAAATCCTTCTGCAGTTACATCATAGCAGCCATTAATACAACTACTAATTATTTCCGGAAAGCATAGATTATGTGCCTGTATGTACATAATTTGGTATCATCTGTAAGGTGAAGTGTTGGAAATATAATACATCATCAATGTCTCATCTATTTCGAGGACACTTATTTAACCAGGACACTATGTTTGGGTCGATTGCTATGACTACATGTTGCCACCACAAAAAAGGGTCTGCATCCCTAAATCTATGAACCAAAGTTTTATTTTCACCCCTAACTAATAGTATCAGCTACTGTGAACCCACAAGGACAAGCCAAAGTCCTCAAGACTCACAGACCAACAAATTATAGAAACATAATCCTGAAGAAGAGCCGCTGTTGCAATTTGAGACGGCATAGCCAGCGACAAATTGTGACGAGCCTGTGTGACTCTCCAAGTCAATCGTCCCGCTGTAAATGTACAGAGGAATGTACTCCTGAAAGGGAATGAGAAAAAGGCACCCAAGGGCCAACAGATGTCAGAGCCGTTCTCCAGGGAGAACGTGGTTACTGTCCGACGCAGTGCAGTTACAGACGAAAGATTTATGCTTGGCCAACATTTTGTATTCTTGACCACATTATCTTTTGCACATGGCAGGCAACACCTGCTTCTGTATCAGGATATCATGAAATAAATGAAAAAGTGGGGTTAGGTAGGGTTTTTTTAACGTTGAAATTGATGTATTCATATCACACTACAGGACAGGTAATTAAATACATTTAAAAAAGTTGCCCTCTTAATATAACCACCATTTAGCCATATGCTTTACTTCTATAGCCCTGTAAAGGCAATTGATGGACGGAGCGCCTTGAAGAAGGGTGTTGATGACAGGAAGACAAATGAATGCAAAAAGAGACAGATAAATGCCTAAGAAAGAAATGGGATCCCTTTTTTGATAAATATAGAATGAGAGATAGTTTTCAACACAGCCACTGCTTAGCAGCAGAAGTTGAATATTACTGTTATTGATTCAATATTATTTAAATTCATACCAAGTTTTTCATGGAGATAGGATATATGTCAAATGTTGCAACTTCGGCACCCATCAAAGCTACTTTTAGGTAGCATAGATGCATCACTTGTGAAATGTTATCCTTCACTTTGGGGAAATGTTAGCCAATGGACATATGTTTAACCAAAGATCTAGTGTTTTTGTTTCAGTTATGTGTTTGTTCCAAATGGAGGAGTCAAAAGAGTGCCTCCCAGTGGATAACAGCGGAACATATCCAGACACACTGTATATTTACAGAAATAGCCATGATTACAGAATGTTTTAGAAAGCAGTTATGCTGTATAGCATTTTAATATCCTTAATTTCAGCATTTTTTGTTAAATTTGATTAAGTTCAGGCTTTTAAATGTATTTTTATGAGGAGAAAGCCTTTAATCACTTATGATAATCCAATATTTTTTTTAAATGAACCATTTACCCTTAAACCAACACACAAAATTGCTTAGGGTCCCGATAGAAAATATCAATGTCAATTATTAAGTATTCAATATTAAATACATGTAAATAGACAACATATACAATAAAACTGTATAATTACCTTACACCGAATCAATCAGCCAGTTATCTGATAAACAATGTAACTATTTTGAAGACTGTTTAATTGTTGAGGTCAGATTTCAAGCAAAGATTCCAAACATTTGTTGGTTGCAGCAAATATGAGGATTTGATCATTTTGTCTTGTGCAATAGTAAACTGAATCCTTGATTTGCATTACTTGGGAGGTCAAAACAAGTCATTTGATGCCATCACATCGGGCTTGTGATGAAATTGTGATGGGCATGTTACACACCAAATTGTTCACTTTATAAATGAGAATGGAGTCTGAACAGATTAATCAATAATTACATTTACTTAGTAGCAGCCACTACATTGCTATTTCATCCTGCTAATAGCAATAGCAGCAAGACTGCAAAACCTGTCTCCCCCTTAAGGGATTCAGAGTTATTACAAAAACACTGTCAGTGCATCTACATGAGGTAGGCCTTCAGTGATCGCGAATGGATTTTACTCCTTCTGCTGTACGTCCAGGGGCCTACTGCACGAAAGCGGAATCGAGATATCCAGGATATTGATTGATAAAGCCAGCCTTGATCAAGTATAGTCTGGACACCTTGGCTTAGTCAATTGCACATACGCCAATCCAGGATGAAATGGGGCTGCTTTGTCAAGCCAGGTGTAAATTATTCTGTTAAATGCCAGCCCATAGGTTTCACAGGTAGACCCTGAGATCGATCACAGATTTACTGATTCAGAAATGGAAATTATGTCCATTTTTCTCACAATGCCTTGCTAGTTTAAACTGTGGTGAGGGGGCTGTTCCATTTCAAGAAAGCAGTGGTATTCTCTTCCAACTGATCTTGATGACACTGTATTGTTCAATGATAAAATATTTGACAGTGAGCAGTCCCCATCTAAAGCAATTTGAATATCATGGAAAAGTCCATTCAAAAAACGAAATTAAAATATTACATAAAACCAATCAAAAAACGATTTATAATACAGAAATGACGACCTTCAGAAAAGTATTAAAGTTCAGGCAACCCTCCGTGCTTAGGGGACTAGTAACCAGATATATGGGTTGCGTTCCGAATCGCCTACTCTTTCTTTTTTCTATTCTACATACTACATCCAACGATAAAAAGAATCTAGTTAGAATGCAGTAGGCATATCTAGTTAGGATGCAGTAGGCATACTATTGGGACTTACTTTTACTGTCTTATTTCATCATAACATTGTGCCTTGATCTTGCCTCTTGGGTTGCGTTCCAATCGCATACTCTTTCTTTTTTCTATTCTACATACTACATCCAACGATAAAAAGAATCTAGTTAGGATGCAGTAGGCATCCTATTGGGACATACTTTACTCTTATTTCATTATAACATTGCGCATTGATCTTGCCTCTTGCTTTTATATCCGTCGCATCCCCGTTTGCTTTCATATGGAGGCTTCGTCGATGTGACGTCACTTAACGTGCGCACTGGATTGTGGGTCAGAATCGCCCAAATAGGATGCAGTTTTCAACACTAACAATCTTGGCCGCATGAAGTAGGACATCCGGGTACTTCTAACCATTCTAAATCTGGCCACAACAATCGGGACATCCAAAATCTTTTTTTTCTACATACTATATAGTAGAAAGTATGCGATTCGGACCGCAACCTTGCTTTTATATCCGTCGCATTCCCGTTTGTTTTCATATGGAGGCTTCGTCAATGTGACGTCACTTCACGTGCGCACTGGATTGTGGGTCAGAATCTCCAAAATAGGATGCAGTTTTCCACACTAACAATCTTGGCCGGATGAAGTAGGACATCCGGGTACTTCATCGGGACATCCTAAATCTTTTTTCTACACACTATATAGTAGAAAGTATGCGATTCGGAAAGCAACCAGTCTCGCACAGCCCGACCAAACTACAACTAATAGTATTATGGTCTGGTCTAGACACGCTATAGCGTTTCAGGGATTGGGGGGAAAACTGGGCTGGCCTGTTTTAATTTCTTTAAACCAATCATAATCTTCTTGGGCAGGGTTAAGCCCAGGAAGCTGCAACGCGTCTTTCAAAATAGTGCAATTTTGTGCAGACCATGGACCAAGGTGCTGACCGACATTGTTCATGACAAGCGCTGTGTGCACGCAGTAACATTATGAGAAGGATACTTTTAAACCGTATCAAACACATGTGCGCACATTCTGTTTGGGTGGGCTACAGCGGGGAATTATTTGTTGCGAGCGCGATACCTGTTGTCTATATCCGGTTAGCCAGACTACCAGATACACAACCTGTAATCCCATATCATAAAAGTGGATACAGAATAATAAAAATGACAAGTACACATTGTAGCTCAGATTCTCGCTTTATTGGTCAACTTGATGAAAGACTACAAAACGAATTCACAAAAAATCTCTTTCAAGTAATCAAATCTGTACAAACCTAAACTGTATGGGGGTTTTTACAGCTCTGGCTCATATGAATCTGAAGAGTTATACGCGTGTGTGTGTGTGTGTGTGTGTTAACATGTACTTGCTCTTGTGAGACAAGGTGACACACTTTTACTGTTCAGAGATACTGAGACGCCACATTCAGAAGGGCAAGACACTGCATGCATGCACGCGCACGCACACACACACTGGTGTTTGAGATTTTACAGTACAGAGGACAGGGAAAACAAAATACTTCCCCCCTCCACAAGTACACACATATCACCTGCTGGCAGGGGTTTTCCGCTAAATTCATCATGACAGCAATCACCCACTGTCTCCCAAACCCTACTATTTCAGTCAAAATTACTGTACAGACAGACACTGTGGTTTCAACCTTTCCACGGGAAGAGTGGTAAGAGAGAGGGGAAAGTATAAATCTCTAATACTCCCACACAAAATGTACACGTGCACACATGATTTTAATGCTCACCGGCAGACGAAACAAGTTTGGTCATCTGCGCACGCACGCACTCACTCACTCAGACAATTCATAACATTAAATGTTTTAAGAAGCACAGATAAAAAAGGAAAAAAGCCCTGGGTATAGGTTTGATTTCTGGCTGTTTGGTGAAAGAAAGGAGAAGAGAGGTAGAGAGGGCAAGAGGGTTGGGTTGGAGGTCAAGGGCAAACTACTGCTGTCATTTCTTAGCTTTCCGTGGGGGAGTGACTGGGCGGCCAGAGCCCATGCCGCCTCCACCACCGTAGAACAGCTTCTTGTCTGCAGGTTTGAGAATCTGTAAGAGAGGGAAAAGAATAAGGCAAAAATAAACAACCTTTTCTTAATTCTAGAAAATGTTGATCTCCAGGGGACCAGTTTGATCACTATCTGAATAGTTCTGGTTGGTCTCTGGCTTACCTGGAATGAGCACATGAGGGTCTCGTCTACGCTCATCATGGCTCCAGCATTGTCAAACTCCCCACAGTAGTTTGGGGCTGAGAACAGAGTCACAAGCTGCCTCTTTGCAAAGAACTCATATCCGTCCTCGACCACCTGAAAACAGATCTACAGGTTAACAAGATGTCTTTATGGAGCAAGACTGCACTTCTTAACTGTTGCGTCTGTGTATACTTGTATAGAATGAATTTGGCACAAAAACAGAACAAGACAGTGAATTTAGAGTACTCTATTAACAGAGGGCTTACATTACAAATACCTTGCTATCACTCAAACTGCCTACCTGGTTAAAGTAAACCTGCGCTGAAATCCATCTGTGCTGAAGTGGCCAGGTGCTATCCCAGGTATTTCAACAGTTCCAACTGACTTTTCTTCAAATATTCACTAACAGCTGGACAAGCTTGTTTGATGTAAGTGCTTAGTACAAAAGGAGTTGTGAACTGAAGGAAAGATTCACAACCTAAAAATACTGAATATAAGAAAGTGACCTTCAACCCTGTGTAACATTATGAGAGGTAAAACAAGTTGTCATTATCTCTACAAAACTGTTTTAGGTCCACAGAAATTATTTCTCTCATTCCATAAGAAGTAACCTCCACCTCTTTAGTTCTGGTTTAACCAGATGTTGAGAAGGGGGATGGCATACCTTAAACGCATTAACTTTTTTACTCATCTCTTCTGCCTTATATTCCTACTGCAAACATTTTTTAACCTCCAAAGATGGAGGTTGTGCACTGACCTGATGGGCCCGACATATGAGGTCCATGTCGTGTTTGTGGAGGAACTTTGTCACCACATCAGCGCCAAAAGTGAAGGAGACGCCACGGTCGTTCTCACCCCAGCCCAACACATCTTTGTCTGGGTCAGCCCACAGCAAGTCGCATAGAAGGCCCTGGTCAGGCACATCAGTTGGGCGCATCACCCTTCGAACCTGCTCCATAGACTGGAGGTCAGGGGATAGGCCTGGGGAAGTTCAATGTAAAACATTTAAATGTTAAGACAGCAGGAAAACATAAATGTAGCATAAGCCAGGCAAATTTTATAGAAAGTATACCAACAACTTGGTTTATGGGATTTTCTTTTTTAAATGTAGTATTTGAAGAGACCAAGCGATTGAAAAATAAAAAATCAGCTTTCAAATATAAAAAATAAATAATTTGTGATAAAAAAAAGGGATGCAAATTCATGATCATTAGTGCAGGTTTACGTATTTTGCCAAAGGAATCTCACGTACACAAGACAGTTGTGACTGGAGAATGGTGTCTCCATTGTGCTTTTTAAATCTTTTATCAGTCCTGCCCTTTAAAATGTCAAGAAAAATGTTTGCTTCTTTCAGAGACGAGCACTAAGACTAAAAAAAAGTTCTGTTGTTTAAGACCTTTACTGGCTCTTGTAAATTTTTCAAGTATGAGCTGTATGAACTGTATAAATGTCTATGATCAGAAACCACAAGGGGTGTAACGATACACGTATTTGTACCGTACCGTGACGGTACAGGCACGTATTTAGTGTTACAGAGGTGGACCGCGGTCCGTTCGTGGTGTACATAGCGTTAATATATGGCGAATGTACAGGCTTGTTTTGCGGTGTGGAACTTAAAACTTGTAGTCGGAGTTCCCCCCGGCTCGCTCGCACGTGCGCAGTAGCAGCCAGCGATTTAGAGTCTGTTATGTCCATGGTGAGCACAGCATGAGGGTGCAGTCTTAGCGACTTTTGAGACCCCTCTGGCAGCTTTTTTTCAAAAAAGCGATTAGCGACAAATCTAGCTACTTTTTCTGGTGTTATTGGTGACTTTGAGACTCTGTCGCTAAAGCATGTATCGCTCTTTACTTCTTAACGGGCAGCGGCTGCCTCCGAGGCACCTCCCCCGCATGGACATATAAGCCTCGTTCGACTTGGAGCCGTCTTGCTCAGACCTGCGCAACTATGACGCGCGTCTTGCTGAGCACGCAACAAAAATGCTGCATAAATGCTGTGCGCTCAGCAAGACGAGCGTCATAATTGCGCATGTCTTAGCAAGACGGCGACATCTCAAACGAGGCCATAAGCTCCCCTGTCCCAGAGCACTGACACACTTGCGCAGCAGCACCTCCCAGCTGCGGTCAGAGCAGGAGATACACACCTCTCCGCTCAAGTGTTCCGTTTGCATCCCTACTAGCAGTTGTAGTAGGCTACCCCCCTTTTCTTTTACAGTCTATGAGTAGTGCAAATAAAAATGTTATACAGTGCTATCAAACAGAGCGAACTGCATGGCGAAAGTCAACAGGAAACCGTAGCTCGCAGGCGTCCCCCTGTCATTCAAATCCCGTTTGAGGGATAACTTTGGATTCCAGTAGAATTATGAAAACAGTGATAAACGTGTGGAACAATGTCGGCACACAGGTTATTGTTTCACCGCGATCGCCTATGTAGGAGCCAACCATGGACATATAAAGGGAGCCAACACGTCGAACATGCATACGCATTTGAAAAGGCACCATCCAGGTCACCGTTACTGTGAAGAAAATCGAGCTGTGCAAACCCAGACAGTATTTGCTTTTTTATACTGAAAATACATAAGCTGTCATTTAATGCTGCAGTTGCACTTTTATTTGATAATTGTTATATTTATAAGAGCACTTCAGAGCTTAAGAGAGTTGCAGTAATATATATATTTTTTAAAGTCAACAATACCCTTAAAGATGACATTCCCTTTTTTTACATACCAGTTTACAGAGCCTGATGAGCATTAACACTGGCTTTTTTTTCACTGCAATTTTAGTTCATGCTGCACCTTCATTAGTATTTAATAAGTATTTCATTTATTGGATAATTGCAGCAGTATTCTTTTTAGATTTGTTATGCATTGTATTTGTATGTTACATACTGTCAGCTAGTTACTGACAGCTAAAGCTGTTCATTCTCCCTTAACTATGAACCGTACCGTACTGTATCGTACAGTGACTTTAAAACCGAGGTACGTACCGAACCGTGACTTTAGTGTACCGTTACACCCCTAGAAACCACTAAATATAATGGACAGCGGGCAATGCCTATAATAACTTTGTACACATTGTGTCAGTCATATCCAAAAGGTTACCATTTCCTTCTTGTTCGCAGTAAGAGTTTACATTACTGTGGAACAGGGCAGGGACATATGAATATACTCAAATAAATGAATATCCCACACAGTCCTGTAGGTCTTTGACCAACATGTTGACAGTAAAAACACTGAGAGGCGACTTTGTGTTTGTGCATTCTGGATAGAATGCCAGATGAACTGTTTGATAAGGATACCTCCATGGCAACAGAAGATCTTCTCATCAACAATGGCGGCAACAGGCAAACAGTTGAAGCAGTCAGTGAAGGTCTTCCATAGCTTTATGTTGTATCGCCTCTTACCTGTGGGAGGAAACCACAACTCCTGGGTCACAATCTAATCTGGAGACCAATACAAATTTCCCCATCTCCACCTATTGCAACACAGTATAAACAGCATTTGACATAATCCTGGATTTGAATAGCAGAGAAAGGCATGTGATTATTCACCAGTGCCTGATCATGCTCTTTAGCCCAAAGCCTGGAGTACCAAGAGGTTATACATGTTGCGGCTTTTGTTTCCCTGTCAAGATTAAGAGAACAGTTCCAATCTCCATTTTTGTTTGATGATACCAATACCATCGTAAAAAAATCTGGCAACAGTGACCGTTGATTTGATAAACACAGGAAAGGATATTTAGTTAAGGGTGATACATGTTTACTTACCTAATAACTTGCTAATAAATCACTTTCCCTATGATTGTCTTTTAAATAGATCGTTAGTGAAATTTTAAGTGAAAAAGTTGTTTCTTCACTCCCCAAAAAATGTAACGATACTCAGACAATATGAAACTATCATAACATTCAAAAAACACAATTTGTTTGTAATAAAATAATTAGGATCTTAAAAAACGATGTACTGTACATTTGAAGATTACACCAAAACATCCCTATTCAATGATGTAGATTTATATCATATTAAGAGCATAGTGCTTATTAACCTACCGATATATATAATGTATAACTTTTTCCCACCGGTTTTAACATTTGTCAAACCTGGATGATCAATGACTATTATTATACAACAGCATACAAGTTTGGACTTACATTTTTAGCAAATTGCTGAAAATCATGGATACTAGCAGTAAGATTTATGTCAGTTTGTGTCTGTATGCATGCCATATGACTTACACTCGTCGTAGAAGCCATATATTCTGTTAATGGAGGCGCATTCATGGTTTCCTCTCAGCAGAAAGAAGTTTTCTGGGTATTTGATCTTGTAAGCCAGCAAGAGGCAGATAGTCTCCAAGGACTGTTTGCCTCTGTCTACATAGTCCCCCAGGAACAGGTAGTTGCTCTCTGGTGGAAAGCCGCCATATTCAAACAGCCTCAGCAGATCATAGTACTGTCCATGAACATCACCTGGTGAAAAAAGCAGCATTAGAGTGGGAACAGCAATGTTGGTCAATGGTGTAATTATCCTGTATGTGAACACCAGATGGCAAGAGACCTGGATAGAAGTAAAATAACGACTGGCACCTTAAAAATGAACAACACGTGATTGGCTTAGCATTATTTTAAAAGGAACACTCCTGTTTTTCTGGTGTTGCTTGACTTGTTATTGTGATGATGGGACAAATAACAATGTGCAAGCTTGCATTTAGTGTGAGGATGCTGGTGACTCTCACTGCAGCGCAAGCTTTTTTATTTCAACTAGCATCTTCATTAAGTGGCATCAGCACAATGACCCAGGAGGGTAATCCCAGTGAGACTGAAAAACAGCACTGAATTGGCAAACCACGATTATCAGTGTATTCCTGTGGTTGTCTAATTACGGTATGTGGCAAGGTCACAGCCATGCACTTTGTTCTTCAAATGTTAACATTTCTTTATTTTGGAATGAGATGTTTAGATGTTAAACACATGTTTGATTTCAACTATCCTTTAATATCTAGCATGATAGATGCATTACGTATATATATATTTTTTTTAAGAATTTTTTGGCAATTGTGTGCGTTATTAGACAGGTTGAAGAGAGATGAACTAAGGCAGAGAGGAGAATGACATGCAGAGAACGACCACGGGTCGGGTTCGAACCCGTGGTCTTCTGCTTCTGAGGACTGAGCATCTATAGGCGGGCTTTCTGCGCCCCCTGCAAATCGTAATTTGAACGTACATTTTACAGTGGAGCACTTCAAGCTAACACAGCCATCTTAGAGTGATTGTAAATGCTATGTGACCACATTTCAGAATTCTCCTCAACTCTAAGCAATGCAACAAAGCCTCACCACAAATCTTGAGGGGGGCCTCAAGTTCAAGCAGGATTGGCTGGCTGAGGAAGATCTCCCGGGATTTGAGGCAGAGGCCGCGGATTTCATTCTCTGTCAGCTGAACATTTTTGCCAGGTCTGGAGCCTTTAACTGTGGAAGGAAAAGTGAAAAAAAGTCAGTAATTGAAACAAAAAACTACACAAGAGAGTTAATAACTCATTATTAGGGACTCGGGAGTATAAGTAGAAATTAGGGCCCGACCGATTTAATCGTCCGATAATAGCATATCTCAGAATAATCGGCATCGGCAAAATTAGTCGATTTCTTTGCCCATTTTTTAATTTTTTCAAGCAGAATCAATTATGTTGAGTGAAATGTATTGCTGCCCTGGAGGTAGCTTTAATGAACAGCATTAAGGCTATAGCCTAAATTAATAGCATTAAGGTTATAGCCTATTTACAGCAGCAGGTGTGTTGTAATACATTGGATTAATTTACACTTGACAGTTGCCCCTGCAACCAATAGCAGAGGCATTGGTCGTCGCTTGACTGTTAATTATAATAATAATTGATAAAATGTATATAGCGCTTTTTTGGAGGTCACTCAAAGACACTTTACATCATACATATAGAAAAAGAAAACAAAATACAGAAAAATTAAAAATAAGGTTTGGAGTGGAGTCAGGTGTCATTATGCTTTCTTAAAGAGGTGAGTTTTGAGTTGACTTTTGAATGAGTTTGAGATGCTGATGTTTGGGGGAGTTCCAGAGGGTTGGGTGCAGTAAGATAAAATGCTGATTGCTGAGTTAAGACATATTTGTAACACTTACATTTTCTAAGACAATGCATATTTCTATAAAGAAAAAGTTCCTGTACACATTTTTGACAGTAAAAACGTATATATAAATATGTGTGTGTTAGGGCCCGACCGATATCAATTTTTGGGTGCCAATGCCGATTATTTTCTGAGAAATTACGATAACGATTAAATCGGCCTATTATTATTATTTTTTAATCCCATAAATATATATTGAAAAAAATTACTTAAACCCTTAAATATATATAAATACTTGTTACTGTCAATAGATGTACAGGAACTTTTTATTTATTGAAATATGCATTATCTAAAAAAATAAATAAAGTGTTACAAATATGTCTAAAGTGACATGATGCATTTTTAAACTCAGACATTAAGCATTTTATGTAACTGCACCCAACCCTCTGGAACTCCCTCCCTCCAAACATCAGCATCTCAGACTAAATAAACTCATTCAAAAGTCAACTCAAAACTCACCTCTTTCAGAAAGCATAATTACACCGGACTCCACTCCAAACCTTATCTTTAATTTGTCTGTATTTTGTTTTCTTTTTCTATAAGTATGATGTTCTATATGTTTGATGTAAAGTGTCTTTGAATGATCTCCAATAAAGCACTATATAAATTCTATATAATAACTATAGTAATATCAACTACTATTAACAGTCAAGAGTTGACCAATGACTCTGCTATTGGTGTCTGGGGGAACTGTCAACTGTGAATTAATCCAATGTATTACAACACACCTGCTGCTGCTGTTAATATGCTATAAGGCTACCTCCGGGGCAGCAATGCATCTCACTCAACATGATTGCTGGAATACTAAAAAAAAAAAAGTAATGTCATTGTAATTTTTCTGTGAAAACAATCGGCTAAGGCACTCAAAAATCCACATGGTCGGGCCCTAGTAGAAATGTGCTATTCAAAAAGGGTTTGCAAAAAATTACGACAAACATATTTTTTTGATACAACAGGCAAATGAGATTCATATTTAATTCTAATAAGAAAAACGTACAATGGTCTCAATGCTGATTATTCATCTAGAACCACCTTCAAAAATATGAAATGTTTGATGCAAAAACATTCATACATGTATATAGTTTTAAAGCAGAAAGAATGTTAATATATTACGTCCCTGAATTCAGCCAAAGAGCAGGGAATGAGAATTACCCCATGGTATCAATTGGAACAACTCAAATGAACCGCCCTGTCTTCATTTGATATGGTGTTTTTTCTAAATTAAATTCGAGCCTGCTACATACATGTACCTCATTTGAGCGTAAATATCAAGCAAAATTACAACAGCGTCGCTATAGACTATGAACTGAGAGGGCCACCTGATGATGACATACAGTAATAAAATACAGCTATGATTCTACTTCCAGCTCACAATGCATGTATTACTGTCTTTCTGATCTTATTGTTAAAAAAAATTGGCTAGCGATAAAAGTAATTTTCTCCCACAAAGATCATATTGTCAGGCAGCAAATTGTGGACTATCAATTTTTACATTCATGCAGATACATTTATTTTCTACGTGCTGTGTTCATACTCTCTTTCTTTCTTTCTTTCTTTCAGGTGTATACATTGCAACACCAGAAACAAATAATAATAAGGAGCAATGTAAAGAATTAGGAAAGATTGATTTAAATCTTGTTTATAGGCTAGAAGTTATGACTCAATATTTAGATTTTTAAATCAATGCCCCCCCCATGATCTTACCCATTCTGATTTGACTGAATAGAAAAGTAAATTGTGTCTATGGCTCATATTCACGCAGGCGTGTTGTGTACAACACATTTGCCAAACAAAAGGGGTGTAAAGTACATTAGACCCGTTACATCCTTATTTTAAGTGATAACTCAAGTTAAACGAGGCCAACTATTTGAAGTTGGCCGAGTGGAAATACGGAGGTTAATTAGAAGTGAGAATGATGCTACCGACGAAACATTAGAGGCGGTCAAACTGTCAAGCGCCTGCACAATTCAAACCCTGTGTTTGGTATGAGAGTGATCAGATGAACGCGCTAACGTAGCAAAGGTGGCTATCGTTGTCTAGCTCATGTTAGCTAAAATGGCTACCTCGGTGAATAAATATCGTGCGAAATACTCTTACCTTCCAGCAAACGTTGAATAATGGAGTCAATGTTCAACTTGTCGGCTTCTGCCATGCTATTCCTCTATTCTGGGCGTTTTTAGAATAACTCCCGCTAATTTGAAGAGGACGTAGCTGTTAACTGGTTTCCGAGTTACCGTTAGCTCAACTAGTTTAGCGTTAATCGGCTATCGTTAGCCCGCTAACCTTGGGTCAGAATTGGCAACCTCAAAATTCGAGGTTGGCCGCTGATTTGTTCAAGATGTACTGGCTTTCATCTACTTTAGCAATCCGCCGATATCAACTGTTTTCCATTAGACGTCCGAGTTAACTTTAAATATCCGTGTTTTCTCGGGAAAATCGTATTTCTGCCGTAGCAGCTAGCACCATGCCACCGACAAAAAAAGGCTAGGTGAGCATTAGCTGGGCGGAAAATGTCTTACAGTTCCCGCACTCCCATTGGTCTATTTTGCATATAGGCGGTGCTTGTGGGGAGCTGATATTCTCATCGATTGGATGTTTTCAACGTCGGTCAGCATTTACTTATCTCAAACCATAATGTGAAAAGGGCAACAATTATCGGATGTATCTCACGTTTTACATGCCTCAAATAAAAGATTATAGGAAACAATGCAATATAATACGTGTTTGTCCACCTTTCCTCAAATAGTCGTGTTTATATCACTCTGTATTTGTTGCGCAGTAAAGTGACACCCACGGAAGTGACCAATATGGGAACTACTGTCGACGTAGTGACGCATGCCACATGACGCAATGCTCCAGCGCCTGGCAACATGTACTGAGTGGTTCATTCTGAATGAGAAATGGCTTAGCTAGCTATTTTGCTAATATGAATGTAAGATAATTATGACCCTAACTCGGTTAAACGGTTGCCGGTCTATTTTAGGCGTATAATTCTTCTATTTATATCAAACCACCATCCGACCATGAAGTTGCTCCATAAAGACATTGAGAAAGATAGTGCCGGGTGAGTGTCTGGCGATAGCCAATGCTAGCAAGCTAACATGCTACTATGCAGCTGGCTTTACATGTGTGAGCTATGAAAAAACAAACCTGATTGTATTATATTTTAGGTACACTTAACATTTACTGTGGCAGCATGGCTGCTTCTGCATCATGGCACCATCTGTGTCATTGTCCCCAAATAATGGCTTGACATGTAAAGAGTGTATCCACTGTTTACTATTGTGACAACCAAAGCAACGATGGTTACTCCTCTCTAGTCAGGTGACCCTGATGCCGGAGGAGGCGGAGGATATGTGGCACACCTACAACCTTCTGCAAGTGGGGGACAGCCTGCGAGCCTCCACTATCAGGTAACCACTAACTTCTACTACATAAAGGTGACAGCTGAAGCCCTGTAGTTCACAGCAAACATCCAACAATCTGGCGGTTTCCCAGCCCAACGGAGAAAGATGTTGGCTTTGTTATCTTGCTGCACTGCAGATCTGCTGCATATTTCCCAAAACCATTGCATGCGTTGGTCTTGCTTTGGTAATAATATCAAGGCAAAGCTACTCAGAGTTTTGCTACCATCCACCTTCATTACAACCCCTGATCAATGCAGTCAGCATCACAGATTGATCCCCTATTATGTAAAAAACACTTTTTCATGTTTTTTCACCGTTAATATTGGTCACCAATGTGAATAGAGACTCCATATCTCTTGTTCTCCACGTCCACCTTTCTGAAAACCTGTGTTCAAAGATTTATATTTATTGACACAAAAATATGAAATTTTGGTCACATAGCACATAACTTGTTCATTAGAGCCTAACTAAAGTCCCTTTCCCCTGTTTCCCCACAGGAAGGTGACGACTGAGTCTACTACTGGCAGTGTGGGTAGCTCCAGAGTTCGGACTACCCTGACCTTAAGTGTGGAGACTATTGACTTTGACTCGCAGGCTTGCCAGTTGAGAGTGAAGGGCACTAACTTAGAGGAGAACCAGTATGTTAAGGTATGATATTCCCCCGCCACCTGACATCTGCAGTCATGTGACATTAATATACATTTTAAAGTGAGTGATGTGAATTGAATGATTGGGAAATTCAGATTTTAGAAATAGGTTGCGTACCGAATCGCATACTTTCTACTATATAGTATGTAGAAAAAAGACTTAGGATGTCCCGATTCTTGTAGCCAAATTTAGGATGGTTGGAATAACCCGGATGTCCTACTTCATCCGACCAAGATTGTTAGTGTTGAAAACTGTATCCTATTTGGGCGATTCTGACCCACAATCCAGTGTGCACGTGAAGTGACGTCACATTGACGAAGCCTCCATATGAAAACAAACAGGGATGCGATGGATATAAAAGCAAGAGGCAAGATCAATGCGCAATGTTGTGATGAAATAAGAGAGTAAAAGTATGTCCCAATAGTATGCCTACTGCATCCTAACTAGATTATTTTTATCGTCGGATGTAGTATGTAGAATAGAAAAAAGAAAGAGTATGCGATTCAGAACGCAACCATAGTTAGAGATCATTCCATGTGTAGATGGTGTCTGATCAGCTTCAATCTCCACTTGAAAAGTTACACTGAATGTCAGTTTAATTTTGTTTTGAAATCTAATCAAAACAGATGAAAAGGTTTTAAGACATATTACACTTATTTACCTTGTTTACCATTTGTTTGTATGTGGGCCAAATGATGGGAACAATCAATATTTATATTGACTTTATTCTTTAGGTTTTAAAACAAGTACAATTTTAAAGGATTACAATGGGGCAGTTTGATGTTTTTCTTGGTAATGCTAAGCCATACTATTCAGTTTGTCTTAATGTTATCTACTGCTTGATAGACGTAGTTGCTGGTATCATGTTTTCTCTTCTTTTCATTCATCAGATGGGGGCTTACCACACTATTGAGCTGGAGCTCAACAGGAAGTTCACCCTTGCTAAAAAGAGCTGGGACAGCGTTGTGCTGGATAGAATAGGTAGGCAGGTGCTACTGTTTACATAGGATAGGATAGGATTTACTTTATTGATCCCCAATGGGGAAACTGGTTTGCCACCATAGTCTGTACAACATACAAAACAGGAATACAGTAACAACATAAAACAAGCATAGTCACAGGGGGAGTGTGGTCCACTACCATAGTAAAAATAGAAGGTTAAAAAAGGGAATAAATAACAATATAACAATACTATGATGTGCAAATGAGCAATGTGCAGTACATTCGACTGAGATTACATTATCTTTTTTTATTTTGCTGTTAAAATCTCAGCATCCATTTCCTGATGCTGAAGAGTAAGAACACATCCATGGTCAAAAGCTTTTGTGACACGGTTTAGATTTAATTTTGAAAGTTCTTCAAATTCTTTTGGCAGAAGAATTCTAAACTGGATATGGGCTGTTTGTGCTTTTGTTGTACCTCCTTTTACACGTTAACCGTTTCATATGGGGGTGGGGTGGGGTGGTGCGTCATTGTCGAGTGAGTGTTTCCATGGGTACAGAATAGGGAGAAACAACTGACAGATGTTGTTCCATGTATTTGACGGAATGGAATACTAGTCATTGTGTCATTGCTGCTGTAATGAAAACGAATAGAAAGTGTTTTTTAAAGTACTAAGAACTACCTGGGATGATCCATTTATCCTTGCCATGTCCTCCTTTCAGAGCAGGCATGTGATGCGACCCAGAAGGCTGATGTGGCGGCTGTGGTTATGCAGGAGGGTCTCGCCAACCTTGTGCTTGTGACGCCCGCCATGACTCTGCTCCGTGCCAAAGTGGAGGTTACCATTCCTCGCAAGAGAAGGGGAAGCTGCACTCAGCACGAGAAGGTGGGTCAGGTGCCTGTAACTGCACAGCTGTAAAAGAGCTACAAAGACGAAAGAGGATGTTGTTTCAGATTTGAAATATGAAACTGTAATACCGTAATTAGATGACACAGCCACCCTTGTCATGAGGGCTGATCATCTCAAACTGTGTTTGCAGGCGCTGGAGAGGTTCTATGAGGCCGTGATGCAGGCAATTCTTCGCCACATCAGTTTTGATGGTAGTGCTACTGTTTAGACAATGACACGCTTACATTAACACATACATACACGTACACTATGTTCCTGTTTTGTGTCACACACTTTTTATGGCACCCTCGTGGTTTTAATTGGTAAACATTAGAAAAGAAAGTTCTCCTTTGTCTTCTGCTAGTGGTGAAGTGCATTCTGGTCGCCAGTCCTGGGTTTGTCAAGGACCAGTTCATCACTTACCTCTATAAAGAGGCAGTGCGACAGGACAACAAGATCCTTCTGGAGAATCGACCCAAATTCATGCTGGTTCACTCGTCATCAGGTCATAAGTACTCCCTAAAAGGTACAGGCGGGTGTGGGGTCTGATAATAAAAAGGTCAAATCTCATCACAGGGAGAAAACCTGAGTAAAATGCTTGTTGTTTTTTCTTGCAGAAATCCTTTCCGATCCAGCGGTAACAAGTAGGCTTTCTGATACCAAGGTGACTATGCGTCCTGTGATCGGTCAGTTTATCATCCTGCAAACTAATTCTCTCAGTTTGACAAGAAATTGACCAACTGGAGTTTTATGTCAAACTTTCAGGCAGCAGGAGAGGTGAAAGCCCTGGAAGATTTCTATAAAATGCTCCAGCATGAGCCAGACAGAGCTTTCTATGGGTGAGCGATTATGCATTAACAGGCAGTGACCCAAGGAGGCCTTGATCATTTGTAATGATTTATAATGATAATCAACAACCTTTGTATCTTTGCGCCCTGACAGCCTGGCTCATGTGGAAAAAGCTGCCGACGCCCTCGCTGTCGATACCTTGTTGATAAGCGATAATCTGTTCAGGTACATGTGGAGAGATACTGTTTGTTTTTTGTTCCAGATCTTTAGGGGTCATCTATTTCAAATACACAATGCAGCGGGAGTGTTTGTGCCTGACAGTCAAATTACAAATCACACCCATAGGTGCTTCAATTCTCAGCAACTTGCATATTCCACCTACTCCTACAACTTTATTGACAATCAGACAATGGATTGCTAATGATTTGTGTGTCAATGCAGACATCAGGAAGTCCCCACTAGGAGTCGTTACGTTCGGTTGGTGGACAACGTGAGGGACAATGGCGGCAACGTCAGGTGCTAATTATCTTTGAAAAATACTGACTGTGTTAAAATGTACCAGTAGTTGGCAGAATATTGTTTTTCAAGAACCCAGCTGATGAGCTTTCTTCTTTTTTCATGCAGAATATTCTCAAGCCTTCATGTGTCTGGTGAACGTAAGTTATAAATCCATTCTGCTTTTTATTAATTCTACATTAAAAAGACAAATCATTTATGTATCTGAAGTATTTATGATAAAATTAATTAATCTAGTGAATTACTGATTAAAAGTACAAAGTGGAGTCTCTTCTAAACAAAAAAGAGAATGTTTGCGTTCATTGTTCCCTCACCCTGTGGTCAGATTAATCATTTATATCATGGTACCCTTTTAAAAGAGTGCAACTCTTCAGGGTTTGTTGCATAATTCAGAATCAGTTCCTCAACTACCTACAGTTGTGCTTTTGAACTTTTGTACTTTGACAGGCTGTGTACTATCATCTTTTGATTTATCGCTGACTGTCTCCTCAGAACTGACTCAGCTGTGCGGAGTGGCTGCCATCTTGCGGTTTCCAATTGCAGACCTGTCGGAGGCAGAGGAAGAAAGCAGCTCAGACGACGACTGATGCAGAAATGGTTCGGAGAGCTCTCATTGAGAGAAAAGAGCAGGAAGTTGTGAAGCAGACTGAATGCTATAACTCTTTGATTCAGATTGTTAGAGCAATAAAGCTGCTGTGTTATGGGCTATGTACTCCACCTCCTCAACAACTTCTTTCAAATCTAATCTACACACCTGTTTTCTTAGATTGGCAATAATTTTTCAGATAATTTGATACCGTTCTTGTTTTGATTCTTTTGGTTTGAAAGGTGCAGGTAAAGCTAAAGCGTGAAAACCAACAAAGATAATATAAACATTTGGTGCCAGTCTAATGTTGACTGACACTTAGCAATAGAAAAAAAGTGATTTTTCTTTCCAAGTGTATATACAATATATCTCAATTTTGCAATTAAACAACGGAAGCATTCAAACACTTTACTTTTGTCACATGAACCATTCTTCTGCATGAATGACACACAAGTTCGAGCAAAATTTAAAAATATATATAATTTATTACATACAATAATTTTATTTTATAAACTATTTTGGTTAGGGGTATTATTACCCAAAAATACTGCATTTAAACAAACTAAAAATCAAGTATGCTCAGGATTTTTAATATGATGTAGTCGTTTTTGAGTTCCACAGTTACAACACTGTAAACTCCTCTTTAATCTGCTCTGGCAAAACGCCAAATTGCAAACATCCCCTGAGAAGTATTTAGAACCAAAGTGCATTTTGAAACAACTTGCCTCATCTCTGTATACCGTACTGCTTCCTGCCTCTATGTCATACATTTAATTTCTATCAGCATTTAGCGTAGCATGTCAATGTTTGGCCTCACTCAGTAGGACACTGGTAGGTCTTAATCCAGGCTAAATCCTCCAGTGTACCCCAGTGCAGGTAAATAATTGAGCAAATAACCATGATGTGCATTATCTGGTGGCTGTTGCCCCAGTTGTCAAACCGGCCCGGGACAAAGCGCTCAGGGATCTGGATGATGTTGACCAGACCTCCCATCACAGCCAGAGTGTCCATGATGGCAAAGAGACGCAGGGAGTTTGGGCTGCCCACCCCGCTGCCATACACCCTGAATAGGAAGAGGCAGAAGCGGAACAGGCCCTGCCAGACGAAAGCTCGCAGGCGCAGGACGTTGGTATGCGCCGTGGTGGCACAGTAGATGCCGTAGGTGGACAGGAGGATGTATGCCAGCAAGGCAGTACGTCGTAGGGATGGGTAGCACAGGAGTGTGATGTGGATGATGGGAAGTGCCCCTGGTGACGAGAGAGAACGAATGGCCATGTAATACATCTAAGTTAGTTCTTATGTTTTAACCTAAAAGGTGGAGTCAGGGATTCCAGAGAAAGCTTGGACAATAGCATTGTTGTTAGTAACGTCACAAACATTGCCTGTAGCTGTTTGGTTGGAGTAGTGTTCCTGGTCTCGGTCCAACTCCCGTTGTATACATGGCCGTTTATGGAGCTTGGGTTGTATATAAACACCAGACGTCCGAGTACGGACATGTAGTGGGCGATGTAGAGATCTTCACTGATTTTGACAAAAAGTGACTTAAATTAGAATCACTGACTCCACATTTAAAAGTCTCAAGTGCAATTACAGTCATGCTACAACCCCTATAGGCAGCATAAAACATGAAAAGAAATAGTCACGTAAAAAATCACAATTAGTTATTTTTACACTTTTTTTTGTATGGATTAAATAAACAAGAAGGTGGTAGCCTAGACAGAAGCAGGCTATCTTATTTCCACCCTGTTTCCAGTCTTTAATGCTAAGTAAACCATCTCCAGGCTCCAGCTTTATATTAAACACATAGATATGAAAGTAGTGTTGGTTTTCTCATCTGAATCCAGGCAAGAATGAGCTTCTTTTTTCTCTCCAAAATGACAAAGGATTCCTTCAAGATTGCTTTTTCATGAGTAACATATTGAATTTGTTCAACATTTAACACCAGTTAGTCAGATATGAGACCTGACTTCTGAGCTCATAACATTTTGTGTTTGCAATTAATTTTTTTGTTTTTCTGTTAGCTCAAGATCGTTTAATAATAAAGTCATTATCATGAAAAAACTAGCATTTATTTATTCAAGATCAGAAGATAAATTAAAAATTAGGAACTCCAATAAAATGATAAGAGGAAACTACCTTTTTTTGATAATGGGTTAATTATTGCGTTCTCTTGAGATAATGCTAGTTTTTTGAGACAATAAGTAACAGGAGGAAGTGACCTTGTTTCATGAAAAAACAAGGATGAAATAGCGTTAAAGAATAATTGCAAGCACAGCTATAATTGGCTTCCATACTGAGCCAATCCAAGCATTCAGAGAGAAGACGACCTAACCGATTAGCATCATATCAGTGACCTACCCAGGGTGTTCACTAGACAGACCCCCAACATGTCCAGGGAGAGCAAGGTGTCGTATACGTGCTCTCCTCCAACATGGTTCATGAACACGTGGTAGACCACTGAGCCCACTGTGGGGCTGAGGCAGGCCAGGTAGTGCACCATGCAGATCCACATGCTGTCCACCTCCATCCAAGGGATACTGAAAGGCAGAAGCACCAAGAAAAGGAAAAAAGGGATTCCTAAGGTGAGCGGAGGATTGGGAGTTGAAAGGGAGAGGAGAGGATAGAATGAGAGAAATGAGTTGAAATTAAGTAAAGAAAAAAAAATTAAAAAATATTTGAAACCCACGCAGGAGCGGTCTATCTCTAGATATAGGCTAAATGATTACCCTTCAGTATTTGATTGTAGGAGACAGTTATTTCTCCAAATCTAATATCCATTATGTGTTTAGCGGCATGTGATGAGATATTAAATGTCCTCCCTTTACAGAAGCTACGGCGGCCTCCAACATTGCCTCAAGTCTTATTATCACAATATCAAGTGATGAGGTGAAAATATTTTAAGTTACTTATAGTTCTCCTTTGTCTTCCAACAAGTGAATTTCTGGCTATGAAAATGCATAAGGCCATTAAGTTTGTCTGGTCTGTGCTACTGTAGAACCATGGCGGAGCAACATGGCGGCACGTCGCGCTCCTATGTATAATAGGCACATTAGAGTTTAGTTTATAGTTAATAAAAAATATGTTTTATTTAAAACATACTTATGAATATTATATTCCATTTGTACCAAGTCAGTTCTAAAGAATCCCAATAAATTCTATAGTATAGAACTTATTGGTTCATTGTATGGAATCTATGCAATGAACCTTTAAGGTTTGCAGAGTTGATGCCAAGTTGAGGATGATCTGTTTTCAGAATGCGCATTATACCAATTTATGCAAAACAAAATGAGAAATGTAATGGTATGTGATTGGTTTGAAAGAAACAGCTGTTTTCTACAGACATAAGGAAACATGAGCGTTTGGGCTCTAAAGCCAATACCCTTTACTTGCCCTCAGTAAGAGTGTTAGCCTTAATGAACTTATGGGATAGCCAGAGAGAAAATGGAGCAGGAAGGAAGTTCAAGGCTGCATGGTTTTAGCTCATGCAGTTACATTTCCACCTTTGCTTGTCTTTGCATGGTTTACGTCATAGGTTAGAATTGGAGTCTTAACATAGCAAGCACATATTTAAATATGTTTACATACTGTAATACTGCAACTCATTGCAATCAATGCAAACAAGTTTATCTCAAGGATGCTTAACCCATAATTATACATAACTATTTTAGACGAAAAGTATCCTTTGACCCTAGTTAACAGCGGGATAGTTCCAGGTCACAGGTATTCCCAGGGCAGATTACAGCTAATACCCCATATCCTCATTACACGCCTCTGACAAGTTTGCTTGTAACGAGCCATAAGTGAGAGTAGGGGACATCTGTGACCAGTTTAGTTTGAATATCCCGTGTATGGTTTAAAGTGAGGAAAATTTGCCTTATGCATTTACCTGCAAAGATATGTCTCAATGGCTTAATCCTTTTAGATCATTAGTTGCCACTGAATATGTTTGACCTTTTTATGTTTAGTCCAGAATGACACCTACTGGAGGGAAACTGAGGGGGAAATAAGAGCAATGCACAGTTCATTTCTGCACCTACCATGGGAGTAAATGTTGCCCAGCTCATTGTGCAGGTAGAAGAGGCTCCTGAGGCAGTCGTGAGCTGTGGACACCGGCCGGTAACCAGTCAGGACGTACTTGTTGAACTGAAGGTGCGTTGGGGTCTTTGAGAAGTCCAACAGGTGCTGTCCTTTGTGAAGCAACCCCATCACGATTTCCTGCAGCCAACGCCCTCACATTTAGTCGCCAGTTCTTCACCATCTACATCCTAAACGAGGCCGCAAGCAGGATTCGGCAATCAGCATAGCTATGACCAAGACTAGCCAGAAATGCTGATACTTGAAACACCATCATTGGACTGTAATTCCAGGCGAGCAACCTGTTGAGCTGGCAAAGTGGCATGCTTTCAGTAGGACCAATCAGCAAAGGCGTCTTATCCCTAAGCTGGGGTAATCCATGCAAAAAGCCATGTGCTCTCCCACAGCTGCTCCTTGTCATTGTTCATAACTGAGTCACACCTTAACTTAATGCTGCATGTAGATATATATCCTTATTTCCTTAATTTAAGCGTGGACATATTACAACAATGAAAGAGATTCACTGGTGCTGATAATTCTATATGTGAATTGAAAATATAGAAACGCAAGTTAATAAGCGGAGCAATACATTTTCAGTGATGGTATTCATTGATGGTTTTATTAAATCAAATACTGTACAATCATAAACAGATGCTTGCAACAAGTAGTAAAAAACCCTTTCCCATGCTAAATAAATTAGACAGATTTTTTTTATTTTAGCAAAAACTGATTAGGTCAAAAACACTGACCATATGCAGCAGAAAGACCATTTCTCCAGCAATCAATTATTTGCATGTACAGTGAACAGTAACTGCAGGACAAAAAAAGAGGTAATGCGTTACGCATAGGCTACACAAATATACATAAACAGAAAAACTGACCAATAAAAAATTTTAAAAGATGTTTTATCTGCACAAACAAACACAAAACATATCAGGACTACTCAACAGGCAGAAGAAAATAAAAATAATATACAATTAGAAAACAATCTGCAAATATTATACAATGGAAGAAGAGATTATACTTGGCATTTGCGGCAAGATTAACCTGTGTGGAGACAACAAGGCAGTAGGAGGTGAGTAGGATGGCAGGCAAAAAGTTAAGCACTGAAAATATATATTTTTTTTAAAGATTGAGTCGTGTGCTCTTACCTTGATAGCCACTATTCCCAAAGAAGCCACTTAAGTCAAACCTGCCTTTCTTTGCTTCTGGAGACAAAGAATAGAAAGAATGCAACAGTTTTACAAAACAAGGTGCTACAAGTAACTTTCAGTTTGTGTTTCTACCACCCCCTTTGTACAAAAGCGGTAGTGTTTTAATACGCCAGCTGTTGCTCCTGGGTGAGCGTACCCATGACAAACTAAAAAGAAATAGCATTCTTTGCACTGATGGTCTCGTTTGCTGTTACATGTAATTTATGATCATCAGAATGTTCCTCATAGCACTTGTAAATTTGTTTGCTTTGGAGGTGCTGGTGGGCATATTGTGTTACCTTTGGACAGGCTAGGAGTTTCCCTGGACTTTCCCTGTTGGTGAAAATGCAGTTTGAGATGCTGCTGAATGTGTATCTGACGTGGCAGCTGCTGTTGAGGCAAGTCATCAGGTTGCTCTGGCACCCGAGCCACGCCCTGCATTTCTGTAGAAGGTGCGTAGTCAAAGGTGAGGCTTTCAGTGCTTGCGGGGTTGGGCAGGTCCTCTACATCCGTTCCAGGCACCACATCAGGGGTGAAGGCCGACTCTAGATGCAGATAGGATGGAGCGGAGGGGTAGGCGAAAGAGGGGCTGGGAGTGGCAGCTGCAGGAAATGCAACAACTAAGGAGGGAGAGCAGTAAATGGGGAAAATACAGGAACAAAATTAGGTGAATTGTGGACCAGTTTTTCTTTAATTGTCAATGCACTGTGTGCTCCCATGTTTTACCTTCTGGCTGCACTTGTCCATTTATATAGCCTTCATTTTCTGAAAGTGAAAAACAGTTAACGTTACCAAAATGCAATGGAGCCGCAAAAGACAAGCATGCAGAAATACACACTTTACCTACCGTATCTATCAATGGACTTCCCCTCGCCTTCGACTGCAATAGTTGGAGTCGGTGCCTCTCCATTCACTAACAAATCAGGAGTTAAAAAAACATGAAGCAAAGAGATATTTGGCTCAACAGTATATTCGTGGTGTGACTCTTTCTCTGACATACTGTAGGATTTTCCAGCTGAATCTGGCTCAATAGGCAGGGGCTCGTAAGGTACACCAGCTGTATCTGTTTAAGATATAAAGCATTCATTTGAAATGTCTTTATACATTTCTATCTGGTCTGATAATTAGAGGGAAAAATGACAAAATACCATATTCTCCAGCATATCTGCCTTCAGGTGCAGTTTCAAGTGGCTGTGACTGGTATTGTCCCTGATTTACTGTTGACAGATGGACGTGAGTCAAATCAGTAAACAAGCAGAGGAAGTGATTGATTGGGACAACAATAACAGATAAAAGGATGTACTGTACCATATTTCCCAGAGGCTTGTGGTGCAAAGGGAACTTCACTACCACCTTAGCAGTTGGTAAACACAGAGATGACAAATTAAACCAATAAAAATAAAAAAAATCATTAGGAGGTTAGCTGTGATGTTTGCTGAATCTCACCGTAAATGCCCGTTGATTTTCCATTCTGTCCAAGTCCAAGAGCTTCGGGCTGATACGATGACGCAGCAGGAGCTGAAGAAAAAATAGGAATGTATAAATAAATAAAAAAGAAATAACAAATTCATACAGGCTGTTGTCACACTGTTGTGAGTATGCCTGTCTACAAAACCTATGGTTTTGACTCAAATCTGAAGGGCAACATTTTTTATTACAATAAAAAATTCATAATTTATATTTTCATTGCCTGATCATTTAAAGATATCTTCGAAAACCAGGTATTTGCTTTCTTGCGTTTTGAGCTAGCCTCGAATTCGATTATCAATACCACAAGATCAATCAAACAAGACAGGTTAGCTGTTTCTCCCTTTTTCAAGCCTTATATTAGGTTTCTTGTACAATAAATATAAAGCTAAAGCCAGCAGCTAACTAACTAAGAATAGAGTATTTTTCCTTTACATTTTTTACCATATTGTCCAGTAGATACGGCCTCTGGGGCCAATCCAGCAGGTTGAGCTTGATATGGCATTCTTCCATAACCTGTAAAGGAAATTGAGAAAAATTTGGATAAAATAAAAAAAAGGTTAAGGTGTGAACTTTTACAGGACAATGACAAATCAAAGCAAGAGCTAACAGCTTATTATTCACCATATTTGCCAGCTATATTTCCGTTACTGCCGTGTCCAAGAGGCTGCCCATGAATGGGGAACCCACCGTATCCTGATCAGAGATGGAGGGAAAAAAGCATTAAATGGATGCTCATCAGAAGTATTTTCATATTCAAGTGTTGATTTTAGATTTCATTTAATTAGCCTATTAGTGTTTGTATTTCAAGTACTATAGTCAAAACACATATTACACAGCAAACTGCTTTTTGTCCCATCACACTGACCATAATTTCCGGGGGCAAGATCTCCTCCCATGCCGGCACCAAGACCACCTGCAGGGATTTTGAATCAATATTATCATACATATCTTAAGCTCTTTTGTTTGCTTGCATCAACATGACAGCATTAGTATATGCTTGCTTCCCACTTTAATACCATAACATACTATAACAATATTCATTGAACTGCACATTAATTCAACATGCAACATACAGTCCCCTCCATAAGTATCGGAACAGTGAGGCCAATTCCTTTATTTTTGCTTTAGACAGGAAACATTTGGGTTTGACACCAAAATATGAATATGGGACAATAGATCAACATTTCAGCTTTCATTTCCAGGTATTCACATCTGGATCTGATACACAACTGAGAAGATAGCATTATTTGTAAAGGAACACCACATTTTAAGGTGAGCAAAAGTATTGGAACAGATAGACTTAAAATAAATTAAAGTGAATATGACTTAATATTTTGTTGCAAAACCTTCACCTGCAATAACTGCATCAAGCCTGTGACCCATTGACATCACAAAACTTTTGAATCCTTCTTTTTTTATGCTTTTCCAGGCTTTCACCGCAGCCTTATTCAGTTGACGTTTGTTTACTCTCTTCAGTCTCCTCTTTAGCAGGTAACATGCATGCTCTATAGCAATTAAGTCTGGAGATTGACTTGACTAGTCTAAAACCTTCCATTTCTTGACCCTGATTAACTCCTTTGTTGTTTTTGCAGTGTTTTGGGTCATTATCTTGCTGCATTATGAAGGATCTTCCAATCAGTTTGGTTGCATCTTTCTTTAAATTGGCAGACAAAATGTTTGTGTAAACTTCTGAGTTCATTTAGCTGTTGCCATCATGTGTTACATCATCAATGAAGATTAATGAGCCCATCCGAGAAGAAGCCATGCAAGCCCAAGCCATGACATGTTTCACAGATGAGCTTGTATGCTTGGGGTCATGAGCAGATCCTTTCTTTCCCCAAACTTTAGCCTTTCCATCACTTTGGTAAAGGTTCATCTTGACAACAACACAGGAACACATGATGGCAGCAGCAAAATGAACTTAGAAGTCTACAGAAACATTCTGTCTGCCAATTTAAAGAAAGAATCAACCAAACTGATTGGAAGATCCTTCATCATGCAGCAAGGTAATGACCCAAAAAAAATGCAAAAACAACAAAGGAGTTAATCAGGGACAAGAAATGGAAGGTTTTAGACTGGCCAAGTCAATCTCCAGACTTAAACCCTATAGAGCATGCATTTTACCTGCTAAAGAGGAGACCGAAGGGTGTAACCCCCCAAAACAAACAGCAACTGAATGAGGCTGCGGTAAAGGCCTGGAAAAGCATCACAAAAGAAGAATGCAAAAGTTTTGTTATGTCAATGGGTCACAGGCTTGATGCAGTTATTGCAGGTGAAGGATTTGCAACAAAATATTAAGTCTTATTCACTTTAATGTACTTTAATACATTTCTGTTCCAATACTTTTGCTCACCTAAAAATGTGGTGTTCCTTTACAAATAATGCTATCTTCTCAGTTGTGTATCAGATCCAGATGTAAATACCTGGAAATGAAAGCTTAAATGTTGATCCATTGTCTCATATTCATATTTTGGTGTCAAACCCAAATGTTTCCAGTCTACAGCAAAAATAAAGGAATTGGCCTCACCGTTCCGATACTTATGGAGGGGACTGTACATAACTGCTTGTTTTTACCATATTTTCCAGTTGATTTTCTGTTAGCAGCAGGTCCGTATGGGCTTCCACCATATCCTGGATAGAAATTAGACAGTTAGGACACACATGGACTCATAAAACTGACCATGCATGCTCATATTGAATAGTGCAATAACAACATACCATAATTTCCTGCTCCGGGAGTGCCTGAACTGAGGGGATGTCCACCAAACTGCAACCCACCAATGCCTAAATTGAGGTGAACAATGGGTGACGAGAGTATAAAGTAAGTAGGCACATGATTAATTTCCAATTTAAACCCAAACCCCCTTTCCAAGCGACATTACAGTGTAGTGATAGAATACCACCCAACGAGCACTCACCATACTTTTTGCTCGACTTCTCTGCACCCATTCCCTGAGTCTGACCTGCATAAGGCAAGCTGCCCATTCCTGAAACATTGGAGACAATTTTGGTGTGTTGCATAAAAAAAAATATGTTTCTTGTATAAATAAAGATTTGCAAGAAATTAAGATATACATACCGCCAAACATGCTGCCTAATTTTCCATTTGGACCAAGTCCCGCATACTGGGGCTCAGATTGGCTCATTCCTGCACAAGTTCACAGGAAATGTTGGTGTATTTTGACTTATTGACCTATACACCTTGAGATGAATACCCTAATTTCATGTACAGTCACAGACAAAAGTGTTGGCACCCCTGGAATTCTGTCAGACAATGCACTGCTTCTTCCAGAAAAAGTTTGCAAGTACAAATATTTTGGCATTAATATGTTTATGTAATTTGTTTGCAATGAAAAAACAAACACAAAAGCGAATAGACAAAAAGCCAAATCGGATATAATTTATTTGGTAAAAGTCATCAATCGAACATGGTGGAGGTTCAAATATGTTTTGGGAATGCTTTGCTGCCTCTGGCACAGGACTCCTTGACTGTGTGCATGAAATCATGAAATCCAAGGACTATCAAATAATTTTGGAGAGCAATGTAAGGCCCAAGGTCAGAGAGATGGGTCTCCCTCATAGGTCATGGGTCTTCAAGCAGGACAATGACCCAAAGTATACTTCAAAAAGCACTCAGAAAGGATTTAAGAGAAAGTGCTGGATATTTCTGAAGTGAACAGAAATGAGTCCAGATCTGAATCCCATAGAACACCTGTGGGGAGATCTGAAAACAGCTGTTCGGAGGAGGCACCCTTCAAACCTGAGCGACCTGGAGCAGATGGCAAAGGAAGAATGGTCCAAAATTCCAGTGGAGAGGTGTAGAAAATGTATTGTTGGATACAGAAAGCGATTGCAGGTGCATTATCTGACAGAATTCCAGGGGTGCCAACACTTTTGTCCATGGCTGTATAGTATTAAGAACATGGCTGTTTCTGACATTACCTCCTCAGATTACTGAAGAGAATGCAAATACACTTAGAACCTGGACCATAATCTTACCGTCTAGTCCAACAGGAACCACTGGGGCTCCATTGTAAGGAGTCTGTTTGGCACCACCTGCAGAATCAACAGTAAATTGGACAATAATGGATTATTTTCATAGTTTTAGTCCCCATGTCTTGATAGGCTAATTGACCCTTATGTTATATTAATCTTTAACAGTACCCTCATCCACCATCAATATCATACCTGATATCTGACCATAAGCTGCTTGGCCAAGACCTGGAAAATAAGATAAATGTTGACACACACAAAACTAGCAAATGAGATTTTCTGAAATTAAATACAATTTCATATAAAAGGATACATACTTGCAGGTTCAGGTTGTACACCAGCACCATAGCCATTTCCATATCCTGCAAACAAATAACCATAAACTTCCTCAGTGCTCTGAAAAGATGAGCTAAAAGGCCTATAATAATATTCCAGATGTATGTAAACAGCAAAGCCTACCTTGTCTTGACTTGCCTGCCCTACCCAGACCTGCATTTCCAGAGAAACAAATGGAAGAATTTAAGTAAAGCTCACAATAGTTGTTAGTTGAATTTTAAAGACCATGTTAAAAGCTTATCCTTTTAAAATGCACCTCCATATGAATTTCCATTTCCATATCCAGCTCCTGGGTATGCTCCTTGTCCGTAACCTGGGGGCATACAGAACAATCATCACATTTGAAATTGTAACTAGTCCTATGTTTATATGAGTTAAATTGGTTTGACACTCACTAGGTTGCTGATGATTCCTTGCATAAGGATATCCAAATCCTGCACACATAATAACCAAAAGGTATTTTGAAAATCACATCTGAATCCTTGTAAACGAAAGAATACAAAAATGAAAGAGTCTCAACTGTGTGTTTATATTGACAGTAAATCTCACCAGCTCCATATCCATTGCCAACTCCAGGGACAGCGTAGGCTCCTGCTCCGTAACCTTTGGATAGACAAAACTTAAAATGAACCATTTATTGCTTGGCCTGAAGCAGAGATCATCATCCTCTTCCAAATGTCTCAGTAGATATTTTTAAATAGTTTGATGGTACATCAGAATAGGAAAAAAGGTCAAATGTTTATTCAGCTCATAAACAAATAAGCCACTATATCAGACTTTTTTTTACCTGGTTTGTTTCCCTGAGCTGCTCCTCCATTGGAATATACCCCTGCACTGGCACCATATCCTAAACAATGACATCGTATAACCGTGATCAGAGCTGCAGTTATTTCTCCTTCTACATAATTATCAAATCAGTCAATCGTTTATCATCTGCAAAATGCTTCACATGAACATCTAAAATGAATGAAGACTAGAGGAGATTTACCATTGGGTCTGGCACCAAATCCGTTTGGTACACCAGCTCCTGCTCCGTAACCTCAAAACAAATTAAAGAATCACAATGAAAAGGATAAACAATAAGTATTGTTGTATGTGTGATAAGACACTGTGTGATGTCATGAACAGAGATACTGGTGTACAAATACCTTTTGTGTTTGTGCCAGAGGATGCTCCAGCACCTGTATTATAACCTTAAATGACAAAACAATGTGTGCTCTAAGTTTTCATTAACTGCTCATCGGTGGGTTAACATTAAGTTTAACTTCCCTTCACCCTGGTGATCATACACATCATCGGTGTTAACATGTAATACTCTCAGTTTACCTGGTCTGGGTATTTTCATCCATTGTCCATTTGGTAGTCCTGATGGTCCACAGTCTAAAATGCCAATTAAACATGTTTACCGGCACAATACAAGCAGACTTTGTATTAGTGTAATGTTATAGGAATAAGGAGTTTATTGGGTGGAACCACACATACACACACAATCTTGTTTATGTATTTGGACTCATTAGATGCTATTATGTTCTAATAGATTAGGCAGACACTAATTACCAACAAATGAATCACTCTTTAATCATTAGTAAAATTTTAGCAATTGACATTTTAGCATCAGTAGTAACATTACAATAATGCTTTATTTAGAATGGCACTCTTTTTTTCAGGTATTCATTATCATGATCATTAAGACAAATACTGCATAAATGATGAGGTAATGATGGGGCTACATTAAAAGCTGAGCAATCACCAATGTTGTAAGAGACTGGAAGTTCAGCTCTCAGATTATCTGTTGTTCAAAGAAAAGAGAGAAATGTTATTTTACCAGGTTTGGCAGCTTTAGCTCCCTGTCCCTTGGAGTTTGCACCTTGTCCTCCGCTCTCTGAAAATCAAATGGACATGGTGATTGAATAGGGCTTTGTTGGAAATGTTCCAGGTACAACCTCTCCTTTAAGTGTTAAAATATCAATGGGTTACACTTTTGACATGCATTGAATGCATTAGTTAAAACGATTAGGATAATAAATATCAAGGGGCAGAATAACGCACTTACTTAGTGCATATATTTAAAAGTGATATAATCTTATACAACTCTTAGCAAGAAATTTACTTTACATATTTCCGGAAACGTTAATGTTAATGTAAACATCAGACATAAATAGGTAAAACATATAAGTAATGTAAACTATTATAACCATAAGCACCAGCTAAAAACACACCCAAATCAAGATTTAGTTTACCTGTTGTTTCTCCTGTAGGGAGACCTTTAACCCCATGCCTGTCAGGTCCCGCCTTAGGCTGACTTTTGAAGATTGCTTCTTCCGGTGCAATCTCTGGCACACCCACAGCCAGCGCTTCTTCAGGGGTGATGCTGCCTGTGCTTGTAGCTGCCACTGTTTCAGGAACAGCTTTGGTTTTCAGAGATGTGCTGCTCTCAGGGGCAGCGTCCGCTTCACCAGTGCTGTCCACCCCGAATACAACCTCTGCCAAAGCATCTGTTTGCTCAGGCAAAGCGCTTCCGGTCACATACCCTAGAGGTCATATAATATATTTGATCAGTATTACTTATACATATCATTTCCAAATCATTACCCCTAAGAACAATAACATGAAAAGCCTCCAGATTCTTCCAGTCCTTTTTCCTCAACATCTGAGTTAAAATGCATTAACAGAATGTGTATACATTCAAAGCATGAAATAGCAAAACCTCATGATATAAAGTTTGCCTTTTTTCTCCCAGGCATATATTTCTTTTGCTATCAATGAATCTGAAATGGAAATGTAATTCCATCAGCTATACACAGAAGTGAATTTCTCGCTGAGCAGAATTTAGTCAGATGATGTTTTCAAATGTTTAACACAAATATTGGTAATTGTTTACAGTAAAATGATCTAGTTCAGTGACATTCTGGCACTTTGTTGTACACCAGTGCAAAACATTCTGAATATAATGTAAAGTGTATACTGATGCTTACCAAGTTAACGTTATTCTGCTCACTGAAACCTGGCAACAACCCAATTCTTTTTTCTCCCTCAACCAAGCATTCCCCCTGGTTTCAGCTACATCCCACAACCCCGCCCCTCCCACCGTGGAGACGGCCTTGCAGTTATACACAGAATTTCTGGAACACAGAACTCCCCCTCCCCTCAGTATCATCCTACGAATATCTATAAAACATATCAAGCTGTGCCTATAAGAAGTGTAGACTTAAAACAGATAATGGGATGCTGGCATGTTTGTAATAATATATTTTTATAAAGTATAACTATATTGACATGCTTTTAAGACGTTAACTAACTATGAAGACCAGGCGAAATTGATCAGTGGTTTCATAGGCAACAAAGATTTTGTATATATATATATTTTATTTTTATTTTTTAAATACCAATAACATTAGCAATGAGGACTTATAGAATGTTTGTTTAATATAAAATATGTTCAGCGTGTGGTTCTATCTACTAATCGGTCTGTGCCTCTTAAGAGGAGCATTCACCTAGCGCAATGTCTATTCAAATGTCAGGTTGAGGGTACTTGCCTTGAGGAAGAACTGGTGCTGGGTCAGTCTGAGAAACCACTGTTGCCTCCTGAGCCGTAACCTGTGGGCCCAAGGGTGTGGGTTCAGGTTCAGGATTCTCTGGTGCTGGTGCAGGTTCTGGTGTAGCCTGAGGGATCTCTGCTGTCTGCTTGTAGCTTTTTCCCTGCGTCACAGGCGAGGGCATCTTTTGATATTTGCTTTGTGTCACCATGACAAGGATACCGCTCGTGGGCTCAGGAGTAACAGGTGCTGACCCTTGAGTAAATGCGTGATGAGGTGCAAGGCTCTCCTCTGGAGCTGCACTCGGCTGCTCTGGAAGGAGAACTGCGCCTTTTGGGCCCTTTCCATTGGACGCACCTGCACCCTTAATGCCTTTCCCATTTGGTATCATGCCATAACCTGAGAACCAGACGGAGATGTAAAACCAAAATCCAATGGAATGGAATGACACATGACAGAGACTTGTATGACAAAAAACCAACAGGTCCAACATAGCCTCTGAAAGAAAATATTTTTATAAACACACGTTTTTAAAACATTTTGTTTTTTATTCTGCTTTAGTTTCTGTGTACATAACATCGCTATTCTCTTCCTATGTAGAATTCTTACCATTTCCGAGTGCTTTAGCAGCTTCGCTGGGCGTCACTACTTCGGTAGTTTGAGGGTCTGAGCCTCTGCTCGGTCCTCCGTAACCTGCAAGTAATTGTTTATAAATGTCAGTGCAGGTACAAGAAACTTGTTTCAGGCTACAGATAAATCAAAACACAAGATTAACTTCGACAAATTCATTTTCAAGTTTATGGAATATTTTTTCTTGGATTTCAGAAATATATGTGACACTAGATAGGTTTAACCTTTAAGTTTACCTTCGTATCCACCAAGTGCAGCACCATTTCCAGCTCCATGACCTTGAAAGAGAAAAGACGAAAAAGAAAGCAAAGCTGGTAATTATTGAAGATCTAAAATATATACATTTAACAAAGATATAAAGTGAAATACTATACCATATGGTATGTGTTTGGTATTGGCTTTTCTTTTTGTATTTGCTGAATTTTCTAATTCAAATCAAACCACCACACAGAAAACAAAGTGAAGTGGTCTTATATTTCAGTGTTGTCCAGCAGATAGCAGTGTAGACCTGCTAATACAACAATTACATTTTCACAAGGAGCTGCCCATTTTTCCTTTTTGAATTGGAAACTCACTGTCAATGTCAACATGACAAGCAACTGTCCAATCACAGCTTGGGGGTGGAACCACCTAAAGATAACAAGCTAAATAATTTCCCTTCAAATATAGAATTTTGAATTTAATAAATATTTTGAAATACATACAACAATGTGTGTTGCGTTTCATTGTATTTCTTTGATTGACTGTTTCAATACAGTATAGCCATTTAATATCTTCCATATAATAGTGGTTAAAAAAGTATAACTGGATATGAAAGGTGTAATGGTTTAGAGGATGTCACCATTGGGTTTTGCAGAATTGCCTTTGGAAACAACAGCTCCGGCTCTAGATCCAGCTCCGGCTGTTGCTCCATAACCTTAAATGAAACATAACGGTATATACCGTAAATATACCATTGCATTGAAACAAACAAAGCATTTGTATCCCCTTAATATTACATTTGATCAGTTACCATTGGGTTTAGTTCCATATCCATTGGGAACAGCTCCATTTCCATAACCTTCAGATTAAGCAAACCATTACAAAAACATCCATATCATAGTTTTGAATCACATTTTGTGACATGATTACAATATGAGTAATACCTGGTTGGGGTCTCATTGCTCCTCCTCTGTTGGCTCCATAACCTGTAACACAGTAAAACTAAATAAGTACGTAATATTCTGTTTAAACTTTTAAGGTTATGGAAACCCCAGTGCTGGAGCCAGCAAACCAGCAAAGCCAGGTAAATATGTGGTCACATATACAGTCATATAAAAAAGTTTGGGAACCCCTCTCAGCCGGCATTATAATTGACTCTGCTTTCACACTAAAAAGATAAAAGTGGTATGTCTTTAATTTACCAGGAACAGCTAAGTACTGGGATGTTTTCCAAACAAAGATTTTTTGAAAAGCAGTATTTAGTTTTATGAAATTAAATAAAATGTGAAAAACTGGCTGTGCAAAAATATGGGAACCCATGTGGTCTTGCTGATTTTAATGCATGTAACAGCATGTAAAACTGATGACTTTAAACACAAAATTGGTTGGATTATGTTGTTAAGCCTTGAACCTCATATAAAGGTCTGTTTAATCATGATAAAAGGTATTGTAGGTGCCTAAATGCAAGTTCCACTTCTCTTTGACTCTCTGCTGAAGTGAGACAGAATGCGATCATCAAAACAGCTCCCAAAAGATCTTAAAAACAAAGATTATTCATTGTCATGGTTTAGGGGAAGGCTACAAGAAGCTTTCCCAAAGGTTTCAATTGTCAATTTCTACTGTAAGGAACGTTGTCAGGGAATGGAAGGACACAGGCACAGTTGCAGTTAAACCCAGGTCTAGCAGACCAAGAAAAGTACAAGAGCGGCATATGCGGCGGATTATGAGAATGGTTGCACACAACCCAAAGATCACCTCCAAAGACCTGCAAGAACATCTGGCTGCAGATTGTGTATCTGTACATGGTTCTACAATTCAGTGCAATTTGCACCAAAACATCTGTATGGCCGGGTGATGAGAAGGAAGCCCTTTCTGCGCCCACGCCACAGATACAGTTGCATGGAGTATGCAAAAGCTAATTTATACAAGCCAGCTTCATATTGGAAGAAAATGCTTTGGACTGATGAGACAAAAATTAAGTTATTTGGTCTTTATAAAAAGCAGATGTTTTGGTGCAAATTGCGCTGAATTGTTGAACGATGTACAGATACACAATCTGCAGCCAGATGTTCTTGCAGGTCTTTGGAGGTGATCTGTGGGTTGTGTGCAACCATTCTCACAATCCTCCACCTATGCCGCTCCTGTTTTTTTCTTGGTCTGCCATTCCTGGGTTTAACTGCCACTATGCCTGTGTCCTTCCATTTCCTGACAACGTTCCCTACAGTCGAAATTGACAATTGAAACCTTTGGGAAAGCTTCTTGTAGCCTTCCCCTAAACCATGACAATGAACAATCTTTGTTTTTCAGATCTTTTGGGAGCTGTTTTGATGATCCCATTATGTCTCACTTCAGCAGAGAGTCAAAGAGAAGTGCAACTTGCATTTAGGCACCTAAAATAAATGTTCTCATGATTAAACAGACATTTCTATGAGGTTCAAGGCTTAACAACATAATCCAACCAACTTTGTGTTTAAAGTCATCAGTTTTACATGCTGTTACAGGCATTAAAATCAACAAAACCACAAGGGTACCCATATTTTTGCACGGCCAGTTTTTCACATTTTATTTTATTTCATACAACCAAATACTGCTTTTAAAAAAATCTTTGTTTGGAAAACATCCCAGTACTTAGCTGTTCCTGGTAAATTAAAGACATACCACTTTTAAATGTTTTTTTGTGAAAGCAGAGTCAATTATAATGCCGGCTGAGAGGGGTTCCCAAACTTTTTCATATGACTGTATGTAGTTTTTATTTAATTAATTGTCAACTATGTACACCTTTTTAAGCATCTAGTTCCAGTTGTTACATCATTTACATTGTTTAAAGGGAATGGTTTATAAATCTTTCTGATAGAAAAGCAATAACATAATGTTTGGAAACAATAACTTCTATTTTGATTTGATACTGATTTATTTATTTCAGGGTATGGGAATACTCTCAATGGATATGGCGACAAACCCAACAGTAAGATTCAAAATATTTGATTTGTTTTCATGATGGCTTAACAGAAAGAAAAATGACCTGCTACTGTAAATGGAATAAATACAATGGGATTAATAAATCTTGCATATTGATCCACCATTTGGCAAGACTCCATTACCATTAGCAACTCTGGCTCCAGCATCACCTTTATGTTTCACAACACAATGCTTTTATCTTATTTTAACAGAGGACTTGATCATAATACTGTATTTGATATTATTTATAGGATTACCATTGGTATTTGCACCATGTCCATTGGGCACACCAGCTGCAGCACTAGAGCCTGGAATTGTCCAAAAGATTGTATAGAGGAACATGTAATCTAAAAACATGAAAATAACCAGATTTAGAGATATCTAATTCCTACCTTTCATTGGTCCCTTCATCCCTCCATTTCCATAGCGAGGTCCCAGACCCAAACCAGCTCTGCCATTGTAGCCTATACATACAGAATACACATATCAACAAATAGCATTTATGTTTTATTCAGCAGCCCATAAGTGATGTCAATTATGGACATGACTTGTGTATGACTCACCTCCCATGGGTTGAGCTCCATTACCATTATTGCCGTATCCTGGAAGAATGAATAAAGACATTGTTACTGGTATCTTAGTGAGTGACCTTGGTACTGGGATTACGAGGTACAGTGCTCAATTGGTTCAAATCTTATCTGTCAGATCGGTCTTTTGTTGTGAACGTTGATTCCTTCAGTTCAAAAAGTGCCCCCCTATCTTGCGGTGTGCCACAGGGCTCAATTTTAGGACCAATTCTTTTTGCGTTGTACTTGCTGCCTTTGGGTTCCATATTTAAAAAATATGGCATTCAGTTCCATTGTTTCGCAGACGATGTGCAAATGTATCTTCCCCTTAGTGTCAATTCACCAAACAAGTTACATCAATGTCTTCAGGAAGTGAAGGACTGGATGTCTTTTAATTTTCTAAATTTGAACGAAGACAAAACAGAGATTGTTGTTTTTGGCAAGCCCGGTCTCTGCAGTAGTGCCCTTGGTCCACTAGCGTCTCGTTCTCAGTCCTGTGGAAAAACCCTTGGTGTTTTTATTGACAGCTCTTTTAAGCTGGAAAAGCAGCTAAGCACAGTGGTTAGAGCTGGCTTTTTTCATCTTAGGCTTCTTGGGAAGGTGAAGTGTTACTTGCCCTCTGACCAATTCCAGACAGTAGGGGAGAACGGGGTAAGTAGGCACACTTTTTACTCTAGTGAGAATTGCTTATCACCTAAACATCTTTCAATAGTCATTCCTACATTAAATTGAAGCTTAAGGTGTTGGCTTGAAATGTGTACCCCTCACTTTTTCTATCTTATTGTAATAAAGAAGAAATTAATCATCAAAGACACCCTTACACATTGTGACAAACAACCCCATCAAGGGGTCGGTTGTCAAACACTATGGGGTTGTTTGTCACAATGTTATCTTAATGGGAATAATCTTAAAAAGAAGGCAAGAAAGTAGAACTAAATTTGAAAGTTTAATTGCATTGTCAAGTTGACAAATAGGCCTACATAACTTACTGTAGCCTTGGCAGCTGGTCTAGCTTGGGATGCACTGGGTTGTTTTGATTTTGTTGTCCTTTTTCTTTTGCATGCTAGCTGCCTTTTCCTGCTCTATTCTTTCCTTCTCTGGGGTGTCAGTGAGGATACAGCTTGACAATTTATTTTGTTATTGGGTTCCTTTTCTGGCTGCAGCCTTGAGATAACATGTGACAACCAACCCCCCAAAAAATTTGACGACCAACCCCAACTTGAATTTCTTGCTAGCATCAAGGCCAACAACCATCTGACAACTAATTAGCTTGCTAACCACAATCTAAACTATAGTTTACCCTTCACACTTTGTATGGGTAACAAGTGTTTTGTTATAAACCCATTGTGTAAAAGCCTAGAAGAAAAATACTGAGGAGCTAAATATTTTCAATTTGACATGAAAAACACAAACAGTCGTCTCACCTCAAATTCAGCAGTCTAACTCCAAGGAAGACTATGTAGGTGACCTCTCATCCCAATTCTGGATATTTACATACCAAAATTTCACAGACAGCGCCTTCTGGTTCCGAGATATAACGATTGTGACAACCAACCCGTGTGACAAATTACCCCGTTCTCCCCTAGTCCTTGCTCTTGTAATTAGTCGCTTGGACTACTGTAATTCACTTAATTTTGGTTTGAGCCAGTCCTCAATTCAGCGCCTCCAGATGGTTCAGAGTGCAGCTGCACGCTTGCTCTCAGGAGCATCACAATATGATCACATCACTCCTGTCCTGGCATCTCTTCATTGGCTGCCTGTTGTTTTTAGAATAGATTTTAAAATCCTCTTGTTTGTTTTTAAATGTCTAAATGGTCTAGCGCCACCTTATCTGCCAGAGATGATCTCTCTGCACAGTCCTGTCAGAGCATTGAGGTCCTCTGACCAATGTATTCTAGACTGTCCCAGGTCTAAGCTGAAGAGCAGGGGAGACAGAGCCTTCGCTGTAGCTGGACCTAAGTTGTGGAATTCTCTTCCTTTATACATCAGATCTGCCACTTCTTTGGAAAATTTTAAATGTCTGCTGAAGACACATTTTTTTGCACTAGCCTTCGGAATTTTCTTATGTGTTTTTCTTTTGGTTTATTATTTGTAATACATGTGGATTATTTTATTATAATTTAACCTGTACAGCACTTTGGGGCAGTACCCGCTGTTTGTAAATGTGCTTTATAAATAAATTTGACCTTGACCTTGACCTTGAATCATGGCCTTCGCTCACCTTGGTTACTGGCAAGCTGAGGTACCCCCATACCTCTGGGGCCTCCCATCCCCACACCTGGACCTTAAATCACAGACGTACATAAGCATCAACTTTGTTTCAGAGTTATTCATTATGATGACCCAGAGAGAACAAGTCGGCAGGAGATGAGTTACCTGCCCCATAAGATGGTCGGCCATATCCTTTCATTGGTTTACTTCCAGCTCCCCCCTGCCCTGTTAAATACAGAGACATGCTTAGGTTAAGTAAACAAAATGGATGAACAGGTAACTATCATGCTGCCCATTGCCACTGGATGGGCCAGCTGCAGCTTCTTGACCTAAAGAGTGATTATAATATTCAAAGATTTTATTCCATTTACATTGGGCTTTTATTTAATGTGGGGTTTAAACAAACATTACCATTGGTTTTAGCCCCATTTATATTAGGTACACCAAATCCAGTACCGTAGCCTATAACAAACAGACATGCAGAACAGTAGGTATAGGAACTCACTCAGTTTAAGGTCCTTCGCCTTTTTATGCCACCATCAACCATCAATCATTTCAATTGGATTTACATGTTCAGATGGTGAAGAGGCTTTTTTAAGAAACAAATTCCCTTCTTTTTATGAGAATGTGATTCATGGCAGGATTCTGACAGTTTTTACCCATTTGAAAAAATCAATTGGGGTACATACATGGATATCTATACTTATATATATATATATATATATATAGCTGTTTCATCCTACACAACCAGTTTGAATTATTACATGTACATTTCATAAGAATGCTGTAGGAAGTAACCTACCATTGCCTTTTGTTCCATGTCCATTATGTGCAGCTGCAGCGCCATTTCCTATGAACAAACACAAAAATGTTCACCATCTTCACACATTTGTTTTGAAGAAATAATATAAAAAAAACTTGGTCTAACTTTAGACATGATTATTAAGTGACCTTTTTCAGGGTGTTTTTGTGCTGCATGTCATTTTGAGACATTACTGAGTATGGCAACCTGTGATGGACATTCAACAATTCTTGGTACACTTATACAGTACATTAGTTAAAGCCATTTATTTCTGATGTAAAATCTTCATCATGTTATATATGAAGCAAATAAGTGAAAGAGAAATGATGTTCAATTAAAATGGTAGCTAACCGTTGGGTTTAGCTCCATTCCCAACACCAGCTGCAGTACCATGACCTAAAAGCCAATAAGAGAAACTCAGAAAGGCTCATTTGGTCTGCTGACTTTTTGGAAATGCAGCACCACTGTTAAATTACCTCAAACACATGCTATATATTTCAAGGATAATTGTAATAAGCCTACAGTTTGTCTTCACAAAAAAGTTTACTAACCATTCGAATGGCCTCCGTTTCCATTTGGTGCTACGGAAACAGGAGATCCATAACCTGGAGTTTAAAGAGACCACTTTTAGACCTGATTATTTCCATTATCCCAGCAAGTAAGAGTAAAGTCAAATGTATTTGCATAACCCAAAAGCTCAAATTATCATTTGCTTCAGGAGGCTTCACAATCTGTATGACACACTCAGTCTCGATTTGCACAATGAATATCTTCCTAGAAAACAATGTAGAGCTGTCAAGTGTAGATGCATGTTATTTTGAATGTATAATGCTAAGCCCTGCTGTTTCCAAGGAGTTTATATACAATGGAATATTTAATCTTTCTGATGTAGTTCATCATCACATCCATAATACCATTGCCTTTAGTTCCTTGTCCGCCGTATCCACCAGCTTGCGCACCGTAGCCTGCCACATAAAGAAATGTTTTATTAAACACAGTTGGAGCCGTGTGTGTGTGTGTGTGTGTGAGAGAGAGACACAATAAGAAGAGAAGAGAGTGCATGTATTGTCAATGAGAAGACGAGATTCATACCGTTGCCTTTCATGCGCTGTCCATTGGTTGGTCCAGCTTGAGCACCATATCCTGCAACAAAGATCACAGAGGAACTTCAATATAGCAAAAAATCATTAAGTGGATTATTTGTACATTAGATTGTTTGTTGAAAGGATGTAAAAGGTACCTTTCGCCCCTCCTCCGTTTGTCGCACCAGCTGATGCACCATAGCCTTAAATAACACGATGGAAAAACATAACCAAAAGATCCAACACACAGAGAGAGAGAGAGAGAGAGAGAGAGAGAGAGTGTGTGTGTGAGAGACACAGAAAGAAGAGAAGAGAGTGCATGTATTGTCAATGAGAAGACGTGATTCATACCGTTGCCTTTCATGCGCTGTCCATTGGTTGGTCCGGCTTGAGCACCATATCCTGCAACAAAGATCACAGAGCAACTTCATTATAGCAAATAATCATTATAGAGAGATAGAGATAAAGAGAGAGAGAGAGGGAGAGAGAGAGAGAGAGCATGTGTTTTTGTCGCACCAGCTGATGCTCCATAGCCTTAAAGAACAAGATGGAAAAACATAACCAAAAGATCCAGCAGAGAGTGTGCGTGTGCTTGTGTGTGCTTGTGTGTGTGTGTGTGTGTGTGTGTGTGTGTGTGTGTGTGTGTGTTAGAGAAGAGAGAGTGCATGTGTTTTCAATGAGAAGACGAGATTCATACCGTTGCCCTTCATGTGCTGTCCATTGGTTGGTCCGGCTTGAGCACCATATCCTGCAACAAAGATCACAGAGCAACTTCATTATACCAAATAATCATTATAGAGAGATCATGTGTTTTCAATGAGAAGACGTGATTCTTACCATTGCCTTTCATGTGCTGTCCATTGGTTGGTCCGGCTTGAGCACCATATCCTGCAACAAAGATCACAGAGCAACTTCATTATAACAATTAATAATTAAGTTGAGTTTGAATTGTTTGCACAATTGATGCAAACTGGAGATACATGCAAGATTTAACATTAGATTTTGTTCCATATCTATTTGGTAAAATGGCTGGATTTCCTCCTGGATGAGAAACAATGCAAAGAGAGGTTGGAGGAGAGTTAGTTGAAAACAGGGATTCTGGGTTTAAACACTAAGTAAAATATGCTGCAGGACAGTCATCAGAAAATGACAATTAGGCTCTTTAAATGCTACTACAGTTGTTAATTTAAAAAGAAAAGTATATAAAGGGAACCAATAAGACACTTCTGAATGTACTTTAACATCTACTTTTTAAGCATTGCTTTTAGTTGAGTGTCAAAAAGAAGCTGAGGTTTACACCTTTTTGCAAGAAACACATTGTAATACAATATGACGTCACTGCTGGGTTTGGTCTCAAGCGTGGAGCATGCCTGGTGGGCACTTTACATGCCTAAACTCATAGTATATAACTTAAATGGAGGCCGTTACGATTAAACTTCAGTCACTTCAAAATCTTTCTAGTTCATGCTGGAACACATACCCTGTGGTTTGCCACCTTGTCCATTGGTTACACCAGCTGCTGCTCCATAGCCTTAAAAAAAAAATGTAAAAAAACAAAAAACATCCAGTACAATTCTTGTCATTCTGTAAAGTGATTGCGTTTGTTGAAAGGATATACTTTAAGTTAAGGCAAATGTACCTTTGATCCCTCCTCCGTTTGTCGCACCAGCTGATGCTCCATAGCCTTAAAGAACAAGATGGAAAAACATAACCAAAAGATCCGGCAGAGAGGGTGCGTGCGCTTGTGTGTGTGCGTGTATTAAGGAGAGTTAGTGCATGTGTTTTCAATGAGAAGACGTGAGTCATACCGTTGCCTTTCATGCGCTGTCCATTGGTTGGTCCGGCTTGAGCACCATATCCTGCAACAAAGATCACAGAGCGACTTCATTATAGCAAATAATCATTATAGAGAGATAGAGATAGAGATAGAGCGAGCGGAGAGAGAGAGAGAGAGAGAGAGAGAGAGAGAGAGAGAGAGAGAGAGAGAGAGAGCATGTGTTTTCAATGAGAAGGTGATTCTTACCATTGCCTTTCATGTGCTGTCCATTGGTTGGTCCGGCTTGAGCACCATATCCTGCAACAAAGATCACAGAGCGACTTCATTATAGCAAATAATCATTATAGAGAGAGAGAGAGAGAGAGAGAGAGAGAGAGAGAGAGAGAGAGAGAGAGAGAGAGAGAGAGTGCATGTGTTTTCAATGAGAAGGTGATTCTTACCATTGCCTTTCATGTGCTGTCCATTGGTTGGTCCGGCTTGAGCACCATATCCTGCAACAAAGATCACAGAGCGACTTCATTATAGCAAATAATTATTACGTTGAATTTTTTGCACAATTGATGCAAACTGGAGATGCATATACCATTTACCATTAGATGTTGCTCCATTTCCATTGAGTAAAACGGCTGGATTTCCCCCTAGTTTAGAAACAATGCAAAGAGAGGTTGGAGGAGAGTGAGTGGAGATCAGGGATTCTGTGTTTTAACACCAAGTAAACTATGCTGCAGGACAGTCATCAGAAAATGTCAATTACCCTCTTTCAATGCTATTTTGCAGTTGTTCATGTAATGAACATTATATCAAAAGGGAGAAACAAAAAAAGAAACTTCTGAATTTAATTTAACATTGACTTTTTAAGCTTAGTTTAGTGACCTACCCTGTGGTTTGCCACCTTGTCCATTGGTTACACCAGCTGCTGCTCCATAGCCTTGAAAAAAAACATGAAAAAACATCCACTGTATTTCTTATCACTCTATACAGTGGTTGAGTTTGTTGAAAGGATATACTGTGAGTGAAGGCAAATGTACCTTTGATACCTCCTCCGTTTGTCGCACCAGCTGATGCTCCATAGCCTTAAAGAACAAGATGGAAAAACATAACCAAAAGATCCATCAGAGAGTGTGCGTGCGCTTGTGTGGGTGTGTGTGTTAGAGAGAGAGAGTGCATGTGTTTTCAATGAGAAGACGTGATTCTTACCATTGCCTTTCATGTGCTGTCCATTGGTTGGTCCGGCTTGAGCACCATATCCTGCAACAAAGATCACAGAGCAACTTCATTATAGCAATTAATAATTAAGTTGAGTTTGAATTGTTTGCACAATTGATGCAAACTGGAGATGCATGCAAGATTTAACATTAGATTTTGCTCCATATCTATTTGGTAAAACGGCTGGATTTCCTCCTGGATGAGAAACAATGCAAAGAGAGGTTGGAGGAGAGTTAGTTGAAAACAGGGATTCTGGGTTTAAACACCAAGTAAAATATGCTGTAGGACAGTCATCAGAAAATGACAATTAGGCTCTTTAAATGCTACTGCAGTTGTTAATTTAAAAAGAAAAGTATATAAAGGGAACAACTAATAAGACACTTCTGAATGTACTTTAACATCTACTTTTTAAGCATTGCTTTTAGTTGAGTGTCAAAAAGAAGCTGAGGTTTACACCTTTTTGCAAGAAACACATTGTAATACAATATGACGTCACTGCTGGGTTTGGTCTCAAGCGTGGAGCATGCCTGGTGGGCACTTTACATGCCTAAACTCATAGTATATAACTTAAATGGAGGCCGTTACGATTAAACTTCAGTCACTTAAAAATCTTTCTAGTTCATGCTGAATACATACCCTGTGGTTTGCCACCTTGTCCATTGGTTACACCAGCTGCTGCTCCATAGCCTTAAAAAAAACATGGACAAAAACATCCAGCACAATGCTTGTCTTTCTGTAAAGTGGTTGAGTTTGTTGAAAGGATATACTTTAAGTTAAGGCAAATGTACCTTTGATCCCTCCTCCGTTTGTCGCACCAGCTGATGCTCCATAGCCTTAAAGAACAAAATGGAAAAACATAACCAAAAGATCCAGCAGAGAGGGTGCGTGCGCTTGTGTGTGTGCGTGTATTAAGGAGAGTTAGTGCATGTGTTTTCAATGAGAGGATGTGAGTCATACCGTTGCCTTTCATGTGCTGTCCATTGGTTGGTCCGGCTTGAGCACCATATCCTGCAACAAAGATCACAGAGCAACTTCATTATAGCAAATAATCATTATAGAGAGATAGAGAGAGAGAGAGAGAGAGAGAGAGAGAGAGAGAGAGAGAGAGAGAGAGAGAGAGCATGTGTTTTCAATGAGAAGGTGATTCTTACCATTGCCTTTCATGTGCTGTCCATTGGTTGGTCCGGCTTGAGCACCATATCCTGCAACAAAGATCACAGAGCGACTTCATTATAGCAAATAATCATTAAGTTGAATTTTTTGCACAATTGATGCAAACTGGAGATGCATATACCATTTACCATTAGATGTTGCTCCATTTCCATTGAGTAAAACGGCTGGATTTCCCCCTAGTTTAGAAACAATGCAAAGAGAGGTTGGAGGAGAGTGAGTGGAGATCAGGGATTCTGTGTTTTAACACCAAGTAAACTATGCTGCAGGACAGTCATCAGAAAATGTCAATTACCCTCTTTCAATGCTATTTTGCAGTTGTTCATGTAATGAACATTATATCAAAAGGGAGAAACAAAAAAAGAAACTTCTGAATTTAATTTAACATTGACTTTTTAAGCTTAGTTTAGTGACCTACCCTGTGGTTTGCCACCTTGTCCATTGGTTACACCAGCTGCTGCTCCATAGCCTTGAAAAAAAACATGAAAAAACATCCACTGTATTTCTTATCACTCTATACAGTGGTTGAGTTTGTTGAAAAGATATACTGTGAGTGAAGGCAAATGTACCTTTGATACCTCCTCTGTTTGTCGCACCAGCTGATGCTCCATAGCCTTAAAGAACAAGATGGAAAAACATAACCAAAAGATCCAGCAGAGAGTGTGCGTGTGCTTGTGTGTGTGTGTGTGTGTTAGAGAAGAGAGAGTGCATGTGTTTTTAATGAGAAGACGAGATTCATACCGTTGCCCTTCATGTGCTGTCCATTGGTTGGTCCGGCTTGAGCACCATATCCTGCAACAAAGATCACAGAGCAACTTCATTATAGCAAATAATCATTAGAGAGAGAGAGAGAGAGAGATAGAGCGAGAGCGAGAGAGAGAGAGAGCATGTGTTTTCAATGAGAAGACATGATTCTTACCATTGCCTTTCACGTGCTGTCCATTGGTTGGTCCGGCTTGAGCACCATATCCTGCAACAAAGATCACAGAGCGACTTCATTATAGCAAATAATCATTAAGTTGAATTGTTTGCACAATTGATGCAAACTGGAGATGCATGTTAGCCTGGAAATCCAGATCCTGATATCTTGAACGATAGAGGGTCTGGCCACGATCAATAGTAATTCCCAACTCAAGGGGCGGCTCCTACTCGTGCATTTCAAATGCCACTGCACGCAATTGGATAGCACTACAACCAATGAACAAGGTGACGTATTAAGCCCTGTTCGTTTAGCGAACAGTTGTTAAACTGTTAAATTAAACTTTTGCTGTGGTCGGTAGGCAAAACAGAACATTCCTCTTACTTGTTAATGAAAGATTTGAGTGCCGTCTTCCATATCGCTAAGTGTCGAGGCCAAAGCAGTCTCAAACTCAAACAACATCTCCGCAGCCATCTTTGATGTTTACTATCACGGCTTCGACGGCGCATGCCCAGCACTTCGTCATTCGGTTACGTCCGCCACAGAGCACCATACATAGGGCTCTGGCTCGCCCATATTAGATAGAACCAATTGAAACGTGAGTCGGGATTTCCCGACTTTTTGAAAAAGCTTCAATGGAGAGTGTCCAGACCAACAGGCGCAGCAAATTTAATTTGCCAGCGCCCAGTGGCAGGTCCGGAAATGCCAGGCTAGATGCATGTACCATTTACCACTTTGTCCATTGGTTACACCAGCTGCTGCTCCATAACCTTGAAAAAAAACATGAAAAAACATCCAGTGTAGTTCTTATCACTCTGTACAGTGGTTGAGTTTGTTGAAAGGATATACTGTGAGTGAAGGCAAATGTACCTTTGATACCTCCTCCGTTTGTCGCACCAGCTGATGCTCCATAGCCTTAAAGAACAAGATGGAATAACATAACCAAAAGATCCATCAGAGAGTGTGCGTGCGCTTGTGTGTGTGCGTGTGTGTGTGTGTGTGTGTGTGTGTGTGTGTTAGAGAAGAGAGAGTGCATGTGTTTTCAATGAGAAGACGAGATTCATACCGTTGCCCTTCATGTGCTGTCCATTGGTTGGTCCGGCTTGAGCACCATATCCTGCAACAAAGATCACAGAGCAACTTCATTATAGCAAATAATCATTATAGAGAGATAGAGATAGAGATAGAGAGCGAGAGAGAGAGAGAGAGAGAGAGAGAGAGAGAGAGAGAGCATGTGTTTTCAATGAGAAGACGTGATTCTTACCATTGCCTTTCATGTGCTGACCATTGGTTGGTCCGGCTTGAGCACCATATCCTGCAACAAAGATCACAGAGCAACTTCATTATAGCAAATAATCATTATAGAGAGATAGAGATAAAGAGAGAGAGAGCATGTGTTTTCAATGAGAAGACGAGAGTCATACCGTTGCCTTTCATGTGCTGTCCATTGGTTGGTCCGGCTTGAGCACCGTATCCTGCAACAAAGATCACAGAGCGACTTCCTTATAGCAAATAATCTTTCAATTGAATTTGATTTGATTACACAATGGATACAAACTGGAGATGCATGTAACAATTACCATTAGATTTTGCTCCATTTCCATTGGGTAAAACGGCTGGATTTCCTCCTGGTTTAGAAACAATGCAAAGAGAGGTTGGAGGAGAGTGAGTGGAAAACAGGGATTCTAGGTTTAAACACCAAGTAAATATGCTGCAGGACAATTACGCTCTTACTACTACTTTGCAGTTGTTCATGTAATGAACATTATATCAAAGGGAGCAACAAAAAAAATAAACTTCTGAATTTACTTTAAGTTCATGCTGGAACACATACCCTGTGGTGTGCCACCTTGTCCATTGTTTACACCAGCTGCTGCTCCATAGCCTTAAAGAACAAGATGGAAAAACATAACCAGGAGATCCAGCAGAGTGTGTGTGTGTGTGTGTGTGTGTGTGTGTGTGTGTGTGTGTGTGTGTGTGTGTGTGTGTGTGTGTGTGTGTGAGAGAGAGTGAGATCGAGAGAGATCGAGAGAGAGAGAGGGGGGAGACTGCATGTGTTTTCAATGATAAAACGTGGGTGATCATACCATTGCCTTTTATTTGTTGTCCATTGGTCGGTCCAGCTTGAACACCATATCCTGCAACAAAGATCACAGTTTTAGATTACAGATTATTAGAGCAAATAATCATTAAATTGAATATCAATTGTTCCATAGCCTTCAAGAACAAGATGGAAGCGTAACCAATAGATCCATCATAATATTTACACTCTTCAACTAAACTTTTACAGAGAGATAAGTCATGGTATTTAACTAATTAGAGTGAACACAGGTATAGTGAACTTGCCTTTTGTTCCTCTTCCATTATTCGGTCCAGCTGCTGCTCCATAGCCTAACAAAGATTAGATAAATGGTTGATTTTTTTAAGTTAGAATAAGCTCTTATTTGGCACATAATGGTTTGGAAACACTTTTTTATTTTTAAAGATTTTTTTAAATGAGGTTTATTAGACAGTCGGGGAAACAGAGATTAAATGGGGCAGAGAGGGGAATATGACCAGAGGCCGGATATGAACCCGTTGTCTGCTGCTATTGAGGACTGAGCCTCTATGGGGGGGGGGGAGGGGAGAAATGTTGCTCTTAGTATACCTTTTGATGGCATCAGCATTCTTCCTATACCACCATTGTTCCTTCCTAGAAAAAAATCACCATGAATAATAGCTTTTTCTTGTGTGAAATTTCCACAAATACAAAAGTTGATTATATGTTTAATGGAGACTGGAATTGTTTGGGTTGTGATGGATTTACCATTTGGTTGTGGCCAGTGTCCGTTTGATACCCCGGCTGCAGCACCGTAACCTTAAACAAAGCACATTTAATGTAAAATAATTTTTTTTTTAGCTTTGCGACATATCCACTGGCTGCATCAATCTTTTTCTCCAAAGAATGTAAACTAACCTTATTAGCATGACCATAAAAGTAATTGTTGATTTTCACCAAAAGAAAAATGCTTTTTCAATGTCACAGATACGCTTATTGTTTGTTCAGGGAATGTACACAAATTAGTAGGGGAAGAAGGATGGCCAGGAAAGGTCGAGAATTCGAAGATACTAATTATTTGAAAAGTCAGAGTACTATTTTTCCACAAATTTGGAAATCCTTTATATTTGCCCTTTTCTCCTACAATTTGGGTCCACACACTGATAATAAAACACAGAGGAAATGTAAAAATAGTTTCATGTGTATACTGTATATATTAGAATTATTTTATTTTTAATTCCTTTATTTGTAAGCCAGGTGTTTGGGTGAATATAAGGTCCATCAGCAGTAACAGAGATGCTCATTCCTTCAGTTACAGTAACTGTTGTAGAAGCTTTTCATTAAAAAATAAAAATGGAGAGTCAGTAATAGTCATTAATGTAATGGTCAACATTATGCTGTGTGTCAATAATTCGGTCATTTATAATTATATTCTAATGTGGTGGTTATGGTTTAGATTATTGTTATTTACACATATTAAAGTATGAATTAGAAAATCCAAAACAGTTCGAATTATTAAAAAAAAAAAAAAACTGTTGGGTATTTTTTCCAAGTCAAGAAGAGCGCCAAAAGGAAATCCTTTTAAGCTCAGAAGGGGCGACTTTTATTTTTATATTTTAAGTGAACATACAGTAACGTTCAGCCCCCTCGTACTCCCCAATCATTTTCATACAGTCCCTAAATTAGGCCATTCAATTACAAACTCAGCTTTAAAAAATCCAACCCAGTCTCATGTTTCAAACATTTTTGGGTGGAGGTGAGCCTTCTCTCTCCAGAAGTCAATGGAGTGACTGTCTACAAGCAGTAAAACTATTCTCTTCCCTTCTCACAGGGGGATGTTAAATTTAGACGGCTGCTGCCACTGAAGCCAAACTGCCTTTGATTTTCCAGAACTGAGGCTGCTGGTAAAAAGGAAAAAATATATAGCCGCTTCTCATCATCACAAGAAGGGTTGGCAGATGCCGAGCACACGTAAGAGCTATAGAGCAAGCATTGCTAAGATTCCTGTTTCACATGATCGTTTAAAATTTGACAGGCAAACCAAAGCATTTGAAAGACATCTGTCTCATCTTTTTTTCCATCTCTTCAGGACTCTACACACAGCACACAAGACTGGAACATGCAGCCTTGCAACATTTTTAACACAGTTTGGGAGTCAATATAGAGAATATCCAAATGCAACACCATATGCGTATTAAAAACAACAACATCCTCCAATTCATTCAGAGAGTAGAATCATTCATTCAAGTGTTTTTTGTTCACATCATTAACTTGTCGTTATAAGAGTAGATTGTGTTCTTTTAACCCATTAATGTTCCCAACTAGAAAAAAAACAATGGAAAATAGTTTCCCTTGCATTTTTTTTCCTTGGATCAATAATAAAAACAATACTCCAAATTATTTTTATTTATAGGTCTCTATCAAACGGTTAAGATGACATTAAAGGGTTATTTTTGATGTGCAAATTATTTTTCAAATGTAAAATCGTCACAAACAATGATAGAAAATGTTGCATACAATACTAGAGTACAAATTGGTTTTGACTGAGGAAACAACATTAATATGATGGACTTCAGACAGACATTCTTTGATTAAGGATTTGCTCGCCTTGTCATGCAATTAAATGCAATGACAGATTCTGGTTTTAGGAGGAAAACAAAGCAAAGTTAGGGATAAATATTCAGCAAATTTAGTTCTTGTTTGAATCAGTATGTCACATACATATTATGTATGTTTATACAGATCAATTTCTTAAAGTATTACAATAAATATATAGGCCCATTTTACTTAATTGTCTAATTTCTTGTTGCCTTTCATGTTTGAATTTGCTTTAACAAAACATTCCCTTTACACAAGACAATGACAATATTGAATTTATATGGATTCATGCCATACAAGTTGATATATTCTTTAATAAACTTACAAAATACACTCCAAACATATGCATGTAAATTACTTCCAATTAATTATAAATGTAAAACATTGAGATGAAATCACAGTTATGTTACGACTCCCAGCATTATGGGCCCTTCACCTCTGCACCTCACTCACCCAACATGTGCACTGTCTGCACCAGCCAAAGGATCACCACACTCCGAAGAAGTAGTTGTCCCGACATAGTGGAAAGAAGTCCAGAATGTGTTAGACCCTGCTGGAGATTGAGGCGGTTAAAGTAATGATGATCTGAAGTGGGTAAAATATCCTGATTGTGAGGGTCTAATATACACTCTGGTAAGAGGCGCCCCTCCTTCTGCCTATAAATGCTCCTGTTCTCCAGACCCTCCCCCACTCATTGGAGGAGACACCCGGGGTGTACACACACTAACTAAATAATTGGCCACTTAAAGTCCATTAGCACCAAAGAGAGAAGTAGAGAAGCAAAGAGAGGGAGTTTGTGTGATTGGATATTGACTGATGAACTTCGGACTCAGTATAGTTTAAGCGGTTTATAGACTAAATAACTTCTAATAACTTCCTTTTTCTTCATATCCTTACAGGAAATTAATCCAGCAGTGTTTTAGGTCAAGGTGTTGACTATGATGACGTTCCCTTCTTAAAGTCATCCAAGGCTGCAAAGCATAAATAAATGTGTGTGCATTGAAAAAACTACGCTTCAAAATGTTTTAATGAGCTGCAGTCAAGTCAAATATATTGTAGCATGTAGTAGTTGACAGAAGTCCCTCTCGCATAAAGAATATCAAACAACCCTGGAAAGGAACTGACATTAATCAGTCCAACCATGAAATCATACATCTTGCAGACATAAATAATTCTTAATGTTTGCACCACAGTGACAGGAGCCATAAAAGTTAAAATGCGTGGAATGATATGAATTGGCAGCTACCCATTGATGACGGCTGCTGCGCGATGCCACATTGGCTCTCCTGCCTGATGCTGCGTCGCGCAGCATTATTACTTTATCTATTTTTCATGGCATTCCCAGCATAGAATGCACCGTCATTGGTTCAAATACACATGAGGTGGGTTTTGTTGATTTTTTTAAGACCACGTGACCACCCAAAAGTTGTGTGGTTTGCCGAAAATCACGTCAATCAAAAAAATAGAAAATAAAAAAATAAAACAAAATAATTAAAAAAAATACGCCGGCTATGTCGGCGACAGAACAGTTAGTGGCGTTTGGTGCGCAGAATCAAGGTCTACTATAGACTACTGACGAAAATCACACAACACATTGCATCTATTTATTAACAATATTTAATAATTTTCTAATTCATCTAATTTTGACGATTTTTAGAAATATTTTTTGGTTTGTAAGCGCTAAGGGAGCATGTTTAAATGAAACCTGTGAACCTTAACTTTTAAATGTATTTTATTTCATGTTTCTATGTGCTACACAGGCTTAGATATTAAGGTTTTGGTAGACTTGACAATTCGTACTATTTTTTCAGAAAACCCTCAGGCATTAAGGACATGCATCCTAGATTGCCATAGTCATCAATTAAGAGCAATATTTGTTTTTTAAGAACAGCTTCTGCAGGCACTTTGTTTATTTAGACTAAAACATATATAGTGTGCAAAGAGTTCAACATGCAAACCATCTGGACCACAGTTTTATTTCTGCATTGACATTTTGACAGCAATGACATCACTCCAAGATGAAGAGGAGCTAGTTTAAAGAGAGATGATGGAAACTTTGAGTGAGCCTGATCATCCACTCACGCCCCATAAAGTCTATAATGTCTCCATGGTCCCAGCATAAACACACACATTGAGTGAGAGCAGCCCCTTGTATATTTAAAGGGAAAAAGTAAAAAGAGTAAAAAAGCTCTCACCTTTCACATAGATTCCTCACTTAAAGTCCAAATCCTCTTCTTATGGGGTCAAGGAGAGGTTAACGTCTAACCCCCAGACCTCTCACATACTTGGCTGCTCAAAAGGGAACTCTCACCAACTCTGTCACCACCTGGTAACAAATGTGCCTTTTTCGGTCGGTTTACTATCTGATCCTTAAGCATCAAATAATAATGTCATACAATTATGTACTGTTCAGATCGTTTTAGTCTGTTAACTGGCAGGTATCCTTTACATTTCAATATTGACTTTGCTGACTTACATGTGCATATAAAAGACAAAAGTGACAATTAGTGTGAGTTAGTCTTATGAAAAGGGTTATTGGTTTTTAATCACAGTATGAAAAATCAAAGGTCAAGATCACTCTCAGGATTAAACATTTCGGTCCAGACAACTGTTTGATAGATTAAGATCGGATTTTGAAAGAATCATGTCTTTAATGATATTGAGTTGTCCACCAGGTTGAGTGAAACAAATAATCAGTCAGTCAGTCCCAGCATTTTAAATCACATCACATTTTTCTTAAAGCCACTACGAGTAACATGGCACGTTGGCGTCCCCTTTGGACAAAAGCGGTAGTATTTTTACGACGCCCGCTGTCGCAAAGCGCGTGCCAGGCGCGTGAGTGTGAACTGAGAAGGGAGCAATATAGTGCATGTCCGTGTGTTGAAAGTGTGAGGACTCTTTTCGGCTCCGTGAGAGTGGTTTTGACACTGCATCAACTGCCAGTCACTGCCACACACACCTGATTGCAATGAGTTGAGCAGTGTCACCTAACTACTCTCTCTCACGGAGCTGAAAGATTACGTGTCCGACCGTGTCCGACTCCTCACAGAAAGCGAATGAACGATAGACGGCAGTTAGTATGGATCACGATGAGGTAATGTGTTTATGTTGTTGTAAATAATTACTATTTCAGATAATGGTTATCTGATGATGGTGAAGCAAAGCAAACTTTGTGTTAGTACCAACCGCTCATTCATTTAGGAGTAAACACTGCAGTCTAGTTTCGCTCTCGTGAAATTGTATACACGTTGCTTGGCAACGCCCTCGTCCCCTGTAGCCTATATCACTCTCCCTTTTAGCTTTTCTTCATTGCATTCTCTTTTTTTTCTTTGATGGTTCAGCCCCGTTATCAGTCATTATGACAACAAATAACTGTATCAAACAAGGCTCACGCTCCCCTTCCCTCACCTGGAGGGATAGGCTTCTCAATTCACGTTGCAGCGCCACACTGAAATCTGCGACCAATACGGATATGTGACCATAGATCTTGCACGAGCGAACCGAAAATCGGACTGGCTGTGCGACCAGACCAAAAGGAGTAATAAAAACTATTTAAAAACGTCTTTCTTTGCACTGATGGTCTCATTTGCTGTTAAAGGTCATTTATGATTATCAGAGGAAACATGAGGCTGTTTAAAAGATATTTAAATGTTACTCGTAGCCGCTTTAATACAGAAGAAAAGTGTACTTTGCATGCAGCATATCCACCCCAGTCCAGTTTTTATCTCTCGACTCAGTTAATGCAAAGTAACTTGGGTCAGAGCGGCCATAAAAGCCAAAAATGCAGCCGGATGCATTTGTAAATCCTTAATCTTTTTCTGGCTTACTAAATAGCATGGAAATAAAGGTATTGGAACTGAGTCTGAGTTTATTGTGAGGAACAGCTGTGAAATATAAAACACCAAGAATGACAATGATTATTCGGGTTAAAATATTTCATGTTTTTAAACTGATAAAAACAGTCTAGTTGCAGCTGATATACAGTGTGTTTTGGGTATATTGTAACAGGGATAGGCCGTTTTCTGTGAACTATAAACTGTGGTACCAGGTGTCCTGACAGATACTTCAAGAATGCAGAAGTGGACAAAGAGAGGGTTTAAAAAACAGAGGTCAGAGGGAGCTTATAAATTATGATTAAGTCAAAAGGACTTATCATACAAGTACTGAAGGCCCACTGCAGCTTCAGGCACTGCTCATCAGGGAACAATTAAACATTTATTTGAAAAGTTCAGTCCAAATATTTGATGAAACAGATAGCTACACATCTATAAAATAAAAATAAAAAAGTACAGTGTGAAACCTTACAAAACACCTCCCTACGGTGGCCTTCAAAGGCAAACAGCTAGTGATTAAAGATGGCATCATCCACCACTGCCTAAAGTCTTTCAACAATAATAGGTGATGGTGAGGTGAATGTTATATTCATTCTATAGTACTTCTTCGTATTCCAACAGGTACATTTCTGGAAGAACTACACTACATATAAAAACTTGTGACACTGTTAAGTTTGTTTGTTCTGTGCTACTGTAAAAACATAGTGGTGCAACATGGCAGAGTGCCCTGCTCATATGTAGGAGGGTCGTTCTAGTAATTTTCTCTCAAGCGATTATCTTAGGCTCTGCACTCTCCCTGCTCACATCCTACCTCAAAGACTGCACTTACCTGGCAACCTTTTCCACTCCCAACTGGGGTCCCTCAGGGTTCCGTCCTGGGTCCCCTCTTTTTTGCCTGTACACCAAATCTCTTTAACGTTTTTCACTCACATGGCTCTTCCTACCACAGCTATGCAGACGACACCCAACTAATTCTCTTTTCCCACTGTCTGAAACACAGGTAGCAGCATGTATTGGTTTATATTAAGCATCAGAACACACAGGTTTGTATAGCTATATTGTGAGGACACTGACAATGCACTTCCTAGCCCCCAAATGCTTAAAACTAACCTTAAAACCAACTCTTAACCTCACAGCCCTTTGAGGAAGTGAGGTCAAATCAAACCAAATCAGTTTTATTTGTATAACCCAAAAACACAAATACATTTGTCTCAGTGGGCTTCACATTTCATACAATATGATATATGATACAATATGACACCCTGCCCTTACACCCTTAGCTCGGCTGAGAAAAAACTCCCAGTAAAAACCCTTTACCGGGAATAAAAAAAATTGAAGAAATCTCAGGGAGAGTCGACAGAGTAAGGGATCCCTCTCCCAGGACGGACATACTGCAATAGATGTCATAAGTAGAGAAAATCACGAAGGAATTTGATCATTGACCAGGTGATTACATGGTAATACTAAGTAAAGTGTGAATAGTGTGGATGCAGGAAGACTTCAGATGCTGCCAGAGGATCCACACCGTCTCGTCTCCACCAGGGAAAACTAAGGTTTCCATCGCCGGGATTACGCCGGGATCCCACGTCTCCAGGTGGCGTTCTTAACCACTGCAACATCTTTCGCGTTGATGGTCCATTCTCAGATGTTACCGGAGGGGGGACCAGATCCACACCGTCTCGTCACGACCAGGGAAAACTGGAAGAGGACAGACAGGCAACCAGTGAGCAAAGCAAAAATGAATTTAAAGATTGAACAAGCAAGCGAGTAGAAAGAGTACTATCCAGATGGACGGTGAATCAGTGCTGATGTGAGGCAATAGCAGGCGGGGAGCATCCGTTCCTAGGACAGCTGATTCCGCACAGAACTCGTGTCAGTCGAGTAGCATGGAGAGTGCTTGGTAGACAGAGGGAGAGAACCCCCGGGGCAACGCTCAGCCAATCATGGAAGATAGACAGAGGAGAACAAATGTCAGAGAAATGGTATCAGTTATGCAATTAGCGTCGGCAGGACAATTTTTCAGTGGGAGGATAACCGGTACTCAGGCCCAGACAAACCGAGACAGCTCCTCAGGCTGTTAATAATAACGCTATAACAATGTTAAACAATATGAACACAATTAACATTAAATTACACTCTACCGTTCCCCACCGACACACAATCGGCGCCAGCCCCCCAGACCCAGAGCCTGCCCCCCAGCACCCCGCCCCCAGAGAGCACGCCCCAGTGCGGCACTAGTCCCGAGGAGGACCGGGGCCATAGATAGAGAATAGAGTATTGAATAGGGAAATAGCCAAATGCACCGCTGCCACGAGGAGCAACCACAGCCGAAACCCCCGGAGGGGCAGCCCGTACAGCCCACTCGGGCCCGCCGGACCGGCCATGCCCAGCCCATGAGGCAAGGCCAGAGGCGCCAAGCACAAAGGGCGCAACGCATCCGCCGCCGCCATCGGCACACCCAGAGCTAGGACCGGCCGGAGGAGCACCGAGGCCGGGCAGCGAAACACAGACGCCAACAGCGACGCCACAGAGCGGACCGCCAGGCAGGGATAAATGATTAAAACAGTTTAAAAACAGTTAAAACGCAAATTGCATAGATTGCTTCTATCCGCCCCATGACAATCTATTATCTCCCGAGGCGGTCAAAAGCAACCCGCGTCAAACGATTAAAAACATCGCAGTGCCCATCTACCAGTGCAACAATTACACAATCTGCACCCGATGCCCCATTTCCACCCCACCCAACGGTCCAGTCAGGCAATAGCACGGCGCCACTGCAGACGCCTGAGCACGCACGCCGACACCACCACCCCCCCGGCCACCCCCAGCCCAGAGCACACCAATGACAGCGGCAGGCAGCGCCGCCGCCCCAGTGCCCCACCCCCAGCCCCGTCAGCCGACATGACCACCCAGCCAAGCCCCGGAGGCCGCCTCGACCGCCTGTCCGGAGGCAAGGCATGGTCCCACCCCCCAGCAGCAGTGCCCACGGTCAGACGCCAATTTGCCCCAGCCCGAGCGGCCAGGGCAGCCCACCGGAACAGCCCAAGACCGGCACCTACCCCAGAGCAAACTGCCCCCCAGCAGAGGCCAGAGAACAGACCCCAGACAGGGTGACCCGCCACCGACCCCGCGCCAGCAGAGAGGTGGATGAGCGCTAACCAAAGGTTAATTCAAAGAGATAAGTCTTAAGTTTAGATTTGAACACCTTGATAGACTCAGATTGTCTGATCTCTATCGGAGTGTGTTCCATAACGAAGGAGCTCGATACGAGAAAGCCCTGCTGCCGGCAGCTTTCTTAACTCTGGGGACAGACAGGAGCTCTGCAGTCGTAGACCGTAGTGCCCGTGAAGGGGCATATCGCGCAACTAGGTCAGACAAATATGAAGGTGCAAGCCCATTTAATGCCTTATAGGTCAATAGCAGCACAAAGTCGGATCTGACATTGTTTGTTTGTTTGTAACCTTTATTTAACCTCGAAAGATCAATTGAGGGGTGACCCTCTTTTACAATGACGTCGAGTACATGAACCGGAAGCCAGTGGAGCGACGCAAGAACGGGGGTGATGTGGTCGTATTTTCTAGTTCTGGTCAAAAGCCTTGCCGCAGCATTTTGTACCTTTTGTAAGCTTTGAGTACTTGCCCTGGGCAACCCAGACAGTAGTACGTTACAATAGTCAAGCCGAGAAGATACGAAGGCGTGTATTAATATTTCCGCATCAGCCATGGACAGACTGGATCGTATTTTTGATATATTCCGTAAGTGAAAAAACGCAGTTTTGGTAATCTCATTGACGTGTTGATCAAAGGACAGGTTGGAGTCGAACTTAACACCAAGATTTCTTGCCGTTAAGCTTTGAGAGATAACGCAATTGTCGGAATTAATTGTCAGTTGCTCAAGCTGATTTCTAACGTGTGCGGGACCGATTAATAACAATTCAGTTTTTTCTGAATTTAACCCATTGATGACGGCTGCTGCCCGATGCCACATTGGCTCTCCTGCCTGATGCTGCGTCGCGCAGCATTATTATTGTGTGCCCCCCTCCCCACTTCCCCACTAGTCTGTACTCACACTGCTCCTATTGCTGACAGCTGTCTGTCAATGGCGGATGGTAAGGAGAAGGGAGAGACTGCTCCGACTCCGCTACGAGTGAAGCCGGTGATTCAAGAGACTGTTGACGGTACTATTATTGTTGAGGATGAGTTCCTCAACTTTCTTGTGATAAAGAACCGAACCATGTGTCAAGATGAGCTTGTTTTGCTTGCATCGAACCATTTTGACTCACGGTGGATCGAGTCGTCAAGGAAAGCTCTGTTTGACCTCTGTCCCAACACCAAGCAACGCTACGTGGCCCATAAGGGCAACCAGAAGGATGTAAACAACATCAAGAGCTGCTTAAAAATCATAAATGAGTGTGGGGAGAACATACCTCATTTTGTGTCTCACTTCCTGGATGAGCTGCCACCGGTAACTTTTGACAATTTGGATGTATCCAACCTGCTCCGAAGAATGGAGCAACTGCATAGCGAGGTATGCGTGTTGAGGCAGGCTGTTAAACTACAAGCTGATGTTGGAGAGGATTTACGGGCCATCACCGAACATATGGATCGCAGGATTGCGACGATGGAACAACCCAGACCTACGGTGCTACATGGTGGGAAGAAGCTTGATGTTGCTTTGCCTAAAAACGGGACCTCGGCTGCTAGTGTGTCCACGGATCCTGGGGCTGATGCGAGGCCCAGGGAGGCCGGTGTGTCTGGTGGGTCTATGCAGCACACTGCTCCTGCCTGGGGCGACGAGATGACCTCGCGTTCGGAGGCATGTGGTGTTGGTATGGATATCGAGTCTGCTGCTGATGTGGACGATCTGGACCCCAAAGGTACTGTTCCTTTTTCTGATTCTCCTAAATGGAGCCTGGTTGTAAAGCAAGGCCGACCGATGACAACTGAAAGTAATTCCATGCAGTCCAATCAGAAGCGCAGAGAGCGTGTAAAATACGAGCGCAGGAGAAAACCGGTGCCTATCTATGGCACTGGCACGGAGAGTAACATAAAGGCAGTTCGGACAAAACTTGTCAATATCTTTGCCACGAAATTCCTGCCTGATCTGGATGCTGGGGCGCTTGAGCAATACCTTCGGGATAAACTTGGCCGGGTTGTCCAATGTAACCGTATTGTCACTGGGAACGCCAGATATAGTTCATTTAAAGTCAGTATTGAGTGCGAGGAGGTTGCAGAAGCGTATAACCCTGAGATTTGGCCAGTAGGGTCCCTGGTGCGGCGCTATTATGAACCAAAGAAGACGGCCCATAAAGGGCCAGCTATCTCAGCATGCAATGTTGACAGCTCGTCTGGAGTAGTAGAGCCTGTACAGTCAACCTAGCGTATGCGCGTTGTCCATTTTATGGCACAAAAAGCTGGACTCTGTATTGAGTGTTGTCAGAACAGATGTAGATTGGTGCATTGCTGTTCAGTTAAAAATGGGAAGCAAATGCATAACTATCCTCAATGTGTATACCCCATATGAATGTTCACAGAATGAGGATTTGTACTTGAGTAGGCTTGCTTATATAAGCTCCTTTCTGCATGAACACCAGTCTACATCGGTGTGTGTGGTAGGTGATATGAATGCTGACCTGTCTGATAGGCAGTCTGTATTTGCAAAGCATATGCTACAGTTCTGTGAGGACAATAATTTAATATTATCCAGCCAGCTATTACTGCCATCGAATAGCTATACGCATATAAGTGAAGCATGGCACACAACATCATGGCTAGACCATTGCATCACCACGTCAGATGCACATGCTACTCTGAAAACTATGGAAATACTCTATGAATATTCAGTGGCGGATCATGTGCCGCTATTAATAGAGTTGGATACAGCTTGTCTCCCAGAGCTAACACACACAATGCATGAGGACAGACTTAAATTAGACTGGTGTAAGCTTTCAAAAGAAGACTTCATGACCTATTACCTAAGAACTGATGAAGCTTTGGGTAAAATTGATCTTCCTAGACATGCTATTATGTGCACAAATGTTGACTGTAATGATGCTTCCCATCGCAAGGACCTGTGTGCGCTGTATGATGGTGTTATTGATACAATTTATAAGAGCAGCCAGTCATTCCTTACATGTATGAGGTCAAAAAACATCAAGCCTGGCTGGAACAGGCATGTAGCAGCACATCATGCTGAGGCCAAACAAGCCTATAAAGCATGGGTGCAAGCAGGTAGGCCCAGAGCTGGGTCAGTCCTGGACTACAAGAAGCTCACAAATGCAAGGTACAAATATGCCATTCGCTACGTTGTTAAAGGTGAACACAATATGAGGGCTGACTCGATGGCTGAACATCTGTCTTCTAATAATGTTATGGACTTTTGGAAGGAAGTACGAGCTCTAAACAGAGTCAATACCATCTTGCCCAGTGTTGTGGACGGAGTGTCTGGGATGGATAACATAGCAGAGCTGTGGGGCCAACATTACTCTGCTCTTTTTAACAGTGTTAAAAGTGATCCATTTAAAGTGGAGAGTGCTGGCAATAATGTCATGATCACCCCTATTGATATTCATCAAGCCATAGCCCACCTGGCTGACAATAAGTCTACTGGCTCTGACCGTATCTCAGCTGAACATCTCAAGTATGCGAGTCCGAAAACAGCAGTACTACTTGCCATGTGTTTCTCAGGGTTCATGGCACATGGTTTTTTACCAGACTCTCTCCTTTCTGTTACCCTGGTGCCTGTCATAAAAGACAAAGCAGGTGGAATTGGGAGCCGGGACAACTATAGGCCTATTGCCTTGGCTAGTGTAGTGTCTAAAGTCTTGGAGAGGGTTCTACTTGATCGCCTAGGTCCCTTTCTTTGCACAACTGAAAACCAATTCGGCTTCAAATCTAAATTAGGAACTGATGTTTGTATCTATGGCCTGAAGGAGACTGCACAGATGTATTTAGGAAAAAACTCCTCAATACTAATTGGCTTTCTTGATGCATCCAAAGCATTTGACAGAGTGAACCATTTCAAGCTTTTTAATAAGTTGAGTCAAAGAGGAGCCCCGGGAACTATTGTACGACTTCTGGTATATTGGTACTCCAATCAAAGGATGCAGGTGCAGTGGGGAAATACAACCTCAGCCTCTTTTGGAGTGAGTAATGGAGTGCGACAGGGTGGGCTTTTGTCACCTGCTCTGTTTAATCTCTATATGGATGAGTTGTCTGTTCAACTGAACATGAGGAAAACTGGGTGTGTTGTTGGCAAAATGCTGATTAATCATTTTATGTATGCTGATGATTTAGCTATATTGTCTCCCAGCAGTGCTGGATTTCAACAACTGCTAAATGTATGCTCTGATTATGGTTTACAATACGATGTAAATTTCAACCCAAAAAAGAGTGCTGTTTTAATATGTCGTACTACAGAGGATAAACATTTGTGCTTTCCTGATTTTTATTTGTCTGGCCAGAAGTTAAATGCAAGTTGTAAAACCAAATATCTGGGGCATTTTATCACAGATCAGCTGAGGGATGATGATGATATTTATCGCCAGCGTCGCATGCTTTATGCCCAAGCAAATACTCTGGCTAGAAAATTTCATATGTGCTCTGATGTTGTTAAAATCAAACTGTTTAAAACCTATTGTACTCCCTTGTATACCGCTTCATTGTGGTGTAAGTACAAGAGAGCAAGTTTACAGAAACTTCGAGTGGCCTATAACGATGCCATGAGGATCCTGTTAAAAAAGCCCAGATCTACTAGTGCCAGTCAATTGTTCTGCAGTATTAATGTTTACACCTTTGAAGCTCTCTTGAGACACATAATGTACAGATTTATTCTCCGCCTAAACGATTGCAAGAACAGTCTTGTGCAGATGCTGGTGAATCCTGCATGTAGTTGTGTGCGATACCAGTCTTCCTTATGGAAGTTCTGGTACAAATCTCTGTTGTGATGTCTCTTTTTTTATATATATTCTTGTGTTTATGTCTTTATTTATTGTGTGTGTTGTATATGGACCATGAGTCTGCCAATAAAGATGATGATGATGATGATTACTTTATCTAATTTTCATGGCATTCCCAGCATAGAATGCACTGTCATTGGTTCAAATACACGAGGTGGGTTTTGTTGATTTTTTTAAGACCAGGTGACCACCCAAAAGTTGTGTGGTTTGCCGAAAATCATGTCAATCAAAAAAATAAAAAATAAAAAAATAAAACAAAATAATAAAAAAAATACGCCAGCTATGTCGGCGACAGAACAGTTAGTGGCGTTTGGTGCGCAGAATCAAGGTCTACTATAGACTGACGAAAATCACACAACACATTGCATCTATTTATTAACAATATTTAATAATTTTCTAATTCATCTAATTTTGACGATTTTTAGAAATATTTGTTGGTCTGTAAGCGCTAAGGGAGCATGTTTAAATAAAACCTGTGAACCTTAACTTTTAAATGTATTTTATTTCATGTTTCTATGTGCTACACAGGCTTAGATATTAAGGTTTTGGTTGAGTTGACAATTTGTACTATTTTTTCAGAAAACCCTCAGGCATTAAGGACATGCATCCTAGATTGCCATAGTCATCAATGGGTTAAGAGCAGAAAGTTTTGCGACATCCAGCTTTTAACAGCGGATAGGCAGGCCTCTAAATTAGCGATTTGAGTAACATCATTAACTTTGACCGGGACATAGAGCTGAGTATCATTCGCATAGCAATGAAAATTGACCCCGAAGCTACGAATAATTTGACCAATCGGAGAAATATACAAAGAGAAAAGCAGAGGTCCAAGAACAGATCCTTGAGGTACTCCGTATTTCACGTCAGTGAATATGGATGTACTGTTGTTGTAGGAGACGCACTGAGTTCTACCGGATAGGTATGATTTCAGCCAATTGTGGGCCGGCCCTGTAAAGCCAAACAGGTTTTCCAGCCGATCCAGGAGTATGTCATGGTCGATGGTGTCAAACGCTGCACTGAGGTCCAACAATAGAAGCACCGAGGCCGTATTGGAGTCCATCATCAACAGAGTATCATTAACTACACTCAACAAAAATATAAACGCAACACTTTTGTTTTTGCTCCCATTTTTCATGAGATGGACTTAAAGATCTAAAATTCATTCCAGATACACAATATTACCATTTCTCTCAAACATTGTTCACAAATCTGTCTAAATGTGTGATAGTGAGCACTTCTGCTTTGCTGAGATAATCCATCCCACCTCACAGGTGTGCCACATCAAGATGCTGATCTGACATCATGATTAGTGCACAGGTGTGCCTTAGACTGTCCACAATGAAAGGCCACTCTGAAATGTGCATTTTTTTTGCTTTATTGGGGGCCTGGGGACTCAGAACCAGTCAGTATCTGGTGTGACCACCATTTGCCTCATGCAGTGCAACATCTTCTTCGCATAGAGTTTATCAGATTGTCAATTGTGGCCTGTGGAATGTTGGTCCACTCCTCTTCAATGGCTGTGCGAAGTTGCTGGATATTAGTGGGAAGTGGTGCACGCTGTCGTATACGCCGGTCAAGCACATCCCAAACATGCTCAATGGGTGACATGTCCGGTGAGTATGCTGGCCATGCAAGAACTGGGACATTTTCAGCTTCCAAGAATTGTGTACAGATCCTTGCAACATGGGGCCGTGCATTATCTTGCTGAAACGTGAGGTGATGTTCATGGATGTATGGCACAACAATGGGCCTCAGGATCTCATCACGGTATCTCTGTGCATTCAAAATGCCATCAATTAAATGCACCTGTGTTCCTCGTCCATAACAGATGCCTGCCCATACCATAACCCCACCACCACCATGGGCCACTCGATCCACAACATTGACATCAGCAAAGCGCTCACCCACACGACGCCACACACACACTGTCTGCCATCTGCCCTGAACAATGTAAACTGAGATTCATCCGTGAAGAGAACACCTCTCCAACGTGCCAGACGCCATCGAATGTGAGCATTTGCCCACTCAAGTCTGTTACGGCGACGAGCTGGAGTCAGGTCAAGACCCCAACGAGGACGACGAGCATGCAGTTGAGCTTCCCTGAGACGGTTTCTGACAGTTTGTGCAGAAATTGTTTGCTTATGCAAACCAATTGTTTCAGCAGCTGTCTCAGTGGCTGGTCTCAGACGATCTTGGAGGTGAACCTGCTGGATGTGGAGGTCCTGGGCTGGTGTGGTTACACGTGGTCTGCGGTTGTGAGGCCGGTTGGATGTACTGCCATATTCTCTGAAACGCCTTTGGAGACGGCTTATGGTGGAGAAATGAACATTCAATGCACGAGCAACAGATCTGGTTGACATTCCTGCTGTCAGCATGCCAATTGCACGCTCCCTCAATGCTTGTGGCATCTGTGGCATTTTGCTGTGAGACAAAACTGCACATTTCAGGGTGGCCTTTTATTGTGGACAGTCTAAGGCAAACCTGTGCACTAATCATGATGTCAGATCAGCATCTTGATGTGGCACACCTGTGAGGTGGGATGGATTATCTCAGCAAAGCAGAAGTGCTCACTATCACACATTTAGACAGATTTGTGAAAAATGTTTGAGAGAAATGGTAATATTGTGTATCTGGAATGAATTTTAGATCTTTAAGTCCATCTCATGAAAAATGGGAGCAAAAACAAAAGTGTTGCGTTTATATTTTTGTTGAGTGTACTTTAGTGAGCGCGGTTTCAGTCGAGTGACGTGCCCTAAAGGCAGACTGAAACGGTTCAAAAAGTTGATTACTAGTCAAGTGATCCGAGAGCTGTTGCGCCACTACACGTTCTAATATTTTGGATAAAAAAGGCAAATTTGACACTGGGCGATAATTACTCAGATCATCAGGATCCAAATTGGGTTTCTTGAGAAGGGGTTTCACCACAGCAGGTCCACACATAAGGTCCTCCCTCTCGAGTTCCAAAACTCAAATTGGTCCTCACAAAAATAGGCATACAAGTATGCAAATACACAGTTCAAATAAGGCAACAAGACTCCAAGGCATTAAGAATATAAAATCTCTGCCAACACTTTAGTCTTGTAACTGAAACCATGAAACAGGATGAAGACATTACATTGAGAAGAAATGTAATGGTACATTACATTAGAAAGTATTGGTGCTGCTGACAGAGCACAGAAGTCATGCACATTATTTGTATCAGTCTTTATAAACTTCAAAACAAACTCATTATATTAATGAGGCAGTGATTGACTCATGCTTGCCTCAGTCCTTACCATTTTCTGTATTTTCCACCACCACTTCCTTTGTACTACTTTATTTGTTGGTGGCCTGGCCTCTGCAAAGGGCTGTTCCATAAAGGAAGCTCAAAAAAGAGGAGCTTATGCTCTAGTCAAACACTTGACTTACTCAAATGAACCTAACAAATCAGTTGAGGCTAAAGCAGTTCCATAAAGGTCAACTGAAGCTCTGACACCAATTTGAAGCAGGTTCACCAAGTTAGCTAATTGCATGTGCACACTGGTCTTCAGCCGCCCAACAAGTTGGACATGGGATGAACTCCACACACCCTGGCCCAACAAGTACCAGTGTGGTGGAGTTTTTCCTAACATGCCTTGAAACTTTGTGTTCTTAGGGACTTAAATGTGTTCAAAGTCACCTAAATGTTGCCTATTATGTAGGATACTAAATTGGGTAAATGTTCTCACAAGTGTATTCTATGGTAGATTAGTTTTTGTAGTGAATACTTTTTGCATCATATGTTAGACTAGTGGCACATTTAGTTACCTTTTGCCTATGTGTAGAAGACATGTGGTTAATTGTACTTACAGCGCAGCTACATAAAAATGTTCCTCTTTACTTATGTTATAAGTATCTATATCCTGCTAAAAATTAGAATATCATGGAAAAGTTCATTCAAAAAGTGAAACTTTCATATATTCTAGATTAATCTAATAAAAATATTACATAAAACCAATAAAAAATTATTTATAACGCAAAAATGTCAATCTGAAAAGTATGTTCATAGATTTATTTCACTTGTGTAATACAACTAGTTTCTAGAATATGAAGTTTCACCTTTTTAATTAAATAACGAAAAAAGATTGAGATGCACGTGTAAAAAAATGCATACAAAAAAAAAAGTTTACTTTTTGATCCAGTGACTTATTAAAACAAAAAAAAATTGGTTAAGTAATAACCAGGTCTTACAACTGTGGTCTCAGACTTGATCAAACTGTTGAGCATTTTTAGATTTTTTTTATTTGTGTTGCAAGTGCTCTACAAGGATTCAATTTAAATCATTACTGTTTCCAAAAGAATACAATAAATAAAAGTCTCTTTTCAACTGAAACATCTAATATGGAAAATTACATCAAATTCATCATTTAATATCTCTACACATGTATACAAGATGCATTTCTTTTTTTAGAACAACACAACAAAAAAAAAAACTTTCATGGCTTATGTTAATGGCCATGCATGACAACTTCCTTAATAGTTATCATCATCATAATGAAAATATAGATTTAGCTGTACAATTATAAATTACTATACAATCAACCTGGTCACCAATATCTGATCCTACACATTCATCTCGGTAAGTGATTTTCTTAAACGTTTTCCTGAATGTAACCAGCGTTAACTGAGATTTGGAAACTGTAAATGTAGAGTGTTTAGACAGAAGCTACAAAAGTAAATCTGCTCCATCTGCAAGTTATTGTGACTAACTTAGTATATGGAAGGCTCATCACAATGGAAAAACTTGTTTTGTAGGGTTAAGAAAATGGTACAACTAGCACTGACGTAGAGAGACCAAAGGCAGGAAGGTAAAAACAATATAAGATAAAGGAAATAAATGGTAACAGTTCAAGTGTGCAAAAATGTGAGGGAGGGGGAAAATAATAAGTCTTTTAAAGACAGGTAGCATATATTTACATAGCTGCTGCTATAATAAACACTAAGGAGTTTGTCAGGTCTGGTCTGCCGCTCCTCTCAATTAAGTGCTCACCACAACCTGTACATTAGCACAACGTCTCATTAGCTTCCGTCCGCCTTAAGATGGAAGAGCCAGGAACCCAGTTGCAGACCTAAATGAAGATATTTGGTTGGATATTTGGGTCCACTTCCACAAAATATAAATGTTTAATTTGGTTGTGAAGATGTCTGCCACTTGTATGAACTTATAGACTTACTCTATGTTGCTTTTCAGCTGATGCACTGTGCGCTTGTCCAGGTAACGGCAGAAAAGAGTGAGCAGGTTCGAGGGCAAGAGTAGCGGCTCAACCAGCGAACACTGGGACAGCTGTCCCGCCACCTGGAATATTGCGTCAGTCCTGCAAGATGATGGGAAAGCTAATGTCAAAATCTCATCAGGATATTAAAACGTATCACCCATCATGGAATATTAGCCTTAAAATCCCCACCAGGTCTCAAAGTCACCGATACTTGGCTCTAGAGGAACACCTGAAGACAGCAGCTTCTCTCCTTGGGACAGGAGAGCATACAGTAACGACAGACCAAACTGAAAAGAAAAACAAATTAAAATGTTAAAAAAAAAGAAGTCTCATACAAAAATAAAGCCAAGCAGAAAAAGAAAGCACAGACCTTGTTCTGACAGGCCAGTGTGAGGGATTTGTATGTTGTCAGAGACTCAGATGATGTCAGATCTTTGAGGACTCCAATTAGCTGACTGAATGTCAGGCCTCCAATCACATTTCGAAGAGGTGGGTATAGCACTGGAAGGGCCTAAAAAGAGGACAATCAGATTCATCCCACTAATTTTACAATACCATAACGTGCATTTATCTCCTTTATCACTGCACCACACAACAAGGATTACGGCATGGAAGTTCATTCTTGACCTTTTGGACAGTGTGTGGCCAAATTATCTAAACTTAAAAAGAATAAATAGTTTCAACCACAACTCACATTGGTTTAGTGAATGAAGCTGGGTTAAGTAGACCTTAGATTTTGTGTTACAAATATAAAAGGAAATTTGCATAGACACAGCAAAGAAAAAACCTAAGTGCCCTACCTCTTCTGAGTCTTTGCTCATCAGCATAGGAAGGTTTGAAGTCACAATGCCCAAGATTTTCAGAGCAGTATCTTGTTTCAGGAACGGAAGCAGACGGGCGAGTAGCCTTTTGCCTTTTGAGACCAGCAGGAAAGGAAGGAACTCCCCTCCTGAATCTCTGCATCAGAGCATTTGGGAAAAGTTGTATATCCATCAAAATGTTGGTTAACTTGAAGGGTAAAGCGTCATTAAGGAAAGCTGGAATCTATTTAATTTTTCTACAAGAACTTTAAAGACAGAATGCATGACTTCTTGTTAGTGGCAGGGTGTTTGTGTGACTCACTGTGGATCGTGGCGTTGTAGCTGGGAGTAGATGTGCTCCACTTTCCTTTGAGTGTTTTCTATCAGCCTTCTTTCTTCTGCTTCAGACAAGACTGTGCTTTTCACCCTCTCTGTCTCCTCCACCTCCAACAGAACCAAGAACAACTACAGGACAGAACAGGTGTTACTGAGCGTTGGAGTTAAAAAACTAAAAAGACATTTCACTGCATCCAAAAAGTACCTTTTCTATTTTACTGAGGACCTCTAACCGCTGTTTTCTGACGTCTTTTTGTTCCTGCAATGTAGGAAAAGGTCTCAGTTTGAGGGAAGGCAGATATCTATACTTCTAAGATACCTGAAGTTGTCTCCAATGCATAGTCACCTCATGTGGTCCCTGAGCTTTGGCTGCGTGGACTGCACTGATGGCACGACGTGGAGAGTAACATGTGGAGACAGCAACTTGACCCAGAGAGCCTTCAATGTGAACCACTAGAAGAGAAACAGTTTTACAGATGTAGAGTAACATGTACAGCACAGCACATTCTCTACAAGCTTTGGTAGATATATCTGTTTACATTTAACACAACAACGTTGGCTTGGTTTCATGAATGGAGTGGGGGCACAATAGGTGAAAACTATTCATTTGACTTGAATAAATGGTAATAATTGAAGATGACTCATGAATACCAATATTTTTAACAACTCATCTGCACAGTGGTGGCTGGACAGTCACAGAAAAATGTTCAGACGAATAAGAAACAATTAAGTAAGGGGGATCAAAGTAGGATTTCCAAATCACTGGTAAAAATTATGTCCTTCCTTTTACAACAGCAGCAATTGCCATGTTACAGTGTATGGCTGGAACCATTGTAGGCAACAGTAGGTGCCAAATAAGGATGTAAAATAGCATGAAAAGGTGACGAGAAAAACCTGGTGCATATGTGTCAGTTTTCAGGATGTACGGTGTGGTTAACTTGGGTGGCTCCCTCTTGCCCCTGATGCCCAGCTCTTCCTCTGCCATCTTAGCTTCTATTCGCCGATAGTACTCCTTTGACAAAGTTAAAAGTTAACCATTAAATGCTCAGTTACTCAAAGTAGATTTCTCAAACTGAAAATACTAAAAAGGATCAAAGGTTTGGCTCAATGTGCCAATGTATGATGTGGACACAAGAACATATACACTCTTCCGCCACTTTATTAGGTACAGCAGTTCATTTTCTTGTTAACTCGTATACCTTATCAGCCAATCACATGGCAGCAACTCAATGCATTTACCGTAGGCATGTAGACCTGGACAACTTATTTAAGTTAAAAACAAGCATCAGAATGGGGAAGAAAGGGGGTTTAAGTGACTTGAAACATGGCAATGTTGATGGTGCGAGAAGGGCTGGTCTGAGTATTTCAGAAACTGCTGATCTACTGGGATTTTCACGCACAACCATCTTTAGGGTTTACAGAGACGGGTCCGAAAAAGAAAAAAATATCCAGTGAGCAGCATTTGTGTGGACGAAAATGCCTTGTTGATGTCAGAGGAGTATAATTGTTCAAGAGGATAGAAAGGCAACAGTAACTAAAATATTCACTCGTTACAACCAGGGTATGCAGAATACCATCTCTGAACGCAAAACACGACCAACCTTGAAGCAGATGGACTACAGCAGCAGAAGACTCCACCGGGTGCCACTCCTGTCAGCTAGGAACAGGAAACTGAGGCTACAATTTGCACAGGCTCACCAAAATTGGACAATAAAAGATTGGAAAAGTCTTGCCTGGTCTGATGAGTCTCGATTTCAGTTGCGAAAGTCAGATGGTAGGGTCAGAATGTGGCGTAAACAACATGAAAGCATGGCTCCATCCTGCCTTGCACCATCAACCAGGCCACGTTAAGTCTTAAATCCCCTTTCTTCTCCATTCTGATGCACAAGACATGTTTTAACTTCAGCATGTTGTCTTGACCACGTCTACATGACATTGAGTTACGGCCATGTGATGGAAGAATAGCTTTTTGTTTTTATAAGCAATTGAACAGGTGTACCTAATAAAGTGGCCGGTGAGTGTATGTCCTACCTGGTAATAGTAGTCCTCAAGGTATGGATTTTCACTTTGCAGCTGAATCATCTGTAGCTTTGTGATCCACTCCTTCTCTTTGCCAGTCATGAGATTACAGTAAGGATCCCAGGCCACTGTCTTTCTAAAAACAGGTCATAGTTTCTTTAAATGAGCCAATTCCTTTATCTTAACATACTGAATATGACTTTAGAACTTTTAAAGTGTAGCACCAACCTTTGGAATATATTTTGTTTTTGACTGAGTACTCGTTTATGTTGGGGGTGGAGCTGGGTGACAGGACCAGGGTTCCTGTGGTTCAGACAACTTCATCATACTTAAAACCACCACAATGCATTCAACACTTCAGTTCTCGTGAAGAGGTGACGCTGCGCTCAGTTACATGTAAATAGTTAATTATAAAAATGCCCATTTAGTCATTATCTTTTTAATGTTTGTTATTTTTTTGAAATAAATATATATATATATTATTCTATCACTCTTGGTTCATGCCATTTTTTTTTTTATTTTAGCTCACTGTTAATATTTATTCTAGAATAACGGTCCATATCTAAGTTCAGCTGTGTATTTTTTGGAATGCACAACTGCATCTCCAGAAGGTTCGGTTATCGGTTTCTAAGATTACCTTGTAAAACAATTAATGCGATGGATTGAATGAAATATATGAATTGACAGGTCGATTAAGTTTTATATACTCAGAGTCAAACAGAACTGCCAAGTCATAAATATCCTCGATACTCCAAGTTTGCTGACAAATGCGAGGCCACACATCAAACATTGCTGTGAAACACGAGATCGTCACACACCTAAAATGCCGCTCTGAATTAGAGGAGGGGCTGTAGAAGGGGGATGGCCTTGGGGAGTTTGCACCGAAGCGAAGCTGCATCATTTTAGGAGCCAGAGACTGAGGAGTGGAGGGGCAAGGCCGGTTTGAGGGAAACATGAATCCCCCTGTCTGACACAGATCAAAACAATGTCATCAATCTGACAGAAAAAAGTAGATTTACAGAATTTTCATCAGGTCTGGTTTAGTATGGAATAAACCTGATTGTAATGTTGCCGAGGGGTTAGTGGTTGGCGTGCGTAGATGGGTGATCCTGGCTCCATGGACGCATGTGTCTGCAAGAGAAAAGGCTCTAGTGAGGAATTTGACAGGTCAGACCTGACAATGCGTTTGTTAAAAGGAATGGTTTGACATAATCGGAATTGCATTATTTAATTTCTTGCAGATATTCAGACGAGAAGATGGATACCACTCATAATAATATGTAGATGGGAGTCAGCAGCTGGATATCTTAGCACAAAGACTGGAAAAAAAATGCACACTCCAGCATCTTATTAAATCTAACAGACTTGAGTGGTATCGATCTAATCCAAAGAAAAGAAAGATGGAAAAAAGTCCAACATTTTGAACCATTCTTTTAAAAATATACTATTGTCTGGCAAAATGTGTTCTCCACCTCAGAGTGGCCTCTTTGGCCAAACTGTCGGCTGCAGTAGGATCCGCGTGGTTCACCTCGCCTGCCCCTGAAAGGAGAGACAGGATATGGCAAATCCAGGTAGTTGGTGGTTGGGTGTTGACCTCTGCCTCTGTGACCATCAATCACACACACTACAGCATGGTCCTACAAAACAGAATAAATAGTTAATAATAATCTGTCATACAGATTATAATATGTCCTCCGTCATGATCGTAACCTGGAGTATTGATTCCGTGACCCTTCTAGTCTTTCTGCAGGATGGTTCCATATACTAAAAAGGGAAAAAATAAAAACTTTAGCTGTACAAACAAAACATGCAATTAAAAATAAAAAAAATAAAAGTCTTTGAGACTTGGCTCTTACATCATCATTAAAGGTATTCCTGTACATGGTATTCCCACAGTCCACTATGGCACTGTCGAGACTCTTAATCAAAAACAGATAAATATGAGTTTAGATGTCAATTCCCAAAATGGAGGCACTAATAAATTAATAATTCTCTATCACCTTGATGCTTGGTCGGCCCTCCACCATCCTCATCACAGCTGGGTCTTCAAACATCTGTCCCCTACCCAGCCCCCCTCCCCTCTGTCCCCTGCCAGGCTGCCCTCGGGGCGCCCGGGGCAGATACTGTGGCCTGTGTCTGGGAGGGGAGGGGGAGCTGTGGCAGGACGGTGGTTTTGTGTCTGCTGGGACGGGAGGGGGAGTCTGTGGTGGAGGCGGCGGAGATGGTAGCGCCGGCTCTCCAAACTGAAGGAGATCGCTGCCGGGATCCTCTGTGGTTTTGTGTTCATCAAGATCTACGATACAGATAAATGTAGAAAAACCGACTGATGGTCGCCTTCACACTTTAACACTGGAAATTACACCAAATTTTATTCTTTGGGAAAATAAAAGGTTAAGTTGTTGTGCTTAAGAAATATAAATTAGAATTTAAAGTCCCTTCATGTCATCAAAAGTATGTGTTTCTAAAGTGTTAGTTCATATTTTTAAATATTGTGCTCGTGATGTGGTGATTAGAGTGCCTCCCTGTCCCTAGCCCTCGAAGCAGACCCTGTTCGAATCTGACCCGTGGTTGGTTCTCTGCATGTCATTTCCCTCTCTACCCCACTTCGTCTCTGTCTCTGCACTATAAATAAAGCATTAAAAATGCCATGAATTTAATCTTTTAATATAAAGAGCATTAGCGGTGCCCATAGATGGAGTTGTGTTACCTTTGGAAACAGCCATGACCTCCACATTTTGTTTTCTAAAAAGGTTTTACAGTGTATGAACAGAGTTTGGCTCCAGACACTGACAGGATAGCATGTATAAAGATACTAGACAATTGGAGAAAACAAAGAGAAACACATATACACACCGATTCCAAACGTCTCGTCATTGTAGACGTTTATCTCCTCATCCTCCTCGGCCATGTCCTGCAGGAGCCCACAGTCCATTGTGGTCCCACCCTCTCCATCACTCCACTCATCCCCATTCTCAGGCCACTGAGGCGGGGACACCTCTTCAGCGTCCTTGGTGGATGGAGAGACAATTAGGGGGACAATTTAAAAAAAAACATGATTAAATAGAAGCAACTGAGAAGTTTATAAATAACTACAGGAAATGGTCACTTGGGGTGGGGGAAGGGGGGGGCGGGGGTCTCGGTTTTCACTCATTAAAATGTCTTATCTTTTTAATGACATTTACAGAGTTTCTGCAGTTCATTTTAAGACTTAATTTCTTTATGTATGCAATTCGAGACCTTGTCCACGTCCATACCCGCACACATGTTTAGGAATATAAAAGGAAAATTGGAGTCAGCTGAATAACTTTGGTTCCATGTTGGTTGTTACAGCGTGATACATAGCTTAAGCTAACACATTTTCTCTCTCCCAAAATCACAGAGCAATGCAACATTATTAAAGTAACAAGACATTTCAAAATCCTATAAAATACATTTTTAGACTTTTTAGGGCCTTCAGATTGGATTTCAAACTGGTTTAGGACCGCGGAAACTTTGCATTTTACAATTTAGTATACAATGAATAACCCGATTAGTTTGCTAGGGCGCTGTATAGCCTGCGCCCCATACTGAGACTGCAGGCCACTCGCTACAAAAATATTTACAAACTTAAAAAGCGACAAAATGACTCATACTTACTCGTAGCTGCTCTGAATCACTCATTGTGTATCTTTTGTGATATAATTTTTGACTTTTTTTTAGACTTCAAGCCGACGGTTCAGGGTGACTTTCTTCGCGAGGTTGCTTGCTTCGTTTTGTCAGAGCTCGAGGGATGCTCATTAACTTTTTAATTGAAGTCACCTGCGAGTCCTGGGGAGGAATTATTGAGCCAACAGCGTCACCTTGTGGTCAGGTTTTAAACGCTTTCCCACAGCGTCCACTTTGTATTGTTTTATTTGATTAAAGTCTTATTAATATCGTGAGTGTATTTTGTGGGGAATGGTATATAACTGAATAATTATTAGGCAATAATATAGAACTATGTATCGGGACTATGTATGTAACCATTTCTTTTTAGTAAGACTGGTATGAAACCAAGGCTTTATGCCATGAATTAAATATCATATATGATCCAATATCCTATCGCTTCCCCTTTTAATTTATTTATAAACATAAATAAAGTACGAAATTCTCTATTTTTATTTCTCCACTTTTTGTATCTGCTGATTCTGTGAGCGATGAGTGTTATTTCCGTTTCATGTTTCTGTGCCTTGTTTAACCTAGCTTACCAGAGCAAGTCTGTAAAATGCCAACTTGTTTTAAAATAAACAAGGAAATTATTTTCCCAGCTAGTAATTCCCACATAAGTCACTGTTATTTGAATTTTTGGAAATGTGTAGACTTGAAATTAACACAAATGTGTAGACTTCTTACAACGAACACATGTTGGAAAACATCTTGTTCATCAAGACATCAACACAGAGTTTGTTCTTTATTTTATTCTTTGGAATCGTTTATTTTTGGCAAATTGCATGGAGCAATAGTGAAAGAATAATGCAAAATATCTGACATTACACATATGACAGCTTAGTTTGTTACACAAAAACATTGTACATTATAGCAGTCAGCATACAATACATAAATGCAATTGCAGTGGCACTTTTAATGGCAATATAAAGCTAATATATATATATTAAAGGGGATTTCCTTGCACAACAGCACAAGTCCTTCAATGAAACAATAAATTTGCTCTCAATATACTTTATTTTTGACCTTTGGCAAAACTATTAAATTTATTTATTCAATTTGAATCAATACAGTATGTAACATACGTGACAAAGTCATTTGGCATCATATTCTATCCGTCTAACCAATGCTAGAATCTAACAGCAATTTTTTTGTGAAATTAACAGAAATGAATTGGGTTCGATGATTTTATTTTTGTTCCACTTCCTTCTATCAACTCTATTGTTCTGAAAACAGAGAAAGAGACCAGCTCCACCCTCACTCCCGCAGTATAAAAAAAACAAAAAACAAATTGAGAACTCAAAGAGTCACACAAGCTTTTTGCACTTGGTAAACCCAGAAGAGGAGAGGAGGGGGAAGGAGCAGAGTCCTGCCGTGTCCTCAACCAAAGAGTTTGATAAAGCAGGGGTGGCAGTAGGGCTTGTTCTCCTGCTCCTTGAAGCAGCCTTTGCTCAGGGGCTTCAGGCAGAAGTGACACACAAGGTGGTGAGGGTGGAACTTGGCGCCCATGGCGGTGACGCAGCGGCCCAGGATCGGCTGCTGGCAGGCCTGACACATGCTGCCGCGGGACTGGTGGTAGTGGGCCTCACACAGTGGATTGCCCTCGTGTTCAAAGAAGCTGCCGTTGACAAAGGGGCAGTAGCACTCCTGGAGACGAGAGGGGGAAAAGAGAGATGCTGTCAGATCCGGTCAAAGCAGAGAGTGCTGACTCATGAAGCTGTAATTAGAAAGCTGTCATGTGAAAACAACTTTCTCATGACATAACTACTCCAACTTATTTTTAGTCTGTGGATTTTTTTACAATCCCCTTTTTTACATGGTAGTTTTATAGAAGGCAGGGGCCTACTTGAGGAACGCCCCGCTGACACTTTTACCCACATGTTCACATCACAACCACAGCTGCAGCAGTTCTAGATTAAATGCCTTGCTCGGGGGATCATATGAGATAATCAACAGTTTGTCTGTCTTGGTAATGTCTCATGACACATTTGCAGGGTCGAGGATTTGAGAAATACTAAGGTCACAGAACCTGGATTTTCTGAGTAAATAAAATAAAAAGCACATAACCAATCCAACATTTGTGTGCATTTTATTAAAGGAGAAGTAAGTGACCCACATTGAGGTCTGGTGCTGAGCATGCACATAATTGTGTTGAGTAAACTAAATTGCTTTTATCGTAACTGTAATTTCATTAATCTATCCCCTCCGCCCACACCTAAAATAAATGTTTCAGCCTTAAATAACTTAGTGTCATGGAGCAGTTTTTTAAAATAACTGGTCCTTGCTGTTTTTGTCTCATGCACAATCACACTATTTCACTGATCTACAGGTAGTGGCTATACACAAAAAAAACACTGCAAATTCCTAACACATGCAGTAAAAAAGGCTGCTAGCAAGTACCTGTAGTTCCAAAAATATACTTTATGAATATTTAATGGCGAAGGAAATACATTCAAATCATCAAGGATACTTTGTTTACAAGAAAACTCCACAGGGTAACTTTAAGTTCTCCAACTCCACAGATGCTTTCTCAGACTAAGTCTATATGAGCTGCATCCATTCCACACTAGGGATCAAACTCATGTTACCAATGTGGCGACTATGACAGCTACACACTTTGCAAAATGTTTACCAAACAACTCTCAAACCCACAGAGAAAAACTCACCCTGCACACGAAGCACTGTGGGTGCCAGAGAGAGTTGAGGGCTGAGATGTAGTTTTCCAGAATGGGCTGGCTGCAGCCTTGACAGCGGGAAGCAAACAGAGTCAAGAAGCACTGCTGGCAGTACTGCTGGCCCTCACGGTCATGGAAACCTGCAGAAAATATAGCCACACTTTAACACAGTTCAAGAGTTCCTGCTGTGATAAATGTCAAATTAACTGGATGATGCAGGGAGACAAAAATCTCTCTGGAACATAAAACTTCAATCTGATCCTCACTATTTAAGGTTATATTGATGGACATATTTAAAGGCTGACAGCATAATCTTTTTCTTCAGTATTTCCTGAATTTATGGCAGGGTTGAATTGCCTTTAAAACACCACCTTAACTGTTCAAAACACCATATTGATATATATAATCAATAATTCAGTGTTTAAAGGGGGGTTAGCAGCTGTTTTAAGTAAAGTTAAGCTCCCCCCGCTCCCCGACCATATGTGGAAATGCAATGGTTTACTCAATGATAAAATGACTTACTAATTGAATATGTACACACGTTGAATAATGTTTTTGGTGCTGTATGGGTTCATGTAAGAATGAACCCGCTTAAGTTTACTGTTAACAGTGGTGTGTTGAGCTCAGACAGGATACAGTATGTGCCACCCATTACCTTCCTCTCCAAACGCCCGGCTGCACTTGACACAGCAGAAGCACTCTGGGTGCCAGTTCTTATCCAGAGCGGTGACCATTTTCTAAACGACAAGAGGTATTAAACGTTAAAAGGGCTTCAGATGCATACACAAATACAAACAGGGAAGAGAGGGTTAATGATTTTAACAATTCATTTGAGGTGTTTGTGTACAATAGGGCCAAGAGTTTGAGACACATGCAATTCAAAGGCTCTCACGTTCAAAATGGGCTTGTTGCATTGTGCACAGTGTGGGGAGAAGAGGGTGAAGTAGTCCGACTCGCAGTACGGCCGCCCGTCCTTCTCGAAGAAGTTGCGACTGCCTAACTCTGTCTCGCACTCGGTGCACACAAAGTGCTCGGGGTGCCACACCTTCCCGAGAGCAGTCACAACCTGCACCAGAAAACAGTCAAAAATTGATTCATTAACAGTAGTCAGTGTACATCAGGCTTTTGAAACAGTCTATGTCTATCAGATATGAATAGAACTAAGAAATCAAAAGCTTGAAATATGTTTGTGTTTGTCTTATTCTGATAACTCACCTGTCCTACTACTGGCTTTTGACAAGCAGAACAGTTTCCCTTGGAGGATGTCTGAACTCCTTGTCGGGTCAGGTCTGACTGCAGCAGCCCCAGCATGCTGTCCAATGAGCCGCCGGATGCTTGCTGCGGTGCAGCGGCCGGCTGCTCTGGTGACGTCACCACTGGACTGACAGGTGCAGCTGGCTGGGAGAAGACAAAGAAGAAGAATGGATGGCACATTTCCATTCCTGGGGATTTGAATTTTCCAATAGTTTATCCTCAGCCTTCAGTTGGCACTTAGTGTTTGGGAAAAGAGAAGGAGGTAAAGAAAGTGGGCACAGAAAAAGCCACAATATGCAGTTTTCGACTTTGTGGAAAAATCTATTTTATGGTTAGAATTTAAGAAAAGACCCGAGATAGGAATACTCAAAATAGCATGATATTTTTACCCATATTGCAACACTCCAAAAACCCATTGCAAAAAAATAAAAAATAAAATCCTCAACTAATGTTAGCCTCAAATGGAGCGTAGCGTTAGTTCAGGCAGGATACGGAGTCAAGCCGGCTGTCAAACTCTGCACATCAGTTGATAGCCAGTTTCTGCTCCCAGCATCCCATTGGCCATCCACTCAAAGTGGCGCCTTATTTAAGCTGCTCTAGCCTGCCTACTGGTGCTGCTTCCTCTGCAAGCTCTTGCAACCCACCTCCACCCCACCACCACCTTGTTTACTGTATTTGTCTATCAATGTCATTTCTGTTGTCATTGACGCTTGTTCTGTTCTAACCCCTAGGGGGTCCTTGCTGCAGATCTCCACACCTTTCGGAATTCCATTTAGCTCATGGAGGGCGAGAGATGGCTCTCTCTGCCTTAAAGCCTTCCACGTGTGCGCGTGTGGAGAACCCAGATCAGAACCATACCGCCAAACATAATTACTGCAAAGTATTCTGCTAATTGAAATAAACTTCTATTTAGACTAAAGTATTCCTGACTGAATTTATGGAAATGCAATGCAACAACAACACAGGCTGCATTGTGTGAAGGAAATGGGCCTGGTCAAACACTCACCCAAACATCTAGTAACAAGTAGAATGGCTCGCTATGAGCCATTATGCCGGTTCTCTGGAAGTTGTCTGACAATATTTCTGGAAATTGTTGTTTAACACTAAAAGCAGAGAAGTCGTAGACATGTTCTCAAACCAGACTGGATGTCTGCTTTGATGCTAGTAGCTCTATTGGACTGTAAGTAATATTTGGTGCTTTGAGCTAGACGCTAACATCAGTATGCTAAGTTCAATTTTAACCTAGGTCAAATCTGTGGGGGTCTTCTGGGGACCATGAATGGGCAACATGCCATGCCCATTCCTGCTAGCAAGGTTAAAAACCAGAAATTTAACAACATTTTGAAAAGTGTTGATGGAGAAATGTTCCTTTTAAAACTCTGTTCCCATAACCCTGTGCTCACTGTTGTTTAGAACCCACGGCTTCACTGCACACTGGATCCAAACAAACCATTAATAACAGAACCACTTCCCTTGATCCCATGCTAGCCACCGATGAAAAAGAGGAGAACGGCCCAATTATTTACCACACCAGAAGAAGATCTATAATTCTAGTCTTCCAACTAGCCAAAGTTATTTTGGAAGCTGTAAAATATCTCCAGACTCCACCAGGACCAATTTCCTTCCTGCGGCCCTATCTGGTGACTGATGTGTAGCAGGAGGCATGTGCTGGGGCTGCACATTGAATAGTGAAGTCATCATAAAGTGAAAAGTCTTCATGCATCCAGCATGAATCAGTGAGAGCTGTGATGAAGTCTGAAACAGCTGGGTATGGGTGGTAGATGAATGAATGGTAGATGGAGGTCTTGGAGTCACATCTAGTGCAGCATTGTTTATTTTCACTAAACAATTTATAATATAAAGTATACAGTTTATATGAATCTATAGATATGGTTTAGCCTATATGTGTCAAGTTGTCGTTGATTCATGCCGTTTGGACTCTTACTGTGCTCTGGACTCTGAAGTCGGAAAGAGAAGCCATCAGTTTGTCCAATTCCAGCGTGGCTGATGTTGCTGAAGGCTTCACGGAGCTAGAAGACATGTAGAAGATAGTTGAATAATTTAAATAAGCTAACAATTTCTTCCGGTCTTCCTTATATTCTAAAAAGAGGATCACCACACTCTAATCTCTACTGACTTTATTACTAACAATTCAACCACGCTTGGGTCTTTCTCAAGGAAAGAGCTTGTTTTAGAGAGACCAACAGTTGAGAAAGACCAATTAAGTGCTGAAAATAATCTTCCTGAAACGTACTTACAATTGTGCCCAAAATGAAACAGATTTGGATTTATATCTAGCTTTGAAAATGTAACAACTACACGAAGCAGCATGGCATGTTAAGCTAATTTAGACACTCACATCTTGCTGTGAATCAGTTGGTAGACACAACATCTGACCTGGAATAAGTGATGAAAAAGCTAGTTTTGACAAAACAGTATCCCTCGTACATACTTCATTACATATTATGGGTTATAAGTCAGTGTTCTATTTAAGATGTACACTTTTTCATAAAAAAATTTCAATATCATTTCCAACGTGACAGTGTGCAGAATTCTTTATTTTTAAATTCAACTTTTTTAATTTATACTTTTATTCTATGGTTAACTGTGCAGCTCTCCTGCTTATGGAAACTCTACATTACATCGTTTGCAATGCAGAACTACCGATATAATTGCAGTGAACTATGTTGATGTCTAAACTGATGAATATTCTGTACCTGGAAGAGGTAGTCGCGGCTTTATCCTTGATCTTGTCCCTATCATCTTTCTTAGAAGAAGGGAACTGGGCCAGGATCTCATCTGATGACAAAGACAAGGTCATGTATGAGAAAAAAAATAGATATGAAAACACACACGCAAGCAAGCACACACACACACACACACACACACACACACACACACTCTAACCTGTGATGTTGAACTGGGTGGCATTCAGCTCCTGTAACAGATGGTCCAGTTCGCTCAGGCCGCCCCCCAGCAGCGAGGAAGAGGAGAAGGCTGGGGGAGGATCGGCTATGCGGGGAGACCGCTGTTTACACACTGTGCTGTAGTGAAAGACCAGACAGGCAGTGAACACAACATTAACGCAGATAAGGAAACTTCCTGTTACTAATGTAGTTGGCTTTGGGGTGGTCACTTTGTCATGAATCATCTTTGAACTTTGTCCATTCAGAGAGATGAGTCATGGTAGCAGCACAATACTCCCATGTGTCTATTGCAGTGGTTTAAGATCCACTCATTAGTATTTAATTATGTCCCTGTGAATGTTGCTCCTAATTAGCTTTGGCAAAATATTTTCCCATGCAAAAACAATTAGAGCGAGTTAATTTATATTCAAAGTTATGCACAGCCTTATAGTCAGACTTAACGGCCATTTTATTTCACTTAAAAAACTATGCAGATGATACTTTACTGTATTCTTAAAACCAGGGAGGGAGTTACCTGTATAGTTTGTCTGGGTTGGAGTTCTGGGAAGATTTCATTGCTGCGGAAACCGTCTGAGAAGCGAAACACGTGGACAATCAATTGATGGTACAAAAAGCAGCAGAAATTCAGCGAAGTTAACAATGAGAAAAAACGTATTGTTCTGAGTCCTAGCCTTTGTCCGCTAATCGTCTACCTGCTGTGGGGTGTAGGCGGGTGGCGGTGGCCGGTCTTGGGCGGATTCCGGGGCGACTGCTTCAGCGTTTTGCGGAGGCTCAGAAGTGAGCAGGACAGGACACCGAGCTAGAGGAGAGCCGGTGTTCTCCAGGTCAGCTAGGAGGGCGTCTGCATGGGGAGAGAGAGTAGAGAAAACAAATAAAAGAGAGAGAAAACTGACAAAGAAAAAATACATAACAGCAGAAATGTGATAGAAGTTTGTTTAGATTTTGAATTTATTTTAGCTTCAGGTTGGTTAAACTACCCCATAATTGTGTCCCCTATATCAGTATGACTAGGGCTGGGTATCTTAGATCAATACTTTTTTGGTACCGACTGAAATGCCTCCATACCATGGAGTATTGAAAAATGTCTTGTTGTTCGATACCCAATTTCAATACCAAAGGGTTTAATCTTATCAACGTCAGTGAGTCAGTAAGCATGCAGCATGCTTAATGTACCAAGATATAAAACCGTGGTGATCAGGCTGTGTCGAGGCATTCATGAAAAATACATTAGGTTACAACATGGGTTACACAGTATGCATCAGTGAGCCTTACATACAGACTTGCATCGTTCAGGAACCGACATCGAAGTCAAGGTATCGCTATCACTGATATCAAACATTTACCCAGATCCCCAGCCCTACTTATGAATGCTGGTTGCCTGATGGTGCTATCAGTTTGTTTATAAAACAAATATCAACGTGAAATAAAAAGAGTTATGAGTTAGAAAATGTATTTGAAAACCATGCAGTGTAGACAGAGACAATTACACATGCAGACACATGCACAGTTACAGTTACGTACCAAACACAACAATACGAGGACTGAGAGGGTAGTTAGGTGGCTCGGACACTCCTAAGGAGAGACAGAGAGCCTGTGTGAGCAGTACAGCGGCAGCAAAACATGGCACACGCGATATGGAAATTGACAATGAGCGGCCTCGCACACCGATAAGTTAAAAGACAGGATAGTCGGAACTAGCAAGACACACACACAGATAATCCGTGGACACAGTGGTGTTTTTTTTAGTTGAGCATGCAAACATTTCTGCATTCATATCCAAGACATGCCAGGATGGAAAGAGGAAGCAGAAGAGGAAGAAGTGTTTTGCAGCTGATATCTTAATCCACTCCATCCCCCCAACTCACACACTGAAGTGGAAACTGTCAACTAACTAAACTTTCTCAAGGGTGCTGCTGTCTCTGTACGTGCAAAGCTGGAGTCAGTAAAATGGTGGGCTGAACAATCATGAACTCAAAGCTTTAGAGGAGAAGCTATTAAAGGGATATACATCAGTGATTTCATATTACACTTCATACAAGTTGCGGGATGCATTCAAGAAAAAGTCAGCACAAAGGAGACAAACATATTTGGTCTCTAGAAATGTTGGATCCTACAAATCCTATGATGAAACTTCCATGCATGTAGCAATTTCCAAATGCCTTTTAATGCGTGTCTGTGATGAAATTGAAAGTCTCTGAGACAAAGCTGGTAAAGCGTGATGACATCACTGTAGCGTCATCAGGAGTTATTTTCTCAGACTCGTCAGAATTGATCATGTGTAAGGTTAAAATACTGTCTGCTTACAATATAACACCACATCCACTAAATGTGACATTAACTTTGCCTTTCATATTAGTTTTTGTATTTACGGTTCAAAATCAATCATCACGCTTCTGTATCAAAAGCATTCGATAGTGTATAAACATATTGACTGTTTGTAAATTGTCGACTTGTGAAAATAATTTTTCTTATTGCTGCTCTCTATAAAACACAAATCTGCTACTACTTTGCATTTGTAACGCAAATTAAATATTTTATAAATACAGACTAATAATCTCATCTTCATGGGTTAAATCGTTTAAAGAGATTTGATTTTTTCACACAACACATAGTTACTGTATCTTGGAATTGTTGAGGTCAAGGTTTGGTTTCTTAATTTCAATAGTTTTAGAGAGCATTTCACACTTGGGAGTGGCAAAAGTTTGGACGGTTCCAACCATTTTTCCTCAAATTTTTAAGCTATCTATTCAACAAGTATTCAGTCTATTCACACACTCCCAACGGCATCTCGTATGGTTGACTGCCTAACATCAGTTATGCACATTAAATATACACGCTGAAAAGTGCAGCCAACCTCTGATTTGGAATAATTGAGATTATTTTAAGAACTGAATCGGGCTTGAGGTTGAGAGACATTGGACAAATCGGCGTCTCAGCTAACAGGACAACGGAGATGGGATCTACTGTTGCAATGAGGTCCCTCCGGCACTCTGTTGTACTTAGAGCTTTTAAAATGCCTCTGTCCCTTGTTAAAAAGGGTTACCTACAACCGTGTGCTCCAGACGTTGTCACTGACTCCAGATTCTTCATTCTCACCACAAGGTCCATAGGAGCTGCTCTAGGCTTTCCATCAAGTCATGTGATCCTCATCTGGCAGAGGGAATCGTACTGTATATGTTAAGATTTCTATTTTTTCTAAGCAGGTCAGGGAATCTATTAACCTCAGATTCTCAGCTCTTTCAAGCCCCTGCAGGCAGACATTGTGGATGTTTTGGACCGATCGATTAAACTTTTTCCCTCTGGTAAAGTTTCACATAACTTATCGTCTGGAATTTTTGCGACACCATGCACCTAAACATAACCAGTAAAGCCTGTATTAGCTTGTCCCCTGCCGCCACTTCTGCCCCAGATGATTCACACTTCTGGTACGGCCATGTGGTGAAAATTCAGAGCATATACTACTTGCTATCCTCCTCCCTGCTGTGTTTCTCTCTCACACACACACGCACGCACGCACGCACGCACGCACGCACGCACACACACACACACACACACACACACACACACACACACACACACACACACACACACACACACACACACACACACACACTAACAGACTGAACTGCTCATATAAGGAGCTGAACTTCTCTCAATGGGAATTATGACCATATTTAGAGCGGGCCCGTCGACTTGTTTGTCTTGGCCGAAAGTCCTGTCTAACAAGTGGTCTCTCTCATCGAAAGCCTTGCCAGATCCAAGGCGTAAACGTACAACAACAGCAGCAAACAGAGCACCCCCGAAACATGGCCACTGCCCGCCTGACTAACGCTCACCCAGTCGCCCAGTAACTCTGTCTCACTGTGAGCAATCCAATCCAGATGTGCCCAGATGTGCTAGGCTACATGTAGCCATTCCTCCCAGTGTTTTGCTCGAAAAACTTAAATCCACCCTACTCTCAAGTTGACTTCAAGAATAAGAACAAGAAAGTTCCAGAGAGAGAGAGAGAGAGAAAGAGAGAGAGAGAGAGACAGAGACAGAGAGAGAGAGAGAGAGAGAGAGAGTGAGACTAGAGAATGGGCAGCTTTTTTCCTTGAACTCTGTGGCTTTTTTTTTAAGAAGCATGGCTTTGGGCTATTTCGAGGCCTATGTGACACAGTCATTCCCCAACACAAAGAGTCAGCCTCTCATAAATGTTGTTCTGAGAAAGAAAGTAAATCTTCCTCTTTATCAACAGAAAATAAGGGCAGAACCCACACAGTCATGTTCCCACCAGCCTTCAAAATGGCATACACTCTGTTGAACATTATGTGGTCCCTCTCCATCCCTGATTTGTTAATATTAATGGATGAGGAGGAGAAGGGGGTTGGTGGGAGCCCACTTAAATCTAATTGACCAGAGAATTCATTGAATTTGCAGGGCATGAACTAAACTCTCAATGGCGGTCAGACAGACAAGAGAATAATGTAGTAGGCTATCAGTTTTTCTGTTTCCTTTGCATGTAGGCTATGTGAGACCTATTTGATTGGAAAGGTCAACACAATTCTTAAAACAGACAAGACACATTTCTCAAATGATGAAATTAATAATCTCTGAGAGAATTCATGTGAACAGAGATGAAGATGTCCTATGAGAAAAGGCACAAGCCTTCTGTATACAATGGAAGTTGTAAAACAGTTGTTGCATTCATGGCTTTTTTTTCTTCACTGCCTAGAAACGTTACAATCCGATGGGAGACAATAAAATCCCCTTTATACTATGACAGCCTCACACTTGTCCTAATGGGCAAGGAAAGCAAAATTGACCTCAACTCTTGACTGCCAGACTGAAAGGAGACCTCATTTCCTATGTTTGGGCACACCACCCCTTCCCCAAAGATCCCCTCCAGATAGCCTATCTCAACATGTACAACAAGGCTTGGAAAAGAAGAAGCAGAGCGCTGACACTTACCCAAATCGTCCATGATATGATTTCAGCCGAGTGTTCTCCTCTTCGTTTGGCACAACGGTGAAGCGGGAAGAATTAATAAGTAATGATGGATGTGTGTCGAAGCCCGCAAAAGATTAAGACAGTATCGGTGCTATTGTCTGCGTCGGTCCTGAATAACTTCTTGGAGACCGTTATCCGCCAAAGAGAGGAGGAGGAAGAGAAGGAGGAGGAGGAGGAGGAGAGGGCGTCCCGTTTATTTTTCCTACACGGCTCTCTCTTCCTGTGTAATGCCTACCACTAGGACCTCGGACTACAGAGAAGGCGTAGTTAAATAAATGTGGTTACAAGCCCCGCATTCCCCGGACACGCGACGTCATCCTGGACATTCCTAGTCCATATTAGGGGAATAGAAAATTAAAAAGCGTTTGAGCTGCGCGAGCTGCTACCGCAGCGACGACGTGCGCATGAAGGAGTGACATGAAACGTTAGAAAATGCATTGACTCACAAGTCCTTTGGCGGTAAAAACAACCCGAGGATAAACACTGAGGGGCCCACGCCCCTCATTTTAAATATAGGTTGGGAATATACAGAATACAGTCTATAGCCTAGTTGGGAAGAGGACATTTCGTTGAGATTATGTAGCCTCCAATTAAGTCGAGTAAACTGGGATGCCCACCTTTTTATAGCCTAATATCTATAATAAAAACAACAATAATAGGCTATCAGTATAAAACTGTGAATTTGCTAATAATTGTGAGGTTTGAAAAAACGTTTCATGTTTAATCAAGTGAACTACTACAATTGTAAATATAAATAATCAAATTGTGTAGATTCACACATTTAGACTAGCCTACATAATTATTCTAAAATGGATCTTTCCTAAGAGTTTTTTTCCAGGTAGGATTAAAGATAGCCTATACATTCATGTTTTTTTTAAGTGTATCTTAAAACAATAGTGTGTAACTTTTTCATAATCAAATGTCGGTAACATCAAGCCATTTCCAAAAGAGTTGACACAATGTTGCCTATCAGCTCCCGAAAACTGTCTCTGTATTTTCTCAGTGTAGTGGCTTTTACAAACTAGTGTCAACCCCGAGACTGGCTCAGGAAAATCCCCAAAAGTGTTTCAGTAGTCCATTCTACTGTTAAAAGAAAAAAACCTGGATATACAGCAGAAGGTATGAAATCCATGCACGATCACCAATGGCTTACCTCATGTGGAAGCTCAGACAGTGTTTGTGTAATTACTCAGAATTCCTCAGAGGGGCAACAGGAGTTACGCACTACAGCTTTAATAGAGCACTCACATTCCCAAATGATTAAGGCATTACTGGTGGCATTAATTTTTCTTGTCTGTACTGAATAAAGGAGGTCTTCTTTTGACACTTAAATAACTGTGTGAGGGGGGGGGGGATCTCTGAATAGTCCATTCTGAAGAGAATGCAGATTTTTATTCTACATGTTTGCGGCCCCTGCAGCTTCTTTAGTTCAATCAAGTACAGCTCACAATAGAGATTGTAGCCCCATATATTTTGCATCAAGAATTTATTTAATTTTATTACAATTTATTTATTGTATGACTCTCTCTCCAGACCATTTTTCTGTTTGTAAGTGATAATCAGCTGTATTTAGCAAAACCCAACAACCCAAGCTCAATTTAAACTAATAAATTGTCCATTTGCCAATAATTGCACTACCAAAAGTATATTGAACTACAGACTCTAGGAACCTCTCAAGGGCTGGGGAAGGTGAGGGCAATTGTGTTGTATATATTCATTGATAAATCTAGATTTGAAGATGTTTGCAGACAACAGTAGCCTAGCTATTCCCCAAGCAGGAACCAAATGTGCAAAACTGATAATTATATTATAAAAAGTGTACTTCAGGTGTCAGTTTATCTTTTTCACTGAAAACTTTGGCATAGTTCAGTATGAAAAGCCTTTAAAATTGAAAATGATGGCTGAAAGTCAGAGCTGCTTCGTTTTCAGGAACCCGGTTGTGTGCGTGCTAGCTCACTGTCCCTGCTTATTGGGACACCTGAACAGAACTGTCGTTGTTGATATGCTTAGCAATATATTTGGTTATCTTACTATGCCAAGTACAAATATCTGCAGTGAAAAAGGCCTATGGTACTTCCCTGGCCAAAATCTTTAAAGCTGACCCATTAAATATTCACTAAATGTGGACACAAACCTGTGTTTATAATAAAAACCAGCCGACAATGTAAAAAACAAAACAGGAAAAAACTTTTAATCAAGCAAGCTCACAGTTACAGGCTATGTTTGTGTGTTTAGGGGGAGGGTGCCGGGTTAACGTTGACATGTGGAGGTGTAAGCATTTTTAAAACAGAAACTCCTGTAAAGCACTGCATGTCACAGAAGACAGAAATCCCCCCCAAAATCCCTCTGTTGTCATTGAGGTACCTGCCTTTGGCCTCAGTGCATGAAACATACAACAAAGAACTGACAAGTAATACATACTGGGGGAAAAAAAACGATAACACAATTATTGTAAAGACTTTCTTACCTTGTATGAAATCAAATCAGAAATGTACAACAAGACTGGGAGAATCAGACCAAGGAAACTTATCAGTTGAGGATTTATCTGTTACTTTGAAAACAAAGCCTTGGTTTTTAAACTTGTTCATGCAGTTTGCCGATTCAGGAACCAGACTCCTTACCTATGCATGTTACTTCTAGAGCACTGTGACACACGACTACCCCCTCACCTTTTCCAAAAATATTAATGATAATAATTATAATAACTCAAACATACAAACACACACTCGCGCAAACACAATCATACTTTCCAAACCAACTACTTCACCCAAAACATTTGAGCCAGTTGGTGCTTAAGAGCAAAGTCAAGGAGCAGGACTGCATGTGATGTGGAAATGTATAAAGGAGAGAAAAAAAAAAGTTTGTGAAGTAAATTTTTTGGGGAGGATGCTGGGATGATAGCATGAAGGTAACGTGGATTGGCTTGGTTACCTGAACGTACCCCGTCCATCAATTGAAATTATATATTACATATCCTCCACTCTGCTACTTCTCCACTGCAGTTTATCCACACAGACACCCACTTCAATCCGTCTCTCCATTGCTCGTTTCCTCTCATCGTCATCACTGCACGGCCTGTTCGTTGGCAGTGCTACCGGAGTCCTGAGGCTTCATCACATCAGGGAGTTCTGGGGGGCTGGAGAAGGCCTCGACGTGCAGCTGTTCAAACATCTCATCTGGAGGGCAGAGGACACAAGGACACATTAGCTCCATCCATCCATTGTGGCAGCAGAGTCGAATGTGGCCACTCGGGCCAAGTCTTTATATACAGTCAGAGCCGAGTCATCAGTGCAAAGAATGCAATTTTTATATAGTTTTTCTTAATGCCTTTCTCATGGGTACGCTCATCAATCAACAGCAGCTGGTGTAGTAAAAACACTACCGCTTTTGTCCAAAGGGGGTACAAGAATGAACATAAACTAAAAGTTCCTTGGAGCACCTTTAAAAAAGGAAGTTAATCTTAAAAGTTGGGTGATGTGAGTGAACACTTTAAATCATGGTGAAATTGGTCCTATTTGAACCTGTTACTCTTTTCTCTGGAACCAGTGAAACCCTTGTGACCAAGTTTTTATAGTAGTAGTAGTAGTAGTAGTAGTAGTTAGCCTGGCATTCCCAGACCTGCCACTAGGCGCTGGCAAATTAAATTTGCTGCGCCTGTTGGTCTGGACACGCTCCGTTGAAGCTTTATCAAGAAGACCAGAAATCTGGGCTCACGTTTCAATTGGTTCTATCTAATATGGGCGCGCCAGAGCCCTTTATAGGGTACTCTGGGGACGTAACCGGATGACGACAGTGACGTGTATGCGACGTCGAAGCCGTGATAGTAAACAACCGAAGATGGCTGCGGATATGTTGTGTGAGTTTGAGACTGCTTTGGCCTCGACCCTTTACGATTTGGAAGACGGCACTCAAATCTTTCATTAGCAAGTAAGTGGAATGTTCTGTTTTGCCGACCGACAACGGCAAACGTTTAATTTAACAGTTTAACAGCTGTTCGCTAAACGAATGGGGCTTACGTCACCTTGTGCATCGCTCTGATTGGTTGTAGTGCTATCCAACTGCGTGCAGTGGCATTTGAAATGCACGAGTAGGAGCCGCCCCTTGAGTTGGAAATTACTATTGATCGTGGCCAGACCCTCTATCGTTCAAGATATCAGGGTCTGGATTTCCAGGCTAAGTAGTAGTAGTTTTATTCACTCATTTAAAAACAACAACCCAAAAAAACATAATAATACACATTCAACAACAAATAATGATTGAAAAGGCATAGGCTGAAGCAAAAAGCTTAAGTTTAGATTGGCAGCTCACATTTTACATGTAGAGACTCAGGCTCTGAACTGACAAATTAACCTTTTTTGCCACTTATATGAGCATTGAAAACTCATGTACAGTGTTACATTAAATGACAGTACAGACAAAATAGCCATGGCTTACAGCCACACTCAAATGTTTTACAGCCCCTAATCCAATGCAGAAGAAATGTCGACTTGGATACACAAGTTATAAAACAATTGTAGAATACAAATTAGACGTTCATTTAAAATATATTATCGAATTATTTGAACTTTGACCTAGTTGGCCGCTGCCCTTTGCGCAACCGGTGATGTAGTAGGCTACGTGATGTTACAAGAGTGAGGCAAACTAAAAGCGGCACCAAGCGCAGGAGGGAGAGAGAGATGGAGGAAGAATAGATTGTGTTCCTAATAACTCTATAGGCTACCACAACATTAGCGCAATTTCGTAAGGAAATGTAATGCTTATGCTTGGCGTAATGCTAACGTTAGCTTAGCTCAGCTGTTTGTTTACATCAGCCATCATCAACCGTGACTTGCTTGCATCATGGGAATAGGCGGTCAATAATGGATATAATATGAACAAAAAATACTATCAATATTGGATCTTTGTATGGATTTATAAATCGCCGAAAAGATGCACGTTCCTGGATGAATTGATAAAAATCCTGTATGGGTTACGATGACGCAGAGGACAGCTGATTTGGAACGAAAAACAGCTGTTGCCTCCACGGGGAAAAAGTAAGGAACTCCAACTTTACTACCGTTCGAAAGTTATTAAAGCATCAACAAACTACGCAGCTTGCTGTCTCGGCTCACACACTCGGTTTCAGTGAGTACATGCATTATTAATGTTGGTTTGATGGTGTGTTTTTCTGGAACGAATATCCGAATATTCGCTCGGAAAAACCAACGAATACTCAAAGCCTGAAAAATGGCATTCGGGCCAGCCCTAGAAATCAGCAACACTTAAATTATATTACTGAATCAAAAAATATCTCTGGCACTGGACCACCCAGATAAATATTTTTCGAAAGAATGGATGAGATACAGAAGCTAAGAATTATTACCCCGGAATTCCACTTGCTGTGCGTGCGCCAACAAACAGAAAGTTATTTTTTCTGCGTCTGTGTTCCTGTCTATGTGTGTTCGATGTGTTCTGTGCTAAATTGATGCATCCAGCAAAAATAGAAGCAATGCATATTTCACCAGACAGCTGGAGCAGCAACAGAGCAGAGAAGCTAGTAGATGCTCACACACTGACTAAAGTAAAAACCTCACAGCTCCGATGCCATGGCGGAGTGGAGAAGGTCCGGACAGACGGCTGGTGGAATTCGGCCTAATATACTGCCAAATACTTCGCCACCAGTACAGATCTTGAGGATATAAATTAGATGGGTGCCGATAAACGGCACACAGTACAAATTGTCAATCACTCAAATAATTCACTCACATCCAACATTCTAACTAAGCAACTTAAATCAAGAATAGCACAATAGCTATCAAGCCAGGGAAGCAGAAAAGTGTTGAAAAGCAGCAGAAAGACAGGAAATATGTGTTGTGTTGAAGCTCACAAGTAACACGAATTTAACTTACCATTCACACGGAAGGCCAGACCTACTGTGCCTGGGGCCTGGGGTCTGGCAGTCTGGTTGGTGAATCCACAGTCCCCAAGAGTTTTGCTGTCCTCTAGCAACTGGTCATCCTGTGGACCAAAGTTGGAAATGTCACATAAGCAAGTAATGGACTCACATTGTATCACTTTGCTTCTGTGCAAAACATTTCCAGAAAGTATTCTATCTGTCAATCCGAGGAAAGACAAGTTACACAACAACCGTCAAACATGTTTTAAACCTAGACAAAGTTTTGACGCTGTGAGTTATGAGACTGGGCTTAGTAAGACTTCACTGCCACACTTTGTCCTAAACTCACTTTGTAGAGCCTCTGGTCTTCAGGTGTTCTCTTGAGGATTCCTTCAACGATGCGCTTCAGCTCATAGACGGTGGTGGACTCCTTGGCATCTGTGAAGATTGTGGCCTTGTTACGCCGGATCATTAAGAACACGTCCTGAAGACAAGGTGGGTAGAGATTCACATGTAAGAAAATGTATCATAAACTCAAACGCCACTTGATTTGCTGTTTCGTCTTGAAGATAATATGTGGGTATTTCTCTTTAAGAATTGGATCAAACAGTAAAGCTGAGTCTGTGGCTCGTGTCATTTATAGCCAGGTCCAGTAGCAATAACTATTCTGTATTTGACATCCCTTAAGGCCATGTGAGAGGTTTACGTGTTCATCTGGCAACTTTTTATTACACCTTGCTGACTTATAAAGCCAAGCCTTTTCAGGAATTTTAAGTGTTTAGTTCGTTGATTTGACAATGTCTCAGAAAATCTTAAACCGACTACTAATAAATTAATTCATAAGCTTAAAACAGACAGTCGCAAGCAGACGTAGACGTGAACTGACGGTAGCCAAATCGAAACAGCCTTTAGGTTTCAGAGACATTAGGCCTGTCTGTTATATGAATAGACGTTGTAGGTGTGACAATGACAGGAGGACACATTCAGACGATATGACTAGACTAACTGGCTTAATTAGCTAATACTACACCACTTCCAAGGTTAGCCAAGCTAAGCTAAGTTACCTCGCCAGCTAAACCTCTCTTTATAGGTGGATATGAAAGCTAAGCTAATGTAGCAAACTTAGCCCCGACGTTAGCCGGCTAGCAAACACTAACTGAAATCAAACTTTCAATCGAAAGTGCCGTCTGTTACTTCAGCGTTAATACTTTGAACTAAATGCCTACAGTGTCAATGGTTGTATCTAGTCAAAATTATTGATATTTACGATGAAGTTACCATTTCCAGTGGTCAGCTAGCTCGCCAGTTGTGCCAGCCCTGTGTTGTGCAGCAGAACCCCAGACTGCACCGCTTGCGGATGTTGCGCAATGGAGATAAGACATACGTATTCACGAAGCCAGCTACGCAGCGCTGCGTAATGTTTTCAGAATTTGGCGCGAGGCAGTTACATGCCTGGCGGATGGGGGTACGGGTACGCACAGTTTGATTTTGACACAGCGATAGTCCGAGTCAAGCCGGGCGAGTCCAACTATTTTGAAAGCTGTCGGCAATACTGGATAATGGTCTGTGCAGTACTTTATTTGAATTCACCTGACGCTGAGCTGTCAGTTACAGCGCTTTATTAAACTGTAAGTTGAGCTAGCTAGCTAGGCTGTGTTGTGATGTTGTTGACTGGGTCCGCACGTAGTCAACGTTAGCCACGTTTGTCAGTGATGGCACATACTATGCTGACCTGTTGCGAGGAATAATGTAAATGTAATTTGTCAGCTACAGCTAATTTAGTGAAGAAACGGACACAAATATTAGGATTGAAGACGTCCTGTATGGGGTTTACTATGTTAGTTTGTTTGTTACGTAACATTGAGCAGTTTTGTTTTCCTCTTAGCACCGACAGCTTTCGACTGGGTAGGAAAACCTGTTTTCTCTACAAATTAGCTGACCATCAGAGGATCAGGAAGATTGTATTGATACTGGCAAGCTGTCAAACAGGAGGTTCAGGATGACAGGTTTCTCTAAACCTGACAAATCAGTCAAAGCTGGACAGAACCTCCACCCTCCACCATTGTTATTAGTGCCTGAACAGATTGTATTGTCTGTTGTAAGATGACAATGTTTAGCACTTGTCAGACTTAGAATTATTACATCTTTGCTTTCGTTATGTGGTAAATGGGCGTGCCATATAGTAGTTCTCCATAATTTTTGATCAGTTAAGTCTGTGCAACAGTAGAAAAGAAGCATATTGAATTTGTGTTAGCGGTGCAAAATATTGCATATGTTGTGGTACATTTAAATAAAGTGTCAGCCAAGACTGCAATTGTTTTAAGGTTTTTCGTCTGAATGTTGCAGCCTGCCATCTTTGAAGGAAGGAACTGAAATAGGTCCCCACACAATGTCAGTGGCAGTGGAGAGCACAGGGTCCCGGGTGCCCCTCCCTCTTCCGACTCACTTCTCCCACGCCGAGCAGTCCTTCTCCCTCAAGAAGCGCCGGCTCCCCTTTTCCTCCTCGTCCACGTCCAACTCGTCCTACTCATCCCCGGCCCAGCTCTCGTACTCTCTGCCCCCGCTGCCACCGTCTAAAGGATGTCCCTCTCTGAGCAGGATGGTCCCCCAGCATCCAACCCCATGGACACCGCTGTCTAGCTCCCTTTGTAAGTCTCCCCCACCGGATTCTGTGTACGACCCCAGCAAACCGCAGTCCTATTTCAATCAGTGCTTCACTCACTTGGGCCTGCTGGGAAGAGGATCCTTCGGAGAGGTCTACAAGGTGAGAAAGACAAAAATATATGTGTATGAAATTCATGAAACACATTTACATGAAGATCAGAAATGTCGAGCTAAAAGTACAGTGTGATATAAAGGTGTATTTTGGCGGCATCTAGTGGTGAAATAACTTAAATTGCAACGCATCATCGTCTACCCTTCCCTTTCGGAGAATTTACATTTTCCTGTAATTTTTCTAGGTGCAAAGCAACGTGGACGGATACAAGTATGCGGTCAAGCGCTCCGCTCATCGCTTCAGGGGCAAGAGTGAGAGGAACCGGAGTGTGAGGGAAGCCAGGAACCACGAGCAGCTGTGTCCTCACCCTCACATCCTGGACTTTGTGGCCGCCTGGGAGGAGCATGGCCGGCTGTTCATTCAGACAGAGCTGTGCAGCACCAGTTTGCTGCTCCATGCTGAGAACCAGCCTCCTGGCCCAGGTCTGGCCCAAAAAGACAGTACGAACTATTAAGAGGTTGTAGTAACTGTGATATTTTGCAATAATGTATTTACTAATTTGTTTCTCATTTGAAACATTTGAATCCAGACGAGCCTGGAGCGTGGGCCTACCTGTGCGACCTCCTCTCGGCACTGCAGCACCTGCACTCTCATGGCTTTGTTCATCTGGACCTCAAGCCCGCCAACGTCCTTATGACTGACTCTGGCCGTCTCAAGCTGGGGGACTTTGGGCTGCTGCTGGAGCTCAAAAGGAAGAGTGCAGGAGCCGTGGAGGTCAGTGTGAAAGAGGATGCCCAGGAGGGTGACCCCAGATACATGGCCCCCGAGCTGCTCCGCGGGCAGTACGGACCTGCTGCTGATGTTTTCAGGTACAAACACAAAACATGAGAAAATCAAATGATATTGTTCAAACATGCGACCACTTCATGTGATTTAAGGAGATACACACTGGTAAATTTTTAGACTTATGTCTATTTTGCGTCTTAATACTTCATACAAGTGTTAATAAAAAGTCAAAATTGTACATTTAGGTGTACATTTAAATAAACGTTGTGTGTTTGCGTCTGTATATTTCTTCTGTACAACCATCTTTAACGGCCATTATCTCAACATTGTTTTGTTTTTTCAATACTTTTAATTTATTTAAATTTATTTTCTAAATCTCAACTTCTAAAGCACTTAGATCAACTAAATGTTCCATAATAATTCTGAGCACTGTTCATAAGGTGAATACAGAAAGATTCATAATATGTATTTAGTTGTCTGATTTATATATATATATATATATATATATATATATATATATATATATATATATATATATATTTTCACATATATATATTCACACACATATATATATATATATATGCGCTGCTGGAAAGTTTGTGAACCCCTTGAGCCTTTTGGATTATTTTTTTTTTTTTACCATTATTAATTAATTTATCAATACCAGTATTTTTTATATGAAATAACAGATGTTTGTTAATCCATTCAACATTTTTCTTTTCCAGAAATCAATTGTAAAAACAGATAAAACAAATTGTTTGACAACTTTTGTTTGTGCAAAGTTTGTGAACCCTGAGCCGCAATATAGTTTAAATTGGGAAACATTTGAATAGATGAGTTGCAGGTCTATTTAATGTGTGCCCCTAAATGTTCTGCTTGCACCCCTAAAAATTCTGAGTTAGGGTGCGCCAGTGCTCCTTGTAAAAATGGTTAGTCTGGAGCCCTGATATTATAAGTTCAAAAATGATACCCTATTCACCTGGCTGTGTCTCCCCTTAAGTTACAGCCTACATTTTGTTGTATCCTTCTACTTTAGTTTGGGTGTTTCTATTCTGGAGCTTGCCTGTAACATTGAGGTTCCAAACGGTGGCGAGGGCTGGCAACAGCTCAGACAAGGCTTCCTCCCCTCAGAGTTTACCAGTGGTAAGACCCACACTTATTTAAGACCTCATAGATTGAACCTTTAACTTAATACAAATGTTTCAAGTTGTGGACTATTTCCTACTGTCTTTGCAGGCCTGTCCGTGGAGCTTCAGGCAGTACTACGGATGATGCTAGCCCCAGAACCATCTGATAGACCGACTGTCTCTGAGCTTCTTTCCCTCCCTGCTGTTTGGAAACACAGGTGGAGAAGGCGCATCTATCTTATGGTCGCAGAGACCACGCTGAAGCTAGCCTCCCTCTGCCAGGTAATGTTTCCAATAAACCTTTCTTATAGTGTTTTATCAGCCGACTATTTTCTTTGTCACAGACAGGCTTCTATAGAAATATACAACTGAAACAAAATAGTGAACCCTTTCTCTACCTTTGATGTAACATGTTTATATTGTTCCTGTCTTCTTTTCTCCTAGCTGGCGGTGTGCTTAGGGCGCAGGCTGCTGTCCTCTCTTCACTTGTCCTTTCTGCCTCATTGGAATAAGTCTGTGCCCTGCACTCCTCCTAAGGATAGCTGGGACAAGGATTTAACCCTGCCGCTCAGTGCCATGCATGCAGACTCTGGGAGCCCGGAGGATGATGCAGTGTTTCTATTGGAGCCCACATACGAAGAGCTCTCCCCCACCTTCTCACACAGGTAGAGGATCAGTAGACTGTAGGTTTCCATCACTCTGCTTTCATGCCCATTTTGAAGTATTGCATCAGTAGAGGGTGATGGAAACGCCAACATTCAAAGAAAAATGTACTATCCTCTAATTGGCAAAAGTCATGAAGCTAGCTTGAGGTTGTTTGACTTATACGCGAAAAGGGAGATAGAAATACCTTTGTCAAATAATTTCTGACGTAGCAAACATTAAACTCACATGATTGATTAGCTGTTTCGTCATCGTATTGAGCTTGATGCAGCTGAGTGCATAATAATGTGCGTGTATCATAACCCTTTTCAACTTGTTATTACAGCAATCTTATGGTACATGGTGTATACTGCTATCTTCTGATGACACTATTGTAGTTTATCAGCTCCAACTATTCCTCCGCCTTCAGCTAAGTTTGTTAATCTTTAATTTTTTCCATTTCACAGGGTCAAATCTAGACTTTCAGTGGAAAGCACGTCGACGCCTCTCCCGGGTTCGCCGGTACACATTCGCAGAAGTCCTGTCCACACACCCACTCACTCAAATCTGGGTGATTGGTCCCCCTGTAATTTAGGGCAAACCCTCTCCAGCATCCACTCCGATGGTACCTTCCACACACTGACACCCAGTGCCAGCCCCGTACACGCAGAGCTTCATTCAGACAGCATGGATGAAAACTCTACGCACAGTCGACGTTCTTCATTTGTCAACTCCTCTCAGCGGCGTAGCAGGGTCAGATTAGAGGAGGCTTTACCCCGACCCAACTTTGAACCAAAGAACCTGCTCAGTCTGTTCGAGGAAACCACTCTAGACGGAGTGCCATGAGTGCAATGCTGCCAGTTTACATTTGCTTTTGTTGTTTTCACTTTAAGATGTAAAAAAGGGGACCTTATGTATGACAATACAGAGATTACTACTTAGCTTGTATAAGATGCTTCTTTTAATATGTATTTGAACATTTAGGGGAAAGGGTTGAATGTATAATCAGACCGTAAAGCACTTTTTTATGTTTGTATAAATGCAATCTGTTGCTGAAATGACAAGTGGTGATATACAAGTTCTCAAGAATAAGTTCTCATTAGCTTGGTGTGCTCTTGAGTCATTTCGCTCATGAGTCACAGAAGAAAATAAAACAAGGCAAACAGAAACTTAACTTGTGGAATATGTTTTTAGTATATGTAAAGAAAGACGTAGTCCTATAAGGTCAGCACTAAATGAATCAATGTACTTTTTTATTTTTTAAACTCCTACTCAGTTGGGTTTCAAGGTTCTATTTGAGTACCGGCCAGTAGATGGCAGCAACGTACCAACCCTTTGAGTTAGGGAGGGCAGGTACAATTCTTAATTTTTTTTTAATCGGAGGGAACATTGACATTCTCCCATGGTATGTCACGGGACAACAACAAATAAGATTGGATGCTGCATTAGATTTCTTTAAGAGGCAAAGTTAACTCCTCGAGGTCAAAGGTCAAATTAATTAATGTTTACAGTGACGTGCCAACAAGTGCACCAATTCGGACTTTTATTTTGAAGAAACACCTCAGAGCGGATGTGATTCAGGTATTGCTTCTTGAGGTCGGAAGTGTTGTGGCGTTTTTATTGTAATATGGTTGCCTTTAATAAATGCGTGTAACCAGTAAAGTTGTCTGAAAATCTAGTAATTTTCAGACAACTTCTCGCACACAGAGTAACTGCATGGCGGGTTTTTTGACAGTTTAAAGGGAAAGTGAGGACGTGAGGAGTTGGATTATGTGGCTAACGTTAGCTCTCCATGCTACAGTGTAACTTCAGTTTGCAGGTAGGGAACTGACCATGGACATATAAAGAAACTCACACTAGACTAGCCTAAATGTGGTCATTACACACCTGTTTGAAAATACCTACGAGTGCTTTGACATTAATATCAAAATAATCCCCATGAATGTGTTATAACCAACATGACCACCATACAGTGGCATGTTGACGAGACTAAGTAAACGTTTCACGGTGAACAGTTCATGTGCAGCCCCATTGACAACCAACCCTTGTATGAGTGAAGTTAAATGCACCACAAAAAGGCTACACTGGAATCAGAGTACAACAGGTCTCCTCAGAAGTCTAACTGCTGTGAACTCGGCATTTGCTTCACAAAGTTTGGATACAGCCTATACTTATTAATTATGAAATTCTTATTTAACTTTCCATGTCCCGACAAATAATTAGTTAATTTAACCTGCTGAATATATTTCACCTCTGTAATATAGTAGTGTAATGAATGGCCAATTTATAATTAGGAACATTTTCCCAAAGCAGCTTTTATTCTGTTGATAAATGGACATTGTGTTGTCACACAGTTGTGTTTTTGAAACATTTGTTTTCAGTGAATTTGCATTGACAGTTGTTTGTTTACACACTGGCCACTTTTGCCAAGGGTTATGCTTAAGCAGTCTTACACTAAGTAAGATTTTATTTCAGGATGTCTAAGTTGGATCGTTTGAGTGCTCGCGTGGCCAAGCTCCTGACTGGAGCCGTGCAGGAGGTTCTGGAGGCCGTGAATGAGACTGTATGGGAGTACCAGGATAAAACTGCCAGAACACAGAGAGAGAACACCAGTCTGAAGAGAAAACTGCAGGAGCTTCAGGACAAGATAATAAAAGATGGCATAGGTGGGTTTTTTAATGGGGAAGTTATCATTATAAATAATGTTATTTATTGTGACTTCATTGTAAGAGCATAACATTCTTTATTTTGGTCTTAATTTCACAGCTGCTCCACGGACAAGTAGTCCATTACCTGAAGAAAAAGAAGACGCACAAAATCAAGAGCAGGATTTTGTACTCGCTCTCAGGCAGAACTCAGAACCTTTTTTCACAGAGACAGAACACATAAGCAGCCACAAACCTGACCCAGACGTGAAGCAGGAACCGAGACAACAGGACGAGAGCCAAGGTAACATTGAATCACAACAAGCCGAGTGCTTCTTGGTACAAACAACGGAGCATTGCAAAGGACAAGCAGAGGAGGGGGCATGGATTATTGAGGAGGCAGTGACAGTCCACACATCACACAGTGCTGTCTCATCCAGTACTGCTTGTGCCCCTCACTCCAGCATCACACTTGGGCTAAACCTGGCCGTTATCAAGAGAGAGCCAGAACCAACAGACTGCACCACGTCAGAACGACCGTCCCTTCAGCAGCAATATAGTGGATGTGTGGATTTAAGCTGCAACTCTACTCGTCAGAACTCTGCAGAGACCAACGGGCCTCAAAACGGCACTGAGCCTTACATTCGCTGTGTTCGCTCAAATCAAGGCGTGCCCAGGAGGCATGGATTTGTGAAAACCAATAGGGCCGCTCTGGATGGTAAAAAGAAAATCCGAATGCAGCACTTCAGGAGAGACGACACGCACTCGTGCGTCGTGTGCGGGAAGACGTTCAGCAGGGTGGGGAACCTGAGGATCCACCAACGCTGTCACACGGGAGAGAAGCCGTATGGCTGCGTTCAGTGCGGGAAGCGTTTCAGTCAGGCGGGAGACCTGAAAAAACACAAGAGGGTCCACACGGGGGAGAAGCCGTACTACTGCAGCCAGTGTGGAAAGAGCTTCAGTCGGGGGGAGAATCTGAAAAGACACCAGAAGATCCACATTGGAGAGATGTTACAGACACAGCAGGTGTGGAAACACCAGCAGCTGCAATAATTATTACGGACTCCCTTAAAATAAACAAAATTCACTCATCATTGGAATTAAGCACCTTCAATCGTTGTGTGTAATGCTTTAAAAAGGACCAAAAATGTGCTGTTGGGCCCCTCTACTGACTAACACTACTGACTCTCCGCTGCATTTTCTATGTATCCTGCTTAGTACTAATGATGTAAAATGAACATGGTGGTGTACACATAATACACATTGCAACTGCATCAGGCATCCAGAGAACTACCAGTGCTATGAAAATGAGCTTTTCACCTACTCTGATCCAGTAAATCAAATGTCAAAAATTGTACATATTCGTATGCAATATTGGGTAAAAATGGGATAGTACCCAATATATAAGTTAGTTTTTACATTCAAGGTATATGTATATATTTTTTTGTTACAAAGTCACCCAAGGGTCAAGGTGAAAATGTTTTGTTTTGCAATGTTGCAATGTTTGGCCTTACCTCATTTGAATTGCCCTAAATAAAATTTCTGTCATTATTTGATATATTATGGTAATATTTTTGTATTTGATTTATTCTCATGATAGTTGTCTCAATGTTGGGTAGGAACCAAACCAATGTTGTTTCACACTGGGACCTAATGTGTTCCAATTAATAACACTCACGTCACGTGAGATGGGAGACCTTTCTTACCCTGTGATGAGAGATTAAGAGTCAATAAGTAAATTTTCAGTTTTTTGGGAAAATATGATCTAATTCTCTATTGGTTGTGAACAGCCATCACGGGATATTATTTATTTTCCGTATATTTGTATTTCATTTCTATAGTGTGATAGAAATGTGTGTTTGTGTATTGTAATTATAGTTTGACAGTGGATTCGGTGGATTATGCAGATAAAGAAATTTGATGTGCAAGAAGTGCAATAAAGACTAACGATATCCATGGCAACAACCAAGGTCTCCTGTATTTCCTGGAGGTGGTAATACTACGATTATGGTCAGGTTAGCTAAATGTAAAAACAAAGTTTCTTTTGAGTTGTTCAGGCATGTAAATTAATGTTAAGAAAAAGTACATTTCTATGAAGATAACTTCGGACAAGGACACAAAATCCAAGATATGCATAAAAAACATGTCATCCTTTTTGTTTCTGTGGGAAGAGAGAATGAAGCTCGTTGATTGGTCGGCGAGCTTGCAGCTGCAGCAGCGGCGCAGGTGGTGCTGTTGACGTGGAGCCCCGCCCTCACCTTGGCTACCAGGAAGTGATTGACAGTCGTCCACAGCAGAAAACTGAACACACTTTACAAGCTCCCAAAAGGTAAGTAAACAAGAACCATGTGGAAGTGAGAAATGTTTTGGCCTCGCACCTCCTCCGGTTACAGACAGACTGTTCAAACAAGGAAACCGAAATTTAGAGTCAGTTAGGACTATATTCTTGTTACACTGACGGTAACGCGGAGTGAACGACGTTACCGCCTTCAAATACTATAGGCGAGTTATCATTAATGGCGGTCAGGTTGGCGTTTGTTAAGCCAAATATGAACGATATAGCTGCACGACTGTGTAAAGTATTAAATTCGCTTTCAGAGGCTTAAATTATGGGTATGGTGCAACTTAGGGTACAACACGGAAATGCCCCTATTTGAGCTAAAGAAGCTTGTTCAAGTGTTTTAAACAGGTTATTATGAGCTCTCCATAAACACATACAATGCACGGTGAAAGAAAATGAGGAAGAAGATTAATAAGCCTAATAGTGTTTGTGTTGCAGGTTCAGCGCTGAAGCAGTGTGTGATGTTGAAATGAAGATTCATGACAAGATTTTCACCTATTTTGAATCTTGCAACTCATCAGTAGACAAACAAGGGTACCTATATAAGAAGGTAAAAACCAATGATTAAAACCATTTTCAAATTTAGTGGAATAGTTTTTTTTTCTTTATATTTGCTCTTTGAACGATAAACAAAAGGAAGTTGTGGTTATACTGAACACACCCAGCAATAGCCACTTTTTTTTGTAGTATTTCCTGAAATAAACTTTATAATACCACGCAGCGATACAATTGAATAAGGCAAATAAAAGTACATAAAATGGCTACATTACTACTTTTGAACTCAAAATAATGTGAGCTACTGTGGAAGCAATTGTCATAGTTTAAGTTTTATTTACTCTTCTCCTTTCTGGACTGTGTGATTAAATCAGCCCAGTTGGATCGACACCCTAATCATCCTCAGTTTCTAGAGTAACACCAACATATTTATGCATCATCTTGGCAACCCCCAGACTCAAATAAGCATTGAGTCATCAAGAGCCAGGTATCTATTGACCCATTGTCTAGTCTTCCCACCATTTGATCATGTCAACCATTAAGTATAAAGCAGCTCATTTTGTGTGAACAACCCAGACAAGATCCTGGCATTACTCTGGTCTTCTCTCCATGCACAAATACTGACCATAATAAACTGTATTGTCTTTTTGAAACCTAAGATTTGTGCTCATATGAGACCCGAGGGAGGTTTTCTTCAACGAAAAGACTTCTACACTACTTATTTCCACACAAAAAAAGTTGTGTTAGTAGAAGTTGTGTACATGAGCGTTTGATAACCGAGTCAGTAAACCACATATGGCGTAATTGCCCCACAGGGTGAGATAAAGACTTCCTATCAGAAGCGCTGGTGTGTGCTGAAGGGGAACCTCCTCTTCTACAAAGACCGGCCGTCTGACCACGACCTGACGGGAGTGATTGTTCTGGAGGGCTGCACCATCCAGCTGTGCGAGTCCGAGGAGCAGTTTGCCTTCTCGCTGGTGTGGAGCGAGCCTGGCCTGCGCACGTACAAGTTCGCCGCCGAGGACCAGGCCAGCCAGGAGAGTTGGATCAAAGCCCTGCTGTCGGCCAACCACAGCTACCTGGCCCTGCTAGTGATGGACCTGGAGAAGAAGTACAGAGGTGAGAGATGTTGGGGGGAGAAAAAATGCAGTGTCTTTTTTTGTCTGTTTGTCTACTGTATCTGTGGGTGAAAAGAGGGTTGTCTTTGTTCTGATGAGCAGCTGTGAGAGTCGTCACTTGTTGACAGCCTCCACATCTGCCTCCATGTACCATCACGGTACATGGTATGTAGCCACTGTACCATCTGTCCGACAAAATAACCGTGGACTTGTAGACAGTTTCTATCAAAAGAGGGTTTATTTCAACTGAGTAGTTTGTTGAATCTTAATGGCAATCACAGCACATTTCAGATATTTGCTGCTATTTTTGCATTAAATGCTGATGCAGTCTTTATTGTTTGTTTTCAGTGTTAATTTGTCTTTTCTGTATCAAATGTATATACTTTTATAGTACTTTTGTTTCAAATTTTATATTTTTGAACGAGAGAAAGCCTTAAAGAGGTAGTTTTTTCTCAAATTGTGGCAGTGGGGTAAAGTGAGACAAATGCTGTGGGGTAAAGTGAGACAGTGTCTGTGCCCTCTTTCAATGAATCCATTATATTTGAGGTAGAAAGGAGACTAGTTTGAATAAGATGTAAGACAATGCGGGCCAGGGGTGGGGGTTGAATGGTTAAAGGGGTGTCAGCAAGGGCATGGTTTGGCACGCATGCATGTGGGGGACAGGAGAGTGACATTTTACATCAATAGAGTAATATGTCTTTATTCAATGAATGATCCCAATAAAACAAATGCAGAAAAATATGAATAAAATTGACTCAAAAGATGGAAAATGACAACTGGGTCTAGTCCTGTGTTCTGAGTCCCAGGCTGTTCTAGCTTGTTCTGATTGTCCTTTGCTCTGAACCCCAGACACTAGCTGGCTCTAAAGGTCCTGTGTTCTGACCCCCAGACTGTGTTTTAGTCTAACTGGTTCTATCTGTCATTTGAATGTTAATTATTGAATATGAATTATTTGTTGTATTTGAGTTACTTTCAAGTGTTTTGAAAAAAAAGTGCTTAATTGACCAAACCCCATGATTCTGTTACCAGCTGTCAGGATTCTAACTGTTACAACAGGGGCCAGTTTCACAGACATGGATTAAGCCTAGTCCTGGACTAAATGGAATTTTGAATGGAGATTGTCCATTGAAAGTACAATTTAGTCCAGAACTAGGCTTAATCCATGTCTGTGAAACCGGCCCATGGGGTCGGTTTCGCAGACATAGATAGCTAAATTGTACTTTCAATGGACAATCTCCATTCAAAATTCCATTTAGTCCAGGACTAGGCTTAATCCATGTCTGTGAAACCGGCCCCATGTGTTTTTATGGTAGTTTTAGAGTGGAAAACGTAAGTGGATCAGTTTACCCCTTTTGATTTCTCTGGTCTGTCTCAGTTTACCCCTAAGCTGGGGTAAAGTGGGACACAAGACAATTTTTTTTTAAACAATCATATTTTTACTGCTCTTCGTCCTGAATAAATTCTGATAAGGTCCATTGCTAGGAAACATCCTGAATTAATGGGAAATGTGTACATTTCACTGATAAATAATTTTAGCTCGCTTAGAGGGGAGCAAATATAAAAAGTGTCTCACATTACCCCGTTCTCCCCTACTACGAGAAACATGACAATACAAGTTAATTAATTCATTATTCATTCAATACTTGCAACATGGGTTATTCTCTCCTTTTTTTCGTTGGTGTAAAGGTCTTGAAGAGTAAAAATGAAGATGAAAGGTTTGTATTAAATAGAACATTGTCAGGTTATTTCTAACCTTTATTTATACAGGTAAATCCCATTGAGACCGAAGACTCTTTTGCAAGGGAGACCTGTTTTCCTTCCCCACGTTACCATTCACACACACATTCATACACTGATAGCAGGCTAACTATCGCCATTCACACGAGGCAAGGTGGGTGAAGTGTCTTGCCCAAGGACACAACAACTATGACACAGGTGGCAGGGCGGGGATCGAACCTCCAACCCTTTGATCATCAGCCGACCCGCTCTACCAACTGAGCCACAGTCGCCCCAATATTTGATTGCTCCTCCTGTTATGTAAAACTATGAACCAGCCAAACTCATTCAGATAAGGGAGGAATGTAATGTACGCAGTCTCTCCGATAAGATAACTTCAGCTTATTTGTTATTTATGTATCTCTCCTGATTGTATTTTTCTCTTTCCTCAGATGCATTTGCTGAGTTCTCCATTGAATCAACCAGTGCTTTCGTCACGCCAAATTTCAACACGGTACCAGTGGGATATCATGCGGCCAGTTCGGGCTCACGGACTTCCACGCTCCCTTTCTGTCCAGTGCCCGGCATGGCAGCAGCACCCAGCCTACACTCAAGTGCCACGCTTCAGCCACCGGCCATTTCGTCCAAATCGTCTGGTAAACGATCCCCCAAACTCTGGTCAAAGAGGAGTGCCAATGTGGTGCCTTTGAACGGCCCCGCTATGCCTGGGGAGTGGTCCAGCTTCTGTATGGGAACAAAAGAGGAATTTATTAAAATGCATGAAGAGTTTGGGAAAGAGGTGAAGGAACTGATCATCAGTTGGTCAAAGAGGGGAGGAGGTGCTGCCCAGGAAGGAAATCTCATTGATTTAGGATGATAAATGTTTAAACAGTTACACCTTCATTTCAATAACGTGTTGCTTTGCACAACTATCTTTGTAAATAGTGATTATGATATTATGCTGAGATATGTTTTATTTTCTATTTTTTACATATTCTGTTCTGGAGCATACTGTCTATTTTTTAAATTCTTATACTGTAGTCAATAAATTGTCATTCTTATTGATGTTTATTGCTTATTAAAATGAAGGGATTTCTCCACGTAAACACATGTCGTGGCACACACACACACACCAACTGAAAGAAAGTAAAAACTTAAATAGTAACATGAAATTAAACTTGTTCCCTAAATTACAACAACTTAACCTCATAACTGTCCAGCTATACTGTGGGGTTAGCAGAAATGCACCAACAAGCCAATTAGATCGGGAATCTTCTGTTGCCATGGTATGAAATATTTTAATAAAAGTGCTGATTTGATACCTGATAAAAAAACTATTTGTAGCCACGCTTTTCTACATTTCTCAATTGTTAAATGTTGTCCAAACAATTAGACATATGAAAACATTGCTCAATAAAATAGGCCCAAATTGTGAATTCAAATTTGGAACTAACTGATCAAAGAAGAGCATTGGGGGACACTTGATGCCAACTTTCCTGCTTGTTTGGCACTTGTTTTTAAGTTTCTTGTGACATAATTGTCCAATTTGTTGTTTACAGTTCCAAATCACTTAGGCTTCAAAGCAGCCAATGACTGTGGGTAAAAAAGGACTGACAGTTGGACAGGGCGGCAAAGCTGGCTAAGAAGGGGCAAAGTCTGATGAATTTTAGAAGAGGGTCAAAATGGTTGAGAAAGAGAATGGCAAGGGGGGGGAGCCAGTGCTATTTCAGTCTCTTCAGCTGTCTTGTTTTTATGGTCTTTGACAGAGCTTGGGTAGCTTTCCTCCTGTGTCACTCTTTTCACCACAAGGCCATAACTTGAAGTAACTGCTCGAAAGCTTGCACGCTTTCTTAACTGCTTTTCTAAAATACAATTCTCTTTCTTTGATTTTAAATAAGAAAGTGGCAGGATCTTGGATCAGATCAAAATCAACATCTTCAAGAAAACAAATATATATATACATTATATATGGCTAATACTCTTCTTTGATATACATATAAGTCTTACACATATTGGTCAATTGAGACTAATTAGGTCTTATTAAGGCCCTACAAACTGGCGAAAGACAAGTTGTCAGTTCATGCGGGTGCAGGATCCCCAAGACATACCTTGGCTGGCTGTACAGTGAAGTGATTTATGGATGCCTATGGGCTCATATATGGAGTTTAGTGGGTGGGCAGCTTGCCTCCTATTCTAAAGCAACTAAACTGGGAACCTATACGACCAGGCCAAATTAGTGCACCCGTGGTGGGAAAGCTGCTCTTTTAGTCAAATCATCATGTGCTGTTTGCCATCACAGATGGGACTCATTGTCACACACACACACACACACACACACACACACACACACATTAACAGATCCAACTATTACAGACACACAGTAAATAAAGAAAAAAATGTTTTAAACTCATGTGCCATGAGATTGAATTCATTTAAGGCATTTTCCACTCCTACCAGTGCACAAAACAATGAAAGACAAACATGAAATATAATTCCAAACAAAAACATGATTTAGAATATGTATAGGGTCTGGTGTGTTACAGGTTTTTTTTTTAAAGATTTTCATTGAGATTTTTTTCAGAAAATTATTTGAAAGTGTAAAAAATACAGCATTTAAGGACTGTTTACATGTCTAACTTATGCAAGGTCACAGTTTCTAGAAGTCGTCTTCAGTATCATTGTTGGATCCGGACTTATGTTCATTAGCCAACTGCTTTCTAGTTTCATGTCTGTTTATACACCCTGTTGGCTACTACTTAAACGATGGGGCCCAAACATCATTTAGGCAGTTGATGGCTTAGGGATTTGTTTACACCACTACTGTTGGCACCTTCGTCAGATCAAGGCTGATGATCACTGTTAATCTGAGTCGCGTGGTTGTATCAGGGGAGTGCTAGTGCTCATCATATATCAGTATTTGTTCTCTCAGTAAGAAACCAAAAATAGCCACAACAAAGCCTCTCGGTATGTCAAGAATAAAAAGGGTACTGGGGGCAATCCAGCATTCTTCTTCTTTCAATTTGGCCATATTAGTCCACCGATGACACCAACAAGTCTGGCCTGTGTTGGCATTGAATTCACCTCATTCCAAGACTCCTGGGGCCTATTTTGGAGCATCGGTAAACCGATCTGCTCCCGGTCACCTCCTCGCTCCTCCCTCTTTCTGTTACTCTCCCTCAGCTCTGTTTTCCAGCCAAACCTGATGGTGTGGCTAAAGTTAGCCCCAGTGGGCTAGTATATAAGGCCCCAAGGATTCCAATGCTTACATGTCAGTCACATCAGCTTTGGCGTAGGCTTCTCTTCTTGACCAACAACAACCCCAAAATCTTACAGAGATGGTGAGTGTGGCCACGTTCTTAGAAGAGCAATGTCTAGGGAGCTAGGATCCTCTCTGCACTCAACTGATGAGATGAGAGCATCACTGATACATTTGCTATCTGGATTACCAACAGTCTCTTGAGCTGAGCTTCCCAAACTGCGGATTTTGACCAAGTCTGAACTTTTAGCTGCTCGCTTGAGCTAAAGTTTGGCTTACATCTCAAATCTTAACCCTAAAGAAATACAAACTGTTTTGGGATCACTGGCTTGTTATTGTAGTCCCCATAAGCCATGTGTTGATTTACCCGCTAAATTGGATGACAGATTCAGAATGTACAGATTTCTTTTATAGGAAAATAACTCTCTTCACAAAAGCTTTGTGATAAAAGTAAAGGATTTGTTTGGCAATTTTGCAAAACTGACAAGATACTTGATTGAGTGTATCTTATTTATGTATCTTAGACTTAATACAATGTAGAACTTTCTGAACGAGAAGTTTAGGTCTCTTTTATGGCCTTTCGTTTTTGACCTGCCATAGGGCATCCTTGACAGTCAAGAGAGAGAGAGAGTTAGTCAGAATCTCTGCATCTTACCATGAAGGCTGGTTGGTTGATGTTTCGTTCGTTTGACGTGTATTTTGTCCTTCATCCTTTCCCAGGCACCCAAGAAGGCAAAGAGGAGGCAGCAGCAGGGTGAGGGTGGATCCTCCAATGTGTTCTCCATGTTTGAGCAGAGCCAGATCCAGGAGTACAAGGAGGTAAAGTTTTCATCATCACATCTCACAAAACTCACTTCAAAACCAAACTTTTCTAGCTGTTAAATTTAGTTAAATGTTCCCAGAGTGCAATTATATATTTTGTATGTATGATTTTGTTTGTGACCTTGAGGATTAGGCCTACCTGAGGAAGCTTCTGAAATATGCTGTCCTGAATGTGTCAGGTTGCATGACATTTAGAAGTGTCCTCAGTCATCACAATGACAGGACAGTAAATCTGAAGTTTTCCAGTGACAGCAGCAACCTCTCCCTTGGGGGGGAGGGGGGGGGAAGGGGGGTAGCGCAGTAATCCTCCTTGGAGACTCAAAACACTCACTCTGTGACCCCACTGGAATGCCGCCCAACAGCTGGTGGACAGTGATATTTATGAAAGCAGGAAAAAGGGTCTCACCCTGGAAAGACCAATATAGGGAAGTACATATAGGGAAGATGTAAGGATGTAGCATGTTGTCAAAGTGGGAAATTGAAGTGGTGTCTTTAATCAATGTTTCTGGGGGGTTTCCTCAGCACCAAGGTATAAATAAAGATGAGTGCGGCTTAGCTTTTCCATCAAAGACCTCACTGGGTGAAAGAACATCAGGGACAGAGTCAGAATATGTAGTCACAAGGCTCAAAAAAGGGCGGAAGGGGAGGGGGTGACAGCTGTAATCAATACGGTCTCCTTAAATGTCACAAGGGACATGTCTCACATTCTGAGACCATTTTAACACCTTAGAAAGACAAGTGGCCGGCCAGCTGCCAAGTCCCAAAAGGTTTCCAAGGCCATCTTTGGTTACACTGCCCGCCACGCCCAGCAATGTGTAGGGAGAGGTGGAGAACGGCTTAACATTTTCACATTTATGTTGGCTGACTGCCACACACACAGATACATATCGCGAGCAAGTAGATGGCGACTTGTCAGGAACTTGATAATCCCAGTGTTCGCCATTTTAATTAGTTGTATTTCTGTATTCTAGTTTGAGGGGATTATGAATGTCATCTGATGGGGTGGTGGACCAACAGATCCAAGCAACGATGATTTGTTTTATTCACTGACTTACCTGTCTCCTCTCTCACCTATCCGTCCCAATGGCAGGCTTTCACAATCATTGACCAGAACAGAGACGGCATCATCAGCAAGGACGATCTCAGGGACGTGCTGGCCACCATGGGCCAACTGAATGTGAAGAATGAGGAGCTGGAGGCCATGGTGAAGGAGGCCAGCGGCCCCATCAACTTCACCGTCTTCCTCACCATGTTCGGCGAGAAGCTGAAGGGTGTGTTGACTCAAACTCTTACGCAGTACAAGCCTCCCCTCCTTTGTCCAATTTTTATTTTTAGCTCTGCCGAGGAATACATTTATCTTCCTATTTATTTACTTTTTCATTTTTTTAAATAATCCTTTATAGTTTAGACTAACTTGCTGCTTTTACTCCTAGGTGCTGATCCCGAGGACGTTATCGTGAGCGCTTTCAAGGTCCTGGACCCCGAGGCCACTGGCGCCATCAAGAAGGAATTGTAAGGGATTATACCTTTTAGTTTACCTTCTATCCAAGCAGTCTGAGCTCTTTGTGGCACAATGTTGAATCAAGAAAAAATTATTTTAACATCCATTCTCCATTGTCCCTCTCAAGCGTTGAGGAGCTCCTGACCACCCAGTGCGACAGGTTCACCGCAGAGGAGGTGAGCTGCTCAGTCTTTCTCTCACTCACATTCCTGTTCTGTCTTGAGTTGTATGGAGATTTTAATTATTATTATATTAAATGTATTTCTCTGCAGATGACCAACCTCTGGGCTGCTTTCCCCCCTGATGTGGCTGGCAATGTAGACTACAAGAACATCTGCTACGTCATCACTCACGGAGAGGAGAAGGAAGAGTAAATCCCACTCTCTCTATCAAGCACTCTACCTCCGTTCCAAACCCGTACCCCCCAAACCATCTTCTCCTCCGACGCCGTGGCTCCCTTGCACACATTCGCGCCCAGGCCCTCTCTTTACGCTTGCCAGCTCACTACGAAAAGACTTGTCTCCTTTCTTGAGATACTCAGTTAGAGGACTGAAGGCCATGGGGGTGTTTGTGTGTGAGTACCAACGGGAAACATAGGATTATTTTCAATAAAAATAATCTTGTGACATGGAAACACTCTCGCTATCTCTGTCCCTGCCTCTTGTTCCTTCTCCTCTCCCCCTCCCCATCACTCATTCTGTCCTTCTGTGCTGAGACTTACAGTGCATGCATCATGCCTACATACAGTCCTGTGTATACAGCGGTTCTAAATGTCTCTTGGGTGCTATGGCGTAAGCACAGTCGCTTACTTGAAACAAGTATGCAGTCTGACCCAAGTGGTCTGTTAGTCTCAACCTGACACAGAGTGGGTTATGGATTCATCGCTTTGTTTGTATCAGGGAGGAGTGCACATGAAAAGAGTGGAAGGACTGTACTATAATAGTTTGCCTACCCCGCTCTTGAGTTTGTCTCTCCATCTCTCAAACACAGACGCTAAAGGGAAGTTGCAGTGAAAAATAGGAAAGCATGATTTGAAAAACTTTAGATCTTGTAAATAGGGAAATAGACAGTGAAAGGTGGTGAGCGGGAGCCGGGGATGAAATAAACAAGAGTAAAACAATTTTTTTGACTCTTCGTCCTCCCTCCCACCACTGTTTCTCTCCCGTTGTTGTGACTGTCTGTGACTGTAACAAATAAAGAAGTACCGAATAAAATTCATTATATTTCGTATGCCACTGTGTCTGTTGGTTTCAGTGGGCGGTGGGATGGGGGGGGGGGGGGGGCGCGACTGCACACTGACAGTCACATGCATATGGTAAAGCATTTCCAAGGACTTGATTTAAACTATAGTGGACCTCAAGGGACATGGAAATTGAAGTATAGCATTTCTTCATCTAATAGCTAATTGTACATTAAAAATAGGAATTAATAAATTGCTTTACAAATCCATTGATTAATCCATTATTAAATAGAGGAAGTATAAAATATTTTACAAATTAAACTTTATAACAGTAAATAAATACTGTACATCCTCTCAAATACATCAGTGAATTCCTAAACAAATAAGAGCATTTGAAAAATGTATATGAAAACACAGTTGTAAGAGCAGAAATAAATCATTTCATTCACAAACTATATTAAGAATACAGCTTTTAGGCATTAAAAAGGGCAATTCCTTTCCTCATATCCTAGCTGCTTTTCCCTATTCTATTCATTTGCAGAGTCATTTAGCTTCTCCATCTAGCCTTTCCGCAACAATTGTTGGGCCTTGCACTGGTAGTGTAAAACTATGCAAATTTGCTTGGGAACAAGCTCTCTGATTGGTCAATGAGCCTGCCTCATAGCTAAGCGTACACAGTATACTGCCAACTATTATAATTATACTATTACACCACCACCACAAATTAACAATTAATAGTTATCCTTTTACAGCCTCATCATAATAAATGCATTAACTATCCTTAGTAACTTTTGAACCTGCTTTCTTTACTATGCACAAAATATTGCCAACCATGCAGAATGGTGCACCTGTTGAATAAAATCCCAAGTCCGGCTTCTCAGAGCTGCTAGCACTGCTGTGTGCTTTTGTTTTGTTTTTCATTTCAAAACTCAAAGTTTTATTTCATAACGTCACTTTTGAAAGCATATGATCACAAATCACTGTCCACCTAACTCCTCAGGCAAACCCAATCTAGAACACAGATTGTCAAGATTGTCATTGTCAAGTTCTTTCAAAGTTCTGTGTGTTGAATCAGTGCTTTCGGCCCAAGATCGTGACCTAAAACTTATGTAAAACATCCTTATGCAGACTGTACTACTTTTCCTTGTTGAACAGACGTATAACGTGTTATGTAATATGCATTATCTTTGCATTCGTATATGACAGTAAAACACAAATCCAAATCGGGGTGGAAAGATTTACGTCTGTTGACAGATGTCACACATGATGGTGTGGCTTGTTTAGTCTGACATTCACTGCTCCACCTAGATTCAAATCAGGATACGTCCTAACACGGCTGGCCATAATGCCATTTAGTTTGTTCATTTACCGTGACTAGGTGTTTTATATTGAGTAATAAGAGGGTAAAAGAGAGTTGTGTGCTGCTTTTATTTACCACCACAAATCTGTCTCGGTTAATTAACATATACTCCGATACTACACCTAGTACCTTTCTGACTGTATTGTTGGGTGTGGTGTGTCTCATCTTCCTCTTGACAATAGCCCATAGTTTCTCTATGGGGTTAAGGTCAGGAGAGTTGTATGGCTAATCAAGCACAGTAATACCATGGTCAGTCAACCAGTTACTAGGGGTTTTGGCACTGTGGACAGGTGTCAAGTCTTGCTGGAAAAAGGAAATCAGCATCTCCATAAAGCTTGTCAACAGACAGAAGCATAAAGTGAACTAAAATCTCCTGATGGACGGCTGTGTTGAATCAAATCATCACTGACTGTTGAAACTTGACACAGGTCTTCAAGCAACTTGATTTTGTGCCCCTCTATTCTTCCTCTAGACTCTGGGACCTTTATTTCTAAATTAAAAGCAACATTTCATTTGGAATAGTGATGCTTTGGTGTACCATCTCATCTGCTGCTACTAATAAAATACTTCATATTTAAAGCAAGGTCTATATCCCACACAAGGGAAGACACCTGTGAATATTATACACAAGTCATAGACCAGTGCCCTTTTTTACTTTACCAATCAAGTATACATATTTGATATGGCATCATACAGATTTTGTATCAGCAGCCAAAACCACACTCTTAAATTACATTTATTTTCATTATCTTATTATAAGGCTATCTGTTACAATTTGTATTTTTAGAATAACACTATTATTATTATTATTATTATTATTATTATTATTATTATTATTATTATTATTATTATTATTATTATTATTATTATTATTATTATTATTGTTGTTGTTGTTATTTGTATTATTATTATTAATAATAATAAGCACTACTACTACTACTACCACTACCACTACTACTACTACTACTACTACTACTACTACTACTACTACTAATAATAATAATAATAATAATAATAATAATAATAATAATAATAATAATATTTTAAAAATACAAATCGTATGTATACTTGATTGGTAAAGTAAAAAAGGGCACTGGTCTTTGACTATATCATTATTATTTATAATGATAATAGTCTGTCTATTAAAAGCCGTAAATAATTATATATTATCACCAAAATCCAAAGCTCAATGTATCACATGATCTAGTGACGTTGCAGCTAAAACCGGAAGTAAAACTAACTGTTACAAAACATTAAAATACCTAAATAAAAGCGTACACTATTTGTGTCTGAAATCGCGCACTTACGTAAGTGCACTTACATTGAGTGCACTTTATTATCCCTACAGTACACTTACTTATAGACGCAGTGCTCTCATTTCTACAGTGCACTGTCCAAATTGCCGTCGCGCACCTACCGGAAATGACTTTGCATTTTGACGGTTCTTCTTCGGTTGTATTTTTTTCTGCTTGCGTTACCGATAGCCAAAACAGGCACATTAGTCGCGGAAAAACTAAAACAATATATAATTTAACTTTTGTGGAGCGCGTCCGTCTCCACGGTTGCTTCAGGCTCCTCTATTTTGATTAGAATGTCCCGTCCTCTCCGTTACGTAGGCAAGATGGCGGCCGTTGAGTGTGGAAAGTGTCCATCGCTCCACACTCAAGTTTTAGACCGTTTTGAGTGCACGACAGAGGAACTTACAGTGCACTTCATTTTGGCACACTCTCCGGTTTTGCGCAAAGTGCACTCAAAAAAGTAAGTGTAAGTACAGAAGTGCGCGATTTCAGACACAGTCACTGTACTGAATCTACTAGATAGGCCTTTGTAGGCTAGGTGTTCTTACTAATCAATAATGATTTATCGACGCTAAGTAGGATGGTCAGTCTGAACATAATAGCCTACTAAAGCTCAAAACTTGATGTTTTCCCTCAAAAAGATTTTTTTTTATTTTATTTTGAAAAGAGGGACCGGAAACGTGGTGTGAGTGTGACACTCGACCCTGCCCATACATTCAGGGGACCAGTGGACATCCAGAGAGTTCCTGCAACTGAACAACATTACAGGCCTGGTTCGCCACCGCCACTGACTAGGGAATGGCTGTGTGTTAAAGTGGACCGTTTGGCCTTTACTGCCGCCTCCGTCCCCCCGTGCCTTTTCGAGCTCCGCCGGGCCGAGACCCACCGCCACCACTATGGCCTCAGCGCTCCTGCCCCGCTGCACATCTGTCAGACTCCCCGCTGTGGCCGCTGTCGTCTTCCTCCTCCTGGGGTCGGCGACCCCCGTGCAGTCCTCTCAAGGCGACAAGGAGCCAGTTTACCGAGAATGCGTGAAGCAATGTGTCCGGTACAACTGCACCGGAGCTCGTCTACGGGGCTTTCAGTCCACCCAGCCGCGATACATGGCGCTGACAGGTGAGTTGTTGTTTTTGTTGTTGGTAGGTAGGTAAGTCCGGCTAACTTATATCCTTAGCAGTCAGTCAGTAGATTTCCCAAAAGTAGCCTAACTGCACTTTAGCGATAATATACCCGGCGCATTCTCTGTATCATGCTAAATCTCCCTGTTGACTGTCTTTGGTGACAGTCACATTTTTTATCCGTGATGATGCTGGATCGTGAGGCTGGATCGTGAGGCTGTCATATGGCTGCGATGAGACTTATAACTGCATAGTTTATCATATTTGGCGTTCCTTAGACTCACGATACCGTGTCAAAATAAATGAATAGACAAATGTAAAAGCCAGCTTTTCTGGCTGAGCAAGGTGTCATAAAAGTGCCCATCGAAACTCCACACTCGCTCCTTCATTAGCATAACAAGTAATGTCTTCATTCTCTCCAGATTGAAACAAGTTGAGCACATTTTTAGGGCTGCTACCAACCATTATTTATTATTCATCAACTGGCTTGTTATTTTCCTATTAAATCCACTAATAATTTGGTCTATAAATGTCATGTTTTGTTCAACCAACAACACCATTTCAAAGTATTGATATTACCAATAAACACTGAAAAACAGACGTTTTATTGTTGAATATTTGTGTCCATAATCTCTAAGGCAACGTCAACCTTTGACCAGTGTTGATGCCCCTTTACACCCTCTGCTCCTCTCTCTTTGTCCCAGGTTGGACATGCCGGGATGACTGCCGCTATGATTGCATGTGGACCACCGTGGGCCTTTACCAGGCAGAGGGGTACAGGATCCCGCAGTTCCACGGCAAGGTTTGTGCGTCTTAGTTATCCTGTGTTGAAGAAGAGGATGCTAGGTTCTATCCTCCGAAATGCCTCACAAAAAAAATATCCTGTGTTGGTGTTGTTGAATGTTGTTATCAAATCACGAAATGTGTGTTTTTATTTTTCACAGTGGCCGTTTGCGCGCTTCTTGTGTTTCGAGGAGCCGGCGTCGGCCCTGGCCTCTCTGCTGAATGGCCTGTCTTGCCTTCTCATGCTGCTGCGCTATCGGAGCACAGTCCCACGCCAAAGCCCCATGTACCATACCATCAACGCCTTCTCTCTGGTGAGACAGAGAAAAAACTTTACACGTAGAAAATACACCAATTTCTTATACATGTTTACATCCAGTGTCTTGACAAAAAATAATGTTACAGTTTAACCCAGAGTCTGTGTTTATGTGTGTCTTCAGGTATCTCTCAATGCTTGGTTCTGGTCCACAGTGTTTCACACCCGGGACACCTATCTCACGGAGGTGAGGGTTGTTGGCTGCCTAACATATTTTTAAAAAGATGCATCAAGCATAGACAGCAGAAAAAAGTCAGAGCAAAAATAAATTGGCTTATAGAAAGTATCGGGAACAGAAAAGCACAGGCATCTTTTCAGAGTTTTCTTTCTCTACCTGACTTTTGTAAAAGGAAGATCTTTCACCTTTCAGCTCCGCATCGATCCACTATCCTAATAGATGGATATATAGATCACAAATATCAGTTCAGTCAGCCTGTCAGCTGTTTATAAAGAGGTGTGGGTGAAAGTCGTTGGGACTCAATTTGCAGACCAGCAAACTAAACAATGAGCCAAGCTTTTCACATCACAGGCAGTAGTTAATTCAATGTAAATAAGAAACAAAGCAAACACTAGTTTGATGCTGCTTTATTGTTTGCCAAGTGCTGAACCATCTTCCCGACTCCCAGACCCACTGTTCTTCTGTTTTATTGGCTTATGAGCTTAGCTAATCAGTAACATCCTAAGGCCCTTACTGAGAATCCCACCACTGTTGCTTTTTCTCTGGATCTTGATTTCAGTTTTTTTTCTGTCTCTTCCAGAAAATGGACTACTTCTGTGCAACAGCAGTCATTCTTTACTCAATCTACCTATGCTGCGTCAGGTGAGCTTTATAACGGCTATTCCACGTGACCTGCTAATGTTAACAATAGTGAATATTTCATTTACCTCAACAGAAGGAGGGAAACAAAACAATCTCTAATGTAATGGTTTATTTAAAATGTTCTCTGTTTGAACACTTTCTGCAAACATTGTGTGTGTCCCCTCTCTCTCGTGCAGAACATTGGGTCTGAGGCGACCTGGGGTGTCCAGCATGGTGGGGGTCCTGCTCATCCTGGCCTTCACCTCGCATGTGTCCTACTTGACATTTGTCAGTTTCGACTACGGCTACAACATGGCTGCTAACGTCACCATCGGTATAACTAAAACTAAAGACTAAAGTCTCAGTAAAGGTCACATATAATGCTAATTTTCAGGTTAAAATTTGTAATTTGGGTTTTTTACTAGAAAATGTCTTCATGGTGTAGTGTAGTGTCCACAAGTAAAATCAAATCAAATCAGTTTTATTTGTATAGCCCAATATCACAAATAGACATTTGCCTCAGTGGGCTTTACATTCCATACAGTATGACACCCTGCCCTTACACTCTTAGCTCGGCTGAGAAAAAACTCCCAGTAAAAAACCCTTTACCGGGATTACATTTTTTTTTTAAATCTCAGGGAGAGTCGACAAAGTAAGGGATCCCTCTCCCAGGACGGACATCCTGCAATATATGTCATAAGTAGAGAAAAATCACAAAGGAATTTCATCATTGACCAGATGTTTACATGGTAATACCAAAGTAAAGTGTGAAAAGTGTGGATGCAGGAGGACATGCACAAGAAAACCTTTATATTTCTCACAGTGCGATTGTTACATATCCTCTCTGAAAGGGTCTGTTTTAGAGCTTTCTATTGTCTTTGCAGGCATGGTGAACCTCCTGTGGTGGCTGTGTTGGTGCTGGCAGAACCGGCGGACGCTGCCCTACTGGTGGAAGTGCGGCCTGGTGGTGATGCTGCTCCATGGCCTGGCCCTGCTGGAGCTGCTGGACTTCCCCCCAATGCTCTGGATCCTAGATGCTCACGCTGTGTGGCACCTCAGCACCATACCAGTGCACGTCCTTTTCTACAGGTTGGTCCAACGGTTTCCCCACGATCTGTCTCCTATTCACAGCTCTCTTTGACAGTGGATATTAGTAAAGGTAAACACCTGATAAATGTAACCTTATGTTCCTTCACCCTCCAGTTTCCTGATAGACGACAGCCTCTACCTGCTGAACACAGAGAAGATGGGTGTCAAAGTCGAGTAGGAGGAATTCATCATCGCCTCGTCGCCACGCCCGCACCCTCGCACCTCTCCTCCAATCAGGGCAGCCGACGTAGCTCCACCTCCCAGATGACATGCATGAAACCACTATGACTTCCATCAACCTAGACTTTTTTTATATATTTTTTTCTAATTTTGCGTATTTATTTGGGGGGGGGGGCGTCAATTCTCTCTTCCTAATTATCACGATTTGACACTTGCTCTACCTTGCATTGTGCTCACAAGGTTTGGACGGTTCTATCGCAGTTTTTTCACATGAATGCAAAACAGGATGAAGGAAAACGTTTTTGCACAGCTTTGTATTCCTGTTTTACCGATGCCCAGTTCAGCTCAGCTCTGCTTGAACGGCAGTTTGCTGTGGCTGACAATAGATGGCACCAGATCCCATGCCAGGCTGTCATTACCTACTGTGTTGGGCACGGTGTGCGTCAGGGTCCATCTGTGCCACAAGTGGATCGGCGTACACAGAGAGGTGCCCCTTGTGAAGCCAACGGATTGTTCTAGAGAGAGGGAGAAGGGAATGGGTGGGGGTTCTATGTTTGGAGGCTATTCTAGCTGACTGTGATTTTTTCTTTCTTTTCACACCTTTCTCTTCGTGCCTCTGTTGTTTCCAGAGCTGCTTTTGTTTCGCACACTTTTCATCATCATCCACATTTCTTTTTTACATCAGCTGCCTTAGTTTGCTTTTAATTTTGTTGTTTTTGACATCCTTGTTGACCGATTTGTGCTTTATTCTGTTGACAATTTTACTTTGAAGACTTGATTTTAAATTTGGGGGTTTGGTCATATGACTGATGATCAGAAAATGGAAGTATCGTATTTTATTCACCTGGATTGCCTTTTTAGTGTCAGGGAAAAGGAGAAAATGATTGAGGCTGGAAGAGGTAAGCTGTAGTCATGACTCGTGGGGATTTCTTTCTCTCCCCCAATGGATGCTAAAAAAATGTGTGTGTGCGCGAGTGTTTGTTTGCGTGTGTGTGTGTGCGTGCACGCCCATTGTTTGGATTTTCTTGCATTTCTTTCTGAAATATTCCCCATGATGGACACACACACACACAAGAGCAGCTGCACTCACATACAACATCCCATCATGTGAGATACACCATCTCCCTCCATGTCAGACTTACGCACTGTACAATAACCCGCTTGTCAATTAGAATGTTTCTTCTTTCCTATATGTATTTTTATTTTTTACATCAATTTTTTTCTTCCTAATAGAGTTGGCACCAAAACTCATACCATGTGTGTCTTCATCCCTCAGAGTTTTCCTTCCATGTGTGCACTTTATGAGGGTGTGTTTGTGTATGTGTACATTAATTCTCTCCTTGCCTTTTGTTTATCTGTGCGAGAATGTGAACAATGACCAGTATGTACTGTACATGTTGCCTTGACTCAACATTGTGTTGTTTTTACAATGTGTGTTTAAGAGGGAGCTAGATTGTTCTCAATCCTTTTGTATAACTGCGCGTGTGTGTGTGTGTGTGTGCGCGCGCGCGTGTGTGTGTGTGTGTGTAAGTTTGCTGCGTGAATGTGTGTGAGACGATGGGTAAATTTAGCTTTGCCGACAGCCTGTGATGGGGGTGTGGTAAGACAGAGGGCAAAAGACACAGAGAGGTTGTCATAGGTTTTGGGGGGGGGGGGGGGGGGGGTGGAGGGTGGGGGGGGGGGTGGAGGGTGGGGGGAGTTTAACCATAGCCATGTTTATTACCACTGACATTCACCATTCACAAAATGCTGATTTGGGCCCGATTATGATCAGATACTTCTAATATGCCATTTGAACGCCTCAATTCTTATTTATAACAAAAACATTAAAAGCTTAAAGTTATTTGAATTAATTGCAACATATCATTTAACATATCTGTTTAAATCAATGGAAGATTCCCAGAGGAATGCTCTGTAAATCGTTTCATGGTTCACTTTCCTCTCACTGATAACCATGTCCCCCGTCTGCTGCCCCCTGCCTGCTGCCCTGTGCACCATTACCTCTCCTACTCAGTGCACTTTTTCTCCACCTCACATACTACTTATATTTGACCAAAAAATTGAACAAATTAAAAGTGTTCTCTGTTAAAAAGGTGTGGGGCTCATTTGTGTCTTTTCTTCTATACATGATCTGTTTAAGTGGTCCTCCCTAGATGATGTACAGTATGTAGACAAGAGGAGTAATCCACTGTACCCTACATACCAATGACCTAAGGATAGGCTAAACATGTTTGCATGGGTAAGTGTGGCTTTGAAGATGACCTTCATCCGGGAGAGTGTTCCCCCTGCTGTCTACATGACACTGTGCAATTCTTTTCACTTGGCATTTTAGTAATTTAAATGCAGTGGTGGAAAAATACTCAAATCCTTTGCAACAAAACAACATCGTTCAAATACTCCATTGCAAGCTGACGATCTGTATTCAAATTCCTACTACAACAAAGTACTAGTATTAGCTAAGTATACATTAAGGTTTAATACTGGTGTATGAGTGCATTTTACTGTTGTACCAGTTCAAGCTAGTTGTAGCTTCTTTATATGGAGTCAAAGTTAATCCAATGGTCCCAACCTGAGCGTCCCTTAAATTAAATGGGGTCGGTAAGAAAAAAAAACATACTTCAAGCTCTTCTTTTCAAATATCTTTTATTTCATTTCGGAGGCACATTTATTTTGGTTGAAATGACCACTCACACTTGAAACATTAATTTTTTTTTTTGCTGAGGGGTCACAAGTCAATAAGGATAAGGACAACATAATGACAAAGTTTATTGTATAAGCACATCATAGTTGTTTATTTTTAATCATATGTGGAGTTTAGTCACTAACATACGATAGCTGATTAACTGTCAAATATACAATATTGACATTGCCATTTTTCAGCGTTATGCTAATGTATCTTCTGTGTATGCTTCTCATGATTCTTTTTGTCAATTGAAACATCTGCTCAGCCTTTCCAATTGTACACTTTAACAAGGTGCTGCAATTAATCTACGATACAAGAAGTGACTGCAGATTACGTAACATGTACGGTATATGTATTCACTGGGCAGGTCTGAGGTCTCCTCCTGACCTTGTGCCACTTGGGCTGGTTTGATAAGAACAGATCCTAAATATCCATATTACAGATCCCTCCTGACCTACACTTGTTTTCACCGTTAATGTAGCCTAGTAAGCAAGTAAAAACTGTGAAATTATGTTGATTGTCCAAAACGAGCCTGTCCTGTACATACACCTGTCCCACGCCATGCAGACCCCAAACAATCAGGTATGTTTGATGGAAACTATATTATAGAGAGGTTTTGTTATAGGCGTTGTCATGTTTTAAGTGTATATTTGAAAGAAAGAGACTATCAGGCGTGGACTTCTGTAGATCTTGAGATTATGCATGTTTCTCAAGAGCCAGCTAATTGTATCCAAGACTTGCTGCTTAATAACTCCCTATACAACTTTGTTTAGCCACCCACTATCCTATGTAAAAATAGAAAAACAGGAAATGTCTTAGACGTTTTTTCTGCGTGGCTCAGTGAGTAGCTTTTTGTTTTTTCCTCATAGCTCTGTGCAATAGGTTGGACTCTGACCCTGGCTGCTGTGGGTAGGGAGACTGGATAGGTCGGGATGAATAGAGTTTATTCTTCCTCCTACAACTCCTGATTTGTGACCGTTAAGTGAAGGGCATGAGAAACATGAAGATGCCCCGAGCCGGTATAATGCAAATCTCTCAATTGAATGCAGCGGCATGCAAGAAATCCATTGGCAAAAGAAAGTTCAATTGGATTATCCATACTTATCTTTGAGTTTGAATGCATTTAAATGTGTAATGCAGATTGGGGGTCTCATATTTTTATGAGAATGTAATGGGTCAGTTTGCTAAAGAGGTTTTGTGAGGTATAGCAGATGCCTGCATTAAGCAGTTTGCTGTGTGCAACTTGCCAAGTGTACCTGCATGAAATCTGGTTGTTTTTGTACAGATTATGCTATAATATATTTTACCCATCTATATTTAAAATCACTGTTTAAGCGTCTGTAAACCTGGTATAGTAAAAATCAATATGTGATATATCAAGTTGGGTGTCTCAATAAGCTTTAAAAAAAATCTGATTTGAAATTAAATGTTCATAAATATCATAAAACCCAGTTGAACAACTGCTTTTTACTGTCTAGAACGTTTGCCAGTATTGACATAACATAGTTATAGGATTAAGTGCCTTTGGATTTCCATAAATTGAGTAAATTTCCATTTATTCCCAAAATTCCCGTGAATTCCCATAAATTCCCATGGTTTCCAACTTTGAAAATTCCCGGAATTTTGTAAACCCTAGTCCTCAGATTCTTTATTTGGAATAAAAAAGACATCTTGTACACATGATCACTGATTTGTTACTCATGGATTGACAATGGAATTTAGTTTGTTGGACAGCTCTTAAATAAGAATGGTAGAACGGTTACTGCCATATTCAGAATTCCGTAAAAAATGTAAGGTTCCAATCACACCTCAACAACAATGCCATCGAATTTGATGCTATTCCTGCAGGAAATTGATATGTCATGCAGTAACAGGTAACACTTTAAACTACCCTTTTTAAAAGGGTAACTACTCTTTTTTTGTGTACCTTATTGTAAAGTGTTACCCAGTAACAAAAACACAATGAATGTTTGGACTGTACCATGCCTTCTACAACAAAATTTGAACAAGCAATTTGAAATATATCGTGCAGCACGCTGCACGCTGTCAGTGATACTCACACATCAAAGGCTTAATGTTAAAGTGGAGGGGGCCTTTAAACCCACCTCTATAGGCCTATGCCTAGTTTCCAACCTGATTCTAACTGGAGTGACAGGTAGCCTATAGGATGAAAAAAAAATGCACCAGTCATAAGCAGAACGTCAGTGCAGCAGTGGCCCATAGCAGACAGCGAGCAGTTTGAATTGAGGGCGGGCTGAGTCAACGTGCCACTCCCCGCTCAGGCCTCCACGGGCGCGCGCCTCTGCTTCTGCACGCTGTCACGCTCCACGAGCAACAGGCACGGAATTCCAGGGAGGAAGTCACTGAGATTGGGAGGCGAACAACAACTGCCGAAAGGTGCCAACAAAACAAAACTAGAACCTGGAGACGAGAGGAGGCCAGGAAACGGCTATTTATTCACTGGGAACAGTAGCCTAAAAAAAGAAAAAAAAGACACCCTATCTAAGTTTGGAGTATGGACTAGTCTGGTCGCAGCAGATGGAGGCGGCGAGAAGTTTGGTGTTGGTCGGGGCCGTGCTGATCGGAGTGACGGGTGCGTTGGCCAGAGAAGGTGGGTAACTTTCTACTGCACGTTTCACTTCACACACTATGTCTACACGGGGGTTTAAAGGCAGAGCGCAAGGGGGTAATAGTGTGAGGTAATGCGCGAGCTTCGGCGTGGCCCAACAGGCTGATATTTCAGGCTGGGACCGCATTCCTCCGTGAGTCCGCAACCCCTCACTCTCCGCTGTGGCTCGGGAGTCTCATGAGTAGAGAGAGAGAGAGAGAAAAAAGTCACACCTGTCACCAGTGGCCTCAAGGGAGATTTCTTTATTTGGATACAAAAAATCAAATGTTTACGCACGAGGCACTTCTATTTCTTGTTTAGTTGCATCACAAATAAACACGGCTAATAAAAACATAGCCGCAGCACTAACAGGTAAGAAGTATGATGAGAACCTGCTTTGCAGCTTTGGACCCGCAACGTGAGTGAGTGACTTGCCGTGCGTTAGGCTGCTCCGCCGCGTGAACAAAAACAAAAAAACAACAACAACAACAGGCGTCTCATTGTGCGCCATGGATCATGACGATGTCAATTATTCACTTCTGGCTCCAAAGAGGGCATTGTCTGATAGAGGGCCACTTGTCACACTTGGAGCTTGAGCGCATGCCAGTAAAACAAGAGCTAACTGACAGTGCAAACAAGTGCGTGGTTTTGCAAGACAGTGCCATAAGTCATGATTTTATTTTTTAAAGAAAAACGTGTTTATAGGCTATTTCTAAAGCAGAGGAGCATTTAATACTGTGTTGTTGACATGTAGTATCACTGAGAAAACATGTTGCCTCTAGTTTAGGACATTTACATTCGATTTCAAACAAAGTTCAAACATTTGTTGATTTCAAGCTTCTCAAATGAGAGGATTTGCTGCAAAATGAATTATCTCCCTTTTTATCAGGTTATTTTTCAGGGTTTGAAATGTTTGTCAGACAAAAAAAACTACAGTACAAAGAAGAAAAACAATTGGAAAACATTTTACTTTGCAATCTAGGATGTTTGTCTCTATTTTTTAAAACACTTTATTGGATAAACAGTTCATCTCAATTGTGTAAATAATCATCATTGGCAGCTCTAGTTGATCTCCAGTGGAATCGGACATCAATAAGTCTGATGGAGGATTTTTAAAAGCATTTAATGTGTCGCACAATCTTTATTGATGTGCCCCACTGCTGAGGAAATAGGCCAATGCACGGCCCACACACGATAACACTAAAATATCATTGTGTTAGTGGATGAAATGTACACAAAGAAATACTTCATTGAAGTCCTCTTTCAAAGTAAACAAAACATATACTGAAGCTTCCTTTGTTAGCTGCTATAACCTCCACCACGATCATCACTACTACTACCACACACACACACACACACACACAAAGCCTATAGTCACAGGTGAAGTGATTTTCAAACAGAATCGACTGCATTGTCGGTGAGAACAGGTTGGTGCACTTAACTCCACGATGTCGACAACGTCTATGGCATCAGTTCAGTGTGTGTGCCAAATTAAGCTACGCATCATGCACAGGTGGAGAATTCATCCACAGTCTTACTTGCAGTTATTAATTATTGTTACGTCTGTGGTTTTGTCTCTTCTCTCTCTCTCTCTCTCTCTCTCTCTCTCTCTCTCTCTCTCTCTCTCTCACTCTCTCTCTCACTCACACACACACACACACACACACACACACACAGAGCTTATGGCCAACAAGTGAATGGTTTCAAAGGTCAGCAGCAGTTGTGTTTTCCCTTTAGTGGTCGGGATGAATTATTTCAACACCTTTCCTCTGTGTGGGAGCACATTTTCAGTGTGTGTTTTTGAGTCTCAGTGTCCACAGCGTTCAAGTCCCCGTCACACTCCAGTGCACCCATTGAGCGAAACTCACAGCAAAGTGGTTAAGTCATTGTGGTTGGCCGTCGGTGGCAGGTTAACTCAGCCAGCTGTGACTCACCAGTCTGGGCTGAGTGTTAGTGATCTAACTAACTTGACCCGAGCTGAGGATGTGGCCAACTGTAGTGGAGTAAAGCCCCAGAGAGAAACTTCCCACACCTCCTCCTCCTCCTCCTCCTCCTCCTCCTCGTGTGCTTTTCTAAGGGGTTTCAGTCGCACACCTCCAACCTGCAGTCGCTCTGTTAAAGGTTCAGTAAGCGGAATGGTCAGTTTAGCTAACTTCCTGTCAGTGACTGCAGTTAGCAGTCCCCTCCCTCGTCCAACGTCACAACATTGATGCACTTCCAGAAGTGAATTATCTAGCATCATCTCATCGGTAAGTGTGATAAAACATGATAAAAACCATCAAAACAGACATTGGGAAGGATTTTTACCTGCTCCGCCATTGTAGGCGCATACACATTCACCCATCTGTCGCTCTGCACATGCACCATCAGTGAGACAGGTGCCGGTTTGTAGCATTCTCTCAGTAGTAGTAGTAGTAGTAGTGGGATCCTCGAAAAGTTTATATGCCTATTACATGCAGAGCGGGTGACTGAGAGATCGGCTTTATGAAATGTGCACACTATATAGGTGATCACTGTATGAATAAAGAGCGATTTTACACTTATATTAACATAAATAAATCGCTTACTTCACCTTTAAAGGTGGTCACAGCTATTCTGGATGACGCTTGTTGACAAAATTACTCTTTGTCAAAAGCAGTGAATGTCTCCTCATGATCCACAACCTGTCTGTATACTGTGTGTGTGCACTGATAAAACAGTGCTAATACACAACCTAGGCTCTGTAAGCTGTATGTTAACAAATAATATGTAAACACATTGGGCCCCACATAGCTAACAACCTTTTATGGAGCCTTGACTGTGTATTAACAATGGATTTTATTTTCAGCTCACACACAGTACAGACAGGTTGCGCATCGTGAGGAGATATTGTAACTGATATTGAGTGAGAGTGAGTTGAGCATTCTCCAGAATTGCGGTCTCCCTTTAAGGAGCTAAACTGTTTCCTTAGCACGCGTCTGCTGCAAATACCAAGTCATTACGCAGGGTTACGCATTGTTACCAATTTTTGTTAGGCGTCTTTCATTTGGTATTAATTAGTGGCTTTATTAATGGTTAATGAATCCTTAATAATCTGTGTCATAGATCAGTAATAAATCATTAATAAGAACAACGTTTTGTTTGCCACGTTGTTAAAAATTAGCCTGGCGAGACCTGCCTGATCTAGCGAGCTTCACTTTCCCTTCTGCAGTTTGGACTTTCTTTAATCATAATTGGGCCCGCATTCTGTCCGTTAGTGGCAGGCAGCCCTTGATTGGATCATGTAGTTGTCACTCTAGTCTCCGATCGAGCTTGTGAGATATGCCTGCTCTCAGACAGCTCGATTGACGAGTGCATGAACCAATCGAAGGCTGCCGTCCACTAAGGGACGAATGTAGTTCAGAAAGCGGGCTCTGATTGGCCTGGTCATTTTTTGAACTGGCTCCTCAACACAGAGTTTGGATAAAGTCCGGACTGATCTGCTGGAGAGAAACAAATGGGAAGCTCTCCAGATCAGGCTGGTCTTGCAAGGCTAGTTAAAAATCCCCTTAGAATTCTTCGCCATAAATAAAAGTTAATAATAACCAATCAGTTCATTAATAAAAAAAATATTTAGGCAACATTGTTTTCTAGAAGGTTAGTGGTTCATGATGTACTTAAGAGCTCAAAAGTAATTCATGCTAGAGGAGAAAAAAAATGGCAACCGGAGAGTTCTTATTAATGTAACATAAGGCTTTATAAACAATTCATTAACAACTTGTTAAGCCATTTGATGCAAAGAAAATGTAAACATGCTAAACATTAATGTACTCTTTGTCCGCCCTTTCATGTACAATTTGTCCCTTTTGAAATGAGCAGTACATTTCCTGTCAAACAGTAGTAAATGTGTAAAAGGAGCTATGCGTATGCAGTAATGTTGTTGTACGCGTTTGTGTTTGCAGTCGATACATGACGGGTTGAGTGAGTGAGGAGTACACGTCTCTGACTCCAGTACAGTACAGATCCTGTTCTGCTTGTCTGTTGAGCAATACCTGTTTTCTCTCTTGGCTGCCGAGTGAAGGGGAAGAAAGAATGTGTTCAGGGAGGTTGGGAAAAATTTGCAGTTGATGCAAGGCACGTTGCACGCATTAGCACTGCGTTGGAATCGACATGTTAAATCTGAGGGGTAAACACACAGACAGACAGAAAGTCCTGTTGGATGAGCTTGTCCCATTTCTATCGAGCCTTGACCGACCTGATCCATTAAGAGGAGAGTGCACTGTCACACTGTGGGCTTTTCCAGTATGGTGCTCTTGCAGTAGCATCGCTGCTGCTGTGTTTCCCTCACTTACCGCACACAAACACACACAGGGGTAAACAACACACATGCTCACTCCCTGTGCTAACTGGCATGGTGCCACACACAGGTGTGGCTTCCAGCTAGCTTTCAATTTGCAGATCTTTTAAAGCAGCAGACTGGCACAAGACACACTCAGTTTACAGATACCACATCTTCCTTCATAGGAAGCCAAGATAAGATCAAATTAGTCACTATTCATTTTTTACAACATGCAGTCTGTCCTAACAAATGGCAAAACATCAAATGCAAAAGGCTTTCCTGTTGAATGACAATCTGATTTTGTGATAACCAGCACATCCATTGCAGGATGCATGCTAAGTTAAAGCTGGTGTCAGCGATTCTGGAGAATGCTTGTTGTCAAAATAAGTAAATATCTAAAAAACTGGTATGTAAACAAAGGGTACACACAAAAGGGCCCAACGTAGCTAACAACATGCAGTTTACAGAGCAAAGGTTGTATACTCACTGGATTTTGTTTAATGCTACAGGTAGCGTAATGTCAGGAGACTCCACCATTAAGGTATCATGGAAGAAAAGTTAAGCAATGGTACTTCTGTTGTCATGGAGCCAGAATTGGTGAACTTCTACACAAACTACTATAGATAAAGTTGAAATAAATGTAAAAGCGGGGGGTATGCTTTCCACCATATAAGTTGTGTATAGCTTTCCTACTGCTACACTGGTATGCAGGGTGCCTTACAGGCTGCCAGAGAGCGACGATAGCATAATGCACTTTCCTGTTTGCACCCAAAGTGACAGAAGCAGTTGTTATTATGAGTGACCAAAGATAGCCTTAGAGAGAGAATCAAACCCATCTTAATGTTTTAACCACATTTATGCCTGAATGCTGGATTGTTGCGAAGAAGTGCAAAGAAGCTAAGAAAATAAAAGCATAGCTGCTCACAGAGGGTCTCAAGTGTTACAGTGTAAATGATCAAAATGTGAACAACAGGCAGAAAAGTAGAAATTCTGTCATTAACCACATAAACACATGAGCGGAGGAAGTTTCCAGAGCCAAGTTGCTCACCAGCACTAGCACGTTTAGCTGTATGTGTGTGTGCTTGGATGTTAGTGGCATTATTTAATTATGTATGTGACCTGCTAGACACACAGGTGGAGTCAGAAATTCTGGAGAATGCTTGTTGTAAAAATCACTTTTTTGTCAAAATCAGTGAATGTTGAAATAAAGTGTTGAAAAAAAAATCTAGTTATTCTAATACACTGCTTTGGCTCTGTAAATGGGTATATTGATAGCTACGGTGGGCCCCTTTATTTACTTACACTTTATTTACATACCTGTCTACAGAGCCTAGGCTGTGTATCATTAACACTTTTCAGCGCAAACACAGGACGTACATATCAGGCTTGAAGAGATACTGTATATATATATATATATATATTGATTTTGACAAAAAGGGGATTTTGACAACAAACCATAAATGTCTGACTTCACCTTTTAAGGATCACTGGAGCTACAAGCTGTTTTCTCTTGGTCCCCCTCCAACCTCTCTTCCTCACTGATAGAATATATGCAGCACGTGTGTGTGTCATCTTTAAGATATGCAAAGACGTGCATTCGTCCGAAATGACACTTTCCAGAGTCCAAAAAAGGGAGTTGGGCTTCCAATCACTGACTAACAGGAAGAAATGGAAAGGCTTTTATAGAAACCAGGTAATACAAAAGATGTAGGATGAGTGGATATGGAAGAGCAATACATGGACTGTGTGCAGATTAGAGAAAGAGTGAGTGATAAAAAGAGTATTTTGGGCCTCGAGGATGGAGGGGTGGGCTGCTCCTCACAAGGACACACACACACACGCACACACACACACACACACACACACACACACACACACACACACACACACACACACACACACACACACACACACACACACTCACACTCTTGCAGGCGTTGCTGAGAGACTTTTGGAGAGCAAACGATGTGGGGAATAAAAGGAGAGGAAGCGGAGAACTGGCTTTACACACACTTTCTTAGAAATGGAAAATGTGCTCGGCTGTTCTCGCTGTTACAGCACATTTACCTAATCCCCAGAACTGGAGACGTCTGCGTTTTTATTCTTTGAGTTTTAGGGAGTTCATTGATTTAATCGCTGGAGAAGAACATCTCTCAGCTGGACACGTCAAAGTATTTTCCATGATGACATCACGTAGAAGGTTGCCAGCCCCTTACTCATTTGATTTGATATTTGACACAAGCTGCAAACAGCTGGGTGTGTGTGTGTATTTTTGGCAGCCGTTTATCAGAGAGCCATTTGCTGCAGCAGTAGCTCTGCTTTTAGATGTAAATGAGGACCGTGTTCACACTTCACGACCCGGTGCTTCTTGGCTGAGTTGCAGGAGCTGTGACTTGGGTGCTCACTCAGCCATCTTGGGGGAAAGAAAAACACATAAACATATGTGATAAGAGCATGTTATTGAACCCCCAGCATGCCCTGCTCCAACCATGTAGCCTATCTTGAGTCTGTATGGTCATCTCTATACCAAAAGGAGGGGACGGGGTTGGCACAAAGGGGGAGGCGGCTTCAATCAGGAGGAGTGGGTTGACTATTGAAGGCCTGTTGGAAGCAAGCCAGAGGAAGTCATTTATAACCCCAGCAAGAGCAGGAGACTGTCTACTGTGTGACTGCCTACTTAAGCATGGGAGATATGTGTGTACAACCCCCCTACATGAATTTTAGCGCTGTGTGACCCTGAATGCAATGCCGTGTGTGTGTGACCCTCTGTGGGGAATCTGTGCTCTCTGCGGCCAGTTGAAAATATATCATATAGACCAATAGACGGGCAGACGGTGTGCGTTTCAGAATACTTATATCCAAGGCCGCTCCATAACAGTCACAATATGTGGAGTCCCAAGTCCATGCAGTCGTCATCATTAGGAGTTTCAATATGAGATCCTCCTCCCTCCTGTTACTATAAATGTCCCCTCCTGTAACTGCTACTATTATGTTTTTGTATCTAGCTCATTGAGCTAGTCAAAGAAGTCCGATCAGTATCTCTTATTTATTTATCATCTATTTCAGGGCTGCAACTTTAAAAATTATCAGTTTATTCGTTTGTTGATTATTATTATTTTCACATTAATCAATAATTTTTTTTGGTTTGTAAAATGTGAGGCAATAGTGAGGAATCGGTCTCAGTTTTCCCTGGATGAAGTCTTAGAATTCCTTCTTCATCGTAGAAAACAGTCCAAAAACCATTAAAATATTTGATCTATAGTGATAAAAAAACACAGAAAACTTTATCACTTTTGTTGTAGATTTCAAATGCATTTTAAAGAGATCAACTAATTTTTATATAAATTATATTATATAGGGGAGAACGGGGTTATCTGAGCCACTTTTTACATTTGCTCCCCCCTAAGGGAGCTAAAATGATTTATCACTCAAATGTACACATTTCCCATTAATTCAGGATGTTTCCTAGAAATGGGCATTAGCAGAATTTTTTCAAGACAAAGGGCAGTGAAAATATGATTGTTTTAAAAAAAGTTGTCGTGGCTCACTTTACCCCAGCTGTGGGGTAAACTGATCCACTTACTTTTTCCACTCTGAAACTACCATAACAACACATATTGTAACCGTAAGAATCCTGAAAGCTAGCCACACATTCCAGAACTAATGTCGGACTAGTAAAAGAATGATGGGGTTTGGTCAATTAAGGAAAGCAAATGTTCTAAACACTTGAAAGTAACTCTGAACAAAATCAAATACAACATATTATAATTCAAAATGTTTTAATAAGATTCAAATGAAAGATAGAACCAGTTAGATTAGAACACAGTCTGGGGGTCAGAACACAGGGCCCTTAGAGCCAGCTAGTGTCTGGGGGTCAAAGCATAGGAAAATCAGAACCAGCGAGAACAGCCTGGTACTCAGAACACAGGAGAAGACCCAACTGGATTATAACATCAGCTAGGCCTACTATACATTCCAGCCCTGAAGGTTACAGGGAAAGATGAGAAGGTGCTCTTTCCGTGTGGTTGCCCCAGGTCGTCTTCCTGGTGTATTTCCTTGGCATGATGGCTTTTCTACAATGTGTATGACATTAAAATAAAACATATGTTATGTAATATTACATTAAAATATGTTTAAGACTAAACTTAACTTGTGCCTCATGGTGGGGAAAAGTGAGACAGTGGCTCACTTTCCCCCACTTTTTTGGGGGGGGTCGGTCGGTAGTCAAGGCGGGGGGCTGGCGTTGCTAAGGCGGCCACCTTAGCTATAAAGCGCTGGGGGAAACACTGGTGTTGTACTACTACATTTATATGCTTTGTTTTTCTGTTAAGAAATAGTTTTGGTCATTTTAGTTTTCTTTGTTTGTCTGTAAGGTGTATTCACAGTCTCAATGAGAGAGACTTGCTTCCATTTGCGACAAAAGATTTTGAATGGCCAGTTAAAGTGGCGTGAACAATGAGCAATGAAAGGCTTTCTAAGAGTGTGTGTTACATGCAGGTGGAAGTTGTAGGTCATATGTTATCATGTGTTGCAGTGTGCCTGGGTACAGACATGAAGCTGGCCCTGCCCTCCAGCCTTGAAAATCACTACGAGACTCTCAGACTGCTCTACACCGGCTGCCAGGTCGTCCACGGCAACCTTGAGATTACGCACCTTCAGGGAGACCCTGACCTCTCCTTCCTACAGGTATTTACAGAGTGTGCAATACGAGCTGCATACAATAGAGTTAGTATAATAAACTAATGAGCAAGAATTGGTTTTTAAGATGGCTTTTGGTGTCTCTTCACTGTGTTTCTTCAGGGGATCGTGGAGGTACAGGGCTATGTGCTTGTAGCACATGTGTCAGTGAGTCTGGTGCCTTTGGACAACCTTCGCATCATAAGAGGCAGCCAGCTGTACAACTCCAGCTACGCCCTGGCTGTACTGGATAACACTGTGGGTGGACAAGGGCTCAGGACGCTCCGGCTTCGTAGCCTCACAGGTCAGATAGTAATATATACTGTAGCAGAGCTCATAGTAGATGCCCAAACAAAGTATGACCTGACTGGCATGGACTAGATTGGGTTTGGGACTATATGTTTCTTGTTGTTGCTTTGACCCATTCATTTGATCAATACCTTCAATTTCAAAGTTTATTAGGAAAATGTAACACGTTTATTATTAGGCTTTATCATAATTTTTGTGCTGTCCTTTGATCCAGCCTCTGTTATCTACTCCGACAGTAAGTTGATGAGCTCCTCTTGTGTATTGTCTCCCCCGCCGCAGAGATCCTGTTGGGTGGGGTGTATATTTGGGGGAACCCCCAGCTGTGCTTCCCGGACCCCCAGAAAATCACTTGGAGGGACACTTTGGACGAGCAGAACATCCACGCCAGGCTGCACCGACTTCAGGCTCGGGCGCCTAATTGTGAGCAGCTGATTTATAAATTATTGAGGAGAAATTTTAGTTTTCCTAATGACATATTTTTTTAAATAAAATAGACACAATAAGAGGTCAAACAGTCAGACAGGTTCAGCTTAATTAAGCAAAGGCATGTACGTATATTTAGCAAAACTAGCATTATGCATTATGATGGCGATGTTATTGCAAACGTAAATATATCAAGAAATATGGATAATTAGACCTGAAATACTTTGGTAAAGACATTCTAGAGAATGTTTGTTTAATTCTGAAATTGTTGGATACATGCTCAGTTCTCATCTTCTGTTGTGTTTTATTCGGGTACAGGTCCAAGTTGTTCCTCTGCATGTGGGGAAAGCTGCTGGGGAGAAACTGCGCAGGACTGCCAGACCTGTGAGTTAACATCATGTGCAGAGTGTGATGGTGACACTGTCTGCTTTTCACTGGAATAAAATGTCAAACCAAGTGTAGTATAAGAGAGAAGTCTCATTTGTTTTCCCCTTGTTTCTTTCCAAGTGACCCGCATTAATTGCGCGTCTGGTTGTCAGCGGTGTAAAGGTCTCCTTTCCAATGACTGCTGTCACATGCAGTGTGCTGCTGGATGCACAGGACCCAAAGACTCAGACTGTCTGGTAAATAACGCACGCACGCACGCACGCGCGCACACACACACACACACACACACAGATTACAGTTTTTGTTATCTTCAGTGTAATCTTATCGTGTTGAACTTGACAGACTGCCTTTTGTCATTTGTGGAGTAATGTGTTTCCTCCTTCATCTTCTCTCCAGGCTTGCCGTCATTTCAACGACAGCGGCGTTTGTAAGGAGAACTGTCCTCCACCAAATATCTACGACTCCGTCACCTTTCAGACTAAACCCAACCCAGACAAGAAGTTCAACTTTGGTGCTACCTGCGTCAAGACATGTCCTTGTGAGAACTTACTTTGAATTATTTATTTTTTTCTCCATAAAGGAACATCTTCCACACCACACATTGCTCAGCTAGTAGCCACTATGCAGCTCCATCAGTGCACCTGATGAGATTTAGGGTCGTGTTGCAGGGTGCCTTGATGACAGTAATAGCTGACTGGGGGAAGAGGGAGGATAGAAAATGATTTATTTGCTCTCCCTGTCAAGATTTGCACACACACTTCAGGGATTCCAACCTGACAGCCTCATTCCTGCTCCTGTAACGCTTTAGGCGACCTGCTCCCCATTTCATCATACCTAATGCCTTACTAATAACTCACTTTTAAACCGTTCTCTCCCTGTCTGCAGATAACTATTTGGCTATGGAAGTGGCCTGCACTTTAGTTTGCCCCAAAGCCAACCAGGAAGTCATCATCGCCCACCCAGACAGAAACGAGATGCAGAAATGTGAGAAGTGCGAAGGAGACTGTCCTAAAGGTGGGGATTGTTTTGTGTCTTTGTGGATGCATTTTATACACTACATTGGTCACTTTATTAGGTTTACCTGCATATTACAATACATATATAAACAGACACGCATGTGGCAGCAACATAGCACACTCCAAGATGTTAATTAATTAAATTTGTAATAGTCAAAATGTTAATTAATTTTTTTTTTCAATCAACCTACAAGATGCTCGTTGGTCATGTCAGAATGGACCGGGGATCTCTAAGAGATGTTTCAGGCACCTTGTTAAGTCTCTACCACAAAGATCTCAGGCTGTTCTGGTCGCCTACCCAGTATTACAATGGTGTTCCTAATAAAGTGTCTTCTGAGTTTTTAAGGAAGCCATCCAAACATCCAACAGGGGAAAAACTATTTTTGCATTATGCAAACATTGCATTACTAATGTTCTGGATTAATTTCAGTTATGCATTCTCCACGTGCATGACATAGTCCTTCGGTACATGTGACGTGTGTGCGTTACACTGCACACACTGATGCTGACAATGGTGCAAAGTGAACCAACCTGTTTCAGCAGCAACTTGTTGTTGACGTTACAACCGGGCTTTGTCTCGTGGATCAGGAATAGTAAATGTAGGCCTATGAGATCGTTTATGCTTTGTAAAAACTGAATAATTTAACATCTTTAATTAAAATCTAGTCTTGAAGGTGTCCAGATTTTAGTTAAATGGTTAACTCGGCTATTATGCTATGGGAAAACAGACCTCAGCTATTACATTATCTCAAATTACCTTGCATTTGTTTTTGCCAGACAGCCATTTTGTGCACTATGTACTCTTATTTTTCTATTACATACATTAATACACTAAAACCAGACAAGTTTTTATTAAGGAAAAGTCAGTTGGGATGAAACCTGCCAGCTCCCTCCTTCACACCATTAATTATCTTATACATGGCAGGTCTTTCATAGATTAAAACAATTACTAAATATGATTCAAGTATTACAGATGACATAGGTGCACATCCTCAATTAATCAACGTGACTAGAGGCAACAGGAAGGTTGTATGTTTATTTTCACTAGCTCTAGCGATTATTTTCCCCTCGTTGCGTAATAAAGTACACAGTGCTATACTTCATTCTATGCTGTTGATATCATGGTTTATATTGAAGCTTGATGGATTGATATTGCACACCTTTCCTATGTTCCGCTTAATTTCTGGATTTAAGATGAAATCTGTTTTGTATTGCAGTGTGTTATGGTCTGGGTATGGACAACCTTGGCGTCATGGACAACCAGGGCGTCACCATGGTTACATCTTCTAATGTGGAGCAGTTCAACACGTGTAAGAAGATTTTTGGTAGTCTGGCCTTCCTCCCTCAGAGCTTCGCTAGGTAAGAGAGAGACACAGGCCGGACACAGAACAAACACACTGTTAAAGCTCACAAAGATACTTTTGAAATTAAGAAATAAAGTGAATAACTTGACAATCCTGAACTTTACCAACCAGAAATAGCAGCTTGATCATGCCCAAGACTTAATACTACCACATCTCTCCCGTTCAGCCCTTCAAATATTTGAGTGTACACCTTTTGAAATATTCTTTGTGCAAGTCAAGGGGAAAGCTACCACCCAAGCCAAACACTTTAGATAACTGAACTCAAGTGTACTTCAAACACATACGTGTTAACAAGGAGAGAAATAACATACTTTTTGTGCTAATTTCATTTAAATAAAACACAATTAAGACATATTTGTTTACACATCATGCCAATAAAACAATGGTGAACAACAGAGAGTAGATTGTATATACAGTAACAATACGGTATATCAAACCCGTCAGCTAAGTCATCAGTGGCTCTGTGGATGGTAAATAAAAGATGGGGGCTGGGTTTAGCCTGTGTGACACCAGCGCGATGCCAGATACCTGATGAATGATCTTGCGTATGAAATGTAAACATAAAACCTGAGATAACCTCTTTCACTGGAGATTGTATCAGTAAACGGTGACCTCACAGGGTGATGCTCTTTGAATTATCAGATGATGTATTGCCTCTTTTCATTGTCCAGTGACCCTGTGGCCAACACATCAGGCCTGAGCCTCCAGCAGCTGAGCGCCTTCAAGAACCTGGAGGAGTTAACAGGTACAGAACATTGAAGAGAACAGTGACCCTGTGTTTGTGTTCAACCCTTCTTTTTTCTAGACAAAGAAAAACTCCATGTGATTTAGAACGGCTGCAAATATAAAGTCTCTTCTTCACTTGAATTAAAAGACACATAGGAGTCTGGTACACTTTGTCTTTTTTATTATTGTTTTTAGTATATTTCTGATTTTGCTATGCAGGTTATTTGTATATCGATGCCTGGCCAGAAGAGTGGGCTAACCTGAGTGTGTTTGAGAACCTGAAGGTGATCCGGGGCAGGATGCTCTACAAGTAAGACCTTCACACTGCATGCCACACCCGTCTGACTGGAACTTCTGTCTTTCTTTTCTCTCCATGTCTGCATATTCACTTTATTCACCTTTGTCATTGAAACACACACTCACTCACTCTATTGAACTGACTACCACAGAAAATGTTATGCAGCTTTGTTTGTCTCTGGTTCAAATGAGGCAGTTCACTTTCAGGGTTATAAAGGCTAATAATTAGCTAGCCCAGCTGCTTTGACTTGCTGCTCACGCCAGCCAGACTACATAGTAAAAGTTGTTGGGACACTATCTAGTGTAGCATGCTCAAACTAGGTCATAGTGACAAACGAGAGCTCTTCCTGTCTTGCACTGTTTTACCAAAAAAAAGTACATTATGGGCTGTTATTTGGGTAATCTAAACAGTCTTGTTGTTTCTGTGTTGTCTGTGTTTACTTTGGTTGTCTTTCATTTGTGTTTCTTATTCATTGTTATCTTATTAAACCCTTCATTTGTTACTTACTCGTAATTGCCCCAGCCTTTCTTTATTGAAGTAGTAATACATGTTTTATTTATTTCTAATTTATTTTTTAAAATTCTCTTCAGGGGTGTGTTTTCACTTGCTATCCAGAACCTTCACATCCAATCTCTTGGCTTGCGTTCACTACGCAGTGTCAGTGGAGGCTTGGTCCTGTTGCACAACAATTCCCAGCTATGCTACACCAGTTCAGTGCCCTGGGACAGTCTCCTCCATCCAACCCAAGGACCCCACCGCATCGTCAGCAACAACCAGAAACTCGACGTCTGTGGTAAATGAAAACACTGTTGGGAATTCAAAAGGGGTGGATTTGGTCAAAGTAATGAATATTATTCATTTCAATTAAATTATAATATTAGAAAAAAAATTATATTTATTAAATTAGTCTAGCTAATACAATTAATAACTTAATACCTGGACGGAGCACCACCCTTTGGAAAAAGGGAAACTAGACCAAATGAAGACAGTCTCAATACTTAGGGGTATATTTACCTTTTTAAAAATGGGAATGTTGGTTACAATGTACATTGAAGAATATAAGAGGATGAATTCGAGCACGGACCTTCTTTACTAGCATTTAGTGAAAGTGACAAGACACAAATATCACAGACACTGCTTCTTAAAATCAAACAGAAAGCGTTTATTTGCTTCGGCAGGTTGATTTTATAACCATGAACTATCTAAAACTAAGAAAGCAACTACCACACAAGCAATGACAAGAACAAATAAATGCCAGGGTCGGTCAGCTGTCCATTTCCAAATGAAACGCCTCCGTCAGAGACAGGTATTCCATTTATAGTTCCAGCAGAAATCGATCTGCAGTTAATCCAGTTTTATGAATTGCAACTTAAAGAACATTCATGGATACTGTTGCATAATACAGATTTGCAATTGTCTCCCATTTCTCATGAAATCAGAAACTTAACAGCATTTACTCTTACAAAGCTGAGAACACACTTGTAACATATTGCTTGTGAGCCATGTTTCAGTGTGCATCATGCTCTCTTTTGTGTTTTCAGAGTCAGAGGGGCACATTTGTCATCCGCTGTGTGAGGGGGGCTGCTGGGGCCCTGGGCCCAGCCAGTGTGTGTCCTGCAAGAATTTCCTTCGTGGCACTGAATGCGTGGAGCAATGTGACATCAACCAGGGGTAAGAAAGTCTGAGTGTATTTGTGTGGGTGTGGCCGCGTTAAACCAATAAAACCCCAAGTGATAATGTTCCTAATAATACAGTTCACAGTGTGTCATAAGGCCCAAAGAAGTTCTCCAGTAAAAAAATGAAAGGAAAACTAATCACGGAGAATGTGAACAGGTAGATTAATGTATGTGGTGTAAAATGGATTTTAAGTAAATGCCAAATACATAGTCACAATCAATTCATGTGGAAGCTTTACACTTATATTGTGCCCTCGAGCAATCATTGAGGAAGCAAATACATAACACTTTGGACCCAACACACAGTGACTGTGCATTTGCAAGTAAGTGATATATTTACAAGATGACACACAAGTAAAATAAATCAGAAGAGTTCTGTTTGGAAGTTGTTTGTTTGTAATACATTTCCCTGCAGTTTAATAATATATGTTTAGTTTCACACAGTCCAAAGGCATAACATAAAAATATGACAAAGCATATGCAGTTCATATTCTTATGATGGCGTCGGATTTAGATAAAAGAAGAATGTGTTATGGTGTATTATGTTACATCACTAATGTGCTTCTGTTGCAGGTCTATACGTGAATATAAAGATGGATCTTTGTGTGTTGCCTGCCACTCAGAGTGTCGACCCCTGAATGGCTCTGCCTCGTGTAATGGCACGGTGAGATGCGGCGTACAGTCTTACGCTACCTGCACAGTACTGAGTGCTATAATATTGTGGGTTTCGTACCAAAATAAAATCTCAGAATCCCTCACCTTTTTTGAGATGTTTTCAATATTTGCTATTTCTTATCATGAGCACCCTTTTTGATTGTTTTTTGCAAACACTACTTTTTCATTTCCAACCAATGTCAATTCCTCATGGTCAGGTCTGCATGGATCATTTAAATGTAGAACAGTCATTGTTTGATAAGTTGGTCCTCAATGGACTGTAATACGTCAAGTTAAGTCAATTTTATTTGTATAGCACCAAATCACAACAGATATCTCTTATCACTTTTCTTATACAGCAGGTTTAAACCACACTCTTTACTCTAACAAATTAAAGGCATTATGAGCAGTATTTATTGGAAAGACAACATTTTCTCAATGAATAAGCTATCAGAGGCATGTGTTTATTCTCCTGAACAAAATGTAACATTTGGCCAATGCCCATTACCTAATGCCATTCAACAAACATCCTAGAACATGAAAACTATGTTTTTAGCCTAGCCGGTAGCTATTCTTAATCAACCTAACATGTGAATACTCTTCACCTATCTTACACAAGGACTCCCTATAGCCTACTCACAGAAACATATAACCTTGGTTATGGGTTATTGAAACTCTAATGACACAAATAGTATTTGTTAATCATTGTCAAGTTTTGTTCTTAGGTGACCTCCATAGAAAGTGTTACCAAATGTTCAATATACCTTTTGCTTTGGGAAATTTTTATTGTATTGGTAAAACAATGACCAATTAATCCAAATTAATTTTCTTTTACTGATTATGAAAATAATAATAAGTTGCAGCCATACAACATAGTTTTCTGTGTTTGTGCTGCCTTGTAGATTTGATTATATAGATTAAAATATAAAATATGACATGTCAGAATACAATTTAAAATCAAGTCAGAAATGATGCCCCAGGGATGACCCTGTGTTCTTGTGGTCCACGACACATACATACCATGAAACCAATTGAATAACCTTTGTTGCCTTTCATCCGTCTTGCTCTTTCATCACATTGCCTGCCTGTCACTATTGAGAATTAAAAAAACAAAAACATTAAGTAATATCAAAAATAGCCCAAAAGATAACATTTCACCCCATCATACCGTTGTCTATGTGCACACAATGGTTTTACTTGAATATTTCTCTATGTGTGTTTTCAGGGTGCAGAGCATTGTGCAGAGTGTCTACACTTCCAGGACGGTGAGTTTTGTGTGGATCACTGTCCTAGTGGCGTCAAGGAGGATCAGCAAACTGTGTGGAAGTACAGCAATGATACAGGACACTGTCTGTCCTGCAACACCAACTGCACACTGTCGTGAGTGACACACAATCACACAAACAGAAGCACACACTGGCTACACACCAGTGACCATTATTTCACACCCAGCGCTTCTCTGTTTCAGATGTACTGTGATGGATGCGAGAGGCTGCCCCATTGATACCAGGACAGGGTGAGCTGCTTCACACACTAAAGTGCTGTCCGTGTGTTTGTTGCGCTGGCGGTAGCCGAAAGCCACAAGCATTATGTTTCCACTTTGTCTGTCCATCTATCCGAGCCATTCTTGTGAGCCCAATATCTTTCTTGAACGCTTTGATGGATTTTCTTTAAACTTTCCACAAATGTCCACTCTGATTCAAGGATGAACTGATTTAGATATTGAAGGTCTAGAGTCAAAGGTCAATGTCACTGTGACCTCGTGCTTCATGAAGGCAATATCTCAAGAGCGCAGTGTGGAGGTTTTGGGGTTTCAAATTAGGCATAAATGTGCACTTTGATTAGTAGATAAACTGATTTCATTTATGGAGGTCAAAGATCAAGGTCACTGTGACCTCGCATATTGTGAACAATATATCTCAAGAGCGCTTGGAGCGATTTTCTTCAAAGTTTGCACACTCAAAGATGAACTGCATCGATTTTGGAGTGAAATTGTACCATATTGTAATTTTCTTTGGAGCTTTACCTTCTTTAAAGCATTGCCTACCACTACTTTACTTTCACCGTTCGGCAATTGTATGCTTCGTTGAGGCATATAAACGTCAGGTGGTATATTGAACAAAACATTTTCTTTCTCTGTTTAGACCGGGTACAACCATTGCAGCGGTCGTGGGTGGAGTGGTGCTCTTTTTCATCCTGCTGGCTCTGCTGGTGTTTTACCTGAGGAGACAGAAGAAGCTGAAGAGGAAGGAGACAATGAGGAGGATCCTGCAAGAACATGAGGTAGGGCACTGAGTAGCAGATTACAAATGATGATGTTTTTATCATTTAAATGCCCAATATCTATTGATTTTGCATATAAACATAACAAAACGACAACCAATGTTAGATATATATTGTTGAGTTGTGTGCTAAAAACATCACCAATATTTCCATTAATTTTCAAAATCAATTAACAATTTTAATAAAGTATTTTTGTATTGATCGTTAGCACAATAATGGCGTAAAATTACATATTGCGCATTTAAGATCTTTTGTTGAAACAGGTGTGACTTTATTTTAAATCAGAGCTAATAATACATGTACAGTATATCTAATATTTAGGTCCCTTTTAGTGTGTAATGAAAAAATCTGCATCCTGCTCTCTTTCATCTGCACAGCTGGTGGAGCCTTTAACACCCAGTGGTGCGTCACCCAATCAGGCTCAGATGCGTATCCTGAAGGAGACGGAGTTAAAGAAGCTCAGGGTGCTCGGTGCAGGGGCCTTTGGTACTGTTTACAAGGTACGTGAGCCAGTTCCTTACAAAGTTCCAATTTGTTTTTGTTATTTAGGATTAACATCCTTCCTCTTTAATTTGCAGGGAGTGTGGGCTCCTGATGGGGAAAATGTGAAAATACCAGTGGCCATCAAGGTGTTGCGAGAGAACACATCGCCGAAGGCCAATAAAGAGATCCTTGACGTGAGGCCTGATACACTTGTGTTCATACTTACAGTCCACTGAAATACAATTTGCACCCGCTCAACATCTTTTCTCATCCGTCTACCTCCAGGAGGCCTATGTGATGGCAGGAGTGGCCAGCCCCTACGTGTGTCGACTGCTGGGGATTTGTCTGACCTCCACGGTGCAGCTGGTCACTCAGCTCATGCCGTACGGCTGCCTCCTCGACTACGTCCGGGAGAACAAGGACCGCATCGGCTCCCAGTTCCTCCTCAACTGGTGTGTCCAGATCGCCCGGGTATGTAAACCAGGAGTCCTCTTTATGTCCATTCATGTGCACGTCCTTGTAGGCATAGGACGATAATCGGTTTCAAGGTATACCGCGATATGAAAAAGTCAAGGTTTCAATACCGCCATTATCTCTGTCATACCGTTCTAAGGTACTTGAACACACTTATTTAATATTCAAGTGCATTAGTGTTCAGAATTTTCCTGCATTATAACCCCTTTTACTACAGTAGAAGATAAATGTGTAGAAAGTGAGCATGTCTCTAAAAAACCTTGTTGAGCTGCTGTTTATTCAATTTTGTTTAGAATAATTAAATTATTGTTATCATACAAGTTTCTTGATGTTCAGAGTATTTTATATGTTGATTGTGTTCAGACGAATTTATTTATTTTTACCCAGACATTTCAAAATAACACATTTGAGAGCTGTAATCTCAATACCGTGAAACCGTGGTATTTTTGCTTAAGGTTATCATACCGTCAGATTATCATTCCGGCCCATTACTTGCGCCCTTATACTGCTCCTTGTACAGTAGTAGTAAGAAGTGAAGGTGTCTGTCGCTGATCGTCTTCTTTTTTTTTCAAACTCGATGTGGTATCAGTTTGTATAGTTGCGGACAGGAGGATTTGGTGGGTGATGGATATGTGGATGTGTGTGTTGGTGTACAGGGGATGAGCTATCTGGAGGAAGTCCGGCTTGTCCACAGAGATTTGGCTGCCCGCAACGTTCTGGTTAAGAACCCGAACCACGTGAAGATCACCGACTTCGGCCTGGCCCGTCTGCTGGATATAGATGAGACTGAGTATCACGCTGACGGAGGGAAGGTGAGGCAAAGCTAGGACTGTAGGTCATTCTGCAAAAAGGGGCGGGACATTCCACAATCATTTATGTACAGTATTTCAATCGCCATTTTGTGTCTGTGTGTTCTAGGTGCCGATTAAATGGATGGCCCTGGAGTCTATTCTTCACAGGAAGTTCACTCATCAGAGCGACGTCTGGAGCTACGGTCAGTTTTGCTCAGTACGCTGGAAATGACGTTTAAAAAAATAACTGAAGAGCCATTTGGAAGTCCCTTAGTTGCTGTTTGAAAGTGATGCAACATTTTTCCTGCAACGATCAAAGGTCTAATTAAGGTTTAAATTAGGTGAACTTTTTGAGTTTTCCATTAATACGTGCTTTTTTACATCAGTCATTTAATTGACCGAGTTAAAAGTGGCCATAAGTTAACAATAGGAGTTCATAATATGGAATGCAATTCTTCAGAAAAGTAGAAAATGTATTGTGTTTAATGAGAAGTCATAGGCAATGAATGGGTTTCCAAACTGCTGTAAAATCTTATTGGAAAAATATCATTGTTTGCATCATCATGTTTGCTGATCAATGAAATCATGATAAATTAAAGGTGGAGTCAGTGATTCTGGGGAATGCTTGTTGTAAAAAAAGTTATTTTTGTCAAAATCATTGAATATCTCCTTAAGATTCGCTACCTGTCTCTGTTACTTTGTGTGCTGAAAAAATATCCAGTAAATACACAGTATATACTCTATAAACGGGCATTTTGCAAGCAACGGTCTGCCCCTAGGTTCACATACAACTTTGTTTACATACCCATTTACAGAATCTAGGCTGTGTATGTATTAATTATAAATTATTATAAAAAAATTGTCATTTTGACAACAAACCTTCACCAGAATTGCTGACGCCACCTTTAATTATAATCAGTATTTAATTATTTTTTAAATTTTTTTAAGATATTTTTTTGGCATTTTTATGCTTTATTGATAGTGTAGAGACAGAGTTGAAAAGGGGCAGAGAGGGGAGTGACATGCAGAGAACGACCACGGGCTGGAATCGAACCCGGGTCCGCTGCTGGCCGAGGCCCATGGGGGGGACGCCCTACCAACTGAGCTAAGGGCGCCCCCAGTATTTCATTTTGAGCACAGATACAATGCTGTAACGTTGTAGCTACATGTGGTATCTGTATTGTTGACTGTGTTGTTAGTAGATATTTACATTCAGTTGTGCCATTGTAATGATGTAATGATGCTCTTTAGGGGTGACGGTCTGGGAGCTGATGACTTTCGGGGCTAAACCCTACGACATGATCCCGGCCAGAGAAATCCCAGACGTTTTAGAAGGAGGAGAACGGCTTCCCCAGCCCCCCATCTGCACCATCGACGTCTACATGATCATGGTTAAATGTCAGTAGTTTTCTTAGCATGAATGTGGCCTTTCATTTGCACAGTCTGTTTCATCGGGTAAAAAATCACTGTCGAAGATGATTGTTTGACATCTTCATCTATTGTTTGGACTGCAGGTTGGATGATTGACCCAGACAGCCGGCCGAGGTTCAGAGACCTGGTGAATGATTTCAGTGCCATGGCCAGAGATCCACCTCGCTATGTAGTCATTCAGGTATGCGTACGTGTGTTTCACTTGCAAATGTTTTATTTTTGCGTGACTGTGTGTACACTAAGTTATGTCATGTGTAAAAATAAAATGGTGTAAAATGTAAGTGGTTTGGCCTGGTTTCTGTTAATATAAAAAAAAAGAAACCAGATTATTTCCGGGCGAATAAATAAAATACTTATTTACTGATTTAACTTGCTTTCTCATATCTGTGCTTAGTTTTTTAGTTAGTTTTTAGTTTTATTTGATTAGGACAGTGCATATTAATCAACATGTCAGCAAAGCATCAATGTAAATATGCCGGCTTCTTCTTTGGCCGGGCAGAATGACGAGGAGATGAGCTTGTCCAGCCCGGTGGACAGCCGCTTCTTCAGGATGCTCATGGAGGAGGAAGGGAACAACATGAGGGACCTGCTGGATGCTGAGGAGTATCTGGTGCCTCAACCAAACCACATGCCCAGGGGTCAGGGAGACGGGGCTCCATCCAACGGGCCATCCAGACACCAGTCATATAGGGTCAGTCAGCAGCATCATCACACTTCAATTTGTCAAATAGTTTCGTTATACACCAGAAAAAATAATGACATTCCCATCACCCACAGCTGAACACAAAGTACTAAATAGCTTTGAATTCACCTTCTTGAAATTGTGTTCCTCTCTCCAACAGAGCAGAGAACAGGGCATAGATGTTGAGCCTTCCATCGGCGGTGGCCCTCGGAGCTTGTACTCCTCCCTAAGTACCCTGGGCCGCAGCCAGTACCCAACCTTACCTATGGGAGCCAGCACCTCCAACGGGATGTGGCCCTCTCACTACCCAGCGCTGGCCCGCAGCCCTTCGGCCGGGGGCCAATCGGATTCGGTCTTCCTGGACGGAGCTCCAGACGATAACTCTCTGCTCCCGTCGAGCCCCGGGCGCTACTGCAAAGACCCCACCTACTTCAACGGGAGCCAGGGAGAGTTGGAGACGGACGGACCAAATGGCTATCCTCTTCCTCATCACCTTCATCACTCACTGCCCAGAAGGAGTCATGGGCATAATCATAATCATGCCTTGCCAGGTGAGCGGGCGATATAGTTTCCACTGTACAGTAGGCTCTTGGTAAAACGGTTTAACCTATACTGTAGATATCATCAAGACACTTTCCCTGTTGATTACTTACATTTAAACACTTATTTGTTGCATTGTTTGCAGTAATGTCTGAATAAATATGAACATTTGGCAATATATAACTTATTATGCATACATTTGCATCTCTTTAGAAACTAAAAATCTAGATGTTGGATAAAGCATACATACAAAGTTTAGTAAAATAAACTCTTAAAGGCCCTGGCAACCCAAATCCACTAAATCCTTGTAACTATGTTATTTGGGGAGTAAAATGAATGTTAATATGTATATGAAAGGTTTTAGGAATAGCTGCCAACCCCCCGCAAACATACTTCCATGTCAGTTGGTCGAGCATTTGAAAAATCCTGATTCGAATGTCGCATGACAAGCCGTTTTCACACGCATCTCCACCCCAACATACATTGGACTTCTCGTTAGAAAATTTCAAATTCGAATTTTGGCTTGGAGTTTTGTTTTCACACGTCACGCGATTCTTAAAGACTATAAAAACAATTCTATGCCATCTCTCTGGTGCCGCGCAAGTGATACAGACTGTCTCTTTGCGCCTGAGCCTACACTCAAAGCCCCGTCTGAGCGAAGCAGCGCGCACCCCGGTGAAACACTGTGATGGTGACGTTCACAGTGAGCCCTCGCCGAGCCGCCGTGCAGAAAAACTATGTGGTTTAAGACTAAATGATCACCGGGGATTCCTGCACGTTAACGGTGTAGAGGGGACATGCTTTCACGAGCCGATTTTGGACCTTGTATTCATACACTAGTATTGAGGCAAAATATAGCCATAAACCTAAAATTGACCAAGCAATGTTTTTGCCTGTAGTGTCACCTTAGGAAAAAAAGGAAGATAATATGTGATTTATAATTAGGTCTCAAAATGTTTAGCTCTAACTTTTCTCTCTGTCTTCCTGTTTATAGAGTACGTCAATCAGGAGATTCCAGATCCCATCAGGCTGGGTGTTCGCGAACGGCCCAGCACGCTGCCTCGAAAAGGCTCCAGAGTAGAACGGCGCCTCCCCAACGGCCTGAGCTCCGGCCACAGTGTGGAAAACCCGGGATACTTGGTCCCTGTGAACTGCGGGCCCTCTGCCTCCCCTGCCTTTGACAATCCATACTACCTGGACCTTGTGGCCAAAGCGAACGCAGTAGCCGGGGCTTCATCAGCGGTGGACGGCCCCGAGCAACTGGCGAGAGACGGAGTGGCGCCCAGGCACATGAACGGCTTTGTTACCCCCACGGCGGAGAATCCAGAGTATCTGGGACTAGCCGACACATGGAGTGGATACACTTTAGAAGAGGAGCCGCGATGAACTCTAGAGAAGTCCCATATTGTGTGTTCTACTGAGGGAAAACTGAGGGAGCAAGCGAAAGGGAAGATGAATCATTTGTGTGACATTTTACAGTTGGAATAGTATGTGCATGTGGAAGTGAATCTTTTCTCGACGGTGACGAGAGAAGTGTCTGAATCCAGACCAGTCGTGGCAAAAGTTACTGAAAAGCCCAGTCGTGACCCATACCATGACTCGACTCAGTGTAGCATTAATCTGGTGTCTGTGGCATCATTTGTATTCCTGTCTTCCTCTCAGCAATCTACTGCGCTCTGTATGTGACTAAGTGCTGAAAAGAGTAGTCAGCCTCTGTTTATTACTCCTTATTGCTATGATAAGCCATGGAGTTCACTTTTGTTAAAACCCACCATGGTACGAGAAGTCTATGATGCTCATGTTTTTATTTTTGTATTTCCTTCAGTTCCCTTGTCCGTCTGGATATGCTTCTCAGCCCGGCCCAGCTAAATAGAGAAAGGCCGTACAAAGTGAGCCATGATTTGCATTGAAGGTGATGTTTAGTATTCTGGTCACTTTGTCCCTGACCTGATGGGGGTCTTCAGCACACTCAAAGACATTTTGTTTTGGCCAGAGAAGGCCCTGCAGCCCATCTGGCCAGTACATGCTCCCTGAAAGAAAGGCATCCTGTATGGAGAAGACAGAGGCATTGTGCCGCACTGATGTATGTGGTCGTTAGTGTCGGCGGCTGCAGCTAGCTTGTGGTACAGCAGTAAGACACTAGGTACTAGCAGACTTTTTTTAAGCTGCAAATCTCAAAAGTGATGTTTTTGTTTCTGTAAATACATATGTACCGGTTAAGTTTGAGCAACCTTTTCAGGGATTTGCAAGAAAATGTGTGTTTTGAATAATGCACTGTACACTACATGTAAGGATACTACTGCCAGTGCCCCCAGGCCTGTGTTCTCAATGAGGAATTGGGTTTTGGCAGCCTTTCACTGTGCAAGAAAGCACTTCAAGCTATTTGGTGAGTATATTCCACACAAAGTGAAGAATTTGAATGTGTGTGTATATACATGTGTTTGCCATAACCTTTATGGAACAAAAAGCAGTTCTGCTGTTTGTGTAAAAGTGAGCAATGCACTCGACACTGGAGCCGAATGTGAATCTGAGGAGGTAAAGGCAATGCTCTGCTCGGTCTGGATAATCAATGCATGGCTCAAATTCCACTCCCAGTTAATAATCAACAGCATTTTTCCTTTTTTTTTTAAGAAAGATTTTTTTCATTTTAACTGCTGTTGGGCTGGGGGAGTCAATGGAGCCATTGTCAGACCCCTGTGTGTCCTTGTTGGAAAGTCAGCGTGGTACAAAAGACTGATGTTGTCACAGCTTTGAAAAAAAGAGAAAAAGAGTTTCTCCTTCTACAGAGGTTTGGGACTCGACGGCAGAATGTGGTTCAGTGTTTGGAGCTAATTATCCCGAGCAAGCCTTGAAACAATACATAGTGTTGTTAAATGTGCACTACCACCACCCCCCACCAACACGTCATAAATCTAGGTTTATTCCGAAATTGCATTTGTTTGATCTTGATGTTCTCATATGGGTTTGAGAAGCTTTTTGTTCCAGAAAAGAATCTCGAAAAAAAAAACATAGGGGAGAACGGGGTAATCTGAGCCACTTTTTACATTTGCTCCCCTCTAAGCGAGCTAAAATTATTTATCACTCAAATTTACACATTTCCCATTAATTCAGGATGTTTCCTAGAAATGGGCATTAGCAGAATTTTTTCAAGACAAAGGGCAGTGAAAATATGATTGTTTTAAAAAAAGTTGTCATGTGGCTCACTTTACCCCAGCTGTGGGGTAAACTGATCCACTTACTTTTTCCACTCTGAAACTACCATAACAACACATATTGTAACCGTAAGAATCCTGAAAGCTAGCCACACATTCCAGAACTAATGTCGGACTAGTAAAAGAATGATGGGGTTTGGTCAATTAAGCAAAGCAAATTTTCTAAACACTTGAAAGTAACTCTGAACAAAATCAAATACAACATATTATAATTCAAAAGGTTTTAATAAGATTCAAATGAAAGATAGAACCAGTTAGATTAGAACACAGTCTGGGGGTCAGAACACAGGACCCTTAGAACCAGCTTGTGTCTGGGGGTCAAAGCATTGGAAAATCAGAACCAGCGAGAACAGCCTCGGACTCAGAACACAGGAGAAGACCCAACTGGATTATAACATCAGCCTGTCATACTCTACAACTAGGCCTACTCTACATTCCAGCCCTGAAGGTTACAGGGAAAGATGAGAAGGTGCTCTTTCCATGTGGTTGCCCCAGGTCGTCTTCCTGGTGTATTTCCTTGGCATGATGGCTTTTCTACAATGTGTATGACATTAAAATAAAACATATGTCATGTAATATTACATTAAAATATGTTTAAGACTAAACTTAACTTGTGCCTCATGGTGGGGGAAAGTGAGACAGTGGCTCACTTTCCCCCACAGCATTTGGCTCACTTTCCCCCACCACCACAATTTGAGAAAAAACTACCTCTCTTAGCATTTCAGGCTAATCTTTAGCTAATATCATCACATGGTTTTTATATGTTGGTAGTTCATCAACACGTATGATAGAAGTTTTTCTACGTGAATACATTTGCTTTGGCACAACAGTTGATTAAGTTGACAGCAAGAAAATTTACTTTTACATGCAAAATACCTATTTTGGTGAAAAAAACATGCTTACCACAGCACCATGAGGTCCTCTCTTTCAGGGCCATGAGGAAATGAGAGGGGCTTGAAAACATATATCTCACATGACCACAAATGTTTTCCGTTGCCTAGATACAGGGGGTGGCTCACATTACCCGATGCCTCAGATTCCCCCGTTCTCCCCTACCTAATTTCATAAAACAATGTATTACGTGTTTTTATGAAAACATGTTAAGATTTTATTTGAATACCCTCAACTATATATATATACTAACATTATCCAAATGGGATAAGATTTAGATTAAAAAAAAATCATGATTAAATATAATTGATATAAATTGCATACGTGCTTTGGAATGAAACCCTATTTATGTATGGTTGCGGTCAGGTAAAGACCTCATATCCCCAAAAAGTAAACAGACTTTAGATTGACTAAAGTATTATTTTTGCATTCATTCTGTTGTGTTTTAAAAGGGTTTAAAAATAAGTTTGTAGTGAAGTTTGTAATCCTTAAAGGGAGATTAAAAGCTGCACCCCTGACTTTTCTACAGTGCACAATAGTGGTATTGGTTCCCTAAAATTTCCCGAAGTTTTAAAACATGAACTGTAATGTTTGAGAATATTTTAGGGTGCTATTGGTTGTTCTAAAACAAACTAAAAAAGTACCTACAAACATGAAAATCAACTCTGCTGGAGATCCAAAAATGTTCACTAGACCATAACATTTCTGTAGCACAGCTCATGGGTATTCCCACTTGCTTAAGAAGGTGATATTTACCAGGGTATTATGAGACCACTTCTTTTAATTTAAAATCAACATTAATGTACTGTTCTTTACACTGTAGAGCCATTTTGTATGGAAATGTTAATTTGAGATGTAACACTTTACACAGGGATCTCACAGATGTGGGGGTTATTCTGCCTGATGTCCACCTTGAAACCATATTTGTTCTTTGATTATAAAGATGTTTTAATGGTGATATTCAGTTAAAGCTCAAATTTGAATGAAAACAGTGCCATTGACTGCTTCTATGAGTTTGTTAAACATCTGTGTGTTACAAAGCAAGGAACTACTTTTCATCCAGGATAATAAAAGAACAGTTAACTAATAGGAGTGTGCTGCTGAGGGTTTTTCTAAAATTAATTATCTGCAATTTACATTTTGTCGGAATGTATTATTTTGTACTACTTGTGAATTTTTATTTTATTTTTTCAGTTTGTGTGATTATGACAGGACATGAATAATAAACCCTTTTTTAATGCATCGTTTCCCATTTGGTCAATAAGTCCTAAAAATTTAAATGTGCAGTAGGCTGTATATAAATAAAAAAAACAATCACTTTGGTAGCTTATTTGATTGAATACATTGTGACCAGTTGTTCTACTGTGGGGAAGAGGGGGGGAGAGAATACACATAAGAAAATATTTTATGAAGAAATTGTCATTTTTATAATTGTTTGCGTACATTATGTGTGTAATAAAGAGCATAGAAAACACATGAGAGTCCAATTGTTGTCTGATCCTTTACTGAGAGTTAAAGATTTCCATATACACAGTTCTCTTACCTCTCATTTTCTAACACTTGGCCTCTTTGACGTAAACTGGAATACATCCAAAACTCTTCACTTGAAGTACGGTGGCTCTGAGATGCAAAACAAAACTGTAAAAATATAGAAAATTCCTAATTTTTAAAAACATTCAGAAATTATATCAACAGTTAACACATTTTGCAAAAAAATATTGCTATGTTTTCTGGAATATCAATGGGTGTTCTATTATTTATATTGTGTTCTTTGCACCTCAGGGCCACCATAGCCCCTGTTTCTACCATCCTATGAAAACAAGGTCCAATGTATTATGCTAATCCAGATTTTACTTTCTGGAGACTATTATGAACGGTTATAAATAAGACACCCACTCATAAAACATGTATTGGATGCGTCCAGTTCGGTTTGTCTAAAATGTTGATTGTTGCCCATTTAATGAGCGACAGAAATGTGAAAACTCAATATAAGCCACTGTAGGTAACTATGCACAAAATAATTGTTCCTGCCACCCTGTGATGGTAACTGGAACTACATCAATGTTAGCTTAGCTTTATCCAATGGAGAAAGACGATGAAAGGCCCATGTAGGCTATTAACTTAAATTATTTGGTTCTGGTTTACTATATTTTTTATGTTCTTTTATTTATTATTTTACAAAGACGCACTTATTGTCTTGTGTTCTTTTCACTGACAATAGCAGTGGACTCAGTAATCAAGTGTAGTTTAGGACCCTTTCCTTTTGCTATCTACTGATTCAACATAAACACTGCATACTTTGTATGCTTCAATAAAAATGCAAAAAAAAAGAGCCTGTGAGCCCACTTGGCTACTATATAATGCAGTAGCAGTAGTAATGTTTCTTCACAAATTGAAGGCATACTAGGTAATTCTGGAGAATGTTTGTTGACAAACCACTTTTTTGTCAAAATCAGTGAATATCTCAAGGGGGTCAACTCCTTGACATTTGAACTTCTGATTGCACCATGAGGCAGAGGAAACCTCATTGGAACTTAGTTTATGCATAGTATTGCAATAACAGTGTTTCTACCAACACGGTCACCAATGAAATGTATGAAAACCAAAAGAGTGCTGCATTGTTTGTTTAGAAGAACATCAGTGCAAACCAAAGTTGAAAAAAGATCCCCAATGTCACTTGCATATTCAAATAATAATTTCCATTGCAAATTGTCATCCATAAATACTGGCGAAACTGGCAATTAGCACACCAGTTTGGAATCGTGTTTGCCTCGTGAAAATGTATCTCTTTGCGCCTCCTCGGCTGTCTCAGAATCTAACCTCCAACTACAGCGAGCCCTTGGAAGACACGTTTGGACACTGTGGTGACTTGATGGTAGGTATTATAGTCTGGGCTTCTGTCAGCGCTCTCTGTTCTCTGGTGGGATGGCCCGCGTGTGCTGCTGTTCTCCGGGAACTTTACGGGAGACACAAAGCGGGAACCCCTGTAACCCCCAACGACGTCTTTATGCTCAACCTAACCATCATGGACTTGGTCTTCTTGTCTTTTGTCCCCTTTGGGCTCACTAACTTCCTCCTGTTGCACATCGACTCCGTCCAAATGCTAAGCAACTTCTTGTATGCCTTGAACCTGGCTGGAAGACCTCTTCTGACGGCATGTATCTGTCTGGACTGCTACCTGGCCGTGGTCCATCCAATCACCTACCGCTCCAGGAAGAGTCTGGTTCCAAGGTTCCTCATGGTGGCTGCCGTGTGGACCGTCACGTTGGCTCAAGGGACCGCATCGGTGTTGGATGAAGAGCTGAACCACAGCCCCTGGGCCATGTTCGTGTACGTCATAGCGCTCCCCATCATTGTCATCTGTGACGTCTCCATCCTCTGGACCCTGAAGAAGTCCCAAGTTGCAGGGGGAGAACTCCACCCCAAGAAGAAGAAGGCCCTCCAGATCATCACCAACAGCATGGTCATGACCGTCTTTGCCTACGCCCCCCCAGTACTGGGCTACATCCTTGGGGATCTGTTAATGAGTGATGAGAAAGAGTTTGAATGTTATTTAGCAATACCCATCCTGATAGCCCCGACCGCAGGCAGCGCAATCATGCCGCTGCTCTATCTGGGCAATCTGGGGAGTTTCAAGAGTCTCCGCTGTTTGGGGTAACAGTTCATTATTGTGAGGGGTTGTTGTTCAAATGCATGAAGCCAAAATTATTGTGATTCAGCTCTGTGTAGACTTAACAGGGAAAAAAACACATATTCACTGTTTGTAGCAAAATATAAGAAGTATTGTTTCATTGGCAACCATGGGACCCATTGGAGGATCACAATACGATTGACAAGTGTATATTCACAGAAATTAAATCTGTAAATATATCATTGAACCTGAGAGCATAGTTGCATTTATATTCCAATTTTGCAGGACCTTCTTTATCAACAGCACTGGGCCACGCATTTGAGAATCTATCTATCTATCTATCTATCTATCTATCTATCTATCTATCTATCTATCTATCTATCTATCTATCTATCTATCTATCTATCTATCTATCTATCTATCTATCTATCTATCTATCTATCTATCTATCTATCTATCTATCTATCTATCTATCTATCTATCTATCTATCTATCTATCTATCTATCTATCTATCTAATAATTATGTGTCTTTTCCCCTTTATATTAATATTATTGGGACATTGTGCTTGTTCATGTTATGTTCACTAAAACAATTCTGCAGATACTAATCTCTATGAGCAAATCTGGGTAGAAATACTTATTCCAGCGTTTTTGTATCTACTATGCAACTTAGATATTGGGTTTGCACGTACTTTTATTCAGACTGTGGCGTGATTACAGTTTTTCTCAGTCGCTTTGGTGCTTTTCTCACATCACTATTAACATTTGCACAGCAGTCAGTGCATTTCTCAAAACAATTAGTGCAAACTGCAAAACCTAGTGGATAACCTACAAAAGTACGTCACTTGCTCAAAATGGATAGTCTATTCCTCAAAAGCAAGTATTCATGTCAATGAAACTGCCAGTGTCATCAAAATGAGAAGTCTTGACACCATCGTTTATGAACAAGATAGTCAAATGGCTTTGTCATGTTTTCATTATGACAGTTTATTCTCTCAGTGTTTTCCAAAGCAAAAAAAAGGTCTGAACTCGGAGACACTACCTGAAAATGCTCAAGACAGCACTATACACTACTTGTACAGCCATTTGAAAACTACAGTAAAGTTACACATTGCTGTAGTTAGGGGAGTAAGTGAGTACAAGACACTGAATACGTATGTTTCACATTTTTACTGTATATGCTCTTTGCAATTATACAGCATTGTGCAAAAGAAAAATACACTTCAGTCACTTATTTAAAACAAACATAAAAAAACACCCTTTTGGTAGAGCTGTGCACAAATGTGAGCAATATAACAGGACATATTGTAACTGAACATATATAGGTAAATCATTCTGGCACATCCAGACGTTCCTGTCTGTCTGGCCACATATTTTCATCTACATCACAACGGATATTATCCCTTGACAGAATTTGATAACTAGTTCAACAATTTTGTATGTAATGACTCATGCAATGAAATGAAGACTATTAGTTTTATTGGGAACAACTATTCATCATCCATAAGTATAGTTCATTTTGACTGACATGACATAAGCAAATGACAATGTTATAAAACAGCAGAGAATTGTATGAAAGCAACTGATACATGTCCAAAAGCATTTGCAATTTGTTCAGAGGAAGGAGAAATTGCTACTATGATGTGCTCAAATGACTAAATGTTGCAGAGGTTGAACTAATAGTTATGAGAATTTTCATTCTGATCTGAGAAAAGCACCAAAGCAACTGAGAAAAACTGTAAAACTTTGAAACCATGAGACTAAATTAAGTAATTAAAATGGGAAATCTATTTTTGTGAAATACTTGATTCACTTGTAAAATGTTGGAAAAAATGATATTTGCCCTTTACACAATAGGATTTGTAATTATGTAAATTATGTTTGTTTATACTTGAACACCTGCTGCATGAGTACAACTGTCATGAAAGATGATCTGCCTGCCTGCCTTCAACATTTACATTTGTAATGTGATCGCTGTACACAAGGAACTCCATGGAAATCAAGCATTGAAACAAATTATCCAGCAGATGAGGCTGTCAATAGCAACAAGGCTTTTTCCTCAAATTTGAATTTGTTTTGTTACATTAATGTCTCAGTCTGAGTTTTTATTTTATTTCTATTTTGATAGAAAAAGTACAGCATCATAGACTCCATACTGACCCACCTCATCTTGTGTTAACGAGTTCTCCACTAAGGAGGGAATATGCTTCAAGTGACTTAAACAGCTTAATTGTGCGTTTTAGTTTCAAACTTTTAATTTCTCATTTCAACATCAACATTCATAAAATTATACAGGTTCCAAAGCGTATTTGTAGTGTCTTAATAAAACAGCTTTTAAGATATATGAGAACCGTTGTCGTTGTTTTCTCGGTTTAGATATATTATTTAATTTGGTGCAAAACAAAACATTAATTCAAAAATATAACACACTCATGACATATGAGAGCAAATGAACATCAGCATACAAGAACATCATTACATTAAATAAATTAAATCAAGGAAAGAACAACATAAAAACATGTCGTAATGGGACATAATCATGACAGTCTCCAGTATCTAAATGGCACATAATGACAACATGAGTCAGGGATGAGGCTAATTTGAGAATTGAGTGAGTGTCATTTCTGACCTTTCTAAAATATCACAACTGACTGACACTCGAAATTAGCCATGGAGGCATGAATTAAGACTCTTTGCAGAATACACGCCTGAAACGATCAAATTTTCCATGATTATGTAGGTTAGGCATGACGGCCGATCCTGAGGCTGAAGTAATGGTCATGGGACTGCCACACTTACATATGAAGACAATGCAAGTGCTGGTCAGGGGCTTCGCAATGACAAACACAAGTATTGGAGGAAGGTAAGACAAGATGACTGTAACCAGGCTGTTGATGAGGGTCTGAATGGCTCTTTGTTTTTGTAGGTGGATGTTCTTTCTGCCGGGCTCAGTCTTAACTAGTGTATGGAGGATGAAAGAATCACAGATTCCAATTACTACAATGGCTATTATCAATGGCACAACGTATAGCATGGAGCAGAATAACTTGTAATTAAGACAGTATGCAATCCCATTGGCAGTCGTAAGAGTCCAAACGATGCCAGCCATCCCAACCCTGGGAGTCAGACTTTTCCTTTTGTGGTAGGTGATTGGATGAACCACAACCAGGTAACAGTCTAGACAGATACAAGCCATCAGGAGGGGTCTACCACATGAGTTCAAGGAATAAACACCGTTCCAAATTGCTTCTAAAGCCCAATGATTCCAGATGAAATAATTCAATATTCCAGGTGGTATGAAGGCCAAGAAGACAGCATCCATGAAGGAGAGGTTCAGAATGAAGAAATAATTCGGTGTCAGGGTTGTTCCTCTGCTGTGCATCTTGAACATCTCCCAGAGGATGGCAATGGATGCAGGAAAACCAAAAGCAAAGATCAACATTGTACTAATAGCCCAAATATATTTGCTCTCTTCAAAGTTATAACATAAATCAAAATAATCAGATCCAGATGAGGCAGAGTTGTTGGACATGCGCACCGAGAGAAGAGGCATCTTGAAGAACATTGTTGAGCAGTGAAGTAGCTTAAAGACCTGAGACACAGATAAAGTATTTTAGAGAATGATATTTTTTATTCACACACGTACACAACATGCCACAAGCAGGAACCTTGCATGCCAGAATACAAAAAAACATTTAGAGAAGAAACAGTCAGAAAACTGGTTATTTTGCAATGACACTATGTAGAAAATGTGTCCTTGCTCACTAGCGTACGGACGTTTTCACTGGGGTGCTGCTGTGTCTTGCTGCATTGACGAAAGTTTCTAACAACTGTTGGAACCGTCGCAAGCTTTTGCACTTACAGACATCAATCATGTTTATGACTCAGGGTCAACTGCAGTTTTGCAAATCATATGTCTTATGTAAAAGAGCAGATTTACAGAAAACAGGAGGTTCACAAGATCCCATAGAGACAGTCAGGAATCTACAAAACCAATGCGTTGTGTATTTGCATTGCAATTTCGGTGAGCCTTTCCAACCTGACAGCAGGCAAATAGTGCAAGCGAAGCATGGAAAAATATTTTTTTATGTAAAAACTATACATTAAATAAAGGCTGCTGATCATCTGACCGGGCAAATTCAAATCTTGAGCTGATAAGGGTGCTAAAGTCAGAGGATCACCCAAGTTATTACAATTCATCCTCAGGGGACCATGCACGGACGCTTGTAACACATGTACAGCAATCCATCCAATTGTTGTTGAGACGTTTCAATTAAACCACTTATGGTGGCACTCAAGAAAAGCCAGGTGACCACAATCGAGTATTTCGTATTCATTCCCCGAGGATTCATCCCCTGGGCACCATGGATTTCTGTAGTATTTTTTCTTGGTTATCCATAGTAGATGTTAAGACATTTCACTAAAAGCCAAAAATGTCAACCTGTTGGTCGCGCTGGAGTCTAAATGAGGGGGTAACCAGTCAAAGGGGACATTGTTTCTTCATACATATTTATTTCACGTTTATTTACACTGTCTTTTCACTAGTTTGTATTTACTTAGGTCTAATGAATCTCTCTTCACTTCACATTTTCTTTTTTATGCTGAATTCATGAAGTGTAATAATTTCATTTCCATGGACTGCACTTGTACATATGACAAATAAACATATATCACTGAAAAAATACTTTTGCTGATCAAAGGTGATGCAAACATCATCAGATTTGCAAGCAAAGCACTCTGGAAAGTTTCCACAGTGGTTTCCACTGGGAACTCATTCCACAAACCTTGTATAATGACTGGAATGTCTAATGTTGTTTTAGCTGTTAGCATAGTAGTGTCTTCAATTCAAACAACCCCAGGTGTGTGCAACTTAAACACATACTGTACTTTACAGTCAAATGAAGTGTCATGGCTCGAGTTTTGCTACTGCAAATCAGCTGCCAGTGCTGGTGATTAATCCTTCCTGCTGAGGTTAATCAGAGGTCAGGTCACTGAGCAATAAGCCTAGAAGGGTGGTCTGATGGGAAGCCAAAAGTGTCACACCAATGAGCTGTCAGTGCTCATGGTGCCTGCAGACATCTTAAACTATCCACCAGAAACCATGGACCTAATAAAAGAGCCAGCAAACAACAGTAGATGAGTCAAAAACATGGCAGTACGGCGTACCGTACCAAACCGAACTGTACAGCTCGGTGGAAACAAGGCATAAATGTGGGCTAGGTCCACAATGTGCAGACCAAGGACAAGCTCAACATGCTGCCTTCATGTGCTTCTTGTAAACTCTCCTTTCTAATATTGTAAACCTGGGCATTTAATTGTGAGCAGAATAATCAATAATATAATAATCATAATAAATACATAGACAAGTTTCTGTTAGACAAAGTCAAGATTGTAACCTTACTTTCTTTTTGTTTTGTTTTACCAAAACGTTTTATTTCTTGTTGTTGTGATAATTAACGACATTATTGCTATCTCGTGAAGGCAGCACCAGCATCCACATCTTCAATCTTTGTCGTCTTGCCCGACCGACGCCATTGCTACCAAAATACGAACACCTTTAGCCGCTTTGTGCGGTGATTTTGCCACATTTAACGGATATTTTCGTATGTAATGTGTAGCTTCTACCGCAGAGAAAGTGTCCGTAATACACGGACTCAAAAGCTATCTTATGTGTGCAGCAATTACACAACGTTAGCAGAGACAATACGTTAGCAAGCTAACTAAAGTAGGCGGCAGCGGCGACGTTTATGGTCTTTTCCCCGTTCCTGGTAATTACTAAACACCCGAGAAAGGTCTTTTGTGTTCGCCTTCAAGATGTCGGTACACGGTAGACGTAAAGAAATATACAAATACGAGGCGCCATGGACGGTATATGCCATGAACTGGTCAGTTCGACCGACCAAACGCTTCCGCCTGGCTCTGGGAAGCTTCGTGGAGGAATACAATAACAAGGTAAATTCAAGAGTGTGAAAGTGTACAATAAAAGGGAAATGCAAGTGTATGGAAGTGTAGCTTACAATGACCAGACGCCTTCATGAACTACAACTTATCCCATGCTGCGTTTGAAAAGCAGACTGGAAATACCAATAAGAAATACTAAATGTGTGGCATGAAAATGTCTGCATTTATACACCAGTTTGAGTGCAGGGGGCAATTCTCTCATTTGGAAATGACAACTCTGCAATGCCGTAATACGTTTTAATTGGTGTAATCATTTGCAGACATTTGAGTTTAGTGGTTAAAAATTATTTATGAAATATATATTTAAAGATGTATTACTTATTTCACTTGAATGTTTTTTTCTCTTTAGGTTCAGATAGTCGGTCTAGAAGACGAGGGCTCTGAGTTAGTGTGTCGAAACACTTTCGACCATCCCTACCCCACCACCAAGATCATGTGGATTCCCGACACCAACGGAGTATACCCTGACCTGCTGGCCACCAGCGGAGACTTCCTGAGAATCTGGAGGGTAGGGGGCCCAATCTGGCCTGACCTGAACCTGGCCATACATGTTAAAAACACAATGCAGTGCCTGTGGTATTGGTAACTATTGACCGTAAACTGTATTTCCACTGACAGGTGGGCGAAAACGAGACACGTCTGGAGTGCCTCCTCAACAATAACAAGAACTCTGACTTCTGTGCGCCACTCACATCCTTTGACTGGAACGAGGTGGACCCCAACTTGTTAGGTGTTTTTCTTTTGGCAAAAACCATGCAGAAAACCTGAAAAACTATGAGCTGCACTTATTTAAGATCAAAAATAGAAAATGGGGAGGACAAATGTTTTATGTACGGTATGTTTTCTGCGCAGGTACTTCCAGTATCGACACTACCTGTACAATCTGGGGGCTGGAGACTGGACAGGTGCTGGGCAGGGTCAACCTAGTGTCAGGTCATGTCAAGACGCAGCTCATTGCCCATGACAAAGAGGTAAATGTTTAATTTTATTGCTGACTTTTAGAAAATAACTTCCTGATGTTCCATGTCTCCCCTGGTTGTAGTCATTTCTGATCAGAACTCACTGTCTGCTTGCATTGCAGGTGTATGACATCTCTTTCAGCAGAGCGGGCGGCGGCAGGGACATGTTTGCCTCAGTTGGAGCGGATGGCTCTGTCCGAATGTTTGACCTACGTCACCTGGAACACAGCACCATCACCTATGAAGACCCCCAGCGCCACCCACTGCTCCGGCTCTGCTGGAGCAAGCAGGACCCCAACTACCTGGCCACCATGGCCATGGACAGCATGGAGGTAAGTGCCTTTCTCACTCTGTAGCATGCTATAAAACCTAAGCCTGGAAACTTCTATTTAACTTTTTGTGCTTTTGTATAGAAAGTGAAAATGTAAACTGTGTTTTAGCTTCATGGGAAAACAATTGTATGCATCATGATCGGATGATTTGTTTGAGATTTGTAATATTACCACACTTTTCTCCATGCTGAGCCTCTTTTGTGTTATATTGTGTTGCTGCCAGTTAACATCTAAATTTCTTATTGCATACCCTCAGGTGGTGATCTTAGATGTGCGTGTGCCCTGTTCTCCCGTGGCTAGACTCAACAACCACAGAGCCTGTGTCAATGGAATCGCCTGGGCGCCGCACTCTTCCTGTCACATCTGCACAGCAGGTATTTTACTGAGCATGCAGTTAGCAATGTTCATACAGACGTTTCATTGCAGGTTGAGGGCTTTGCCTTAAATACATTATTAGTTGCAGAAGGAAACGAGAACACCAGCTCCAGTGGTAGATAAGTAAAATATATATACCAAAGTACTTTACTTGAGTATAAATGTGCGATACTGAGTGGCTTTTTCATTCCCTTTTCCATTTTTACTCAATTTACATTTCAGAAGGAAACATACCATATATATTTTCTGTATATTTTTTATTCCAAACATATGAAGAGCTTAAAAATAATAATTAAATGTATTAAACTACCCAATAGTATATAAAAGTACAGATCAAGTGATTAGTTGATAAATCAATTAGTCAACTAAAAGAAAAGTGATTGGCAACTACTGTATCTTCATTATGTTATTGATGTTCGCACTATTGGTTGAACAAAACAACTACTGTGATGATGCGACTTGGGCTCAGGGTAATTGTGACAGTATTTCACACTATTTTCAGAATGTTCTACAAACTATACAATCAGTTGATTAATGGAGAAATGAATCAGCAGACTAATCTATAATGAGAATAATCCTTAGTTATAGTCCTATACAAAACTAGCCCCACATAAGCACCGCAGCAGTTAATGCTACTTTTACATTTATGCAGGAGTAAGGATTATATAATGATATAAAATATGAAATTAAAGTATGACAGTCCCAGGTACATTTTTCTCTGTTGATGCTTTCACTTTTAATATTTTAAGGACATTTTCCTGTATGTTACATACTTAAAGTAACATTTTCAATGTGGAGTATTTTAACTGTTGTATTATTGATTTTACTTAAGTAAAGGATCTAAATACTTTGTATTTATACCCCTGATTTATAATCTCAATACAACCTGGGACATTAGTGCAGTAACTAACAATGAGCACGAGAGGGAGCCGAGTTTATGCTTTACATGCAAACTTAACAAAGCAGTATACCATTAAATACAACAGAATCAACATAGTTTGATGTCTCGTTTGATTATTTAACTAAGAAGTGTTCCTGTCTGAGCTGTTAAAATCATAGACATAGGGGTTTCATCTATTCTTTAGTTAATTGTCAGATTCAGTGCTGCATTGTATAATAGTGCAGCTGATCTTGCATGAAAGGAAGACCAGTATATAGTCACATGCATAATGAATAATAAATTGAAATGTTGTTTTAATTCAGTCTGCAGTTTGCACATTGCATTGGTCCTGTAGTGCAATACGCTGCTGTGTTGTTTCAAGTAACATTTCAGATGTTTTGTGAGTATTTTGTCCGTACTGGTTTCCTTTGATCTTGCTTTGGTGTTTTTGTGTCTAAATAAGAACTCTTGGGTGAAAAATAGTTTCCTACCAGATTTAGGCCAGCAGGAAATAGTAACATACACAAAGTGTTGTGTAACATTGTTTCCTTCCTGTTTCAATAAGATAAATCGATAACAATCAAAACTTCCCCTCCCTCCCTGTAAAGCGGACCAGGCTCTAATCTGGGACATCCAGCAGATGCCGCGGGTTATTGAAGACCCGATACTGGCCTACACAGCTGAGGGAGAGATCAATAATGTCCAGTGGGCCTCCACCCAGCCCGACTGGATCGCCATCTGCTACAACAACTGCCTGGAAATCCTCAGAGTGTGAGCTGCAGTCATGAACAAAATGACTCAAAAACTAACTTTCACACTGACATGACTTTGCCGAAGGTTTTTTGAAGGACAAATATTCAGTTGACTGCCGTTGATTCTCGTACAGGGTTTTATGTTGATACAGATGATAAGGCTTTTTATCAACTGAGTGGGAACCGAGAGTACATCACTTTGACTGTGCGATAGAATACCAAGACATCCTGTATCAGAAAACTCAGAGGAGTACCACAATAAAATGGTCACAAAGTCTCTAGGAACCAAAAACCTGTTAATGTGTTATCATGTACAGACATGAACCAAGGTTAGATAGCCGTCAACCTTTCAGCATGTTGTCTCATAGACAAATAGGCCAGTCACTGACATGTTTTTATACTCTACATGGTACATTGTATGTGTAGTTTTACCCATTATGTCTTCCCACCTATTCTTTTTTTTCATGCGGAAAAGAAAATTGAATTGTTACCATATTTAACAGTGGATTGAATGTGGTTTATGTGGATTTAAGTGATCATGTATTCAATTGTTTCTTTATTCAACTAAATATAGTTTAATATGAAGCGCGTCTCTGTCATGATACCATTATATGTGCAACAATTTACTTGTATTCATTAAGCATCATACAGATTTTTTTTTTGTAATTTGTGTACCAATTTTATTCATATTAACATTATTTTATTTTATTTTATACAGAAATAAACAGTTCCTCACATTTTAAACCATCATACAGAAGTTTTATATATACAGTTTAAATGATTTCACAGTTGGTGGACTCACATTGATAAGATTCTATATTACAGATTTACAGTTAGAAATGATAGGTTAATAAACTGTGTTCTCTGTGGCAGTATAATACTGAAAAATAATGTTTTGATTACAGTGGGATGGGAAATACAAGACATGGGAGTAAACAGGAGTTATTTCTTGTTTCAGGATTTTAAGGTCAAAATGTGTGATTATTTACTGAAAAAACACTTCAATTGATAATTTTTCTAAAATGGGAGCTAGATCAGTTTTAACAAAGTCACAGCTTTACTGGACAATAATTAACTAGAAAAATGCAGTACAGAAATGCCAGAGATATGTTTGCTGTAATTTGGAAAACATTAAGCCGTTGTGTTGTTTATGCACCATGGAGCACACGATTATTATTAATATTCTGAAAGTGAATTGTTTACAGTTCTTTATTAACCAAATTCAATGCATCCTTATCAAAAAAAATGTAGGGGTTCTTATTCAAAAATCTTTCCATCAGCCTAGGTGACAGGCAGTACGGGGTCTGAGAGGTGTTTATGGATTTCAGCCAGTCCTGAGGTGATGTCCAGGTTTCCCGGCAGTGAGGGATAGCGAGGGCTGCCGCTCAGACTGGGATTCTCCAAGAGGGAGGCTTTCGCTGGTGGCTGGGGCAATTGCGTATTGAACCCTGTATGGGTCTCACTCTCAGGAGTGACGGTCATAAACGTGGTGTCGTCTGATGCCACAGTCAAATGGATACCACTGGACAACGACTCCTGGGAGTTCTTGGTGAATTTAAGCTCAGTTTGGGTAGAGCTCTAGAGTAAAGAAAATTCATACTTATTTATTTTTGTTTCTTAAATTAAATGTTATGTAGCTAACACACAGTATATAACAATTTCATTACATGATGTTGTATATTTTGGTATCATATATATACCTGTGTGGGTGCCGGGCTGTCCATTTGTATGGGAGGAATGGGGTACATAGTGTGCAGAACTGGTGCCCCAGTCCCATACAAGGCAGGTGAGTCAGTAGGGAGGGTACCAGATGATACAATGCTATAAGCAGGAGGTACAGGAGTGATCTGTCTTTGGAGAAGCTGGAGAATAACATTGATGTCGGCTGTCATGCGGGTCTCCAGTCTGTGGAATTAAAAGAGTAAATGAGAAATTAAGTGCCAGTAATTTTATCAGTATCCCTCCAAAAATCTTATTTCGAACCCTCACCAGTTTTCACAAGGATCGGCCTCATTCTACGTAATAATAGAAGTTCAGGAATTCTGGAGGGCTTCAATTTCAAATTGCTCTTCCTCAGCATGGAACGGAGCAATGTTTGGTAGTTTGGGCACCCTAGAAGAACTCTTTTTAGTTTGACCCTGTTTCCACCTGCGATTACGATGTGGTTTTAGTGATCCGAACACAAGTGGACAGCTCTCAGTCCGTGTGTACACACCTGGCAGTACACGTGCCTAGTTGTGATCTGATTCCATTTATCCGCTCTGTATGTAAATCAACACGTACATAATTTCCGTTTGCATTGGTGTCTTTAACCGGCGGGGTTCAAACAAGTACACATACAGGGCTGTACAGTGCGACACTTTTAATCGCATTTGCTATTAAAATGTAGGCCTATTACGTGTGAAGATAAATACAAGACTACATGTTGACAAGCACCTTCAACTGGAAGAAGACCTCTACCTCTAGATCCAAGACATACTAGAAGGATTCTACCCTCAAGAAGACCTGAAAGTACTTGGGGATCCATCAGGAGGAGTACAAAAAAATATCAACTGGTCAGCTGCATTTGCCCTGTGACCACTATGACTGGGAGCGGCACATAGCTTCTGGAAGAATGATGAATCTAGGTCAGTTTTCCAGGATCTACTTGGATTCTTTATGGTAACACTTACTGTTACCACTGCTACTTTTCAGATAAACAGTTTTTGTATCACATTTGAATCCATAACTCCATTGAGGGAATTGTCCCCTTCCCTTAAGATGGTCCTAACCCTCTTGAATCTGCCCAATTACAGGATGATGTCGGACCAATAACACCCCTGCAAGGAGGTTCAGGCACAATGTGTGAAAACCAGCTGAGGCCATCATTAAATTCACCTGTTAAGCTGTGAATGTAAAATCTCAAGTCGAGACTCTAGCTCACTGGGTCGTTCTTCTGTGAATGGTGGTGGGTGGTATGAGTTGCGGACAGAAGAAGATCGCCAGGTGCGACTGGAACACTGTTGCGACTGTTGGTCTGGCCAGTATTGATACATTCCCGGCACATTCAAAGATGAAGCTGAGGAAATTGTAAAGACAAGAAAGTGGTGGAAGTTCTTACCCATTATTGACCAACATTTTCAAAGGCAGAGTAGAAATAAAATGTATAAAAGGCATCTTACAGAGTGTTTGACCACTAGTGGCACTGCAGAGCAATTAATAAAGGTAATGCATTCAAGATGTCTGTATGTCCTCAGGATGCACCCGAAACTCCACAGAACAGGCTACCTAACAAATTTGAGCCTCAGCTCACTTTGCAACATCAACAGCTGTAGTTAACCATTGCCTTTTTTGGAAAAAACCCAAATACTGGGCAAACACACCCTGTATGTCTTTCCAGGACAGACTTCAATAAAAACTCATATGCATCTACCTTGGTGGCCGAGGTCCAACACTGCTTCCCTCCCCACTGAGGTGCTACTTTGTGTTGGCAGCTTCACCACAGGGGGGGAGTAGTCCCGTCTGGCATCTTCTGGAGGGTAACGATCTCCATTGGCTTCGTTGGCACCATGGACAAGAGGCTTAGCCAGGTCTTCACTTGACACTTGGGAACATTGGGATCCGCAGCTACAGCGATCATCCCAGTGGGCTTGAGGAGATGAGTGACAATGACGTAAAGACTGAAGGGGGTTCGAGTCTTCATGATCAATTCCATCTGTTCACAGGAAAGTATTCAATTAAGTTAGTCCTATTTACCTCTTCAGATGACCAAGTCCTATCAAGCAGCTACTTGCTACTTACTGCAACCAACCTTTCTTAAGACATTACTATTGCAACTTTGCAGGGCCTTGTACACCTAAGAATGGCTTATTGACTGTGATACCAGATATCTCACCTGGCCTGATTCTGCAGTCCAGGGAGTGGATTCTGTGTCGTGGCTTGAGGCGATACTCACAGTCATCACCAGAATCATCAGCTGTTATTATTGTTGGTGCTTGATCAGCCTGATGAACACACACACAAAAAGACAGCAGAATGGTTGAGGGTGCCATAAGCAGTGAAAATACAATAGCATTCTTAATAGCGAATATTTTTTCATGTTACTTTATCAAACAGATTTATTAGAGAATTAAAGAAAAAAGACAATTGGATGACATTAGGAATTAAACACGGTAAAAGTCTACAGACACATGCAAACCTGGGATATAATGGTTCATGGCTGTTGCCTGAACCCTTAGACTACACTGGCATTATGGGTTTTAGCTAAAAGTACCCCAAAACTACTTTCAGTAGTTATATTCAAGCATGAGTCTCTGTATTGGTATTGATGCTAAAAGTTTAACCTTCTTAGTTTCATGCAATTCATTTTTCTGGGAGAAATACTAATAGTTATGAGTGATGCTAATTTAAAAGAAAATCTAAATTAGAAAAACATCTGACATTCTAATAGTCAAGATGATAATAATTGATTTATTTGCAATTGATTGCCAACATACATCTCTCAGGTCAAACGTTATCACTAGGTTATTCCAGAAATTTTCTGCGAAGTCGGGGAAAACATCGAGGACCTCCAGCAGGTCGTCAATCAAGATGCGATGCAGGTCACAGTAGGTGATGGTGATGACGTCCGAATTAGACTTCCCTGACTCATCATACAGATGGATCGGCTCCCCAAATACGTTATTCTTTTCTGCACAAAGATGACATTGTTTTATTTGAGAGGATGATGTTTTGTGGAATGGTTATGAAGCGTTTTTGAGATAACGCCGTAAAATCAACTACGGTTAGATGGCTGTTACCTAATATTGCAACCACCGCATCATCCCTGATGACCTTAATTGAACCCCGTGAGATAAAGTAGAGAGAGTCCAGGATGTCTCCGTAGTGGATGAGAGTATCTCCTGGAGGAGCGTGGACTGTCTTAAACCTCACACCTAGGGCGCGCAAACAGGCTTCACTGCCACCATCGAACGCCTTGAAATTCTGTAGCAGAGATCTGTTCAAGTGCAAACAGATGTCTGCCTGAAAAGACTCTGGAAATCCCTTCAACACCTGATTGTGGCAAGACAAAAACATCAACATATCAGCGGATAGATGCAAAACAGGTATACTAAATAACCTGGACAGCAGTTACATATGATGAATACAACAGCATTCAATCCTCTCAGGTTGTACTTACAGCATTCATGTCAATGCCATTTGTGTAGGACCAGGCATGCTGAAAATACTCCTCTAGCCTTTGGCGAAGGCTACCTGGGATTTGGTGGAATCGGATGAACTCTTTGACTCGCAGCATCTGGGTGTGGTAGCGGGTTGTACCAGAGTACAGCCGCTGGATGATGGCTGACACGTTCCCAAATATGCTGGCATACATGAGAGCTGAGTGAAAAGGGAGTTAGAGATAACAGTGAGTCCTTGGTGACTGTAGCATTTTAGAGGTTATATTTGTTAGAAATGCAGGAACAGTTCATGTTCTGCATATTAAGGAACTGTATGAAGATTATTTGGGAGCTAGGGGGTCATAAAAATCTAATCAAACAATGATGAAAATGTAGGTTAATTGTTAAGATAGGTCTCTACTTGGTTATTAACGGTGAATAGAGTTGTACCAATTTGTTGCATTATTTTGAGATATTGGGAGATGGGGATTGCAGGGGATGGTCCTGTCTTAAAAGCATTACATAAAGTTCTTGGCTGCCTGCCCAGCTCCCTAAAATGTCCGTACAGTCCACTAAAGTTGCATTCAACTCACAGCCAATGACCATGACGCAGATGGAGAAGATCTTCTCTGAATTGGTGTTTGGGGAGACGTTACCGAACCCCACACTCGTCAAACTGCTCAAGGTGAAGTAAAGAGCAGTGACGTACTTGTCTTTGACCGAGGGACCCGAGCTGGAGTCAGTCTCATTGTATGACTTGCCCAGTTGTTCAGCCAGATTATCCAGCCAACCAGTCTCCGTGTACGGCCTCTCCACAAAGCCTATAGCGTACCAAATGCAGGCGAGCCAATGTGCGATGAGCACAAAGGTGCACATCAGCAAGAAGAGGACAGCAGCCCCATATTCAGAATATCGGTCCAGCTTTCTTGCCACGCGGACCAATCGCAGCAGCCGAGCTGTTTTCAGCAGGCTTGTTAAGGTGGCCATCTTCGGTGTCCATTAACAACAAGGAAGAGGATGTGAGGCAGTGAAATGGAAAAACAATTTACAGTATAGCTTTCAAGAACACTGTTTAGACACTTAACGAGAGTACAATTGTATCTGACGATTACCTCAAAAATATTTTTACAGTCAGTACAAGCAATGTGAACTTGGGTTTTTCTGAACAAACAACTTCATAGAAATGTACAGAAAGCCAGAGTTCTTACCTCATCAGAGCCAGATCGGAAAATGAGAAGGTCAAAAGGGATAGCTGCGAACAGATCAATAGGGAACCAGCCTTTGATATAGTGCTTGGCTATCCGGCTGGGCTCTGTGATCACCTCATCGTGCTGGTCCACGTAAGTTGTGCGAAGGTTGATGACTATATCCACGATGAACAGCACATCCACCATGAGGTCGGCCACATTCAGAGGGTTACAGGTGTAGCCACATCTCCTTTGGCGACGGCCTATGTCCCCGTGTTCGTCTAAGAGGAAGGTGGCTGAGTAGGGAGTGAAGACAGCTGTGTAGAGGACCAGGAGGAGAATAATCCAGTCCCAAAACGCCTTGAAGGGGCTATAGTGAAGCAAAATCCACCATGTTGTCTGTGGCACCTGGAGTTTGTATTCAGGCAGTACGTCAGACTCCAAAGAAAGTACCTGGCATAAAGAATGGAGTCAGTAGATATTCTCACATATGAATATTAACAGTTCCTTCCATTCAGAAATCTGAATGTTTCTGTTAAGTATCATTTGAATACAATTTGGGGGCAAAACACATTACCTCTTACCAGATGGCAGATGAATAACCTTAAAACTACAACTTTTCTTACTTTGACAAAAAGCAGATACAATATCTTGCTTTAAAAGGTAAACAGTATAACAAGTACATTGACGTAGCCTATGTAAAGATAGCATTTACAAAGCTCTTTATCTCTGAACTAACACTACCCAACAGACCTTTCCAGAAGGTGCACTGTTCTGACCAGGCTCTTTCTGGAGACTGCACGCTCGGGTTTTGCGACCGTGTTGGTCCAACAAATCCTTGACCATCCTCTTATTGGTGACTGGGGTCTCCTGGTGTCAGCTGGAGGCCAGACTTGGCCGAAAATTACATCCAGATTGTCAAAAAACTTGAGGTTGAAAGCTAAAGCAATAGTGTGCTTTAATGAACCGTGCCAGAGCTGACTGAGTGCAGTATGCTGGAGGGCTGTAATAATGAATTGGGCGTCACGATCGCACATTGAGTTCATGGGCTGCCAACACAGACCTTGTGTCCTCTTTAGCCCAACTTCAAATGGATATTTGCTGCGCTGACGAATCCCTATGACTTTGCAAACAGATAGATCAATCGATCTATCTATCTATCAGGTAAAAATAATAAATGGTTGGATGGATGTATAGATATAAGGATGATCAGATATAGCGTATAGCCAGGTCACGGGTCGTTGAAAACCCTTGCGTTAGCTTCATATGCATCACGCACAAACCATCCCACAGAGTCAGTGATGCAGAATGCAGAGCCCCAAGGCTCTAGCAGTATAACTTCAGTGGGTCTGAATTGAACACAGGACAAAAACATCCAACCTACACACCAGCTACTGATTTCCACCAGCAGCTTAATTAAAAGCAATCTTTCTGGGAACTGCTTTGTTTAATAAATAAAGCATGACCAATAAAAGCAATTTAATGAGGCACTGAAGCTGGCATGCAGTGAATAGCCTACATCATGGTGGTGTGCAACAGTCAAATGCTTTTCACTTGATATTTGATGGCGAGTGGCAAACTTGATTCATTCAAATTTCCCATTTGACCTTCTCTACCCTCCGTACCTGCGTGACCTTCTCTGTGACGTTCTGAGAGCGGTCCTTCACCTTGGAGGGGTTGAGCAGCTCCATCTTGGGAGTCGGAGGCGAGAGGCATTCGGAGCCCCTGCTGGCTGCTCCCCCGCTCTTCTTAAGGTCTGAGTCAGACATGCAGCCCTTCGTGTGATCTGAAAAAAAGGTGTTTCCATTTGAATTAGGCCAGGGAGATCCTAGGCAATATTTGTTTATGCATTTTCTTTCAATTTTTTCTTACATTTTCAAGAAAAACATTTACTACTGATACTACAATTCCAGTAACACTGTTCACACTAATGTAGTCCAATTGTAGTTTTCTTGCTATACTGCACAATATGCCTAATTTTCATTCCAAATTTGCCTTGGAAAATCTAAATAGGAATCCAAAAAAGGAACTACTCAGTGATGCTTACCCCTCCCTCGACAAATTCCTCTCTGCTCTGATTTCCCAGAATGCCAATCTACCTGCGCCCCTCCCAAAAATACTCTGCCGTCAAATACCAGACATTCCCAACACCTGACTCACAGTGTGTTACTGCATAGGGGAGGCAGCGGTTACATCCTAGGAGAATCTCCCTGCTTTCACTAGTTAAAAGTTTTAATTGAAAGTAAATAACACACAACATACCTGATTTGAAACCAGAATTTCAGATCCTTCTTGGTCTTGACCCGCTAAGCAGCCATGTCTTAAATATCCATCTTTTGAGACACGTTTTGGACTAGCGTTTCCAGAACACATTCACTCTCCTCTTTCAGTGGTTTATACAGTATACCAAATGTACTTCTGTCATTCAGATGTCGATGTTGATCTGTCCACTCTCCACTCTGGCACGGGGCAGAGCACTGGCCTGAAGCTCACATGTTGTCGCGCAACATTGCCGACACTGGAAACCAATCGATGCCATGCTATAGCTGAGAGGAACTGACAGCAAAATCAATGGGGAGCATTGATAAACACAGCAAATGGGCTGAGAGCCATTACACAGTACTTCCCTGTCAACACCAAATGACCATTCCAAGGGTCTCTTATGCAGTTCAGTTTGGTGTTAGGAGGTCTAACAAATACAGGTCCTTCTCATATAATTAGCATATTGTGATAAAGTTGATTATTTTCCATAATGTAATGATAATAATTGAACTTTCATATATTTTAGATTCATTGCACACCAACTGAAATATTTCAGGTCTTTTGTTGTTTTAATACTGATGATTTTGGCATACAGCTCAAGAAAACCCCAAATTCCTATCTCAAAAAATTAGCATATCATGAAAAGGTACTCTAAACGAGCTCTTAACCTAATCATCTGAATCAACTAATTAACTCTAAACACCTGCAAAAGATTCCTGAGGCTTTTAAAAACTCCCAGCCTGGTTCATTACTCAAAACCGCAATCATGGGTAAGACTGCCGACCTGACTGCTGTCCAGAAGGCCATCATTGACACCCTCAAGCAAGAGGGTAAGACACAGAAAGAAATTTCTGACCGAATAGGCTGTTCCCAGAGTGCTGTATCAAGGCACCTCAGTGGGAAGTCTGTGGGAAGGAAAAAGTGTGGCAGAAAACGCTGCACAACCAGAAGAGGTGACCGTACCCTGAGGAGGATTGTGGAGAAGGGCCGATTCCAGACCTTGGGGGGCCTGCGGAAGCAGTGGACTGAGTCTGGAGTAGAAACATCCAGAGACACCGTGCACAGGCGTGTGCAGGAAATGGGCTACAGGTGCCACATTCCCCAGGTCAAGCCACTTTTGAACCAGAAACAGCGGCAGAAGCGCCTGACCTGGGCTACAGAGAAGCAGCACTGGACTGTTGCTCAATGGTCCAAAGTACTTTTTTCGGATGAAAGCAAATTTTGCATGTCATTCGGAAATCAAGGTGCCAGAGTCTGGAGGAAGACTGGGGAGAAGGAAATGCCAAAATGCCTGAAGTCCAGTGTCGAGTACCCACAGTCAGTGATGGTCTGGGGTGCCATGTCAGCTGCTGGTGTTGGTCCACTGTGTTTTATCAAAGGCAGGGTCAATGCAGCTAGCTATCAGGAGATTTTGGAGCACTTCATGCTTCCATCTGCTGAAAAGCTTTATGGAGATGAAGATTTCATTTTTCAACAAGACCTGGGGCCTCATTTATCAACAGTGCGTAGAAAAGGTTCTAAATTCACTCTTACGAATGAAATTTAGTATGTGCTTAAGTACAAAAAAATCGGTATTTATCAAACGTGCGCTGGCCTATCGTACGCACACCAGTAAGTCATCAATCTTGATAAATCCCACATGTTCTTAAGTGTCATGCTCGTTCACGCTCAGCCATTTGCATTCAGAAACGCCTCCAATTAACCATATATGGTCACAACACATCCCTTTATCAACCATGTGAATGTGTTTTACCCCTCTCCGCCACAATGGTAAAGAGCCGAGGGTAACGAAAAGAAACTTCTCCAACACAGAAATGGAAACCCTTGTAAACGAGGTTGAATCGAAGCAAAACATATTTTGTTGGCGCACTTAGTGCAGACATTAAAACAAAAGAAAGCTTGCTGCATGGGAAAATGTGATATTTTCGAGCAAGTTGTAAGGCAACGGCATTGTTTGCCGCGATCTGACAACTTTACGTGCAGTCATTCATAAACTCTTTCAATAAAAAAGAGATGAAGATAAGCTCCTAACAACAATAGAGTTAGCCTACTAAGTGAAATGAGTGATTGGCGAGTCTGGCGAGTCACCGCGGCTCGTCCAGCTCCCAGCTGAGTGCTGAGACGCACAGAGAGCATCGGAGGGATCCTCCGCTTCAAAACATGTAAACGTGACACATTTAATGAATAATCAATTAGAGCTTACCTAAAAATAAGTGTGCCATATAACTATTTATTGCATTTAGGATGTTAGCTCATTTGGCCATCTGTTTTCATTGATGTATTGGCGATATTATATCTACTTCAGTTTCATTACTGAGTCGTGATCAGTGTTCTTAAAGAAACTTAGATTATAAAACAAGAGGTCCAAAACACAGATGATGATTAAACAAACAAATGTATGACTTTATATTACCCTAGAAATGCACGGGTGGATTTGACGCGTGGCGATCATAGATATAAAGAGAACGCTGGCGGTTCTAGTGTTAATGCAGACGTTGAAACTCTTAAATGCTTTGCTTTGTGCTTGTAATATCGCTATTCTACCACTAGATTATGTTCGTAAGCATGGTCAGAGTTGTGCTTACATTTACACACATTCATAAGTCTAAGTACATTTTGGTAAATGCCATACTTTGCGTGGCAATGTTCTTACGCCCTACTTACGCACAGATTTGTGCGTGAGTACGGTTGATAAATGAGGCCCCTGGCACCTGCTCACAGTGCCAAAACCACTGGTAAATGGTTTACTGACCATGGTATTACTGTGCTCAATTGGCCTGCCAACTCTCCTGACCTGAACCCCATAGAGAATCTGTGGGATATTGTGAAGAGGAAGTTGAGAGACACCAGACCCAACACTGTGGATGAGCTTAAGGCCGCTATCGAAGCATCCTGGGCCTCCATAACACCTCAGCAGTGCCACAGGCTGATTGCCTCCATGCCACGCCGCATTGAAGCAGTCATTTCTGCGAAAGGATTCCCGACCAAGTATTGAGTGCATAACTGAACATAATTATTTGAAGGTTGACTTTTTTGTATTAAAAACACTTTTCTTTTATTGGTCGGATGAAATATGCTAATTTTTTTAGATAGGGATTTTTGGTTTTTCTTAAACTTTTTGCCAAAATCATCAATATTAAAACAATAAAAGGCTTGAACTACTTCAGTTGTGTGTAATGAATCTAAAATATATGAAAGTCTAATGTTTATCAATACATTACAGAAAATATTGAACTTTATCACAATATGCTAATTATATGAGAAGGACCTGTAGTTCAGGATGTGACATTCATGGCAATGTGGTGTACAAAACTAAATTGGCTCGCTAAAGGAATTGAACCCGCTCAATATGTTGCACATATCTCAGAGACGGTCCATTTCTGTGTGAATTAGCCAATGAAAAGGGACTTCTTATCAATATTTATATATATATATTTTTACAACTTCCAAAGGCCTATTTGGCAAATCTTGTTTCAAAAACATCAACCAACAACGGAGACATGAAACATGTTTATACAAATGAATTGAAATAAAGAACATTAGGAAACATCCTTGAAGGTCGTGGCAGCACTGTATCCCAAGGACGACTTCTGTGTGGCTGAGACTCAGTTTTATTTTAAAACCATGTTTATTCCAACAGAAAGCATCGACATGGCCTTTTCACTCATATTTTTGATAAGCAGTACAAAGTATCCGTTGGCAAGTCCTTTCACTGTGCACTCAAACAAGATCAACAACATGAACAACATCTTCAGTGTCCAACAAGTGTCCATTACTCAGCTTTCGGCCTTGATGTTGTCCCACACTCTAAACACGTCTTGACAGTCATTGAGCGCTTCTATTAGCGTAGAAGCAGCATCCAGCTGGTCCTCGTCCAGGGACGCCAGGGTGCGGGGAACAAACTCCAGCCCAGCGGATGTAACCTGCATCCCAAGCTGCTCCAAAGACGAGCGCACCACCTTCAGGTCCGTCATGTCACAAATAAACTGAGGAGAGAGAAACAGATCTCTTAGTAAAACTGTGGCAGGACCTGCAACTTATTATTATTTTCGTTGTCAATTGTTTAGTCAGTAAAATGTGAGAAAAATGCTCGTATGGTTATTACTTGCTGTTGGCTGTTGCTGTTTGGTCCTATCAGCAGTCCAAAAATACAGATTATGCCTTTTAAAATTATGTAAAACTGATTCAATTTAGTTTTGTTTTGCTTGAAAAATGACTTGAACGATGTATCGAATTTGTTGATGATTTTTGTTTACAGACCAATAGATAATTTGACTAAGCCTTCCACTTAACTCTTTGATGGCTGTGTGTGTGTGTGTATGTGTGTGTGTGTGTGTGTGTGTGTGTGTGTGTGTGTGTGTGTGTGTGTGTGTGTGTGTGTGTGTGTGTGTGCGTGTGTGTGTCTGTGTGTGTGTGTGTCTGTGTGTCTAACTCTTTGAGGGTACAATATGAAATATTATTGCTATAAGGGCTGATAATAAAATGATGCCCAACTAACATGCTGCAGCAGTAAATTGTCCTCTACACAATGCTGCCGTTATCTGCCCTTTCATGTCTGACCTGCAGGAGGCGCTGCTCGTCTTCGTCCTCTGTCTCTTGGACGTCTTCTGCTCCGGCCTCGATTGCCAGCTCCAGAGCTCGCTCCATGGAGACGCTCTGGCCCGGCACCATCACCACCCCTCTCCTGTTGAAGTTGTGGCGGGCTCCATCAGACAGCATCCCCCTGTGGAGGAGCGCAGAATTACACCTCTCTGAGACATCACAGTCCTACCTATGGTCAACAGCAGGACCTGGTCATTTCTGTTCAAATACTTTAACCACATGTGGGCTTTGATTTTTATTAGCTATTTTTTATTGTTTTGTTTTATTTCTTGATTTAAGACAATGACAAGTAGCAGCCAGTGAGTGACAGTTCACAGTTGTAGAACGACAAGTAATATTTTTTGGCAAAAAAAAAACGTAGACACTACCAGAATTTAATCAGGCTTTCTGATAATGCATCTGGGTAGGAGATACAGGCCTAGAGAGGTATTGTGATGTGATGTTTGTATGGTCACATATAGTGGCTACTTACTGCCAGTAGCACAATAGCTGATGCACCAATGTAAACTGTCAGTACACCTTCCCACATTGTGAGCTGAGCACAGTAATAGTGCTACAGTCATGGTTTAGAGGCATTGTTAAATTACAGAAATCAGGTGTTCCCTTCAGCCCTGTTAAATAGTATTTCTGTAAAACCGGTGGTGTTTGTTGAACTGTTACTTAAAATGCAAGTTGTTTGGGATGCCATAGACAACAGAATGTACTCTACCTCAATGTGTGAGGCAATAAAAAGACTTGGCAATGCGCGGACTTATCGAAAATACAGTCCTAACTGAATGAGATCATTGGAAACAGATGCTGACCCGTTCTTGTTAAGCAGACGTTTGATTTCCTGGTGGCTGCGTGTGTTGCTGTCAGTCAGGACCTCGATGAGCAGCAGGCATCCACCAGGACCCCGAGCTTCAAACATGTGCTGGGACGCAGGCTTGGCCTTTTCCTGTAGAGAAAAGACTTGAATAATTATATTGAGGCACACAATTGGAAAAAATAACCACCCTATCACAATACCATTCTTATTACATGTTAGAGACCATACAGGCAGGCGACAATTGTTGGAATATTAGTCGAACTTCTATTTAGAGTCTATTTGGATGAGCTGTTTGGGGCTTTAAAAAGACAATTGATGTTATCATTCATTTCTCAGTTGTTTGTGTTTATGGGACAGTGTGCTTTCAACCTACCGCACTCTTGATCGCAGCCTCTATGGACACTTTGGGCATGTTCTTGGTTCTACATTGCTCCAGTATGTGGGCTAAGTTTAAATTCATGTCTGGGTTGGATCCCCCCTCTGCAGATGAAATCAAAAACTGAAAGTAGCATACGTAATGTTCAGAAAATAAAAATACTCCAAATGTTAAAAAAAAAAAAAAAAAAAAAACATACCTTTCACAGCTATCTTTATCATCATACCAAACTTCATAAATATCCTGCCCCTCGCCTCGTCTTTAGGCCCTTTGATGTGTTTCACCTTTGACCACTTGTTGTGTCCGGCGCACAGGACAGAGCACAGCTGCAGCGACCTGACAGCAGAGCTCCTCCACGGCGGGCACCGCACACATGAAGACGGAGGGAGGACGGCGGAGGCCAACGGGGCCGGGATCGAGCCTGCGGACACGGCCAGTGCCCGGGGGCGCAGGGACCGGAGAACCTGCAGCACCGCCGTCCCAGACATGCCCTTCACACAACCAAAGTGGTATTGAATACAGTTACAGCAACCTGCTGTAGGTTACATGTGGAACCCATACACGTGTCCACGAGCCACGTTATGAGCTTCCATCTGCAGGTGATGCCTTTAATCAAACCTTCAAACAAAAGCGCGTTAGCCAATTTACAGCTTTGACAGTCAGCGGAACACGAGACTCCTGCTGCTGTCCTTGGTGAGAACCAAGACTTCCTGGTTGCGATTACGTCAGAAACTGGTATTTCAAAATAAGAGCCCCATCAAGCATTGTATTGGATTATTATGGCATAACGTAACAGTAACAACATACACAGAACAATTGTAGGCTACTTGCGTGGTAACGAAAACATAGAAGCTTAAGCCTTCAATAAATAAGACTTCGTGTTTTTTTTAAATATTTTCTTTATAGTAGTAGTAGGCCTATATAGACTATTTGCCTAGGTCTACTATTTGTAATTTTCTTCTGTTATTATGAGTCTCCGTAGTGATAGTATAGACTTTTGTGTTTAGTAGGCTATAATAGTAAACTATCTATATTTAAATACAATGTAATATGTAAGTAAAATATGGTGTTGATTAAAAAACTAACTTGAGCTATTATTAGAGCCTAAGGCACTGGTTAACAATCATTCCATGTCAAATATTCACAGACTGTTGACTCATCTAAAAAATGTTTCATCTCATATATATCATGTAATTTTTTTTGTGTACTTATTTTGACTCAACATTCTTACAGTTTCACAAATTCTCCGTTCAATATAAGTTGTCTTGATTGAGGAACATGTGCATTCCATGGGAACCTGAAATCACAGTCGGGACCCCTGGGTGTTTCTGGATGAGATCTGAAAACCACAGCCGAATATCAGTAGCCTATGCATGCTCCACTACTGCTCTCAAAAACAACAGCAAGGCCAGCCAAAATACTGTACATCTTTCCCATAGGCTCCCATATGTTGTGTATTCCTCAAATATTATAAGGGAGGTTAGCACTAGAGATTATAGGATCCAACTAATTGGCACAAACACTGAGCAGCGTGACTGAGTCTGGTTTGCATCAGTTTCCTCCAAAATGTCCCAGCGTGGGAACTGGAAAATAAATAGGTCTCTTGCCAATGTGACCCCAGTTTGTTCAATCACACTGCTCCTATTTATGATGATGGGATATTATAATCATCAGCCTATAACCCAGTCTCTTGGATTCCAATAACTGGAACATACTGTGTACTGCAAAATACATGTTAACATCAGAAGGTATAGGTGAAAGCTACAAATGGCTTTGTGTGACAATGGGGGGCAGGAACAAAAATCAACAACAACACAATGGACAGAGGCAGATGACCACACCAGAAGGAGCACAAAGAGTTAAGTGAGATGGAAGCCCCGGCCAATCAAGGCCAACCCATCTCTGACAGAAAACAGTCCAAAGAAAGAAGTGTGGAAGGAGGAGATTCCCTTCATAGTGCTCCCTCTCTCTCTCTCTCTCTCTCTCTCTCTCTCTCTCTCTCTCTCTCTCTCTCTCTCTCTCTCTCTCTCTCTCTCTTTCCCACAGAAACCTTCTCACACTACAGTCCCACTGCTACATGGTCCCCTCCAACCTGAGTCAGGAGGGATGTCCTCCACTCTGAGCCTCCAAGACAGGACTGGATACAGGAGACATTTTTGAAAGATAATTTCTAGATTGTCAGAAAGACCCCCAGAAGATCCCCCACAAAATGCAGATTTGAACAAAAGAGAGGTCTTTTCTGAGGACTATAAGATGATCGGATGTTAATAAAATGCCCAGCTGAAAAGACGTCATGTGGACTGCAAAGGGAACTGGTGCCTTGGCTATTCTCCACAGTGCAATATTAGTCACTGCACTGGTGAGTGTATTTTACTTATTTTAGATAATTGAGTTATGATTCCTTCATTAATTGAAAAAGTAAATAGCCATTGTTATCTCCTCATAGATGTTTTTTTCACATTCTAAAGGACAATCATTTCTTATGCTTTCAGTTTTTCTAAATGAACATGTATATAAGAAATGCTTTAACAATCAAATTTTTATGTTTTATGATTTGTACTAACAGAACTTGTAGTAGTAGGAAAAATCTTCCTCTAATTACACTGATTGGTTAGCATGTGCTATTCAGTGGTCATATCATCAACTTTGAATTAGCCTAAGTGACTGCTGCAGAGAGCAAATTCTCGGTCTCTTATTCCAGCACAAAACCTATCAAAGGGCGGTTTTTACGTTCTAAATTTAAAGTTTTCACATAGTGGCAACATAACTTGCACTATAATGACACTGAGTCAGAAATAACACTCCCATACTGGGCCAAATGTAGAACATTTCATGTGTATGTGAGTCTTTGATCGTTTGAATTTTTGGACATAGATTTATCTCGTGCGTCTGGAAATATGCCAGCCATTCACCAGCAGTGCCGACCTTAGATGCATGAGTGGTGTAACTTTCTTCTTTTTTTATCCAATGCACTGCTTCTGTTGAATATTTCTTTTTTCATTCTTTGAGTATTTATGTCTGTCCAGAAGATTATTTCCACGTGTGCAACACTGACGATGAAGCTTCAATTACCTGATATTGAAAAGCAGATGGATTAATACGGTCTTTACAGTTATGACAAGCCTTTTATAAAAAAGAATAACAATTATAGCATTTATTTTGCAAATTTGTTTGCAAAATCACATGACCAAATAGAACTTTAACTTTGAAAAGAGTAGGCTAATACAATGGCAAAAAGTAATGACCTCTGAAAATCTAAGAATATGTTTTTATTATGAGGAGCACTTGAGGGTTTGTGTGCAGAAGTGGTGTTTCACATACTCCGGACATGTAAAAAAGAAAAAAAAAACTTCAAACCACCAAAATATTCAAATGATCCTACCATGTCACTCGCAGCAGAGAAATCAATCCTGAGAGGCTCTTAATCCCCACCATATGCAGTTAGTGGTGCTCTGCTTAACCTGACAACCCTCCATCAGCTCCTACGCATTTGACCTCTCACCCACTGAAGCCCAACGCACTCTCCACCTCCATCTCTTCATCTTCCCCTCGGGGTCGATTCCTTAACGTCGACATAAAGCAGACTTACAACCTCCTGCTCAGTCAGCCTGAAAATCACTTCACATGAGACCCGACAGAGCAAATTCAATTATGACACAAAGGCGAGGAGATGCCAGAGCCTAATTTGTTTTTACTAACACTCCCTGTCTGTCAGCAGAAAGACCCTTCATGTACAAAGAAAAGTGGAAGACATATCTGTATTGACTTGCCTGCGTATATTTAATTGTGCTCTTAAATCGATGTTCTGTATCGTTTTGGAGGATGTTTTGTTGAGGCACAGGCGTACGATTTTGTTTGACATAGTATAACTTGAATAATCCAAACTTTTAAATGGGATTTAGATTCAAACACACACACACATTTATCTACACTGTAAGCAGTTTCAACACAGCCACAGTGTGTCCACAGTCCACTATACAGCAGCAACAAGTGGTTTGAGCGGCTCAATACGTCTCTATTGACTTTGGCGCTGAGAGCCCCCTTGCAAAACAAATCACTGTAGCTGTTTGGCATTTTGAGTACTACAATACTGGAAACACCATTTACCAATCGATGGTTTATTGAATGGCTTATGCCAAGAATGTCAGTTGTCACATATCCATTGACATGAATGGTTCCAGTTGGACTTTAATCTGTTCAAGTAGAGGGAGAAGTTTTCCTTAGCTTGCCAGGAAGACGGCTCTGAGAACCAGTGGTGGAAGAAGTACTCAGATCATTTTAAGTAAAAGTACCAATACAACAGTGTCAAAATACTCCATTACTAGTAGAAGTCTCACATTCAAGATCCTGATTAAGTAAAAGTACACAAGCAGCAAATGTAAAAGTGCTTATTCTGCTGAAAGTTGGCCTCTGTGATGGATATATTATCATTTATCACTCTTTATACGCTCATGACGTTTAGTCCATTAAAATGCCCTAGCTTGGTGTCAGGTCCTTTTCAAAGGGTCACAAGATGTAACTGACTTGATAATTAATGATCAAGAAAAGCAGAAAAAGCTCTGTACTTATTTGGGCCTTTTATTTTTTCTTATCGCGTCTCAATTGTTTTTTTAATTGGAACAATCTTAAAGCACTCTGTGGTGGATCAGCTATCAACTCACAGACCTCTGAAAAGTGACAAGAGGCACGTACCATTCTGTTTGTCAATCCCGAAGCAAATTGTGAAAAAGGAAAACAACTTTTGAATGGATTGCTATGACATTATTAAACTATTCCTGTTCCCCAGAGGATGGATCCTACTGACTTCCGTGGGAAATGTCTCAACAACAGCTTGACGCATTATGGCTTAGACAACAATGTTCAAATTAAATGTTTTAATATATATTTGGGTTTATGACCAAATATATGTAAATGAATAACCAGCCTCAGTTATAGCCTACCTTGTGCTTTGAGCAAATGTTAGCATGCTAGCATGCTAAACTAAGATGGTGAATATGGTCAAACATTATACCTGCTGAAAATCATCTTTTTAGCATTGTCACTTTTAGCATGTTAGCATATTTAATCAAGCACCTCAACATTTTACTTAAACATAGCGCATTGATCTGTAACTGTACCAGACCTTTGCTTAGCTTTGTATCTCTCTCTCTCTCTCTCTCTCTCTCTCTCTCTCACTGTTGCTCTTTGGCGAGAAAACTACCCGCACATGATTTTTCTAGCTGCTAGGTTTTGCTACTCTGTTGTGAAATCCACCCGGTAACACAAAGCTTCTTGTGTAGACTAGCTCTCCCCAGCATGGCCAAGGTCCTAAGGACTAATAGCCCCATGTTGCCAGCGGAAACCCCACCGCTAGGGGGGGGAAAGAGGTTGGCGAGGGATCAACAAATACCGCACCCTCACACAACTATTTCACAACACCTGGAGGCAGCACATCATATCCTTGGGAGTATTTGCTGTTGACAGATCGCCCAAGTTGGAAAGAGACCTCAGATAGACTTAGAATAAATGTTTAATGTTTGTGGGCACCAATGCGAGGATGGTAGTTCCGATGAGCTGATTACAAAATGACCCCTAGATTCTAGCCAATCTGCGCTTAAAGGAATAGGCGTGCACAGGTAGACACCAAGTGGTGCCTGAGCACCTGCCCTTTGCCCCCTGGACCAATCAAGTGCCCTTAAAATTTTATTTTATTTAATTTTTTCTTGCCCATGCTGACATGACCATCTATAAATACTCGATGATTAAATGCGTGTGATAACAATGCCCCAATTAATGAAAAATAAAGAAAATAATAAAGATTTTTTTACGTAGTACGGAGTTCAGGGGCCTAACAAAGACTTCAAAGAGAGAAGGAGCTTCGGGATAAGGGATTATTTTAAAAAAATCCCGAAGCTTTCAAACATGTACATTTTTTCTTTGTGCTTTTTGGTAATTCTGTGTCTCCAAATTATTCCAGAAAATAGTACTAAATAGCCCACATTGACACAGGTGATTTAGCCTTAGTTTTGTTCTCAAAGTGCACCAGATTGATGAATTTTACTTTAAAAGGTTAAACATTTTCTTCCAGGGGACCATTCCCCCGGACCCCCCTAGAAGGTCCAGGGTCCCAAACACAGTCTCCCAAAAACCTGTGAGCAACACTATATGTGTGGCCGTGTATTAAAAGTCATTAGACCAAGGGGGGGATTTTGTACAAGTAACCTTAAAATGATTTGGTCATTCATCGATAGAATATATTATATTTTCGCACTGAGCACCTGCCCCCCAAAATGTCTGTGCACGCCACTGGGAATAGTTACTATTTTTTGTTGTTGCTTGTTGCCTAATTTTCGGGTTCAAGGCAAGGCGACAGAAAGCATTTCTCTAACTGTGCATGCATTCTTGAGGGAGACATAAAGGATGGTCACTGCTGATTAGCTTATCACAAATACTGATAGTCAATGGCAAGTATTGGCCTGTCTCCGCCGACAGTCAGAAGATAAACTTAACAACATTGCTAAACGGCCGTGTGTACTTGTTGGGACTTGTATATTTACCAAAGTATGTTGTGCACTCATTTGGGATAAGCTAATTTACAGTGATCGTACTTTGCCAATTTTTCCTTTAAAAATGCACACACAGTTAAAGGAATGGTTTCTGTTGCATCATTTTGAACTTGAGAGTGAGGCAACACGCTAACCACTTTTCCTTTAAGAGCTTTCTCAAAGCACCATGCCATCAATCAGATTTTAAGTGGTTTAAATGGCTGCCTGCGAGAAAGGAAATAAGTCCCAAAATGAAAACTTGCTTGTCATGCATTTGAGATGCTAAGGAACAATGTAACATGTTTTGAAGTTAAGAAGCTAAACCGTACAAAAATAGCCTACTTTATAGACCTTTGATGCATTACTAAGAGCCCAAAGAAGCACTTTTTATCAGATACATAATCAAAAATCAGGTCTTCTACCTGTTGTGCACCATATAAATGATTATTTAAAAAAAGTTGAATGCATCCATACACTTTGTTGCAGTGAGCTGGACCTCATGTTTTTATTTAATACAGTCAGAGAACGTGTGTGCTTATTCCACATATGCCACTATACCGCATCTCTTAAACATATTTTCTTAACAATTTTACATCTTTCTTTAACCTCTCTTCTACAGATAGACTCGGATGATGTCATAACACGCGATGAGCAGATCTATGTTCTGATTGGAGCTCACGCCAAGTGCGAAAGATACATCCAGCTACAAATGGCCCTGGTTGAAGGTTTGTGTTTTTTATTTATTATTTTATTGTTTACAAATTGGTCACCGTAACAGGAAAACTCTCTGAAATAGATATGTTTGAGTTCCATGAACGGTCAGCTATGAATCCAAATTTAATTTAAAAAGTCAACAGTAATATGTTGAGTATGCCAGATGAATTTTTCCCCATCAAAATATTCAAAAGCTCTCCAGGAAATAATGTTTCATAACAAGAGGTCAGTGAGTGCATGTTAAAATAAAAACATAGAATGAGTTCTTGTTGCATCTATTATTCATTTAGATCAGATGGGAAACCCATCCAATATCCTGCTGAACAGTATCTGCGATTATCTCTTGAGATTTGAAGGTTCAGACAATATTGGGATATTGTTCATTCAGGTTATGACGAAGAAGCCAATGATGATATTGATCTTTGATCTATTTGGAGAGATATTTTATGAGATCAACCCCCCTGGTCTTAGGACCAGTGGGGTGAGAGGGGCCAAGTTAACAGTACTGACACAGTGCAGCAACTTAAATGTATTTATTTCTATTTTCTTCCAGCACAGCCACACATATTTATTGTTTTATTATGTTAATTTAGGCTTGAGTACAATTACTTAGGCTTCTTTATAATTCCACTCCACTATACAGTATATCAGAAGGAAATATTGTACTATCTTTTTCTGCACTAAGTTTACCAGACAGATCCCTACATTTTAACATTAAAGTTACAGTATCATCCAAAATATGAGTTTGTGAGACATGATGCATTTTTTTTACAGATAAACTCACCAACAAAGTGTTTAAACTAAGCTTCACCTTAACTGGTAATACCATTTAAATGCTGTTTACGCATTAATGTGCCAGTAAACCTCCACTCTCGTATATATTACATAATAATATGACACTTTTGATACTTTAAGTTTATAGCTACTTATTTTTTTACTTTAGTAGGACTTTTCACATTGTCTAAATACTAGATAAAAATACTTCTTAATTACTGTGGCATTGTGAAGCTATATTGTGAGAAAATTAATAAAAGTAAAATTCTACAAATAATCAGATCAGATTTATATATTAAAAAAGCTAATAGCTCTTTCCCATTGTTTGTTAAGAAGGTGACTGTATCCCAGAGTGGGACGGCATCATCTGCTGGCCCCGGAGCAAAGCCGCTCAGCTGATCTCAGTGCTATGTCCAGAGTACATCTACGACTTCAACCACAGAGGTAGGAAAGCTTTGGGCAGTAGACTCTAAATGTGCAGACAATAATACAGCAGCTTTGTCTAGACTTGTGGCGTATATACAATTCACCTTCTGTTGTGCTAAATATGTGACTCTCCCGTGACCCAGGGTGGGCCTACCGCCAGTGTGATGCATTAGGCAACTGGGAGCAGGTACCCGGTATCAACCGCACTTGGGCCAACTACACCGACTGCACCACATACTTGAACTCCAACCTCAAGAGACAAGAGGAGGTATGATTTGTGTGCGTCTGTGTGTTAGACATGTTTACACCCAGCGTGTGTTCTTGTGGTGGGTGGAAGGAGAATGTGTGTGCGTGTATGGATTGGCAGAAGAAGAAAAAGAAGAAAAGGTTCTGTGACGGTAGAATTATTGTTCTTGATGTTTTATTACTTTTATCCTGTATCCTCTCTTGTCTTCCACTTTGAGAATTTTTAAGTGAATCCATCTCCTAGGAAGTTGATGGAATTTAAAAGGGGGTAAAAGGATGTACAAGGGGGTAAAAGGATGTCTTCTGAAGAATGAGAGGAAGGAACAGTTGTGCAGGTGTTATTCCTGTTTGACCAGATGTATGTTAATGACATTTGCTGAAACAACTGTTTTCTCTAGTGCCCCAACGGGGTGGGGGGGAGGGGGGAAGGACTAACACCCAGAAAAATTCTGTGCGGGTAGTTTAGTTCTTCTTATTTCTGTGCAAAGTTATAGATATGTCACATTTCTGCGACAGGTTCACACTGTAGTTGGAAGATTTCACAGTGTTTTTCTCAGTATTGGTTCAAAGTGGAGTGACTTTAATCCTCTGTACAATTATGAAATAATTCTGCCATCTGCCAAAATGTTTCAGATCTGTATTAGCAGAAGGTTTGTCATCTGTAATGTGTTGATTGTTGTGTCTGGTGACCAAACTCTATTGCATCTTTATTTCTTTTGCTTTGCTTCAGAAGGTGTTTGAGAGGCTCCATCTCATGTACACTGTTGGCTACTCCATTTCCCTAGCATCGCTGTTGGTAGCGGTTTCCATCCTTTGCTATTTCAAGTAAGTAACAGAACAACTCAAGTTATTCTTTCCATTAAATGGAAAAAGATTATTATTATTAGTAGATGCATAGCCTCATGAAAGAGACATATACTTCACATGGATATTTCTTATTTCTAGAGTTCCATCCCGAACCTAATTTTCTTTCTCTCGCATGCTTTTCAGGCGTCTCCACTGCACACGCAATTACATCCATATTCACCTCTTCACCTCCTTCATATGTCGAGCAGTCAGCATCTTTGTCAAGGACGCTGTGCTTTACACCATATCTGATAACAGTAATGTTGAGCCAGAGTTCACTGCGCAGAAGCCCCATATGGTAAACTATATATTATTTTCTTTACAATTAGGCTATAACAATTTATTTTGTTTGTTTGTTTGTTTTTCTGTAGTGTTAATGTCAGCGCAGTAATGGTGGTCCACATCAGGAAATGTAATCTCTTTTGGAAAGATCTAGGCTAGCTGTTTACCCCTGTTTCCATTCTTTATGATTGGCTAAGCTAACTGGATGTAGCTGCATTATTTAATGTAGGTTACAGGTATAAGAATGGTCTCAATCTTCTAAAAAAGTATATATCCAAAAAGGTGGAACTGTTACATTTTAAGAAAATAACATAAATCCAAGTTCATTTTGACGTACCATTACACGTTCCATAATTGTTCGACATGTTTGAATGTTTTCTTTACACGCTGCTTTGTGTCCTCAGGCCGGCTGTAAAGTTGCTGTGACTTTCTTCCTTTATTTCCTGGCCACCAATCATTATTGGATCCTGGTGGAGGGGTTGTACCTGCATAGCCTTATCTTCATGGCCTTCCTGTCTGACAAGAACTACCTCTGGGCCCTGACCATCATTGGCTGGGGTAAGCAGCATTGAACCAGATAGACCTACTCAGCTGCAACATATTGACCTAATACTGAATTGACAGAGTGCTCTACTCATCTAAGGTGTTCCGGCTGTGTTTGTGACCATTTGGGTCAGTGCTCGAGCCTCACTGGCAGACACACAGTGAGTCACGTGCTTTAATATTAACATAACACCAATATTTCAAGATGTCCATTTTTACCTCTTATGTGTCTGCTTTCAGATGTTGGGACATCAGTGCAGGAAACCTCAAGTGGATCTATCAAGTTCCCATTCTGGCAGCCATTGTTGTAAGAACATGTTTAATTTTAAGTTACAGTCACAGTTAAGTCACAATTACAGGATATTCAACACTTGGATTGAATATATGACTTTGGCCCCTTTCTGTACACGTCTTCCCCTGCAGGTGAATTTCCTCCTCTTTGTCAACATAATACGTGTACTGGCCTCTAAACTTTGGGAAACAAACACTGGTAAATTGGACCCTCGGCAGCAATACCGGTAATTGTTTAATAAACCCTTCAAGAAGGATAAGCTGAAAATACTCAAATTAATTTCAAACAACTATTATTCTGTCATCCTTTGACTATGTCGAGTATCCTATTTCCCTACAGTTTTTATATATTTTTTATTTTCACGTTCAGATAGTATTTTGACTACACTTAATTTTGTTTTATTTTGCATTCTAAATTTAGCCTACCTTCCCATTTATTTACATGGTGCACCTTATCGCTACACTTTTTATCTGCACTGTGTCCTTGTCCTTGCACAACTTTTGTGTTTATTTGTGTCTCAGGTGTTGTTGTTTTTTCTTTCTGTTTCTACATTACATTGTTGAGAGGAGCCTGAGGCTCAACATTTCATTGCCATTAACTGCTGCTGTAATTGTTGTGCATATGACAAATAAACATCTTGAATCTTGACAAGAAAGCTTTTACAAAAACAAAATCTCTCAAATTGCCCTGCAGGAAGCTGCTCAAGTCCACGTTAGTCCTCATGCCCTTGTTTGGTGTCCACTACATGGTGTTCATGGCTCTTCCCTACACTGAGGTCACCGGGCTGCTGTGGCAGGTGCAGATGCATTACGAGATGTTCTTCAATTCATCCCAGGTCAGAATACACATTTAGTTCTAATTTGCCAGCACTAGTGCAATGCTAGGGTTAACTCAGACTACAATTATTAGACTTTACTGGGAAATATACGTTCACTTTCTGACGGAGTGAGAAGAAAATATCAAAACCGCTTTGACAGCCAAACATAACATACAGTCGTTATGCTATGCTAACTATCTGCCGGCTATAGCTTCATGGACGATGGTGAGTGGTATCAATCTGTTTGTTAAACTATGGCCAAGAAAGTAAATAAGCCTATTGTCGCAACTGACAAATCATTGTCTTAGTGATTCTTTTAGATAACAGACTAGTTTGACTATTGGTGTCCCACTTTTAACAAATGCAATTTCACATTTCCAGGGCTTTTTCGTGGCATTTATCTACTGTTTCTGCAACGGGGAGGTAATAAATCCAACATTTAATTTTGAAGCTTGAACTGAGATTTCTGTTATTGTGGTCTTAAAAAAAAAAAAAGTATAAACGCAATGTCCTGTTTTTTTTCTCCATTTGCCTGTACATAAGGTGCGGGCAGAGGTGAAGAAGGCGTGGTTGAGACGCAGCCTGGCGCTGGACCTCAAACAGAAAGCCCGGATGACCAGCAGCGGCGGCGGGGGCAGCTACTACTACGGCGGCATGATGTCACACACCACCACCCACAGCGTCAGCTTGTCTGCTGCCAACCCCAGGGCCCTTTCCCTCACTGGAGGTCTGGTGGTTGGCTTAGGTGCTGCTGCTGGCGGAGCGGGGTCAGGGGTCAGGCCGCCACGCCACGCCTCCCTCCCCCCACCACAGAGCAGCCTGCCAGGATACGTGTCCGCTGAAACTAAGACCTCCGGCCACACACAGGAGCTGGCGGCTGTGCGGAAGCTAGTAGGGGGTGCTGATTCTGGGGTTTTTGCCCGGCCTGCCAGAGCCAGCAGCAGGGGAAATCTCGATGACTCAATCAAAAGTCATGGACCATCATCGCAAACCGCTGTGGCAGAAGATCCAGATAGCTCCTTATCTCTCAAAGAGCTGGAGACAATCTTATGACTTATGCTTTAATAGATGTAGATATGAGCAGAAATTAAGCAAAAAAAAGGCAGATGACGGAAATGAACTTGTCTGGCTTCAGATATAAACTGAGGAACTACCAAACCAGAAAATTCGAGGATTTACGAATGCTGAGATTGTCGTAATACTTCTTCCAAGTTCTAGAGAGGACTTTCAGTCTCCACTTGTGGGCCAACATGGATGAGGAGTCCTCTAGAGTGTTCATAATCATGGACAATCATAAGAGCTCAGCAAATCTACTTAATTTGAGTAACTGTAAATTAACTGTACATATATTTGTATATACTTTCAATTACCGTGAAAGAAATGTGATCAGGGGCCGTATTCACAAAACATTTTATCTTAGCGCTAAGACTCCTAAGGAGTAATTTCTTAAAACCTATTCACAAAGCTGATAAGACCAACTTTTACTAAGGAATGGGAGGGACTCCTAAACTAAGAATAGAGGGCGTGGTTGACCCTGTTGCTATGGATGATGTCATGTTCATACCTTCTATGCCCACAGTGATTGGCTGAGAGGGAATGAGAGCTAAGAGTGAATTTATGATAGAAACACTGTGGGAGATATCCATATTGTGTCGCTGTATTAAAAGAGTTTTTTATATACAATCAATGACAAGTGACACTGATTTAACATGAAACCAAGGGTTTTCCACACATTCGTTCACAATTAACCTACAATATCGCCACATAGGTCTATTCATTTTAAATGTTACAATGATTTGAATCGGAAAAAATGTCCTCATTGAAGAGCTGCACGCCATGCACTCTCACTGTATTTCTCTCAACGGCGGACTATGGAGCAATAGTCAGACAGCGACAAACCAGGAAATTCACAATTTAGAAAAAACAGCCGGCGAAATCGTAAAGTGCATGCGGAAGGAAAAAGGCGAGACGCTCAACTATACAGTATAGCGGACCTGTGGAACGGAGGAGATGGTGCGAAGCGCCACATATAGGCCTACTCTAGTAACAAATTAAACCCAAACGTGACACCAACAGTAACTTTCAGTGCATCGTAAACCGACAGCAACTGCAGGAAAAGGAACTTAATAAATGTTTTTTTATATAAATATAATAAATATAAATGTGTCTATACTTTCCAAATATAGCTTTACTAAGATCATTAAACCCTTACAGTTATTAAGGTACCTTTTGTATAGCTCACTATCACTACATCTCTCCAAAACACCATCAAATGATTGTCTGTGATTTACTCTTAGGAGTCCTCTCGAGGAGCTAATTTTAGCGCTAAAAGGCTTTGTGAATTACACTTATCTTAAAAAGTTAGGAGTCCTAAAATTAGGAGTGAAATGCCCCTTATTTTTGAGAGTTACTCCTAAATCAGCACGTTAGGACCTACTCTTTGCCTTAAAATGTTTTGTGAATACGGTCCCAGATGAATTTGGCTAAATAACCTGATGCAGCAGAGAATTTGAGAAAAAGTCAAAGAACCAGACCAGAAACAGGGAGATTTTATTGGTTGTTTGTCTCACTCTTCCCGTCCTTCCTGTGCAGGATTTTCCAGGGCAGACTGGCTGACCCCAGTTCAAACTGCACTTACATGTGTGAGTGAGTGGCGGCGGCTGTCTTTGACTATGCGGTACACAGTAATCCCCTTCCCTTGATAGATCTACCAGGGCCAACTGTCTGCATTTGATTTTTCTGGCGGCCAGTTAGCGTCCAGACATCATGTCTAGACATGCCGGGTATCTCTGCATCTTTGTTGTGGGCCATGTTGTCTACTGAGCCCTTTTTATCAGTCTGACAGGACCCTGAGGGCTGATGCAAACCTTTTGCCCCTCCCAAAGGCCAAAACCCAAACTCCTTTTCTCCGTGTAACCTCTGCCCCGACCGCCCTCACAACACCGTCCAGAATTTCACACTCTCCCCTCAGGCCGCCGCTCGGAGCAGGAGGCACCTGAGCATTTTGTAGACCTCGAGCATGAGTGACAGACCCACAGCACAAGCCACCAGTATTCACAAGGTAAACAGACAGGAAACCGGGCCTGTAAATATTTAAAGGGGCGTTGAAATGTGTCCAGAAGTGGAAAACTGTGTTTATAGGATATGTACAGTGTAATTATTTAAATGTACTGGGAGTATGCCTTGAGAGTTTTAAATAAAAAAGTGAATTAAAATAAAATAAATGCCTCTGCTTCTGCTGTTTAAGGACAAGTCATTGCACACGTTACCTTCATACTGGTATTTCTGGTACAGTACACTGGTCCAAAATCCAACTTAACCTTTTAGGCAGTTGTTACTTAGTTTTGTTACCATTTATACATTTCTGCAAACCTTATTTAAGTCCATTCAAGTTTTGAGAATAATTTCTTCAGGAAGACCTGGCACAACAGCAAAATATACCAAATTATTTCAACAAACAGATATTAATATTAGGCTAACAGGTGGCTAAATTAATTGTAAGAGCCAGATTGCATGAAGCATAAGAAATTGTTGTATTGTATATTTGTGCAAGTTTGAAGCGTTTTTTATCATTCATAATAATTTACAGTTCATATTATTTGCATTTTATAAGTGTATTTTCAGCTAAAAGTTATTTTGTAATATTTAATATGTTTAGGCCAAATGCTTTTATTTTTGTGAAGATGCTGACACATGCAGTTTCAGTTTGGAAGACAGCTGCCCATAGGCATAGTACTACTATATCAGCGGACTGCCCCTTTAGGCAATCAGGGAAGAAGATTCCAGATAAAGCTCTGCCCCCTGTTGCAAAAAATAAAATACTGCAAGAAAAAATGTCCCCACTGGTTTTTGCCACATGAGAAGTTAAATTAAAGCTGGGGTATATGATTTCAGATTAGTCAAAGTTAACATGAGCTAATACTTTGACCAATCAGAGCGAGGCTCCGATTCTCTGTTCTTATTGGCTGTTGGGACTGTCCATTCACTTTGGCATGACTTTGTTGGTGTAGAGCGTGTCAGGGAGGGACCATAGGGGAGGGACCAAAGAGAACAAGTGGAGTGGTTGAGGTATTTGGATTCAAATTTCTATCCCAACTGCTATTTTCTCCCCAAATCCTCCACCCCAGCTTTAAATTAAATCAAAACTAATTATAAAGCAATATTCTGCCTGTGTGCATTGTTTTTGAGTTTCAGACCATCAATAGCATTTAAACACAGGGGGAAGTGTGCACAGACAAACATGACCCTTTAAGATCCACGCCCACACTCTTAGAAGAACATTTATTTTGGAACATAGTTTGATGTGAAGGGGCATTTAATCCACTACATTATTGTGACACTAAAGGAAATAGGATATGTTGGATCTGTTAGTTATTTTTGCTATGAACATACACTTGTGAGACGCGAAACAAATCTGCTGCAGCGATGACAAAAACACAACTATTATTATACAGTATATGTCCTTTCAGAAATTAATGTAGCGCATAATCATCATATGAAGTAAACAAACATTTTCTCTTTCTCCTTACTATTCAGGCAAACCAGGCCACAAGGTATTGGTGTCACTACAATTTACAATCTGTTTTTTTCTAGATCTCATGTCATATTACTGACTATAGTTCAGGGGCCGTATTCACAAAACATTTTAAGGCTAAGAGTAGGTCCTAACGTGCTGATTTAGGAGTGACTCTCAAAAACAAGGGGCGTTTCACTCCTAATTTTAGGACTCCTAACTTTTTAAGATAAGTGTAATTCACAAAGCATTTTAGCGCTAAAACTAGCTCCTAAATCTATGAAAAGCTAGGAGTCCTCGAGAGGACTCCTAAGTCACTAAGAGTAAATCACAGACACTCATTTGATGGCATTTTGGAGAGATTTAATGCTAGTGAGCTTTACAAAAGGTACCTTAATAGCTGTAAGGGTTTAATGATCTTAGTAAAGCTATATTTAGAAAGTATAGACACATTTATATTTATATAAAAAAAAATGTATTAAGTTCCTTTTCCTGCAGTTGCTTTGGGTTTACGATGCACTGAAAGTTACTGTTGGTGTCACGTTTGGGTTTAATTTCCCACTAGAGTAGGCCCATATGTGGCGCTTCCATCTCCTCCATTCCACAGGTCCGCTACTGTATAGTTGCGTGTCTCGCCTTTTTCCTTCCGCATGCACTTTACGATTTCGCCAGTTGTTGTTTCTAAATTGTGAATTTCCTGGTTTGTCGCTGTCTGACTATTGCTGCATAGTCCGCCGTTGAGAGAAATACAGTGAGAGTGCATGGCGTGCAGCTGTTCAATGAGGATATTTTTTCCGATTCAAATCATTGTAAAGTTTAAAATGAATAGACCTATGTGGCGCTATTGTAGGTTAATTGTGAACGAATGTGTGGGAAACCCTGCAGTATCTTGATTTCATGTTAAATCAGTGTCACTTGTCATTAATTGTATATAAAAACTCTTCACTTTAATACAGCGACACGATATGGATATCTCCCACAGTGGTTCTATCATAAACTCACTCTAAGCTCTCATTCCCTCTCAGCCAATCACTGTGGGCATAGAAGGTATGAACATGACATCATCCATAGCAACAGGGTCAACACCGCCCTCTAGTCTTAGCTTAGGAGTCCCTCCCATTCCTTAGTAAAAGTTGGTCTTATCAGCTTTGTGAATAGGTTTTAAGAAATTACTCCTTACTAAGAACTTTTAGTGCTCCCTAGGAGTACTCTTAGTGCTAAGATAAAATGTTTTGTGAATACGGCCCCAGAACATTTCACACCGGTGCCTTCAGAACATGAATATGAAGCATTCAATATTAAAACACATGGAGCACCACCAGAAACAGATATGCATGAGTGATTGCTCCTCCACCAGGACATAAAAAAACACAAGCCCCAACCCCCACCCAGCAACATATGGCGGCCACCACCAGCTGCCGGCTCATTAAAGGGGAAGGTTGAGGGCCGAAGTGTCACAATTTGATAACATTTTACGCTTGATTCCGTTCAATAAATTCAGGCTCTAAATACATGACAACCTCTGCTGGAAGAAAGGCGTAGTGTGGAAAAAGAGAAGACAGATGGAGAGGAAATTACAGCATGAGGAAATGATCCAATATGATGACAGTGGTGCTGCTGCTATAGTGTTGATGATATCACACTTATTGTAACTGTAAATCCTCTTTGTTACAGCCTACAACCACAATGCTTAGTAAAATAAAAAATGTCAGATACACGTTGATTTAATATAGGCTATTGTAGATGCACTGTCCTATAAATAGAAAATATTAAAACAAAATAGTGCAATCAGTGCAATACTCATATGTAATGGCTTTTCCTGTAGCATTACCGAGGGGTAAGGGTTAGACGGAAGTCTGACGCGTGTAAATCAATGCAATGTCCAGAACATGCCGTATTGTCGGATATGTCAATCCTTTTATTGACTACAAAAAAAACAACTGTTTCAAAGGTTATTGTTCTTTCAGATAAACACAAAAATGGCTTTTTCCAGTGTACAAACATTTGCACGAGCACGGTCAACAACTGTGTGGCCTTCCCCATTACACACCTGAATCTAATTCCAGGTTGCCAGGTATTTATGCTATATCCACCCTCTGCAGACACCAAGGCCACACCTCTCAATCATTAATTAAATAAACAAAACAAAACAAACATAAACAGCAATTTGGCTCCAACACTCATATATGGTGGCGTGCCTAGCACTTCTCTTTGCAACTTCTCAGTATATCACAAATAATTTTTTATATGACCATACAGCTCATATTTTCTTATATTTACACAAATATCAATTGGTAAAAGTAGGCTACATTTACAGTAGCTATGTGTAGTCTCTATTTAGAAAGTATTATAGACATCTTAGATAGACATTTAAATTGCCTTGAGAAAGACCAAATGTAGTAAATAATTACAATCTTTAAAGCTTTAGTAGGCCTATAGCCTACATATCATCTCAGTAACGTTTCTGACGTTTGATTAATTCCACAATGCATTGTAAACATAAAGTAGGCCTATGTATGCACAAACTTTGACAATGTGAAAGCAATTTTGTAAACTGCACCACACTGGATATGCCACTGATAGGCCAGGCAAAGTAAGGCATTTTGGGGCCAAAAATAGAATAAATTGTAAAAGAATTTTTTTCAGCTCAGATACTTTCTATGAGGTGTCCAGAACAACATACTAAAAGTCCTAAGAAATCCTAGTTGGGGAAATATGTTTAATTCTCATCAATCCGAGATGTGTGCCAATAAGGCGAGACACCAATAAATCCCAATGGGGCTATTTTTTTCCTTTACTCCTATCAAAATGAAACTTTACACAATGAAAGTATCCATGAAAATTTAAATGTTTTGTATTACAAGTTTCTTTGAAAATTTATTTTAATATGCAAATGAGCTATACACTAATCGTACACGCCCAACATAAACCCAAATAGGCTTAATTTTTTCCTTTACTCCTACCACAATAAAACTTTACATAGTAAAAGTATACTTGAAAAGTAAAACATTTTGTATTACAAGTTTCTTTTTAAATGAATTTGAATATGCACATGAGCTCCACACGTATTGAATATCCAATCATCGTACTGCCAATGGGTGAGGGCAATGCTGCTTTTAGACTGGCCTCTAACCTGAAAAACTGCCTGGCTTACCTGCCAGGGGTATAACAGGTGCCTCTCATGAATTAGATTTGTCTCTTCAAATACCACTGCACGCAATTTGATAGCACTACATCCAATCAGAGCAATGAACAATGTGACGTATTAAGCCCCGTTCGTTTAGCGAACAGCGGGGTTAACTGTTAAATTGAACTTTTGCGTTGGTCGGCAAAACAGAACATTCCTCTTACTTGCTAATGAAAGATTTGAGTGCCGTCTTCCAAATTGTAAAGGGTCGAGGCCCCAGAGCACCATACATAGGGCTCTGGCCCGCCCATATCAGATAGAACCAATTAAAACGCAGCTCAGGATTTCTTGACATATTTAATGAGCTTCAATGGAGAGTGCCCAGACCAACAGGCGCAGCACATTTAATTTGCCAGCGCCTAGTGGCAGGTCTGGAGTTCCAGGCTAGTGCCATTCCCTTTCCTATGCCAAATAGACGAGATGTAGAATCACAGCCTGAAATGGCATGGAGAAAGAGGAGATTGTCACACATCTTGGGACCAAGTAACTCCTTTGTCTACTTTATGCACCATATCCCTCTTGTTTTTGTTGCTTTCTTTGGTTCTGGTGCCATAAACAGCTCGTGTGCATTCAGATCAGCATGATGCAACAAGAGTACTAACAAGTCTGTGTCATCACCTACTGAGACTGTGTCTTTTGTTCTGGCAGAGGCAATGGCAGTTTGGACAATGAGCACATCTGCATCGTGCTTTGCATGGTTTGTTATACACCATTTTTATCTTACAAGTTTCTTTGAAAATGAATTTTAATATGCAAATGAGCTATACACTAATCAAATATAGGCTACCCAAAATATATCCGCATAGGCTTAATTTTTTCCTTTAAAGATCCAAGTGACTGCTGCAGATATTGCTGCGGTTGGTTGCATACACATTCAGTACTTTATGATTCCTCCTATACGTGAACCTATTGTGTATCAGCCACTGGCTCTGTTGCCAGCAGATAACAAAACATCACAGCTGGATGTTTTGTGGAAGACATCCCTACTCCTTCACTCTCAAAGGCCATCATGGTCTGGTATGATGCAGATCCTGCATCTTCTAGATGAACACCCTGGGAGAGCTTCAGTAACATTACTTCCAATGATTGATCTTGATCCCAGTGATGAATCCTGCATATACTCAACATTGAGGTTTGTGGCAACTCAAGCTCTGCAGTATGATGTGACCCCTGTTCTGACGTTCGACCAACCCCTTCTGGAAAGCCTTGACCATTATAAGTTAACTTCTAATACAAATGTTTTACTTTTCATGTAGACTTTCATTGTGTAAAGTTTAATGTGGTAGGAGTAAAGGTAAAAATGAAGCCTATGCAGATATATTTTGGGTAGCCTATATTTGATTAGTGCATAGCTCATTTGCATATTAAAATTCATTTTCAAAGAAACTTGTAAGACAAAAAATGGTGTATCACAAACCATGCAAAGCGCGATGCAGATGTGCTCATTGTCCAAACTGCCATTGCCTCTGCCAGAACAAAATACACAGTCTCAGTAGGTGATGATGACACAGACTTGTTAGTAGGCTACTCTTGTTGCATCATACTGATCTGAATGCACACAAGCTGTTTATGGCACAAGAACCAAATAAATTAATGTATAGCTGTCCCCAGACAAATGTGCAACATCACATCTCTCTTCCTGAGATCCTCTGAGATTGTCTTTCCCTTTTGGCATGTCTGACCTGTATGGGTTCACTTTGGTGAGCCTAAACTGACCTGGTTTAACTCTGTTTTATCTGGTGCCGCCCAATTACTTCCCTAAAGATCTCTCATTACATTGGTCCATTTCATCACTCAATTTGGCCCACCTGATTGTGTTTACCTGCTCCATTTAAGCAATGCAGCTCAGGGTTCACAAACTTTTGCACATACAAAAGTTGTCAAATAATTAATTTTTTATCAGTTTTAACAATTGATTTCCGGTAAAGAAAAATGTGGAATTGATAAACAAAAATCTGTTATTTCATATAAAAAATACTGGTATTGATAAGAATTAATTAATGATAGTCAAAATAAATAAAATTCCAAAAGGCGAGTTAATTGGTCCCAAGGTGTGTGACAATCTCCTCTTTCACTATGCCATTTCAGGCTGTGATTCTACGTCTCGTCTATTTGGCATTGGAAAGGGAATGGCACTGAAAAAAGTAAAAAATGACACTAGCTAGGGAGGGGGGGGGGGGGGGGGGGGGATCTAATTCATGAGAGGCACCTGTTATAAGTAAGCCAGGCAGTTTTTCAGGTTAGAGCCCAGTCTAAAAGCAGCATCGCCATCACCCATTGGCAGTACGATGATTGGATATTCAATAAGTGTGGAGCTCATGTGCATATTCAAATTCATTTAAAAAGAAACTTGTAATACAAAATGTTTTACTTTTCAAGTATACTTTTACTATGTAAAGTTTTATTGTGGTAGGAGTAAAGGAAAAAATTAAGCCTATTTGGGTTTATTTTGGGCGTGTACGATTAGTGTATAGCTCATTTGCATATTAAAATACATTTTCAAAGAAACTTGTAATACAAAACATTTAAATTTTCATGGATACTTTCATTGTGTAAAGTTTCATTTTGATAGGACTAAAGGAAAAAAATAGCCCCATTGGGATTTATTGGTGTCTCGCCTTATTGGCACACATCTCGGATTGATGAGAATTAAACATATTTCCCCAACTAGGATTTCTTAGGACTTTTAGTATGTTGTTCTGGACACCTCATAGAAATTATCTGAGCTGAAAAAAATTCTTTTACAATTTATTCTATGAAAAACGCTATTTTGCCTGGACTATGAGCACCCTGAGGTGATTCGTCATGTTCAGTCTGCTTGATGAGAGCTGGTCCGGTGACGTCACGATGACGTCAAAAAATAGGCGGGGGAGAGTGAGAGAGAAAGAGAGAGAGAGAAATTGTATTCAGTGCTCTGTGAAGAAGAGGAGTAGGCTAATAATAAAAACAGATAGACACGCTGCATTTTTCGGTGTGTCTGATGTCTCATCCTCCGCCCTAAAGACGAAGTTCTGATGCGGAGGCTACAGCCAGCTCACCTCTCCCCTGGCATCCAGAAGTGAATGAGCAGGAGCAGGAGCCGGTGGCCGATAGGGAGGGGTCCTTTGATATCCGGGCTGCCTGCTCCTCCTGGATGGAGCCCGGCTGTGTCATGGCCATGGGAGATGTCTCGACGAAAGGCTCGACCCGAAACGTGACGGTGGAGCGAAAAAACCTCATCACCGTCTGCAGGTCAGATAGGCTAAAGGCTATTTTCAAAGTGTTCGTATGAGTGCCTGTCCTCTGACATGAGTGGGCATTTAAGTCATGTGGTTATAATGTTTAGCCTATTTTCTCATGGCAACAAATTGGTCCTGGTGTTCTTATTCTCACCATAGACACATGCACATTAAGCATATTCTGGCATCCACGCTTACGTCATCCCTTAGACATTTTTCTATGAACTCTAGGCTACACCATCGCAGGGCCACGAAGCTGTATCTCCATTAAAGATCCTTTCACAACAAATGCTCATTTTGTACAAAAGGCCTACGGAAAATCTGATAACACGGGCGGATTATCCTCTCTGTGTGAGTTTAGCGGTGTCATCTTTGTAGGAGTGATTTATTTTCTTCCAGCTGATGGGGTGGTTGCTACGACGACAACCTTCCCGGGGGCAAGGACTAGCTGGCACCCCGGGGAGTCAGGGAAGGGCAGGCAGAATATGGGGCTATCGCGTCCTGATTGTACATTGTGGGGTTTGCACTTAGGCCTAAATGCCCTTTTGTTGTGTGCCAGTGACATACAGACAGAAATAAAAATACAGTACATGCATGTAGGCCTATACAAAAACACAACAAACCTCTAACTGCTATGTTGAGCCCCAGGTATAATTGATTTTTTTTTAAATAACAAAACCCATAGCAAAGAAGAAGGTCTAGCTATAAAACTACTCTGTGGTTAACCTAAACTCTAGGAAGCATTGTATTGTCTTGTCTTTTAACTCTTTGTTTTAGTTTTCCGACCAGCAACTTCAATGTTTTGGTTGACTCTCACAGCTCTCATAGTGTAATTTTAAGACCAGTTGACTAGGTGATGGTCAGACTAGTGTCCACAGACTGGACACATGGATTCCATTCATAAGTTATGTTCTTGTTTGACTGTACGGGAAGTGCCTTGAACAAACACATCTGCGTAGGGGACCAAGACTGCACCTCTGCTGTGCCAACGATTATTAAGGGGATCATGTCGCCTCCTTGCTGTCTGTAGCACAGTGAAGGCACGGGGGTTGTGCTCATTTTGAGGATGGTCAGCCAGTTATTGTCCAGTATCTGGCCATTGTCAGAGCAGCTGAATGAGACATTGTTGCCTTGAGAACAATGGAGAGTGAAAACACTTGCCTCAATGTCCTGTGTTTTAGAATAAAAATTGTGTTACACACTCACATGCACCACACAAACTGAGTGGGTGTGTACTGTAAAATGCTAGAATTAGTTTAACTAAAATCTTTTTATTTTTGGCAACTAAAACTCGAATTCTGCAGCAGAGGCCGTATCTAATATGGTCTCTTTGGTGCATATGGCCCCTTTAACGCCAAAGCATATCTCCATGTCACTGGACAAATAGCATTTGGCAGGTGTTCTTGCAGCAAATAGAAGTCCTGAATTATTTAGTCCCCAGGAAAATATTAAGAAGGGGTCAATCAGGAGAAGGACTACAAACTGTCTTAGGAAGAATACCAGTTAACATGGAAGGCCATATGGACATAAGCAAAAACACACTGCATGCTGTGGTATAGGAATAAGCTGGGGAATTTAATCATATATAAGATTGGGGCCACAACAGTTTGTGCCTCGAACTGTTATACATACTGCTGTATTACAGAACTATTTTAAATACTTCTCCACACTCAATATTTGCATCTTTGCTTAAAACAGTTTATCCGGACTTACTTTGTAGTTAAAATGTAGCCTACAACATTGTAGTGCATCATAGGCAGGCATCCTTTTAGCCGTGACCGTATCTCATCAGACCAGAGTCATACGTTCAAGCTGTCTCGTCAGAGGTAAATTGAGCTTCCTTAAAGCCTTTCCATGAGCGTACTCACAATAAATGTGTGACTTGTTCCATTTACAGTAAACTTAAACAAAAAAAGAATTCATAATTCATTAATCTGTTCCCTGACTACTCTATTCCAATGATTACTTCAATACTGGCAACCACACTCTTTGTTTAAAACATCTCTCTGGGGGCGCCTTTAGCTCAGTTGGTAAGGCGTCCCCCTCCCGGGCCGGGCCCAGCAGCAGACCCGGGTTCGATTCCCACCCACGGTCGTACTCTGCATGTCACTCCTCTCTCTGCCCCATTTCACCTCTGTCTCTCTGCACTATCAATAAAGCATTAAAAAAATGCCCAAAAAATATATAAAAAAAAAAAACCATCTCTCTCTCTCTCTTTCCGCACTTAGGTTTTCAGTAAAGACGCTGTTGGAGAAGTACACAGCCGAGCCGATAGATGATTCCTCTGAGGAGTTCATCAATTTTGCAGCCATCCTCGAACACATCCTCAGCCACCGTTACAAAGGTAATGAGCCTTTCGAAGAATTTGTCTGTGTTGGACTGCATGTTAAAGAAAGGATCGCAAAAAACCCTAAACAATGAATGAAAACAAAATAAAAATGCATACTGAAAATGTTCAAATCCTAGTATTGATAATGGCTTTGTTTAGTGCATTAAAAAAATGTATGAACATTTTTCAAATAGGAAATGAAGAAGTGATTTTTCAACATAAGAAGTAGAATCAATTTAATTCAGCTGTAAATACTGAAATTACAGCATTAAGTCTATCGTCTGTCCATTTCAATGGCTACTGTTTTTTTTTCTTATTGATCACACACTGTGGGCTTCCTCAAACAGCACCATCTGCGCCTTCTTTCCGTGAAGTCTCTCATACTACACAAGACTCTCTCCTCTATTCACTGACATAAATACACATTATATGAGTTGATAGTTATAAGTTAAACATAGAAAAATGCCTCTTACAATATTCATGTTTCATTTTCCTTTCAGGTTCCGGCAGCTGGTTCGATGGCCAGAGGAGTTACTGGGACTACATCCGTCTGGCCTGCGCTAAAGTTCCCAACAGCTGCATCAGCAGCATTGAGAGCATGGAAAACATAAGCACCCCGCGAGCCAAGGCAAGTCCTGTATACAGTTACAGGAACATTCATTAGAAAACAAAGGGGAGAATGCACACCTACGCATTTCAGTAAGGTGGACAGAAAACATCTTTCACTCAATTATTTGAATGTAAGTTGTTCTCCTGCATTTTCTCCAGTTTGCTCATATCATATGGCAGCCTTTTTAAATTGAACAAAAAACATTTGCATCAGAGTTATGAGCTAGCAGCTCTCCCATTCTTTTGGTAATGATCGTCGTAGAGAAAGAGCCAAATAATGAACCATGAAAGAAAAAGAATGAAACAAAGTCTCATTAAAAGTCATGTTCAAAGCCTCACTTTACAACAAAAGCTTTTGGGAACTGCAGCAATAAATCATTCTGAAGCCAAACTCATACAACTCAGCAGTTTCATAAAGATGATGTTGTATTTTCTCTTTGATGCCGTTATTTCTTAACCTGTGGTGGTGACTCATTTAGGGTCGAGCCTGGGTGAGAGTAGCGCTGATGGAGAAGAAACTGTCTGAATACATCGCCACTGCTCTGAGGGACAGCAGAACAACCAGGTGAGAAACCCTGCACGTGTCAATATGCAGCAGTATCAACGTGTCACAAACAAAAACGTACACATTCCCACCTGCTTGTATTTGTATCTGTGATCTAGGAGGTTCTATGCAGAAGGAGCCATCGTGTTAAGGGAAGAAGCCACAGTCCTAACAGGGATGCTCATAGGCCTTGGAGCCATAGACTTTAGGTGAGGGGACTTGGCCTTTCTTTAGTGATATTTTATGCATTGAACTGATACATTTAGATCGGTATTTATATTATAGGCTTTTTTTCCTTGTGTGTTTTTTTCTTCCACAGTTTCTGTCTGAAAGGGGAGGCCTTGGATGGGAAATCTTCTGCCGTGATTGACTACACACCATACTTGAAATTTACACAAAGGTACGTTCATGCATATCGTATACTCCTAATACTCCACTCTTTAGGTATTAACAAGCTGTGTGGTATTAGTGCATCCCTATGATTTTACTATTGTGCAACACAAGATAAGAGTTGTATTGCTTTAGTGATCTTGCTTACATTTACTTTTCATTGCAGACATCTTCGTTTGTTGCCACTGTAGGAAACACACACCAGGTAATAATACAAATAAATGATATGACCGTTTCTGCTGCAGCTATGATTACCTGAGCGACGACGAGGATCGTCAGAGCATCGACAGCAGCACGAGTGATGACAGCGTCCCCGATCATCCCTACATCCCCCTGGTCACTGATGAGGAGAGCTGGAGCACTAAGTGTCGCAAGATGGAGCAGAGGTTCAAGATAGTCAATGCCCAAAAGGTGCACACACACAATTATTTGACATTTTCACAAAAGAATGCTATGTTTTATGTATATGTAAAATATAGCATGTAAGCTTTTCTTCTTGTGATTACTGGTTTGAGGATAAGTGGGCACGACTATACGTACATCTTCACAAAATAATTTCTGTAATACACTGAGCATCACAGATGGACAATGTTTGGTATGTGTGTTGCCAGGGTTACCTGGAGGAGCTTGTGCGTCTGCGTGAGTCCCAGCTGAAGAACACAGAAACAGAGAACAAGAGGCTAAAGGCCCGGCTGAACGAGTTAAAGAGCCACGGACAACTGGAGAAGAAGGAACTGGAGGCCATAGTCCTGGAGCTTCAGGAGCAACTGTGAGTGATGGAGACAACACCTCACGTTTTGCAGCTTCTGCTTTGTCATAAGACCTTTCATTGGTTTAGTTGAAGGTGTCATTGTCATTGTGTCTGTACCAGAGGCCTGGATTTGTATCACTTTCTCGGTAACCTATGGTGTCCTCCTGTTTGTCAGGACAAGCTTGATTCCATGTGACTCCAACCATCTGGCCAAAAACCTTTCAATCCCTTTGATCAACCAGTGGCCATCACTCCAGCCATACAACAACCAAGACAACGTCAAACTGTTCCGCAGGTCTGACTGATTGTCTGTCTGTCTCCTGAGCTTGTTGTGCATTTATGCCTCGTTTCCACCGAGTAGAGCGGGTCGGGTCGGAGCGGCTCAGAGCAGGACAGCTCACATTTATGAATCTCGGTGGTGTTTCCACCGCCGACCCTAACCTTACTGGTAGGGCGGGGTTTAGGACCGGGGTGAGATTGGTTTTATATTCGACATTCGTCTATTTTCCGGGGTTGTAACTGTAATAGCGTCACGAAAACCGCACCAATTTCCTCCAGAATGGTATTATTATGTATAGAAGACTAAGACTGACATTTCACAGGCTTGATCAACTCACCTAAATCAGCGAGTCTCGCGAAAGATCAAAGAAACCGTCGCAAAAGTGCAACGTCTTTTTTTCTATTCTTAATAACTCACTGGAAATTCATCCTATCAACACCAAACCACTTCTGTTGTGCTTATGAACTCATTGTGTAGTTCCCACAACCCTTTGTTTTAAAGAAAACCCTTTACATTTAAAAAAAAGGGTAAAAGTAGTCAATGCACATATTGCATCCATATTTAAGGCTCTTTTTTAATAGCTCACTGGTTTTTATAGTTATAAACACCAAACCACTTCTAATGTGCTCCTGAACTCACTGTGGAGATCCCACAACCCTTCATTTAAAAAAAATAACTTAACTTTTTTTTTAAAGGCAAAAGTAGTCTGAGCATATATTGAATCCATATTTAAGGCTTTTTTCTAATAGCTCACTGGGTTTTATATATATCAACACCAAACCAACTCTGATGTGTTGATGAACTCATTTTGTAGTCCCCACAACCCTTTGTTTTAAAGAAAAACCTTTTATTTATTTATAAAAAAAGGGAAAAGTATTCAGTGCATATATTGCATCCATATTTAAGGCTCTTTTTTTAATAGCTCACTGGTTTTTATAGTTATCAACACCAAATCAACTCTGATGTGTTCATGAACTCACTGTGGAGTTCCCAGAACCCTTTATTGTCAAGAAAAACATAAAAAAAAAATGAATAGGGTAAAAGTAGTCAGTGCACATATTGCATTCATGTTTAAGGCTCTTTTTTTAATAGCTCACTGGTTTTAATAGTTATCAACACCAAACCAACTCTGATGTGTTGATGAACTCATTTTGTAGTTCCCACAACCCTTTGTTTTAAAGAAAACCTTTATTTTTTTTTAAAAGGCAAAAGTAGTCAGAGCTAGGGGTGTGCACGGTTACACGTGTACACGTGTACACGTGTACACGTTTGTAAATCATAACCGTTTAGGAAAAATCAATAAACGAAAACCGTTCTTTTTTTTTTCAAATTTTCTTTTTTTCAAAGTTTTTAATTATGTTCTGGAGACACGCATTTATTGATTTTACCTCACTAATAAAGTCATTGGGGATGATAAAAGGTAGTCTGCCGAATCTGTCTGTCCCTCGGCGAGTGTGTGTGTGTGAGTGAGTGTGTGTATCGGCGCACACACACACATACGGGGGGATTCGCCCTGCTGGGGCTCGTCTCACAGCCACGGAAGAGTGATGAAAGATAACCTAAATATTAAAGTTACCCGGTTGACGTGAACTACGCTCGGAAGTAGCCCGAACTTTATAACACCTGTTCAACCTGCATACACGTGGACATGTAGAAATCGTAGAAATGAGCGATAGGCTATATTAATCAGGAAATTAATGAAGCGCGATAATGACGGCGCACATGACAGCCAGGCGAACGTGTGTATGTGTGTGCCATGGACCTATTATAAGAGGTTTGTAAACCATAGAAAGTATATAAAAACGAGCGTGGTTCATGTCAACTGTGTGTTTACAGGCGAACAAATGCGTATGTGTGTGTGCACGCGCGCCTACAAGACGGCGGGCGCATGAGGACAATGACATCACGGTTAACCGTGTACACGAAAAAAAATCCGTTGTGTACACGGTTAGACATTTTTGTAAACGTTCACACCCCTAGTCAGAGCATATATTTAATCCATATTTAAGGCTCTTTTTTTAATAGCTCACTGGTTTTTATAGTTATCAACACCAAACCAACTCTGATATGTTCATGAACTCACTGTGGAGTTCCCACAACCCTTTATTTTCAAGAAAAACCTTTTAACTTTTTTTAAAAGGGTAACAGTAGTCAGTGCACATATTGCATCCATATTTAAGGCTCTTCTTTTAATAGCTCACTGGTTTTAATAGTTATCAACACCAAACCAACTCTGATGTGCTCATGAACTCATTTTGTAGTTCCCACAACCCTTTGTTTTAAAGAAAAAACTTTACATTTTTTTTTAAAAGGCAAAAGTAGTCAGAGCATATATTTAATCCATATTTAAGGCTCTTTTTTAATAGCTCACTGGTTTTTATAGTTATCAACACCAAACCAACTCTGATATGTTCATGAACTCACTTTGGAGTTCCCACAACCCTTTATTTTCAAGAAAGGCAAAAGTAGTCAGTGCGTATATTGTGTTCATATTTAAGGTTTTTATTTTGTAATAGCTCACTGGTAATTATAGATATCAACACCAAACCACGTTTGATGTGTTCATTAACTCATTGTGGAGTTCCCACAGCCCTTTATTTTCAAGAAAAACCTTTAAACAATGTTTTAAGGCATCAGTAGTCAGTGCATATTTTGCATTCATATGTAAGGCTTTTATTTTTTAATAGCTCAATTGCTTAGTTTCCAGACCAAACTCTGGGAGCAGAGCCGGCCCAAGCCTTCAGGGGGCCCTAAGCGAAATATGATTAGGGGGCCCCTCTCCAATGTTAGCGCTGCTGAAACTATAGATCTTTGTTAAATATCATTCACACACCCAGTGTTTTCCGCTAGTGCCTCCACTGTGCGGCTGTGCGAAATTATTAGACAGCCGAGATTCAGACCCTCCTAGGGGGGTCCGGGGGTATGCCCCCCCGGGAGATTTTTTTAACCTTTTTAATGTGAAATGCATGAATCTGGTGCACTTTGAGAGGAAAATTAAGAGGCTAAATCTGAGAAATTTTGTGTGAACAAATAATTTGGAGACACTGGGTCATATGAATTAGAAGCTATTGAAGAATGACACATGGATTTTCCATAAACATATTAATATAAAATAAAATATTATGGGTTGGGCTTGGAGCTCTTTATCTTTTACGGGACATATTTCTCTGTAATATAGTGAATGCATTTAAATGCAGTGTGAGGAACGAAGCAGAAGAACTCTGTTATCCAGCTACTGTATCTTTTTTTCCACAGACAAGGCTGACATAGGCTATAGATTATACACAGTGCATGGGCAACTGAGGGCAGCCCCATTTCCAATTGTTTTTAAATAAACTCAATACACACGGTGCATGGATGTGAATGTGACATGATCAGATAATTTCGGATTTCCTCCCAGATGAACTGATTACATTTTTAGGCTATTAATTATCTAGACCAAAACATTTTATTCCTTTTTTTGTATGATAACTCACATTTGCACAATATGATGTTAATATCAAACACACAAACTAAAAAAAAAAAAAAAAAAAAAAAAATTATTATTATTATTTTTTTTTAGGGGGCCCCCCAGGCAGTCGGGGGCCCTAAGCGGCCGCTTAGTTCGCTTATGCCTCGGGCCGGCTCTGTCTGGGAGGCATGTAAGACTGCTTTCTTTGCTATTCCTGATGACTTCATCAATAAATTGTATGAATCATTGTCAAACCGCATGGATGCAGTCCTTCAAGCACATGGAAGTCATACAAGATATTAAATATGGATCTCACAGCACCACTACTTAATTCACTGATGTCATGAAACATATTTTTGTATTTGAAGTAAATTATTTGTTAAATTTTCACATTACTCTCTGTAGCCGACACGACTTTTGTCCTGCCAACATCTGACCTTTCTGTGTTCATTAACTGATCAATATTTCTTCAGTGAAGCAAATTTATTTTCGGCGGTGGACAACAACACCGAGATTCTTAAAAGTGAGCTGTCCCGCTCTGAGCCGCTCCGATCCGACCCGCTCTACTCGGTGGAAACGAGGCATTAGATTACATAAGCTGTTTCATGATATAGAGGATTTTTGTCTCTTAGTAATAATTGAATTAGAGAAGCAGAAATACACACTCTGTTATATCGTCAAGAAGCTATTCTCATAGACCAGAATTGTTTCGTCATAGTGACAAGGGCATGATTGGGAATAGCGCCAATTTCTGCTTTGTTTATTATTGACATAAGCATCTCCTTTACTAGCTGCAACAGCAATGCTGCTTGCAAGTTAATGTATCACACATTTTAATCCAGTTACATAGTATAAGTTAATCGGTAATGGTTATTTTCTGCCTAAGATTTGGTCTTGGTACTTTAAGTATAGTTTGATGCCACTGCTTGTGCACTTTTAGTTTTACAGTTGAGCTACTGGGTTGGGGTATCAAATGACTAATTGAAGTTGAATGTCTTATTGATTATCTGTTTCAACTCTAAAAACAAATCCAAATTTATTTTATTTTACATCTTCAAACTTTTGATTTAATGATCAAACTAATACACTAACTAACTAATAAAAACGACAATCCACTTTCCATCCTGGCTGTAGTATATCCTGTATTGTTGACCTTTAACTTCTGTTTTCCTCGCAGGAGGAGTTTCCCCAGTACAGAGCTGCTCTCTGTGGAGATCAGCCTGGATTCAGACTCCCAGAGGACAGAGGGGAAACAGAATGGAGGAGCCTGGTGCACAGGTGACATTTTAAAGAGTGTGCTGCACTGTGTTTCCTTAAAATAATAAGTGAGTGAACTGAACACACACATACACCCTTTATTTGACCCATTCCTTTGTATGTCGGTCCCACCCTATGGTCCCACCCCTACAGAAAAGGACTACACCCCGTCCATGATGGGCCTGTGTGGGTCCTTGGCGTCCCTCCCAAGCTGCAAGTCTCTGGCTAGCCTCAAGTCCAGCGAGTGCCTGGTCAATATCAGCACAGAGAACAGTCCTCCCATCTCTCCCAGCTAGGGGGCGCCAAAGAAACACTGCCAACCGCATCACGGACACTGAGACAATTCAAAATGAAGTCAAATGGACTACTTTTTGTAGGTGGACAAAATGCTCTCTTTCATGGCCTGTTGCTCGTGCCCCATTACCTTTATGCTCTGAGCCCTGCACTCTCTCAACTTACATCTTTTAAGCGTTGGTGAAAGAGTATAGCCTCCTTGTCTGGGACTGTCCAACAAAGATGCAGGAATAGCTGCTGTACTGCCTCTCGGCCTCCTACGATTTCACCGTCTTTCATTGTCTTGACCCAATTAAGCCTCCTGAAATGCAAACGGCTAGTTCAAGTCTGTCTTACGCCACAACGCTTGATCTTATGAAATGACTGTCTTGTATCTGTACTGGTCATATCAAAACTCACTGTATGGTTGTTCTGTGTACATTTGTCTGTGTCTTATCCGTCCGTCAGTTTATCTTATTCTGCCTCTTGCATAATATTGTGCAGGATGGATGAGGTCATTAGATCTTTTTAGGGAACAGAAACAATGTTGGTCACATATTATACTACACAATTATAAGAGGGTTAAAAAAAATCAGGCTGAGTAAGTGGCCAGAAGGTTTTATGATGAAGATTATTAAAAAACAGAAGCAGCTTCATGATAGTTGGACGATGAGTTTAGACCTTTTTCACTCAAACAGTAGGTTAAGTACATAATTTAGGGTGTGACATAAAATACTTTCCAAGCTACCAAGGTTTGCAGAGCCACATGTGAACATAAAAGAGACGGAATTGCATACAAATGCAAAGTGCATTGTGACTATGCAGAATGAACGTTTTCATTGTCTTTTTTAATTTTTATTTCTACAAACCTGGCTTGATAGATTATTATGAGCAGAAGAGAGAGAAATAGTGAATGTGCAACTTGTGTATGTGTGTATCTGGGTTGTTTTTGCCTTCATTTATTTTCTTAAAGATCTTTTTGAATTATAATTGATTTCACATCTTACTTACATCCTTCATTTACCATCATGTAAATTGCAATCTCATGCAGTGTAATTGAGATTTGGGATATGTGTTATTTAAAACTGCAATAAAACTGCCTTTTTTAAAAAAAAACATGAACTGCTGGTATGCAGTGGATAGTCCTTGTATTTATTTTGTTTTCGGTTCTAGAAATTGATATGCCACTCAGCCTGCTCACTAGGCCAGGCTCAAATCTTAAATATTGTTAAAATTTTCACGTTCCCGAGGTAATGTATTCTACTTTGGTAAACTCCTGACTTTCTCGGTTACCTCATGTGTAACACATCAGCATGTTAGCATTGTCATTGTGGCCCTGTTAGCATGCTGACATTAGCATAGTTCATCACAGCACTGCAGTTGCCTACAGCCTCAGAGATGCTAGCATAGCTGTAGACTAGTCAAGTAAATTTCAGCTGTGCTACTTGGCATGCAGCATGTCAAAAAAAAAAAAAATCCAGTAGTTTATTTTCACATTGGCTACCAACATACAATTTCCATTATCCTCAGCTGTGTGCTTAAGGTTACCAAACGTTAGCTTGCTAACAAAAAACGAAGGTGGAAAACATGGTAAAGATTAAACCATTCCGAACCATGGCATATGTCAACATTGTTGTTTTGTGTGAGTAGCCTATTATGTTCGATTGGTAACATTCTCAATTAGCTCAAAGCTCTGCAGTGACTACTTATAGCCTTCCAGAGCAGCTTCAATGTCTGAGTCTTGTTCATGCACATAATGTTGTTGAACTGATTCCACATTTAAACATTATCATTTTTCTTCAAGTCACGTTGGTTGCCATTTGGCCACTCAGAGATTGCTAACTCTGAGCCAATTTATCACTAACCTGAAAGAAAATTGCAAACTGGGGGGGGGGTGTTAGTTATCAATAGCATTTTAGCTATTGATAACTAACATAAGCTATGCTCTTTCTCACTGTGCACAAGTCACTTTTTGCTTTACATGTCTCCTATATGTAGCTAATCTTTGTAAAGCATGACATAGCCTCTCTTTGAATGCGTTTGAGAAAGTGTGAGGTCATAGGTTAGGATCATTCATTAATTAGCGCAGACAAATACACAGAGCAAAACAAACAGACGCTGAAGGTCCTTTGGTAAACTTTGGAAATGCATTATGTAGGAGATACATTCCAGATGGACATACTGTCCAATTAACTGCCTGGCTACTGCAGAGGGTGTGAAAGTTGAGTTTGAATATATTGTCTTTGGCTGTTTTGTGCAAGTGACATCAATTGTTGGGTGGAGTTGTCTAGATAGATGAGCAGGCCGAAAGGGACACATGGTTGAGCATTTTACAGTTCTGTGATAAAGTGGATTCACTCCCATTCTGGTGTGCTGGACACACAAGTGTGTTATCTACACATGGACCAAAGTCTCGCATAATCAAGTGTAGGCTACATTACATTTAAGGGCCACCAGGAGCCCTAGCACTGGTCTAGGATCTGGCCCTGAAAGTGCATGCCATGTTATCTCTACCCCCTTCTCTTGTACCGCCACTGTCACTCCCTTTTTACACATAGTCTGTACAGTTATCTCTTACAATACACACTGTGTCACATGCATGCACACCACCCAAAACCACTTCACAGTCCACCCAGATGGTGTGCACGCCCAGCTGGTCTCAGGATAAGTATGATGAAACAATTAGCCTACAAATAAATGAATATGATGATGAAACAGTTTGAGGACCACACAAGTTTGTTTTGTTTGTTAAAGCCCATTTACAGATCAAATATACGGTATATCAAAGATGATACGATGTTTTGCAAATCTTACAGTGTTTTAGAAAGTCTAAATCTATTTTTCTTTTGTATGTTCATCCTGCATTTATAGAAGATGAACATATTTGATTTAGCAGACTCTTGCTTTTTTGAGTTATCCATCACACTCAACGTCAAGTCTTCATTAATTTTTTTTGTCAAATCACATTATTGGTATGAGGTAATGCAGTGCAGACTTTTCAAATCAATCTTCTCTTGCAATGCATCACCCCATGACAATGTTATACTAACACAAATGAATAAATGTGGATTACACAAAAATCAATCAAGTGTCAGAAGCTTGCAAAGGTTTTCTCATGCTGTAGGCCCACTAAATAAAATGAATGCAAACACACTGGGGCAAATACACTGGGATGGCCCGTTAACAGCAAACATATGTATTAGAGATTGGCTACACTACACTAGGCTAGTTAACTACAGTAGCGTCTGGTTATCAAAAGTAGTCCATGTATTTTCAGTGTCTAGCTTAAAAGTGTTAAAATTTAAAAAAAAAAAAAAGTTTGATGAGGAATTTTCAGCTCGATTTAGATGTCAAAAATCAGTTACTATGAAATATGAATTGGGGGCGGTGACAGCAAACTTCATTGTCTGGGTTTGACGGATTGATGGCGCCTTGGCCAATAGGATTGAAGGGGGTAGCTCCAACATCAAATCAAAAGTGCGCTTCGTAGCCGGGCCCAACCCACTCTTCGCCACATAATTAAAACCCACCACAGCAGCGTGGTGGTGGCTAGAAGTGTTTGGAGTTTAAACAAGGACACGGAGGGGGAGAACAGGCGTCCACCTCACAACTCCTGGGGGGTCCACTGAAACACGACAAAAGCCTAAAATTAAATACACACCTCGAGGTTTCCTCAGAAGACCCAGGAGTAAACGTTAAAGTGACTTTTTGGTATTTTTAAAAGCTGGAGCTGCTTCCTTGTTCGAGAACGGGGTAAAATAACTCGACATCCTCACAAAGAAACTTTTGCTTGCTAGGCTGCTAACTCTGCTCGCTCACAAGCCAGACTAGAGAGAGAGAGAAAAAGTATGATCACTACCGAGGACTTAATCTCTGGATGTTTATAACGTCTCATCTGTCGAGCTAAGCGCAGCTGGTAGTTATATTTACTCTGAAATTATACATCTAAACGAACCAAAGTTTAATTTTGTAACGGTTTTTTGGGTGGTCTTCACCAGTGGAGGAAGGGTTGCAGCTGGTGAATTTAGCCAGCCATCACCACCACCACCATTGTTTTCCTCACAGCGCCCCCAGATCTCCATCAGGCTGGGCACCCATTGCTCCATTGCTATTTTTCAGTCTGTCAGCCAAGGAGCTGAGTAGACCCAGATTTGAAACATGTCTGGCCGGAGTGGAGTTGTGCATATGCGGGGAGCTACTTTGGGTCCACAGCCCCTCAAGGCTACAATCCCCTATCAGCTGGCCAGCAAGCCTCGAGCACACCGGAGAGATGGAAAGACAGGTATGAGCTCAACACCTGTCAACATTCTATGGATCAAGTCGGACAAGCTTAAATGCAATGCCATGATAACGCATAAAGTAGGCTACCTTTTCAAGTTACTTTACCATTGGTTTCAAACTTGAAAGAGATTTCCTAGCAAAGGCCCAGTGTTTAGGAAACACCTGTAGTAGAAGCATCCAATTATTAAGTAAATAATGTTAAAACAAGGGAGTAACTGCAGCATCATCCTCTAAAATAAGGGGTTCAACTGACCTCTTGCCACCTTTAATTCATTGTGAAGGCACTACATTGCATGTATGTGACAAGTACGTGTTTACATTAAAGTTTAGCCTATTTAAAACAACTCGATGTATAATATAACGTATATAATATTGAGTCAATGTCATAGAAAATATATTAATATGGATAATTAAACCTTGCCGTTAATACTCACAAGACTTGTTTATAGCTATTCGTAATGCTGTATTTGTATTATCAATTATCTGGCAAAAACCTTGTTGATCAATACATGAAATTTCAGCAAATTGTGAAAAATGCCTATTACAGGTTTATTATGTATTTAGATGGCTAGTCCAAAATCAGACGGATAAATCTACATATATTTTTGAACCAGTTAATCTTAATTTTTCTTTAAAGAAAGGCCTGAAACCATTAAATGATTGCCATTTGAGAATTCACAATTTGATCATTTGTTATTTGTAGCGATGATGTTGTCAATGTTGACATGGCAAGCCTCCTGACTGTAAACAAATTATACATGTTTTAACTATTTGTTTATCTGAGCATTCGACGAAAGCAATAATATCGCTGTATGTTCTGATACGTAGGGGTAAACATTTAATGGTGTACTATAGGTACACTTAACAAATACCAGGCTAGTTGAATCTGTAGCTGCATGTCATTTACAAAGTTGTCTGCGTTTGCCAGCTGGAAATACCAAACAGCACCAGGCGAGCTCCGGCATGAGGCGGACAATGTCTTTGGATGCCATCATCGGGCCGTACCTGCAGGGACACTGGCCCAAAGAATCAGAGGGGCAGAGCAGCCTGTCTCGAAAGGACAAATCCACCCAGGTCAGCTCCGGACCAAAAATAATGTTCCCTAGTGTAATTACGATAATAATGAGCTGTTACCATATTAAGTATTTTTGTTTTTAATTCAGAGATGATTTACATCAATGCAGAGGGGTTTGGTGTGTGTGTGTGGGGGGGGGGGGGGGGAAGGAGGTGGCAGATGGGGTCAGGTCAAGCAAGACTAGGATTAGATAACAGTTTTTAGTAAAGAGGGGGAGAGGGAGTGTCCAGTGGTGCTTGAATTGCTATTACAGAGCGAGAACCACATCGATGATGAGTGTCAGCTAATGAGGCCGTTTTGGCTGCTGCTGCACCCATCCTCTGCTTTGTGCGCGCAGGCCCTTCGCGGCTGATCTACTGCTGCCCACATCCTCCCTCCTATCTTTTGTTTTTCAGTTTCTTTTGCTCATCGACAAGTGCAAAGAGAGAGTCTGTGGGTGTGGATGGTGTGATGTGATGTGGCTACAGATCAGCCCTCCAGCACTTGTTGCAGAAGTGTGCAGCTTTTGGTGAAATAAGTGTGTAGTCCTGATGTAATGCATGAATCTAACACAGCGGTTTCCAGTCTTCTAGATTTTCACATGATCGCAAGGCAGTGTCAGACTGTTTGATGTATAGGCTTTGTTTATTAGTCACGTGTGATCTTATGCAAGGAGTTTTTTTTAGTTCTTATGGTTGCATTTCTTCCCTCCCCAGACCCCAGACTCATGGTCAGATAAATCCCAGAGCAGGAGAGGTAGCGGCAGCCACAAACGATCGGCGTCGTGGGGCAGTGCCGAGAACCTGCGCGAGGTGAACATCTGCCTGTGTTGCTTGACGTGTGTGTTTGTGACAACCAGTTTTGCATCAAAGGGGGAAAGTTCTCGAAAAAGGGCTGACTCAATTGATTTGACAGTGTTGAGCAACTTGAGACCAAATTATCTCGCCTGCAAAGAAACTTCCCTTTTTGGCAGTTTTTACCAGAGCTTCACTCCCCATTATCATCTTTTATCTGAACCATCACATAATTAGATTATCACTTCAAAATATATATATTTTTTTACAACACGCCTCTGAAGGGACCTTGTTGTTGTGTGTGTGACATTTGTAAGTTTAAAGGACTTCCTCTTTGTGTTTATGTGTGCAGGCTGACTCACACTAACCTCTGTTCTTTGCAGATTGCTAAACTAAAACAACAGCTGCAGCAGTGCAGCAAGCCTGTGGTCTCTGGGGGACAAGATAAAGACGGGCAGCGCGGCTATCCTCAGGGGAGCTGTAACCTGGGAACTACCCAGGTACCTTAGCATCATCCATAAACACAGTCACTACTTACTTCATGCACGCATGTGTCTGTGTGTGTACACTTTTTAACGGGCAAGATCTCCAGGGCAACTATTTCTACCTCCAGACAAGTAGGCCTATCACTGATTTAAAATTCATCAAAGTAATCTAAGCAGCGCAGCCCACTGCAGGAAGCACATGAACTAAAACACTGAACCAACAGGAAGACTACTACATCACGTTGCTTCTCCTTTTCAGAACGAAATACGTAGTTCTGCTTTTGGGCACAGCTGGTCTGCACTGTCTTGATGCGTAGGACCCCACCCCACTGGCAACAGGCGGTCTCAGACCAAAGTCTTGTGTGGTGGAACCTGTGAGACCCGATTTTGCACCTGAAATCATTAATAGAATTGTATTAAGGATTGTTGTATTTAATTTTCATTGATATCTCCAGAAAAATGTGCTTTGGAAGCTGCATAAGATTGCTCAAGAATTTGGTTTATCATTAAAAAATAATAACAAACTTTATTTAAATGGCACTCCTCGTGCAAGGAATTTTGCTCAAGCGATTCACTCCAAAAGGAGAGCAAAAATAAAACACAATGTTGTTGCTTCTTGGGAGTAATGCAGAAGAAATTCCATTTAACCTGTTTTTGTGCCCTCAGACTCAGCCAATTCCCATCCCCGTGTCTCCCCTGTTTACACTGGTCCCTCGACTGCGCTGCAGCGTGGAGGGCCTCAACCAGGAGCTGGAAGGCATGTTCATATGCTATCCACCGCACCATCAGCACAGGGTAACTGTCAACCACCCTACACGCAACATAAATATGTGAAAATGATCAGCAGTTGCTTTAGTTATAAAGAAAAGAAAAACATTCTCAGTCTGACAGGCATGAAAGGTGGAGTCAGCAAGTCTGGAGAATGCTTGTCAAAATCACTTTTTGTCAAAATTAGTGAATATCTCCTCACGATCTACTAGCTTTCTGTACTGTGTACTTTGACAACAAACGTTCTCCAGAATAGCTGACTCCATCCATATAATTACACAACGTTAATGCGTTTTTTCCCCTGTTGTCAGCTGCTTGAGGTTCCAGACGGACACCGGGCTCCGGTCCCTCCACAGAGCAGCAGCAGCGGATCTCAGAGTGACCCGGCCACCACACACCTGTCTTCATCTTCCTCCTCCTCCTCACCCAGCTCCCCACCGATCTACATCTCCATCTCCCCACCAAGCTCTGATGATGCACCTCTCGAGCTGCACCAAGGTTAGTTTCTATAGGGGAGAGTGGGGTAAAGTGAGACACTTTTTACATTTGCTCCCCTCTAAGTGAGCTAAAATAATTAATCATTCAAATTGACACATCTCCCATTAATTCAGGATGGGTAGTGAAAATATGATTGTTGTGAAAAAAGTTGTCTTGTGTCTCACTTTACCGCAGTTTAGGGGTAAACTGATCCACTTACTTTTTCCACTCTGAAACTACCATAACAACACATGTTTATTATACTATCTATGGTTGTAACGGCTAGAATCCTGACAGCTAGCTTGAAACTACATATTCCAGAACTAATGTCGGACTACTTACAGAATCATGGGGTTTGGTCAATTAAGCAAATTTTTTTCTCCAAACACTTGAAAGTAACTCTGATCAAATACAACATATAATTTACAATGTTTTAATTAACATTCAAATGATATATACAGGTGAAACTCAAAAAATTAGAATATCGTGCAAAAGTTCATTTATTTCAGAAATTCAACCTAAATGGTGAAACTAATATATTATATAGACTCATTACATTCAAAGTGAGATATTTCAAGCCTTTATTTGTTATAATTGTGATTATTATGGTTTACAGCTTATGAAAACCCCAAATTCAAAATCTCAGAAAATTAGAATATTACATCAAATCAATAAAAAAAGGATTTTAAATACAGAAATGTCGGCCCTCTAGAAAGTATAATCATGCATATGTACGAAGTACTTGGTTTGGGGCCCTTTTGCACAAATTATTGCCTAAATGCGGCGTGGCATGGATGCTATCAGCCCGTCTGTGACACTGCTGAGGTGTTATGGAAGCCCAGGTTGCTTTGATAGTGGCCTTCAGCTCGTCTGTATTGTTGGGTCTGGTGTGTATCATCTTCCTCTTGACAATAGTCCATAGTTTCTCTATGGAGTTCAGGTCAGGAGAGTTGTCTGGCCATGCATACACAATAATACCATGGTCAGTCAACCAGTTACCAGTGGTTTATGGTACCGTGGGCAGGTGCCAAGTCTAGCTGGAAATGGAAATTGTCATCTCCATAAAGCTTGTCAACAAACAGGAGCATTAAGTGCTCTAAAATCTCCTGGTAGACAGCTGTGGTGACTTTGGACTTGATAACACAGTGGACCAACACCATCAGATGACATGGTGCCTCAGATCATCACTAACTGTTGAAACTTGACAGTGGTCTTCAAGCCCCTTGGATTTTGTGCTCCTCCACTCTTCCTCTAGACTGTGGGACCTTGATTTCCAAATGAAACGCAACATTTAATTTGGATCAGTGATAATTTGAGGTATCATGTCATCTGCTGCTGTTGGTCCACTGTGTTATCAAGTCCAAAGTCACCACAGCCATCTACCAGAAGATTTTAGAGCACTTCATGCTTCTGTCTGTTGACAAGCTTTATGGAGATGACAATTTCCATTTCCAGCTAGACTTGGCACCTGCCCACAGTACCATAAACCACTGGTAACTGGTTGACTGACCATGGTATTACTGTGCATGAATGGCCAGACAACTCTCCTGACCTGAACTCCATAGAGAAACTATGGACTATTGTCAAGAGGAAGATGATACACACCAGACCCAACAATACAGATGAGCTGAAGGCCACATCAAAGCAACCTGGGCTTCCATAACACCTCAGCAGTGCCACAGGCTGATAGCATCCATGCCACGCCGCATTTAGGCAATCATTCATGCAAAAGGGGCCCAAACCAAGTACTTAGTACATATGCATGATTATACTTTCTAGAGGGCTGACATTTCTGTATTTAAAACCCTTTTTTTATTGATTTTATGTAATATTCTAATTTTCTGAGATTTTGAATTTGGGGTTTTTATAAACTGTAAGCCATAATGATCACAATTATACAAGTTAAAGGCTTCACATATCTCACTTTGCATGTAATGAGTCTGTATAAGATATTATTTTCACCTATAAAGTTGAATTACTGAAATAAATGAACTTTTGCATGATATTCTAATTTTTCGAGTTTCACCTGTAGAACCAATTAGAATAAAATACAGTCTGGGGGTCAGAACACAGGACCATTAGAGTCAGCTAGTGTCTGGTGGTCAGAGCAAAGGACAATCAGAACCAGCTAGAACAGCCTGGGACTCAGAACACAGGACTAGACCTTTCATTCATATATCTCCTCATGTGCCGCTACCTGTCCATATTGTGTGAAAAGAAATCTGGTGTCAATACACAGCAAAGGCTCTTTTTAAACTGGTATGTAAACAAAGTGGGGCGACCTTATCTAGCAACATGCCTCTTTACAGAGCCTAGGCTGTGTATTAACACTGTATTTTTTTCTTTTTACTGCGCACACAGTACAACAGGTGGGGGATCACGAGGAGATATTAACTGACTGAGTCCACCTTAGTAGTAAAATGGGCCATTACCAGAAACAAAAGGGAAAGTGAACTTCTGTGTAACATTCACACCTAACCACTCCTAAATTAGTAAACTACTCGGAGACAACTTAAAATAAGAGAACCACTCTCACAGGCAACGTTCTGAGACGCACACAAACATATAGACCAGTCAAAATGCATTCAATAAAGGGGTCTGTGGTTAAGCTACTAAACAGGAGAGGATATTTCATGCGCAGTAGTGGTCCAGCAGACCGCAGCAGTTCCAGACTGGATAACATTATCATGCCCCGGCCAAATGGTAACATTTTAAACAGAAAAGTCTCTTAATGTCATAGATAGTAAATAATAATGTACACACAAGTTGAGAAAAAGGAATAAATCAAAATGAGAGGTTTCAAACTCTTTAATCATACTTTACCGTGCTCAAACTCGATTGTAAGCTTTGCTTTTAACCACAAGCAATGCAGGCAATGGTATAGTTGTTGTCAAACTGGATTGACTGCAAAAATATAAGGATTGCATTTTCATTATCTTGTGATACACTGACTGTAGTGTAGTCACGCTTGCTTTACCAACAAAGAGGAGCACTTTTGTAACTTATCAAGTGAAAGGTATACTATTTAAAAATGAATAGTGACTATGGTATGTCTTAATCTGTGCAAGGTTTTGTTTTATTCAGTGCAGATTTGTCCTTTTTGCTCTGAAATGTCATGTCCAAGCCATTGATGTATTTGTATATTTAAAAAAAGTCTTAAACCTTTGACTATAATTGAACAAAGGTGACATTTCTCCTTAATACTGGTGACAAAATTCCTGATATAAATGCTAAGAACTCCACCTTTCTATCATAAAACCAAATCTATTGAGTTTCTGCAGAACTTGAGATGAATCCTGAAGGTAATTTGACACAAATTGAGTAAAAGCAACTGCCTCATTAAACTGTCTTCGGAGGTTTTGCGAAATATAGAATACGATTTATATTGACTCCTTTGACCCCCCCTCCTGTTTTCAGGTCTTCTAGACGGCGCTGAGATGTGCCTCCTGTCTCGGTTCTCCTCCCAGAACGAGGCGGAGCTCTCACTGCCTCTGTCATCATCCCCAGGGCCCAACAACAGCTGCTGCTTCCAGAGAGAGCCTCCAGAGGGCTGCGAGAAGGTCCGAGTGTGGGATGAAACCAGGTACCTTTTTGTCAGTGTGTCTGAACACAATTCACCCATAACCCTAATCCAATTTATGTTACGTGGTTGGGCTCACAGTTGGGGACTGGTTCTTTTTAAAGGTGGAGTCAGCGATTTCAGACTGCTTGTTGTCAAATTCACTTTTTGTCAAAATCTGTGACTATCTCCTCACCATCCCCTACCTGCCCGTACTGTGTGTGAGCTGAAAAAAAAATCCAGTGTTAATATATATACAGCATCGGCTCCATAAACGGGCATGTTGCTAGCTACGATGGCTTGGTCATACCCGTTTACAGAGCCTAGGTTGTGCATTACAAACAGATTTTTTTGTCTGTTTTTCAGAATGAGTGACTCCATCTTTTAAATAAAAAGTTTAAAAATCGATGCGGCAGAACCACAGAGATTGTTTTTCATTTAGGTCAGTTGGAGATTGTGCTATGTTTTGCTAGTAGCGGGACTAGCGACTCATGTAGCATCGAGCGGTGGGCTAAAGAGGTCTGAGCTCACTGCTTTTTAAATCCACACCCTCAGATTTCTGATGATTTTCAAGCTTGTAGTCTTCTGCTCCAACCATCACTTGAGGCAATTTTTTTTCCAGATTTTATGCTTAAAGGCCTTTTTTTTTAAATATATATATACACGTTTTTTTTACCTCATGCATGCAATAGCACTCCTTGGGCCCTGTAAATAGACTTTTAATGTGGAAAAATCTGCAGAGTTTCCCTTTTAATTGGGCCAGTTACCTGATGTTTCTCTTCACCCTTCACTGGGAAATGTCCATAGGGCTCATTGGGATGAAGTGAGTGCTGCAATCCAGTTTTTAAAGAGGACCTATGATGCTTTTTGACTTTTATGACCTATAAACATTGTTATGATGATTCATAGTCATGCTTAACCATACTAAATTATCAAATAATGACTTACATGCATTTCGACGTATTCCCTGCTGACCGTCTGGGGTGTCTGTGCAGAGCACTAAACACTATTCTAGCCAGTCGAGAAGTCACGTGTTCAAAGCGGTCTACCCTTTGTAACTTTGTGACGTCGCATGTAACTTTGTGAAGTCACCACGCGGATGTTTCCATGTATGGTAATGCTGTCACTTCCCTGTTCGCGTCTGCCTCGCGCCCTTATAGGTCCATGCTCGCGCTTCCCGCCACTGAAAGTGTTCCGGAAGGAAGGTAACCAATCACAACGGAGTGGGGTTTGCAGGAGGGGGGAGGGGAGCGGAGATTGCCGAAGCACAGGCGGAGGGAGCGGAGATGGCCGATGCGCACACACTCAAGTGTTGACAGGATGTGCTGGATCGCCAAAATAAGAGAAAGAGCTTCCCGAAAATCTACATAGTTTTTTGTGATGTGATTCGTGTCAGGTTGCTCTATAGCAGTGTAAAACAAGAAATTAAGACCAGAAAAGTAGTATAATAGGTCCTCTTTAATGAGTCATTCATACTAAGTCTGTGTGTGGGTGCCCTCTGGTGGTGGTCCTCCCACAATAACCATGTATTTACATTTGTCTTGCACTATAATAAGACATGACTGGACATTTAACCAAAGTGCTAGAACAAGTTTGGTTAAGGCCAGGCATTTAAAATATCATCTTGTTAGGTTTAGTTCACAAACCACAACCTAGGTCGAGACAGATGGCCTCCCACATAAGAGCCAGGTTCTGTCCTGAGGTTTCGTCCCATTAAAGGGGAGTTGTTTCTTGCCACTGTCAAACATTGCCAGATCATACGGGATTGTTAGGTCTCCGCAAACACTATGATCAAGACCTACTCTGTATGAAAAGTGCCATGAGATAACTTCTCTTGTGATTTGGCGCTATGTAATTGAAACTTTGAATAAGTTACACGTCTAACAGAACTTTAAAGATATTTGCTACAGTGCAGTCACTGTAGTGTTTATGTACCCACACTAAACTCTAACCCCCACCGGTACTGCCCTAACACTGCTGTGCTAACACCAAATTACTGCATGTTTTACGGTCTGTCCTTCTGTTTCCCTGGACCTGTATATTGTCATGTTAAATTAGGGTTCAGTAAATTCTGCCACAGTTGCAATTAACTACTCATTGTCATGATTTAATGAAGGCTCTAACCACTACACAAGAGCTCCCCCCTGTTTTCGTGTCACGAGGAGTGACTGCTTTTTAAGTGTATTGAATAAGTATTATTAGACATGCTAAGTGTGTGTATGCATGTAATCAAAGCACCTCATTTCTACCAGGTGTTAGTTTGGTCACATGTTGCTAACCGCCCGTCTCCTCTGGTTCTCTAGCGCTCCATATTCTCTCAAGCCGGCCTTGGTCTCCTCCTGCCCAGACCCCAACAAGGTAAACTTCACCCCCTTTGGGGGCTCAGCCTTTTGCCCGGTCAGCCTCCTCACTCCCCTGCTCCCCTCCATGGACATGTTGTTCCGTAGCCTGGCTATCTCTCCAGTGGGAACCAGCTCCTGCCAGGCCGGTCCTCCAGATCCTCCCGCCACGGCCACCGCTGTTGCTGTAGTTGGGGAAAGCTCTGGGGATGACTTTGCATTCTGATCTCAGCCGCAGATGTTGATGTTGCTTTATTTTAGGGAAGAATTCTTCCTTTTCTAAACGGGTTTAAAAATAATCCTATGTGGAAAAATAATAATATTGAAAAAAATAAGTAATATTTTCTCGTACGCAATCCAATGGATGTGCTTTATGAGCTACTTCTTTGGGTTAACTGTTACTGTTACTTTTTGGCAAAATTTCTGTAATAATATAATCCAAAGATATATCTGGCCAAAGTGAGTGAGAATACAGGGCAGTCTAACTTCAAGCTCTATCTGAGACGGTATATGTTGGAGGACTCTGACGCCCTTACTTGCTGCACAGTCTTCCCCCAAAGAAGCCATGACATACACTTAATTTGTTGATGCTGTTGTTTTTTTAAACTCTTGACTACAGTGTGTCATCTGTCTTTTATCTATCGAGTCTGTGTCAAAAAAGAAAAAAAATTGTTTTTAAGGATTCAAAGGATATATATCTACAATTCACCTTAATGTGTTTTTTTTTTTTTTTTTTTTTTTTTTTTTAAACCTAACATGACATTGCACCTGTTGCTGGTGTACAAAGCATGACAAATCAGTTGGGTACTCCTTTTTTTTTTTTTTTTTTTTTTTTTTACCTGATTTAAAAAGAAAACAGAAAAAAACTGAACTCAATTAAATCACCTATTGATTATTGTAGATTGAAGGGAAATTTTCCTGATGTTGGACTTTGATAGCATTGATACCTAAAAACTTCAGCTTGTGCATTCCTACTTTAAAAGTTGTACATATGTTATTTTTCTTGTCATCTTGTTTACTTGCAAAAGAAAAGTAAGTTGTGCACGTGTTGCTGGATAAAACCCTGTTATTCCTCGAGTGTGCTTGACGGTATGTGTATAGTTTTGAGGTTTCACGGCCTAGTTGACTACCTATCCAGTTTTAGCGGTAGCCTTTAATGTTTCCCTTAAAGATGTTCTCTTTCTTCTGCCAAGCTGACAAGTTTGATGTTCAAATAGTTTTATTTCTGGTAGACATGTTTGCACAAATTGAACTGCTACTTTTGGGTCGCAATTCTTATTTTTATATTCACTTTTTGTACTTTAAGAGTAGTAATGTGTATTTTCGACATATATATTTTTTTTTTACCAATTACCTGCAACATAAGCTTAAAAAAAACCCTGTTACTTTAGTTTTGTTCTGTCAGTATAATGGAGGCAGGTGTTATGTGAGATACTGTATCTGGTGAACTTTTATGCACTTCCAGGAGAGGGTTTCATGTCCATCCGTTGGTCCTGGGTTTATTGTCAGGAGTTTTTGTTTGTGTGTGTGCACGTGGATGGAAAAGTTAACTAGTCTGGTCGTTAGACTCACTTCTCCTAGTTTTTAGTATCCTGGTGAAAATAGTGATCGATTGAAACATTGTCGTCTTTTTCTTTCCAAATAAGCCTCAATTTCAATGTTCTATGCATCGGTGTGAATGCTAGGGATGTGCTGTTATCTCAGGTTCTGTGTTCTGTCCACATAAATATATGATAAATCAATGTGTTGTTTTTGTGATTTATTCAAACTAGTATCTTGATGCTTTGGGCCAAATGTTCCTATTCCTGTAGAAATGCTTTGGGGTTTCTGTGAAAGTGCCTTAAATTCCTAAATTAATTGAAGAGAGCAAAGTCAGTGTTTATGACCTGGTTTCTAATGTGTTAATTTTCCAAGTTCTACATTGCCTATTGATTTTAGTTCTACTGTATGCTCATGCTCTGTGTGTGGGAGTTCTTTACGACAGGCACTTGCTTCCACGACATACAGTTGGCTATACAGTAGTTTACAGTCCAGCTGTTCCATTTGCACTGAGGGATTGGCTGAAGGGACATTGAAGGGGCGGTGTGCACTTGACTGTCCGTCTAGACTAGAAGAAACGTCACAAGACAAGATCTTCCGCAGAAGCCAGCTGTGTAACCGGCAGAATACTCTCCTCCTGTAACGGACTCGGTTAGTGAGAGGATAACTCGCCATGTTAGGGGTCGTCGCCAAACAGCTCAAGAGCCATCCTGCTGTAAGTCCTGAACACCTGAACACCTTTTTTCTCAAAATAATTTATAAACTAACCGGTGACATTGATAACGCTGCGGAGGACGCGGTGGTTATAGGGCGCTCGCCCGGCCCGCTCCCACACAAACTCACCTTAATTATCTGGCGTGTATCACCTGTTTATTTTTATTTTTATAGGCATATCAGTATTCAGTATGTTGCCTTTTTAATGCCTTTAACGGTTTGGATATTTTACAGTAGCCTACACAGCCGTGTATTTCAATATGAATGCGGAAATATATTTTCCCTCGAGACAGCTTTCGATTTGAAATGGATCAATAAATCCACTTTATGGTCCACTTTAACTTGCCTAATCCATCCTTTCTCATAAATGTAATTTTCTATTATAATATTTCCTCCTGTAGAGGCTTTTTTTCATCAGCCAAACTTCATGACAGGGTCATTTATTCTCATTTTCTTAAACTGCTCTAAAAGATGGCACACCTGATCCTGATGCGTTAATAAAAGAGGTGATCGACATAGGCTATAATAGTCTAAGTGGGTTATTTCAAGAGTGAAAAATGCGAAAGGGAGGGGGAAAAAGCATTTCCTCTCAAAGGGCACACGATGTGTCATTATGCTGCCATGTGTGTAGTGCGATGCAGCACGTACGCTATGTATGCTCAATACTGGCACGAGTCCAGGCAACAACAATGCATGGTGAGATAGTGAGATTCTTTAATCCAAGGGCGAGGGGGTGAAACCGGTGAAACAGATTACTTTACGGCAGCTTCCATATCAATGTTTTACATAGGCCTACAGTCTATGATATTAATAGAAATAAAATAAATATTTGTCCTCCAAAACACTGTAGGAGAAACATTTATGTGATTAAATGCTCCATTATTTTCATATGATATGAACTATAGGTCTATCTATACAAGCTGTAAAGTGGCACTTCACATTTGTAATTTGGCTGATGGAAAGGAAGAAAACAATGGTTCCCAACATTGGGGCGGGTTCCCACAAGGTTTCACAAGACAAGTCTGAGGGGTCGAGAGAGATACAGTAAATGATTTTGATCGTCTTTCAGATTTTATTTTTTTAATTTTGCCTAACAATAATTTGCTATGTAAAATAATAATTCAAAATCAAATAGAACCGGGCAAAAGTAAAAGGGAGTCTCAAGCCAAAAATGTTCAGCCTGTGATACAGAAAAATAACAGATCCTATTTTGTCGGTTGTGTTCTCCTAAGTTTGCGTTGGATGTCAGAATTTGTATCAAACCTGCATTGTGATTGATTTACACTGTTCTTTGTCCACTAGCTCATCCCTCTCTTCATCTTCATCGGTGGCGGGGCAACCATGAGCATGATGTACTTGGGTCGGCTGGCTCTGAAAAACCCTGATGTCTCGTAAGTCTCAATAAGCCTACATCTGGAGAAAGTAGAAAGGGTCATTTTTTTTGCATTCGTGCATACTGTAATTGTTTATTTTACCTCAGTGGGTGTGTTCAAGTATCATGTTTCATGAAAAAAACGCTGATAACCTCACATTTTTGTTTTCATGTCCTCAGATGGGATCGCAAGGGCAATCCCGAGCCCTGGAACAAAATTCCTCACGATCATCAGTACAAAGTAGGTATATTTAGCAAAAATAACGATTTCCACAGTTTTGATGCAAGCATACAGTTAGAATATTTGCTGAGGACAAGCCATTTCTTATCCTGCCTCAAAGTCCACTCTGCCTTCGTCATACTGATTGTGTACAATTGTCTATTTGCCGTTTCCAGTTTTTCAAAGTGAACATGGACTACACCAAGCTGAAGAAGGAAGGGCCAGATTTCTAAGCCACCACCTCTTCATCTGTGTCATGAGCCTTTGCACTTTCTTTGCCTAATACAAAACAAACTCATGAGACTGAATGAAGGTTGAATCACACGCACACACACGCACTCATTCAATCAGTCAGTTCATTTCCAGTGTGCTAGGGAAAAGGGGATCATCCACTTACCAATGTCTGTATGAATAAAACAGGTCACAACCTGTTTTCCTAATTAATTAAAAGATTATTTTTGATGTTGTTGTAAATTATTAAAACCATTTAAATGGCACGTGTCACTTGCACCTGCAATCTTTTGTTGGTTTTTCCTGCGCAGTGAGTCTACAGTAGGAACACTAAAAAATATAAGAATTTATTTTCCAACTTACACCTTTTACATTTGAAACCTAATTTTTAACAATACGATCCCCATCTGGTCCTAACATTTGGTATGAACAGTACTAAAGGATGTTTCATTAGTGGCTGAATATGTTTTGGGTTGTTAAGAGAAGGTCATCAGTGAATAACATTGTACTAAAATTGGATTAATTTCAACAAAGAAAAAACTATTAGGTTGTTCAACATATTCTACTGGGGTTAAGTCAAACTCTCATGGGAGCTGTACTTGTTGAATTCTGTTAATATAATCAACCAAAAAAGTATGTTATCTTTGCCAAACTAATGAAGATAATAGTAAGTGCAGTAGTAGTTACCCAGGTTAGCACAGAAAACCCAAAGTAACTCATTTAAGGGTATACAATGAAACAGAAAGCAAAGAAAGATTTTATCTAAAACATAAAGGACACATTTGAGCCAATGAGCTCTTGACTCGGGGGAAATCCATTCATTTCACGAGTTATTTAAGTTTTTTTTGGCCCATCTGCTTCAAGGTTGGTCGTGTTTTGCGTTCAGAGATGGTATTCTGCATACCCTGGTTGTAACGAGTGGTTATTAGAGTAACTGTTGCCTTCCTATCATCTCAAACTATGCCCGTCCTCCACTGACTTCTGACTTCAACAAGGCATTCTTTGTAAACCCTAGAGATGGTTTGGAGTGCAAATCCCAGTCGATCAGCAGTTTCTGAAATACTCATACCAGCCCTCCTGGCACCCTCATTGCCGTGTTCAAAGTCACTTAAACCCCCTTTCTTCCCCATTTTGTTGCTCGGTTTAAACCTCAATAAGTTGTCCCGTCCAGTTCTACATGCCTAAATGCATTGAGTTGCTGACATGTGATTAGTTTAGTTATATATGTTAACAAGAAATTGAACCGCTGTAGCCTACAATAAAGTGGCCAGTGAGTGTATGTATATCCAGAAGCTTAAATATTATGTTATTCCTCTTTTGACCTACAGAGAGCACTGTTACCCTTACTAATGGACCAATCCAAGTTGCCTTGAGAGGAGAAAAGATAGATGGATTTTTTGTTTTGCATTTCTTGAAAAAAGTTATTCTTTTGTCGAGTAAGTTTTATGAACACACACGTAAAAGTACAAGATACATCGTTGGCAACCACAATTTAACCATCAGTCAATCAATCTAGCACATTCTCCCCTCACTTATCAGAAGGTCTTTTTACTTTAGATCGTCGTTGTTCATGCCCTTTATCTTGGTTTGGGGTTTTAATGCTTTTATTTTTTTATAAACATGTTTGATCTACTCTGTAAAGCACTATGGCTTTAGCTATAGCCTACTATGCTATGTATGTCTAATACGAAACTGGTGAACGATTGTGCACATACCTGGCTTCGATGAACAACTTAAGAAGTGAGAACTGATTTAAAAACAATGTTCTCACACAACTCAGCCAATACATTTTTAAAATATTTTGAATATTTTCAAAAAACACTGAAGTCCACCATGTTCTTCTTAGTTTCGTCAGTTGTTGGCGGTAACGCTATGGTAAGCTGCAAACCGCATCTCATTTCAAATAGAAGAAGAAGAAGAACCCCGTATTCTCGCGATGTTTCACTCAAATAAAAAGCGCGAGTGGGACAGTGTGAGGTATGAATCCGTTGAAAACAGGCTACTTTGGACAGTCAAAACAGAGTAAACTATGTTTACCTAGATACGACCTCAAAGTTACCCTTTATGTTCTGACTCCTGCGTTAGGTAGACTCGGTGTTATTCGGAGAAATCGTTTCTTTGTTACAACAGCTGCAGTTTGAACGGTTACCCCGGTTTCTAAATGGATCCCACGGAGGACTTGTCTGCTCGGGTCCTGCTGAAAAATGTTCTTACAACCGAGCCTCCCAGGACTCCCATTACTCGCAGGTACTTCAACGTCTACTAAATCCCTTTTCAGTGTATCTGTGAAATAAAATAACTACACCTAATGATTGTTATTTTTAAGGTTTAAATAACCAATGCCCGCTAAAGTAATGCTAACGCAATCCTCAGTCTGTTTTATTGAGCTGTAAGATGTTTTGATGTTGCTGAGATTGAATCAAACTGTAAAGTTTGAGTGAAAATATTGATACACTTTATTTAATATTACTCCTAACAGCAGAGGGACAACTTGGCCATGTTGCCATAGAACATTTTCTTTTAAACGTTGCAAATTGTTCTCAAAGATAGACTGATAGATAAATTGTGTTGCAGCAGCAGGACAATAATCAAAAATCAAGTGTTGCTTAAAAATGAAAGGGAGTCATTGTAGATGGTTATTGCATTCGGCAGGAATGACCTTTTAGATAAGAAAACATACGAGAGCAAATAATGAGAGGTGATTGGAAATGTTCACCGGCGTTGTCAATTAAGCTTATTGATGGTGAATTTTAAATGAGCAATTATCTATGCATTCTTTTGATCTCGAGAAATGGAAAGTCTTTCAATCCCTTGGACGGTTGAAAGAACTGTATACATATTTTTTTATTGTATTTTAACAACGGTAGGTTTTGTACTGTTGTGTTTTGTGTCTTGTATTGTTTTGTGTGTGTTTTTAGCCATTACCTCCCATGCTGTGAACAAATTTGCCCTCTTGGGACACTCATAAAAACCTTGAACCTTATGTACTGTACCATTACAGTGGTGCGTGTGTGCGTGCGTGCGTGCGCGCGTGTGTGTGTGTGTCAACTATAGGGGTTCCAGAACAAAGCACAGAGCCAGGCAGCCAGCCCTCTTCATCATTTTGATCATTTCTGGCTCTCATGCTGCTGTTTCAACACAGATTGATGCTAAAAAAAAAATACAGCTTTCCACAACAGAATATATGAGAAAAGTCCAGTCTGTTGTCCAGGTGAACGACCAGGTATCTATCCAGTTTTAATCTCATTTTAACCCTTCTTGCCTTTAGTGCCTCCAAAACCAGTACCATTGGGACCCGGCACAGCAGTAGAGTAGGTAACAAGGATGCTGTTCCCCGAACCCCACAGGAAGTCTTAAGGCGCAGCCTTAAACATAAAATGCGTGAGGTGAGAAAGACTTGCAGTGTTCACGCTGATAATGGACGTTATGTTGTTGTGTTTGTAAGCGTTAAACTATCTACATCCTTTCCAGAGTATAACCAGGAAATCCCTGCCGGTCAATAACTGGAGGACAGCCTCGGTTGTGCTCAGAAGATCAAACACGACTGCGACAACATCAATGCTGTTCAATGATGGAGACACACCGAGGCACATGCTCAGGAACATAATGCAGACGGGTATGTGCATAGGCCAGCCGTCCTTCCATCATGCTGTCGCAGCTGTTTGTTGTTCTTTTTTTCTTTTTTTTTTTAAGATGTCACTTGTCTTGTGATTCAGAGCCTGGGAGGTCACCTGTGGTGCACGAGCGAACTGCGTCAGAAGAGCCACACGCGTATTCAGCCAACCACAGCCTAACAAGCAAGCGCCCTAGGTGAGCTTTGTCTGTAACAGGAACTCCATGTTGCATTTGGAAAGTCCATCCAACAATATTTCAGATAACTGCACTAATTTTAGTTGTGAGTAGTTCATGTCATTGCCGGGGGCTATAACAACACCCACCGTGTCTTTCAGTCTCTCCAGAAATATTGACCGCTTCTTTGCGCCTGTCTATCTTGTGAAAGTATAACAGGCTTATATTTGCTTGACTTCCAGTATTGAGCTCTCGTGTTTGGACTTGCCTGATTTAACGATTGCCAACGCAGCAAGTTCAGTGAAGGGACTGAGCAGAAAGAGGCCACGTCGGAGCCTAAATGTGACGGCTCTTGAAAAGCGTCTTAGAAATGCAGATGGTAAGGTTAAAGTCTTTACTGATGGGCTTCAATCCTTGAATAGGATACACCTGTATCAGGGAACAGTTATAATTTATGTTTTTTTTTAACCTGCTTATTGATTATTTTGCTTACAGCTGATGAAAATGAATCATCAATAAGTGACCAGTCATCACTTTCTTTGTCAAGGTAAATTGAATTAAATACAAAATTACAGTGTCATGTATTTTTTTAAATCACATGTAAGATGTTGACTCAAATGAGGCAAAATGTGGTTAATTGATCATTTAAAATTTTTTACAAATTTTAATTAACTAAAAGACCTGTTCAATCTGTTTTTGTTTTTTTGTTGCAGCTCCACCTCTCTGAGTCTGAAAACACCCTATGTGGACTTTGGGACTGAGAAAAAGGGCCTAGAGAGAAAAAGGTCCAACCGTCGGAAAATCTCAGAGGAGGAATTTGGCGCCGCTGTAAATAAAAGGCAGATGGGAGGTGATTAGGATGATTAATAACATACTGTAACCAACCAAAAAAAATGTGAGCCTATGTATGAACTGATTATTAATTTATTAGTACACTTTTTCTATTAACCATTTAAACTTTTTAAGTGTCAATATTTGCCACTAGTGTAACAAGAACAGAGTTTATAACATCTCTCAATTAGGCTGTTAAGCACCCTTACAATCTTAGGACACAAAACAAGTAAAAGCAAAGCACAAAGATTGGGAATGTATGCGACTGCTGTCCTCAGTGATAATGCTGTTTGATTTTAACTTTCTTTCGTTCATGTTTTTTTTTCCCCCAACATGCTTGTATCCCTATCTGTCACCCAGCAGCGAGCAGCTTTGTGCAGGTTGAGCGGGCTGAGATCAATGACACAGCCTACTCTGAGGGCTTCACACTGGGCCTAAGCAAACTCAGTGAACCTGATATCACCACCGATATCCTCCACTGTAACACGGCTCTGTACGCCCAGCCTGACGCCATGACCTCCAACTTTTCCATCATCGCGACTCAGGACAAAGCCACGGTGATGGCTTCCCAGCTTCAGAGACAAATGGAGCCGGCCCAAGAGATGTTTGCATCTCCAACTGAAGAGGGGCTTGTGGCAGAACCTCAGGACCAAGAATGTTTTCCTCAGTCGGAGGAAGATGTGGATGCGGCTGGAGTTCAAACGGAGGAAGGGAAGAGTACAGCTGATGGTCACCTTGACAACTCTGCGCTCATGTTGGAATACGATGTAGAGGAAAGTACGGCTGAATCTCAGACTAGTGCAAGGGATGGTGCAGCCGAGACTGAGGAAGAGGAGAACAGAATGGAAGCTCACTTTGTTGCAGTTGACTCTCAAACTGAAGAAGCAGAAGGAGCAGAAGAAGGTGTTGATTCCCAGCCTGAAGAGGATGTTGCAGCCAGCTCACAGGAAGAGGAAGAGGAAGAGGAGGGGCAACATGACTCTCAAACTGAAGAAGAAGAAGGTGTTGATTCACAGCCTGAAGAGGATATTGCAGCCAGCTCACAGGAAGAGAAAGTGGAAGAGGAAGAGGAGGGGCAACATGACTCTCAAACTGAAGAAGGTGTTGATTCCCAGCCTGAAGAGGATGTAGCAGCCAGCTCACAGGAAGAGGAGGAAGAGGAGGAGGAGGAGGGGGGAGAACAAGACTCTCAAACTGAAGAAGAAGGTGCTGCTGTGTCTGAAGGAGCGGAAGACGTTGCAGTAGCTCAAAGTGATCAAGAGGAGCCTGCAGTACAAGAGCAAGAGTGGGAGGATGAGGATGATGATGATGACGACAGCGAAGGTCAGCCCCTGTTTTTGTTCATTATTTAAAATGGAAAAATTCCAATAAGTGGTAAATATGATTTTTAGTATATTTTTTTCTAAAATCTTCAGAGATCCCCAGCAAGACACCGGCATTTGTCAGAGAGAGAAAGAAGCCTTTTCGCCCCACTCTTCTGTCCTCACCTTCTGTTCGCAAGAATATTCAAGCCAGGCAAGTTTCATCTCAAAACATTTAATTTTACGAAAGGCTAATAAAACATTATCCAACTGTTGGAGAACGTCAGGCATCAAATATAGTTAAAGGATAGTGTTTCTGTCTAACCCTAACCCTTATGTCACAAGCAGTACAAGTGGAGTTGAAGGGTTGCCTGCACCTAAACCTAAGCCGGTGAGGAAGAGGAGGACGGGGCCAGCTACAAAGGAAGTAGGCCTTCCAAAGAGCTGGCTCATGGGCGCGTTCAAGCACTTTGCCAAGACAAAGGTCTCTGCAGATGTGTACCCTGTCCTCAAAGAAACGTAAGGAACCATGAATATAAAGGTTTTGAATTTCTAGACTGTTGGAATTAACAATTCTAACAAGTTAGGTAGTATGGTGAGGACATCATGGATTTCACTGCCTGTGCTGTATATACTTTCTTCATTGTCACTTTCTTCTTTTCACAGAATGGATAAATTCTTTGAGCGAATGGCAGAGGACCTGGAGACTTATGCGAATCACGCAAAGAGAAATACCGTAGAGGTTGAAGATGTCATACTGCTGTTGAAAAGGTAAGTCTCTATACAGGTCCTTCTCATATAATTAGCATATTGTGATAAAGTTCAATATTTTCTGTAATGTACTGATAAACATTAGACTTTCATATATTTTAGATTCATTACACACAACTGAAGTAGTTCAAGCCTTTTATTGTTTTAATATTGATGATTTTGGCAAAAAAGTAAAGAAAAACCAAAAATCTCTATCTCAAAAAATTAGCATATTTCATCCGACCAATAAAAGAAAAGTTTTTTTTAATACAAAAAAGTCAATCTTCAAATAATTATGTTCAGTTATGCACTCAATACTTGGTCGGGAATCCTTTCGCAGAAATGACTGCTTCAATGCGGCGTGGCATGGAGGCAATCAGCCTGTGGCACTGCTGAGGTGTTATGGAGGCCCAGGATGCTTCGATAGCGGCCTTAAGCTCATCCACAGTGTTGGGTCTGGTGTCTCTCAACTTCCTCTTCACAATATCCCACAGATTCTCTATGGGGTTCAGGTCAGGAGAGTTGGCAAGCCAATTGAGCACAGTAATACCATGGTCAGTAAACCATTTACCAGTGGTTTTGGCACTGTGAGCAGGTGCCAGGTCTTGTTGAAAAATGAAATCTTCATCTCCATAAAGCTTTTCAGCAGATGGAAGCATGAAGTGCTCCAAAATCTCCTGATAGCTAGCTGCATTGACCCTGCCTTTGATAAAACACAGTGGACCAACACCAGCAGCTGACATGGCACCCCAGACCATCACTGACTGGGTACTTGACACTGGACTTCAGGCATTTTGGCATTTCTTTCTCCCCAGTCTTCCTCCAGACTCTGGCACCTTGATTTCCGAATGACATGCAAAATTTGCTTTCATCCGAAAAAAGTACTTTGGACCACTGAGCAACAGTCCAGTGCTGCTTCTCTGTAGCCCAGGTCAGGCGCTTCTGCCGCTGTTTCTGGTTCAAAAGTGGCTTGACCTGGGGAATGTGGCACCTGTAGCCCATTTCCTGCACACGCCTGTGCACGGTGGCTCTGGATGTTTCTACTCCAGACTCAGTCCACTGCTTCCGCAGGTCCCCCAAGGTCTGGAATCGGCCCTTCTCCACAATCCTCCTCAGGGTCCGGTCACCTCTGCTGGTTGTGCAGCGTTTTCTGCCACACTTTTTCCTTCCCACAGACTTCCCACTGAGGTGCCTTGATACAGCACTCTGGGAACAGCCTATTCGCTCAGAAATTTCTTTCTGTGTCTTACCCTCTTGCTTGAGGGTGTCAATGATGGCCTTCTGGGCAGCAGTCAGGTCGGCAGTCTTACCCATGATTGCGGTTTTGAGTAATGAACCAGGCTGGGAGTTTTTAAAAGCCTCAGGAAGCTTTTGCAGGTGTTAAGAGTTAATTAGTTGATTCGGATGATTAGGTTAAGAGCTCGTTTAGAGTACCTTTTCATGATATGCTAATTTTGAGATAGGAATTTGGGGTTTTCATGAGCTGTGTGCCAAAATCATCAGTATTAAAACAACAAAAGACCTGAAATATTTCAGTTGGTGTGCAATGAATCTAAAATATGTGAAAGTTCAATTATTATCATTACATTATGGAAAATAATCAACTTTATCACAATATGCTAATTATATGAGAAGGACCTGTGTGTGTGTGTGTGTGTGTGTGTGTATATATATATATATATATATATATATATATATATATATATATATACAGGTGAAACTCGAAAAATTAGAATATCGTGCAAAAGTTCATTTATTTCAGTAATTCAACCTAAATGGTGAAACTAATATATTATATAGACTCATTACATTCAAAGTGAGATATGTCGAGCCTTTATTTGTTATAATTGTGATTATTATGGCTTACAGTTTATGAAAACCCCAAATTCAAAATCTCAGAAAATTTAGAATATTACATAAAATCAATAAAAAAAGGATTTTAAATACAGAAATGTCGGCCCTCTAGAAAGTATAACCATGCATATGTACTTGGTTTGGGCCCCTTTTGCACAAATTATTGCCTAAATGCGGTGTGGCATGGATGCTATCAGTCTGTGGCACTGCTGAGGTGTTATGGAAGCCCAGGTTGCTTTGATAGTGACCTTCAGCTCGTCTGTATTGTTGGGTCTGGTGTGTATCATCTTCCTCTTGACAATAGTCCATAGTTTCTCTATTGGGTTCAGTTCAGGAGAGTTGTCTGGCCAATCAACACAGTAATACCATGGTCAGTCAACCAGTTACTTGTGGTTTTGGCACTGTGGCACTTGGCACTGTGGACAAGTCTTGCTGGAAAAAGTAATTCAGCATCTCCATAAAGCTTGTCAACAGACAGGAAATATGAAGTGCTCTAAAATATCCTGGTAGACAGCTGTGGTGACTTTGGACTTGATAACACAGTGGACCAACACCATCAGATGACATGGTGCCTCAAATCATCACTGAGGTTGCGTTCCGAATCGCATACTTTCTACTATATAGTATGTAGAAAAAAGATTTAGGATGTCCCGATTCTTGTGGCCAGATTTAGGATGGTTAGAATACCCGGATGGTCTACTTCATGCGGCCAAGATTGTTAGTGTTGAAAAGTGCATCCTATTTGGGCGATTCTGACCCACAATCCAGTGCGCACGTGAAGTGACGTAACATCGACGAAGCCTATAGGTCCATGTTATGAAAACAAACGGGGATGCGACGGATATAAAAGCAAGAGGCAAGATCAAGGCGCAATGTTATGATGAAATAAGAGAGAAAAGTACGTCCCAATAGTATGCCTACTGCATCCTAACTAGATTCTTTTTATCGTCAGATGTAGTATGTAGAATAGAAAAAAGAAAGAGTATGCGATTCGGAACGCAACCTTACTGTTGAAACTTGACAGTGGTCTTCAAGCCCCTTGGATTTTGTGCTCCTCCACTCTTCCTCTAGACTGTGGAACCTTGATTTCCAAATGAAACGCAACATTTAATTTGGATCAGTGATGATTTGAGGTATCATGTCATCTGCTGCTGTTGGTCCACTGTGTTATCAAGTCCAAAGTCACCACAGCCATCTACCAGAAGATTTTAGAGCACTTCATGCTTCTGTCTGTTGACAAGCTTTATGGAGATGACAATTTCCATTTCCAGCTAGACTTGGCACCTGCCCACGGTACCATAAACCACTGGTAACTGGTTGACTGACCATGGTATTATTGTGTATGCATGGCCAGACAACTCTCCTGACCTGAACTCCATAGAGAAACTATGGACTATTGTCAAGAGGAAGATGATACACACCAGACCCAACAATACAGACGAGCTGAAGGCCACATCAAAGCAACCTGGGCTTCCATAACACCTCAGCAGTGCCACAGGCTGATAGCATCCATGCCACGCCGCATTTAGGCAATAATTCATGCAAAAGGGGCCCAAACCAAGTACTTAGTACATATGCATGATTATACTTTCTAGAGGGCCGACATTTCTGTATTTAAAATCCCTTTTTTATTGATTTTATGTAATATTCAAATTTTCTGAGATTTTGAATTTGGGGTTTTTATAAACTTTTAGCCATAATAATCACAATTATAAAAAATAAAGGCTTCACATATCTCACTTTGCATGTAATGAGTCTGTATAAGATATTATTTTCACCTATAAAGTTGAATTACTGAAATAAATGAACTTTTGCACGATATTAAAATTTTTCGAGTTTCACCTGTGTGTGTGTGTATATATACAGGTGCTGGTCATATTATTAGAATATCTTGAAAAAGTTGATTTATTTCATTAATTCCATTTAGAAAGTCAAACCTGTAGAATGTATACATTCATTCCAAACAGACTGATACATTTCAAGTGTTTTTTGCCAAAAAGAAGATGATTATAGCTGACAACCAATGAAAACCCTAAATTCAACATCTCAGAAAATTAGAATATGGTGAAAAGGTCAGATATTGAAGACACCTGGTGCCACACTCTAATTAGCTAACTAACTCAAAACACCTGGAAAAGCCTTTAAATGGTCTCTCGTTTTGATTCTGTATGACACACAATCATGGGGAAGACTGCTGACTTGACAACTGTCCAAAAGATGACCATTGATACTTTAAAGAAGGAGGGCAAGACACAAAAGGTCATTGCCAAAGAGGTTGGATGTTCACAGAGTTCTGTGTCCAAGCACATTAATAGAGAGGCGAAGGGAAGAAAAAGATGTGGTAGAAAAGAGTGTACAAGCAAGAGGGATAAACGCGCCCTGGAGAGGATTGTCAAACAAAACCGATTCAAAAATGTGGGGGAGATCCACAAAGAGTGGACTGTAGCTGGAGTCAGTGCTTCAAGAAGCACCACGCACCGACGTATGCAAGATATGGGCTTCAGCTGTCACATTCCTCGTGTAAAGCCACTCTTGAATAAGAGACAACGTCAAAAGCGTCTCGCCTGGGCTCAAGACAAAAAGGACTGAACTGCTGCTGAGTGGTCCAAAGTTATGTTTTCAGATGAAAGTAAATTTTGTATCTCCTTTGGAAATCCAAGGTCCCAGAGTCTGGAGGAAGACAGGAGAGGCACAGAATCCACGTTGCCTGAAGTCCAGTGTAAAATTTCCACAGTCGGTAATGGTCTGGGGTGCCATGTCATCTGCTGGTGTTGGTCCACTGTGTTTCCTGAGGTCCAGTGTCAATGCAGCAGTCTACCAGGAAGTTTTAGAACACTTTATGCTGCCTGCCGCGGACCAACTTTATGGAGGTGAAGATTTCATTTTCCAACATGACTTGGCACCTGCACACAGTGCCAAATCTACCAGTACCTGGTTTAAGGACCATGGTATCCCTGTTCTTGATTGGCCTGCAAACTCACCTGACCTTAACCCCATAGAAAACCTATGGGGTATTGTGAAGCGGAAGATGCGAGATGCCAGACCCAACAATGCTGAAGAGCTGAAGGTCACTATTAAAGCAACCTGGGCTCTCATAACACCTGAGGAGTGCAACAGACTCCATGCCACGCCGTGTTGCTGCAGCAATTCAGGCACAAGGAGCTGCAACTAAGTATTGATTGCCGTACATGCTGAAACTTTCCATGTTCATACTTTTCAGTTGGCCCACATTTCTAAAAAATCATTTTTTGTACTAGTCTTAACTAATATTCTAATTTTCTGAGATACTGAATTCGGGATTTTCAGTAATTGTCAGTACTAATCATCCAAATTAAAAGAAATAAACATTTCAAATATATCACTCTGTGTGTAATGAATTGATATAATATGTAAGTTTCACGTTCTGAATATAATTACTGAAATAAATCAACTTTTTCATGATATTCTAATAATTTGACCAGCACCTGTGTGTGTGTGTGTGTATATATATATAGAGTTTGCTAATCACTTCCTACTTTTGTGATGATCATTAAAGACAATGAAACAGATGAATTACCTTATCTAATATTTTATTAGAGAAAAAGCTTTTTTTTGTCGTCAAAAATATGACTTTCTATGAACAATGCAATAATCAATGCAGCTTGCATTTCAACACAATATGGGAGTATGTATAAACTAAACCGATTCAGTTTTATTTCCTTTAACAAAAAAAAAATATATATAAATATATACACACACTTTTTTAAAAATTCCGATTATTAACTTATCTGAATCGATAATCGAATTGTTCTAGAGAGAATCCCGATGCATCGAAAAATCGATTAGTTTTCCCACCCCTACTGTTGTGTGCCTGTTTTAGGACAGTATTATTGACCATTAGCAATCAAATGTTTTAACTTTGTAAACTCCACTTTTCCATGTCTTGGATCATTGAAATAACATGAATGCTAGTTAAGTGTATGACTTCTGCATGCAGATTTTAGAAATAAAATGCCTAAATCAGTGTCCAGCATGTCATTTTGGGTTAGATTAAATTAATAATAAACGCTCTGTTTGGGTCTCCATCATCCCCTGAGCTGAAAACAGATGCCTGTTGCGGCTAGACAAAACACTGAGTGAATGAAAAGGCTTTGTTTCAAGCCATAAAACACAGAGCTTACAGACTAAATTAAACAGCAGAGCTCGTCATAATTCTCTGCGGGTTCCCCCTTCCAGAAAATGTTCATATAAAATATTGACTGATTTTGAAGTGGCATTTACATCACAAAATACAATGCTTGTTTAAAAAGCACTGAGTGAAGCAAACCCCTTGGGTAGAACACAGAACTGAGCATAGATCACACCTATTCACCAGGACCAAAGTTATACCCTGCGTTCCAATACCCGTTCATCATGCCCTCGTTCACTTTCCCTAGGCACTTGCCCTCGGGGGAATCCCCGCCGCCATCTTAAGTGTCGTTCCAATTGTCTGGAAACTGAAGTGAACTTCGTGATATAGACCCTCGGAGGGCTGAGTGATCAAGTGAACATCCATGGTCACTCCGAGGTGAATATCACCCACAGTGCATTGCAGTTCTTCTTCTTCTTCTCCTTTTATTTTCCGGTTACTGTATGCTTTTAGGGACATCGCAGTCCAATATATACAGGTCCTTCTCATATAATTAGCATATTGTGATAAAGTTGATTATTTTCCATAATGTAATGATAATAATTGAACTTTCATATATTTTAGATTCATTGCACACCAACTGAAATATTTCAGGTCTTTTGTTGTTTTAATACTGATGATTTTGGCATACAGCTCATGAAAACCCCAAATTCCTATCTCAAAAAATTAGCATATCATGAAAAGGTACTCTAAAGGAGCTCTTAACCTAATCATCTGAATCAACTAATTAACTCTAAACACCTGCAAACGATTCCTAGGCTTTTAAAAACTCCCAGCCTGGTTCATTACTCAAAACCGCAATCATGGGTAAGACTGCCGACCTGACTGCTGTCCAGAAGGCCATCATTGACACCCTCAAGCAAGAGGGTAAGACACAGAAAGAAATTTCTGAGCGAATAGGCTGTTCCCAGAGTGCTGTATCAAGGCACCTCAGTGGGAAGTCTGTGGGAAGGAAAAAGTATGGCAGAAAACGCTGCACAACCAGAAGAGGTGACCGGACCCTGAGGAGGATTGTGGAGAAGGGCCGATTCCAGACCTTGGGGGACCTGCGGAAGCGGTGGACTGAGTCTGGAGTAGAAACATCCAGAGCCACCGTGCACAGGCGTGTGCAGGAAATGGGCTACAGGTGCCGCATTCCCCAGGTCAAGCCACTTTTGAACCAGAAACAGCAGCAGAAGCGCCTGACCTGGGCTACAGAGAAGCAGCACTGGACTGTTGCTCAGTGGTCCAAAGTACTTTTTTCGGATGAAAGCAAATTTTGCATGTCATTCGGAAATCAAGGTGCCAGAGTCTGGAGGAAGACTGGGGAGAAGGAAATGCCTGAAGTCCAGTGTCAAGTACCCACAGTCAGTAATTTTTTGAGATAGGGATTTTTGGTTTTTCTTTACTCTTTTTCCAAAATCATCAATATTAAAACAATAAAAGGCTTGAACTACTTCAGTTGTGTGTAATGAATCTAAAATATATGAAAGTCTAATGTTTATCAGTACATTACAGAAAATATTGAACTTTATCACAATATGCTAATTATATGAGAAGGACCTGTATATAATATATTCCAAAACGCCTCAATTAGGCTATCCTATTTCCATAGGAACAATCCAGTGAATGTATTGCAGTGTACACAGTGCTGCTATAACACCGATGGCTGCCAATTAGAGGACTAGTTAAAACAAATGTTTTTGGTTGAAACTAACATAAATAAGAAAATATGTCGGAGCAAACAATTTACATGTGTAAGTAACAATATCTTGATAATCTGAGTTACCGTGTCGAAATTCAATGTTTGTTATGCTATGGAAATGGCTTTCTGCAACATAGGCTACCTTAGCAGAATGTTATAATTCTGTATTATTTGCATTCAGAACTACCTATGTAACTGACGGTCCATTGCGACTAAGGGCAAGTGGGTTCCATTTAAATCCCCCGCTCCTCCCCCGCCCAGTCTCCCTCCGCGCTCCAAGTTCCCTCCGTGCAACGTATGCTGTTACGTCATACCAAGGGCTGAGGGTAAATGAACGAGGGGAAGTGCAACTACTAATGGAATGCAGCTGAGCTCCATGTTTTGTCTGAAGAAAAGAACAGATGACTGTGTCTTTTGAAGTGGGCAATACGAAGGAAACTAATTCTGACCTATCCCAATGCAACATTCATCTTGCAAACGGTACATGAAAGATGCATGACAACTTTTCTTGCATTAAGCTTCACTGGTGTGTTTTTTTGTGCTCTGCAGGCAGGGTCTTGTGAATGACAAAGTGCCAGTGGAAGTGCTTATCGAAAAATATCTCCGTCTGGACCAGCGCCAGCTCCTGATCCCCATAGCAACCAGTGGAAATGTTGTTTTCCCTAAAATGCGGAAATGATTTTGTCTGGTATTGTCTCATGGATTCTTTCTATTTTAAATACATTTGACTTGGACAGGTAATGTGTTGCTATTCAAAATATAAATGTTTGTGTAAATTTGTTGAAATAAAGTTATCAGTTGAATATTTCTGTGCTTAATTAGTAAACATTAAAATGGACTAGTTATGTGTTTTGGTAAAGATTTGTGAGAGGAGTGTATCAAGTCCAGGGGCGGCCTTAATGATCTGGGGGCCTGTTTCAAGACCTAGTGTGGGCCCCCCCCCCACTATTATTTATTTATTTTTTAATAAATAATTCTTGTGCATGTGCATGCTCCCTGCAAAAAGAAAACGGATTGTAGATTCCAGTTGGTTCATAGACATTATTTTTCTTAAACAGGCAGCACTCTTTAGTCTGCAACTGCAAAAACGGTACAGTAGGTTGGTCTGCAGACCCATGTTCTATGATGGAGAGACTCATTTCAACAGATAAAGGTTGTAAAGCTACTTTTTATGAACAGTATAGAATTTACACATATTCCTGTATGTGTGTGTGTGGGCCCTAAAGGCTCATTATGAATCCCTTTAGACAAAGCTACCAATGCTGTTTTTCTTATGCGTTTTTATTTCTTTCCTTACATTTAGGCTATTCCTTTTTGGACCCTGTTATTGACAGTGACTGAGCTCTTTGACAATGCGACATGAAAAGTTACTAGTATCTCTGGAGGAGGGCCTCCTGAGCCCTTAGGCCCCTGGGGCATGCACAAGAATTATTTATATACAGTATATATAAAAAGGTCAAGTCATACTAATTGTTTAATGACTTAATCAAAGTACTACAGCCTTATTCAAGTAAAACATTATCCAGTGCACTTCGTTTGAAGGATGTTGGCACATTTTATAGCAACAGAACACAGTCCCTGCAAAGACATTAGAGGGTAAAGATGTATTAAAGACATCTTCAAGGTGAGCCGATGGATCCAGAGATTAATTCTGTCTAGTCTACATTTAATTAAATTCAACCTTTAGCAGTTGATAACCGTTAATCTTGGCACACCGTGTTAATAATCTTACCACTAAGCAATAGCTCATCTAGTCTGCTGATTGCATTAAGATAAATTTGTTTTCAAAGATGGTAAATTGAAACACTGGCCCCAGCGTGAAGGAACTGAAGACAAGCAAGATCGATTTATAAATATTAATTATATACCAACCCTAACAAACCTGCGAAGAATAAGATATCCACGGATAGCAGTGGGAAATTATAATAGGTCCGTGAAAATTAAAGTAACACTTTTAAGTGTTAAGTCATTTTATTATCCATGAGCTGTGAAATCACTCCGAGGCAGCAGGGGCTCTCTTCCTGAGACCATCTAGATCCGCCGCTTGTACAGACAGCTAGCCTGCTAGCAAACAACAACAGAAGATCCCGGACAAGTAACGTTACAATATAAAATAACACAAAGGTAAGTCCGGCGATACATTATACAGTAAGCAGTGACACGGAATGAAGATTTGAAATTGTAGGATGAAGGCTGTCGTGTCGTATTTCTAGCCGCAGTTCTGTACATCTCCGACCTTTTTTTGTTTGGCTTAGGTTAGCTGCTACATTAGCATTAGCTCGCGTGCTATCGTCTGAATGATACAGTACAGAGTTTATTTACTTGTTAACGCTATGAGATCCTGCCATTACTTAATTTGGAATTATTTTATTTGTGGAGACCCTGTTCCAAACGCGTAGTTAAAGTAAAGAGCCAATTCAAAGGGAGATACAGCTGTCGATGTGCCTGTATTGTTGGCAGGATGACTACCTGCTCCTGTCACCGCCTACATGTAGGCTAGTCCGAGATTCACTTCCTAGCATCGTCTGCTATCATTCAAAGATTAGTTGGATAACTACACAGGATATGTCTGCATTTAAACATTTGCTCTAACCTATGTTATTGACTCGTGTTTTGTTAATTGTTGGACGTCGGGAACAAGATGATTTAAGTCCTCGGCCTCCAAAGTACTTCATCGGCTCCATTCAATGTCCTGTAGTGGATAATTTCTTGCATTGGTGCTCAAGTTGATTAGTTCTCTTTTATGAAGCTGCTGAGATCTGCTATATTGATTCTAATTTCTCTGTGGGTTAACACCGTGATTAGTATGGATTGCAGTGCGACCCTGAAGTGGTTAATACGTCTTCTAAAAACATCATCCTTGCATGCACAGTGGGATGAGTCAAGTGTAATTGCAGAGGTTTGATGTCCAGTACACGATTCACTCAAAGGTTTTGTACTCTCTCGTGCAGCAATGCAGTTTGAGAACACACTTCCAAAAGCTTTGGTGTCTTGATGAAGAGAATGCTGTTGATTTTATTTAAAAAAAATATATTTTTACTAGGGTTACTAGATTTAAGTGATCATTGTATAGTCAATAAGGTGTCCAGTGTTTTAATGTTGTAAATCAGCAACAGGGTATATCTCTACATGGCATGCAAAGAGAAACAACTAATCTTCCAACCTAGCATTATTTCGAATGCAAAACCACTATGTAAAATCTCACTCAGATGCAACTTTGAAGAATACTGTGGCAACTTAGTGTTACTTGTGAGGCGATGCTTGTTTTTGCTACATTTGTTCCTACTACTGAAAGTCAAAGTGCTGCCACACTGCAGATAGCTAAATTATTTCCATTAATATCTTTGCCTTCCAAAAATACTAATTGTTTATAACTCAGTTTAGCTGAGCTCCCCTTCAGTGTGATGACCAAAAGTGTATAGCAATGTGTTTGGGAATTTTGCAAATATGGCAGGAAAGAACTGTAACAACATTGCACATGATCACAACAATTTATTCCCAAACATTCTTTTTATCCTTAGTTAGCAAATGACTAAGGTCAGATGTATCTATTTCAAGTGGATAAATGGTGCAACTTACAAAATAGTAATGAAAGGCTAATTCATGCTTATCAGCGGTTATAAGACATACTTCACTAGCTCTCGTTGCTTTTCGATCAAAACGAGAGGCTATTTCTCATCTTTCTCCGTCACACATGGTTTATCAGTGATATATGTTTTTTTTATGGGTTCTATTTTTCCAAAGAATCTTTTCATGTCCTGTTGCACCTTTCAGAAAAAGCAAAATCCTTGATTTATTGCTACAGCTCAAATGTTCACAAGTTTACCATAATAAATAAATTACAGTAACAATTCCGTTCCCCTGCTCCTCAGATACCATTTTTAAAATCCCCCTTTTAAATCTATTAATGACTGGACTATTTGCTGTGTTCTGCCGCCTGCAGGAGCGTCTGCCCTCAGAGGTCAAAACATCAAGTGTAGCTGTTGGTAATGGTATGCATTGAGGTCCCCCCCTCCTTTTAACCTCCCCCGTGCCTGGCCAAGTGTGGAAGATTTCTAGTGGGGAAGTACAGGCGGGAGGTGAAGCCTGGGCGCTCATGCTTTTCTGCCCCGTCAAATCCCCTTCAACTTAATTGTGGGTCTGCACAAAGTCAGGGACGAGAGCGAGGCAAGCCGATCGCTGCAGCAAAATCAATAGTTCATACCTCTCTGAGATTGAGTTTAAGGAAAGGAGGAGCACCGTAACCAAGGACAGAATATGAAATCGCTCCCACAGACGGAGGCCCAACGCGAGCCGTGCAATCGATCGCCGGTCCCTGTACCAATTATACTTTTAAGGTTTGTCCGTGGTTCACTGCAGTCCTCAAAGACCAAAGCTTTGGAAATAGACATTGTGTTCACTGACACTTCGACAAGGGCTGCAATTTTTTTTTTATCCCCCTTGGATATTGCTGTCTGAAATGCCTCCATACCAGCAGTCTTTAATTTAGAGCCGAGATTGATTTCTCCTTCTCTCTCGGCCGAGAGAGTGCAATGTCTGGGGGGAAAAGCATTGTGGTTTAACGGTATAACTGCCACCTTCTGTATCATATCTCCACAGATATTAATTCAGACACAGTGCTTTTGTTTTTGGGACTTAAACTGCAAGGCTAAATGAATGTTCTTGTGGCCACTGGCCACCAATATCACCCTGGCTGTATTCACTTGCTGTGAGATGCATTGTGATTTATCTTCACAGGATGAATGTGAAATAGTTCAAAACTAACCTTTTATCTCACCAGGATTTATTTAAAAAACAATATATATGTACTCTCTGCTGTTTAATTTTCATATTTTAAAAACCTTGTCACGTTTTAGTTTTTGCTCAAATGATTGACCACAGATACATATAGGAATTGTCTCCCTGCCTTTGTGTTTTGTTAAGGCACAGGTGAGGTCAGTGCAATGATACATTAAACTGAGTTTTTCATTTGATAAATATCAATATGTAAAGTATAACTTTAACATCTATGGCTGGTTTATGTTCACAAACTGTTATAAAGGTGCTGGAACTGTTTCAATGCAGTGTGCGTCATCATCAGAGTCCACCTGTCAGAGAATCCGTATTTGATTTCTCTCTCATACCTCTCTTTGATTTGCTTTTTGTCTCCATCTAACCGCTTTTCATGGCAATCTATCTCTCCGAATGGTTCCCCAGACAGGGGCCCATCTTTCATTCGCCACATGTTTTATCAATTTGGCTTCTCTCTCCCTTAACTTTTCATTCTCTTTCCCTGCAGCCCCTTCCTTTATCTTTATCCCTCTCCATTTGACCATTTGCCAAAGAGTTGAAAAAAATATCGATGGGTTCTTCATTCAAGGTTAGAGGGGTTAGACCTGCTTGAACCAAGCTTATAAAACGGGCCATTATGAGTTGGACTAGACTTTGTTATGTAATTGAAGCAAAGCGGTTGGTAACTTGAGTAACAACACATATTCCATACAGGCAGAGGAGATGCTTGTTTTAACCAGATTTAACTACTAGCTACTTTGTCTCTACCCATTCACACTATCAGGAAACTGAAGCACCTAAATGTAATTCAGCCTTCTTTTATTTGATTATTTACACATTTCCCTTACCTGCTATGACATGGAAAAAAGGTCTTCAATGAAAAAGCCTTTTGAGGCACAGGTCGTGTCCAGATTCAGTTCCCTTTTCAGTCGAGAAATGTTTGCATTTATACGATAATAGGAGAGATACTTGACAAGAAAACTCTTTTCTTTCAATAATGAGAAAATGTATTAACTTAAAAGTACATAATTTCAGCGATTGAGGGGAAAGCTTGTTGTAAATATTAACACTGGATTTTTTTTCTTTTTTTTTTGACAAGCATTCTTAAAAATCGCTGACTCCACCTTTTACAGGCTCTGGAAAAGAGTAAAAGGTAAAGCTGAAAGAGAAGAAAAAATGTTGGCCACAGATTAGCGGTGATGGCCCAGGAAGACACTGAATAGTGTTTTATGGGAGTTAAAAACGTGGTGGAAAAGGGTGCATTGGTCTTGCAGCAAGAATAAAAAAGGCTTGTGATTCTGGCATTATGTCAACGTGGTGTCCAGTGCCGGTGTGTTTTTGAGGGAAAACGAGAGAGCAATAGAGTACTTGCAGTGTTTCCCGCAGGATTTTTTTCAGCAGCGGTGCTGTGGTCCCCGAACCCTCTAGGGGGGTCCGGGGGCATGCCCCCCCGGCCGATTTTTTTTTGTACCCTGTACATTGGAATCCATGAATCTGGTGCACTTTGAGAGGAGAATATGCACTTAAATCCTATTCACACAGTCCTGTGTATTACTGTAGATAGGATTATTGGTGTTGTAACTTTGCCTTTTGTGTCTTACAGATTTTTACATTTTTGTATAGAAATTAATATTTAAACAAAAAATGCCACAACGCAAAAATAATTTGCACAATTTATTTACAGATTTTTGCCTAATGCTTAAACACTAAAAGTGGTTGCTATGCCCAAAGCATCACAACCTCTAACTTTGGTGACCATGCCCAAAACACAAGCACCAACCCTACAAACACAATAAGTGCTTTGCATTGTGTTTGAAATTCTCCAACACACTTCTTTCAAAACACTACACACTGTTTTTTACACAAGACACATTGTTCAAAAATGAAATCTCCTGCAATCATGGGCAAAACACCTCTCAGGATCTACCACTGCACCCTCTCTCTCTTGTTCTCCTTGCTTCTCTGTCACTTCTCTTTCCTCCCTTACTTGGTCTACCTGTATTGTCTGTAATAAACTTGAGCACTTAAACAAGTAAGAAATGCTAGAAATCGTATTTGTTTCCTTCAAATTACCCTATATACATGTATTTGTAATGTTCAAATAATATCACCTAGCATTATGCATTCAAATCCAAAAGAAAATTCTCATTAGCTTGAAAGTTTGCTTCCCTAATTTGCTTCACTAACCTCAGCTCCTCCATTGTCCCTGTCTGCCTTTCTTTTTCACCCAGCTTTTTAGACTCATCTGCAAATGTAATATATATTATTTAACTATGTATATATACATTGTGCACAGTGCATCCCTTAAGAGCTTGTACCAGCCTTTTAACCTCTGAGCCCTAAGCCATTTTTGAGATGTTTTGGTTTGCCTGGATTTATTCTCTTATTAAGATTGCATTCATCACCCCTATAATGCATAGCTGTCAAGCTATCATTTATTTGGGCCACAACCTGGACTATAAGAATATGTGTGCTGCAGTGATGTCGTTTGAATGGGAAATTATCAATTAGACAGTAAAAAAGCTAAAAATATCTCACAATTATTGATATGACACAAAAAGGCACATTGATTAAGCTTGTTATTGCTTAAAACACTTCTTCTTAGTCTTGGGAGTCAAGACTAAGTTATAGGTTACAGTGTTTAATACTTCTTACAGTGTGTTAAGTTGTGTTTTGTTTAGTGTGGGTAGCTGTCAGTTAGGGCCGTGACGTCAGTCGGCTGGAGAGTCTTTTTAGTAGTTTCCTTTCTCCTCTCGCTCGGTCAGATGTGCGAGCGTGCATGTAGCGATCATTCTACAGTTTGTACATGTTTGTTTGAGTTGTGGAATCACCCGTGTGTGAGTAAGATTGCTGTTCTAAGTTATAGTTTTATGCATGTTTTAACGGCTGCGATTCGCGGGTCGCAATAACAGCTGTTCCAACGTCTCATCAGGAGCGGAGTTAAACCCTCTGTTCTTTTCCCGCGATCTGTGTGCTGCTGTGTCTGTGAAAGAGAAGAAAATAAAGAGCGGATAAACCCAACTCCTCCTCTCCTAGTCTCATGCTTATAATCTGACGTTTTTGGCCATAAATGGTGTTCTGGCCGACACCTCTGAAGTGAAACCAGTGATACATGCAAATCAGCGCGGTAAGCTACATTCAATCACCAGTTTCCTCCGCTACACTTCGCTCTTCCGCTTCACTCGCTGCTGGAATCAATAGCCCCTTTTACACAGAGATTGCGGCATATTGACGGAACAACATCACTCCAATATGCCGGCTTTGCTTGCTTCTGTGTTATTTACACAGAACCAAGCAACGCCAGCCTGCTGGCACATCAGTAGTCCCTTTTACACAGCGCTCCGGAATGAAAGAGGTGCTTGTAAACAGCGTCAGGTGTGACGTAAACATTTAGCGCCGCGCCGGTCAGCTGCTTTACAACTGCAACAATGGCCGGTGAATTGAGAGCAGAAGTGCTGGAGCTTGCAGTAAGAGGGCCGTATTTTACTGTCCCCACGATGTGCCAGTTGATCTCGCTACGCGCTGAGTCCAACATCACTGGGACAGTTAACCAAACTGACTAAATCAATCCGACCACTTCACCTCTGTGTGTGTGTGTGTGACAGGTTGGTTGTGAGCGAGTCTCTTTGTGAGGCCAGCGATCTGCCAATCAGACATACACATACACATACACACAGTGTGTGAAGTCACGTTACTGTAGACAGAAATAAAGTGTGGATATACGCTCAGACTTAGGATAATAATAGCGGCGGCGGAATGTGTTAGCAAAACAGTAGCTCTGTGGCTAACAGCTGAGCCGGAGCCTTCAGTCAGCTGAAGCAGACAGTCTAGCGGGGCGAGCAGACTATTCCCCCGTTACTAGGTCGACCTTCAAGCTGAACAAGAGCCCTCCGCTGCGCGTCGGGCTCCTGCTTCAGCTTGTCGGTCTTTATTTCTAGCAAGTGACCCGTTCGCTATACTTTATCCCTTACTTAGCCTAGCCTAGCTTTCCATTGTACAACTTCTCCTGGGCAGAAATAGACTCATACACTCTGCAAAATGAAGCGCGGGGGTTTGGATTGAGCAACGGACCTTATGATCAGCTAGATTATACACCGTTCCTTTTATTTGGTGATTTTTACGGGACATCAGGCCGCCGTGGTTAATTTTAAACACACGTCCTTCAACTGCTAACATGGTCGCATGTTTAGAACGTAGACTATGGAACGTCAAACGCCCCCCTGTTCCGCAACAACAAGCTGGAGCATTTAAACAGAGAGGCGGAACTGATCGTGTCGGGAATCTTACTACCCCCCGAGGTAGTAAAATTCCCGGAACGATCACTCGCACCTTTCTTCCCTCGTTCCGCAACTGTCGCATTTACACAGCAGGGCGGAGGGCCGAAAGGCCGGCATATTCCCGGCTTTCACTGGCTGTGTAAAAGGGGCTAATGTAACTTTGCAACCGTGTAGGCTACTACCTGCCAACAACTGCCACACTCGCTGTTAGGTTATTCTTCTTCTTAGATGTTGGCTACGTGATGATGTGCCGCGTGCTGCGCAATTTACGTTACGCGCTGCCCATTTTCTAAAAGGAGCTACGTACCAAAAAAAAAATAGAAAATGCGGAGGAGAAGGATTTTTATAGAAGCGGCGCACGTTCACTCAGCAGCGGCGCTGGAAACACTGACTTGTGCACCTTTTATTCCATAATGAAGTTTGTGTCCTACTATCACTACCATTCAAACCCTGTGAGCTGGTCTCATGTTGTGGGTGTCGTTGACGCGGTCCTCCACTCGGCTGGGAATTAGTTCCAGTATGAGTCAAGGAAAAGGATGTCCGTTCCTGTTGCTAATCTATTATTATTTATTTTTTTCAAAAGCCTAGATTTGCCCTCAAGAACTTTCCCTTAAAAAAAATCTGTATGGGAAGGTTTGTTGTTTTGTTGTCTACTTTTGCCACTTTGTTCATGCAGTTTACAATCAGCTAGAACTCAGGAATAGGTGTAGAACAAAATAATTTGTTTTGAAGTTCAAGATAGTTACCTAACCTTTCATTGCGTATCCTATCTCCTTCCAAAGGAACTATATCTAAGAGAATTAGACAAAAGTCAGACTTTTATATAATAGACTAGATTATTTTGTGGCATTAGATGGCCACTTCCAACCACTTTTCTCTTTTGGAGACCCAGGCAGCAAGGATTAATAGCCTACATAAGTAAGTTAGTGTGTGCGGGGAGTGTGCTTCACCAATCTAAGCGAACGTCCTTTGTGATTTGAAGGTAATCAACCTGTGGCTCTAGCTACAAACCATGCTCCCCTCTTTTACAGTCCTAGGAAGCATCTTGTTTATTAACACTTTATTTTTAAGACTTAATTGCAATTGCTGAGGCTATTTATCTCAGAACGAGTATGGGCTATCGATCTCATGCCCCCCTTCCCTCCCCCCAATGGGTCAGGGAAAATTCATCTCGCTCTAACGCCACAAGCCTGAAATGCAGCCAGTGTTTGTGAATTAAATTATATTGAATCTTAACTGGATTGATGAAAGTGTGTGTGTTTGTGTGCATCCTAATGAGCTGAGCTTTGTTTGAAAAAGTGGTTATCTGCATGCCGTGTGATTGCAAGTGGTTTTAGATTCTAGTCTGAACAATTAATCACGGGCACATTGTCTGTTTCTAGGGGGCGAGCTGCTTCCATCTGACGCGTATTGATGCAGATGGACGTCAGGACCGAGCATTGACGAGTGGAAGTGACGGACTCCTCCTCCTCCTCCTCACCCTCTCGCCCCCTAACCCTCTGTCACGCTGGCAATGTCAAGAGTCCCGAGTCCCCCTCCCCCGGCGGAAATGTCCAGCGGGCCTGTGGCCGAGAGCTGGTGTTACACACAGGTAAAACTGTCCGCACAGGTCAACTGTCAACAGGGCCCGGGCTCAGTAATTATTATTATCTATTTTTTCCTTTCTTTATTGCATTTAAATGATATGCAAACAAATATCTGCAACCCACACACACACACACAGACTCTGAACAATCCTTGGAAAAACGATAATAACAACATTAAAAAACAGAAATAACACTGTTCACTTTTTACCTTGGAATAAATCAAACACTCGTCCGAGCTTTACTTAAGGTCCGTTTTTCCTTTTTTATTCCAGATCAAAGTGGTGAAGTTCTCTTACATGTGGACCATCAACAACTTCAGCTTCTGTCGTGAGGAGATGGGCGAGGTCATCAAGAGCTCCACCTTCTCTTCCGGGGCCAATGACAAGCTGAAATGGTGGGTGGCAGGAGAGAAGGAGAGCTGCTCTGTTTCATCATATTCAAATATTGGTGGTCTTACTTTTTCTTGCACTGTACAAAAGATTGGGGCGCTCCGGTGGCCTGGTGGATAGAGCGCGTTCCATATTGGTTACAGTGGTCTTGGGTTCAAATCCGACTTGTGGACCTTTACTGCATGTCATCCCCCCTCTCTCTCTGTCTCCCCAATTCAACTCTTTACTATCCAATAAAGCTGGAAAATGCCAAAAAATAATCTTAAAAAAAATAGTTATATAAAGTTTATTCTTTGGCATTCAGTCCAATGAAAATTGGTTTAATCTACATTAATTTTTTTTTTCTTTTAGACCTTACAAAGCAACATTTCACAGGAGAGTCCTGTGAATTATCAAAAGCAACTTTTAAAATAGGAAAACTGAACGAAAGAAAAAGAAAACATGAATCAAGTTTTTAAGTGTAGTATTCCCTCCAGTAATAATTCATTCTTGCGTAACAGCCATTAGTTCATTAGAGATCTTAACTGTTGCACCCTCCACCACCATCAGGTGTTTACGTGTGAATCCCAAGGGCCTGGACGAGGAGAGCAAAGACTACCTGTCTCTCTACCTGCTGCTGGTCAGCTGTCCCAAGGCAGAGGTCCGCGCCAAGTTCAAGTTCTCCATCCTCAACGCCAAGGGCGAGGAGACCAAAGCCATGGGTGAGTGGACTGACTTGTACATGAGTCATGCTCCTAGATTTGAAAAATGCTGCCCCTACTCAGCCTCACCTCCTGTGTGTCCTGGCTGTCTGCAGAAAGTCAGAGGGCATATCGCTTTGTCCAGGGGAAAGACTGGGGCTTTAAGAAGTTTATCCGGCGAGACTTCCTCCTCGATGAGGCCAACGGTCTTCTACCCGACGACAAGCTCACGCTCTTCTGCGAGGTACACTGCCTACTCTTCTTGGTTTTCACTATTTTCTTGATACACACAGGCATTCTGGTGAATTGCATTTAATTTAATTTAATTTAATTTAATTTAATTTATCTCATCAGGTGAGTGTGGTGCAGGATTCAGTCAACATATCGGGGCAGAACACCATGAACATGGTGAAGGTGCCCGACTGCCGGCTCGCAGATGAGCTGGGGGGTCTGTGGGAGAACTCCCGCTTCACAGACTGTTCCCTGTGTGTGGCTGGACAGGAGTTCCAGGCCCACAAAGCCATCCTGGCAGGTACGCACATGAGTCAGACACGTCCCATGTATTGTCTGTCTTTTTGTTCTAGTTTTAAATGTTTGACTGTATATGTATTTATTGGGTTGCTCTGCTCAGACTCAGCTTTATGCCACCATTACTCACATAAAAGCATGTCTGCTGTTGTCGTAATCTCTCCGCATCTTTACTTTCAGCACGTTCTCCTGTATTCAGTGCCATGTTTGAACACGAGATGGAAGAGAGCAAAAAGGTGAGCCCGAGACCCCAAAGCTTTTTTTTATTATTATTCTTGAAAATAAATCCATTTTGTTCCTCAATGGCCGGCTCAACTTGCCCAGGCTTCCCCTTCTGTGTTTAGGGTTAAAGTGAGTAAAGGATTGTGTGCTGTCAGTTGGCTGCAGCACAGAGCTGTATGGTGAAAACTGAATGATAGCGCACCTGAAATGAAATTGTCCTGCCACACCTGAGGGTCAGGATTCATCCTTCAATGACAAAGCTGCAGAAGCACAGAATTGCTTTTTTCTCATTTGTGCACGTGTAACTGTGAGAAATGAAATTGCAGGAGAAGCTGCCCAGATTGTTCTTATTTTTAAACCAAGGCTGTTTTTCGATTTTGTTGCGCAAACCTTTTTGAAAGATAAAAACCTTTCACTTAGTTATTAACATTTCAAATGTAGAGCACACTTTGTCTGAAAAGTAACAAAGAGAATACAAGGCAAGATAATGATTTTCAGTTGTAACAAATGTCCTTTATATCACCATGAATAAGACGAACAACATAGACCAACTCTTGGTGTGTTACTTTGCTGCAAGGTTACATTGCACATACTCTACTGTGTATAATCAAAGGAAAGTGCTGCTGCCCAGCAACAAGAACAGGGAAGCTCAAATTAAATAAATAATACATTATTATTATTATTATTATTATTATTATTATTATTATTATTATTATTATTATTATTATTATTATTATTATTATTATTAATATTAATTATTTAAATACACTAAATTAATTAAGCCGCCTAACGCTGCATACTGTGCACTTTGGGGCCCTATATTCATTGCATGACTTAAAAATAATTGGCAGATATGGAAAACATGGAGAACATACTGGAGTTGGAGCGTGTGTCAGTGCAAGATGCTTTAATCTAACTTCCTATTTCCTGATTTTATGATTTTGCCAGAACCGCGTGGAAATCAATGACGTGGAGCCCGAGGTTTTCAAAGAGATGATGTGCTTCATTTACACAGACAAGGCTCCCAACCTGGACAAGATGGCTGACGACTTGCTTGCCGCAGCTGACAAGGTAATATACTGTAATAGTACATATAGCAAGCCATACACAACTACTTGATTGTCCATTTAGTTTGACGTGTTGGAACTTGTTTGATAGATTATATCGTATTCCGGTACTTAAATATGTAGTCCAAAGTATTGTTTTTTTCTAAACAGAATACTATCATATTGGAATCATATCTGTTGATTCTTGTTGTTTGGCTTAGTATCCACTCAACCTGAGACCAGTAAGGCCTCCTCCACATTTTTTTTTATCTTAAAAACTGGATACTATGTAGTGGAAGGCCTTGGTTTTGAGGTGTGACATCCAGAGTGACGAAAATTATATTTTATAAATTCCACATGGACACTAGAGAGTGTACTGATCCTGAACTCCCCCCTGCCCCCCTCTCTTTTTCAGTACGCTCTGGAGAGATTAAAGGTCATGTGCGAGGACGCGCTGTGCACCAGTCTGTCTGTGGAAAACGCCGCAGAGATCCTCATCCTGGCCGACCTGCACAGCGCCGACCAGCTCAAAACACAGGCCGTGGACTTCATCAACTAGTGAGTATCTCTTCTACAGTATAAAATAAAGAGCTGGATAGTCACTTCTAATTAGGTCTCCGGGACCTTTTTGTAACAGACTCACAGACCCTCAAGAGTCAGCAGAACATTATGTCTCTGTTGTTGTGTTGGCCCGTTACATCTTCTTTCTCTTGGCATCATTACTGATGGTACCAGGACTCTGTCTCTCACCCGCTCGCACCATCTCCTAACGTCACAGTTAATCATTCAGTTTTCACACGTCCCCTCGTGAAGTGGTCCGCCTGGTACATGTCGAGGCTTTCAGAGGGATCAGGACAACCTGACTCCCTCACCAGGGTTGACTCAGATGTGTGATATTAACTCTGGTCATTTGTGTCTGTACTGATGTTCAGCTCGTTTCTGTCCCTCAACTATGGAATATCAATCGATACAAAAATAATCCGCAAATAAAAAAAGCCAAACACATTCTCTAGTTCCAATTTTTCAAATGTGAAGATTCGCTTCTTCACTCTGTCTTGCTCTGGCCATTTCTAATCTTTTGCTTAGTTTTGAAATATTTAAATTAGGGCTGTCAAAATGAACGCGTTAACGCAGGGTGATTAATTTCTGGAATTAACGGCGTTAATTTTTTTAACGCATGTGCAGAATTATCCGCCCCGTACATCCCACCGGCTCTGTACTACAGTCATCTATCGTTGTGGCTGACCCAGGATCAGTAGCTGCGCGCAGCCAAACATAGCAGCACGTTAGCCCGTGCCGTGTTTTAAAGTTTTAAACTGCTAACGGTCACGTCTGTCGGGGGCATAGATAGTATATAAAATCAACTGCCGTGGCTGGCAGTTGATGTCGGGAGCAACAGGAGGAGAAACGCTCTGTTCAGAGCCCGCGAGGACACAGACGTCTGCAGTTTTCAGAGGTGTGTGTTATCAACATAACGTCGGCTTCCTGGCACACATGAACAGTCCCCTAGGGCGAGGTCGCGCACACACACACACACACACACACGCACACACACGCACACACACACACACACACACACACACACACACACACACACACACACACACACACACACACACACACACACACACACACACACACACACACACACACACACACACACACACACCGCGGACTGTAATCAAGTTGTATTTAAGAATGCACAACCTATAGGTGCAGACTAGGGTTGCTGAAATTTCCCGAAATGGCCCCTTTTCAAATCCCGGGATTTCAGAGCTCCTCACGGGATTTCCCGGGATTTCCCGTTGAAACCATTATTGCCCTTTAATACTACTTTAATGGGACTAAATCAATGCAAATAGATAAATAAATGCAGCAGAACAATGCTATATTACATCACGTTTTATTTCTACTTAAATAACATGAAGAAAAGCCATTCAAATTAGGCAAAATATTTTCCAGAAGATGCCTATTGAAAACGGTGTTTTTATGAAGAAAATACGAAAAAAAATTCACAGAGGTTCAATATCAAAACATGGCCAAAAAACGGTGTTTGGCGAACAAATGTATTTCAAACAATCTATTTTTATTTCTATGAACGAAATCAGTTTAAATTGAATATTTTCCAAAGGATAGGCAAATAACAAAAAATGCACTACCGATTGCTCTTAACGTGTGAAATAAGACATGACAGAACTAACAGCCTATTCAAACTGACACGCTAAGCAAGATTACTTTCCAGCTTTCCTTTCTTTTATTTTCATGAAGTGTGACTTCAAGAAACATGCTCAGCCTGTTTCTGAGCTTTGTCACGAACTGACCGCACACCGAGAACGCTCTTTCTTCCACGGACGTCGGCTGTATGGTGGAAAGTGCAGAGTAGAGCTGCTGCAGGTGTTTGGGTCGCTCTTTGGTTGCCTCGAAGAGCGCAAACTCGTTTGAAATTATTTTGTGGAGGTCATTCCCATACCTCTGGTCTGGCTCGGGACATTGCATGCAGTCATTAGCCTCGTTCGACTTGGAGCCGTCTTGCTCAGACCTGCGCAACTATGAAGCCCGTCTTGCTGAGCGCACAACAAAAATGCTGTGCGCTCAGCAAGCCGAACGTCATAATTGCGCAGGTCTGAGCAAGACGGCGACATCTCTAACGAGGCTAATGACTGCCTGCTGCAGATGTGCAGTAAGGCTCTGGGTCATCGTCTGCTCGCTTGGCTCTGGCTGATACGCATATTCTTGGGTATCATCAGACTCTTCCTCGGACACAGCACTTTCAGTATTGTAGAGGCGCTGGTATTTCGTATGCCTGCCTGTCTAAATAATATTTAAAAATATATCCCCCCTCAAAAAAAACTAAAAAAAAAAAAAAAAACGGGAGGACGGGTCCCGCGGCCAATTTCCGGTACTCCCGGACTGACTCATTTCACGGGAATCCCGAAATCCCGGGACCCGTCCAGCAACCCTAGTGCAGACCAATTGAATTATGGTTTGGTTTAAATTTATTTTCAGTATTAAAACCATAATTTGGATTTTCAATTAATAAACATAGCCTAATAATTTTAAATGTACATATCCCCCTTCTGTCATTTATCTTTCTGTTCATATAACAATATACAGAGAAAATTCAAATTTTTCGGGCATATTTCGAATGGTAAAATTAATCGTGATTAATCCACAGAATCCTGTGATTAATCTGATTAAAATGTCTAATCGTTTGACAGCCCTAATTTAAATTAAAGCTGCTCCATGTAATTTGGGGGTGTAAGAGGAGTGAACATTTTCTAAGATATATTCTCATAACTGAATTAACAAACTTTCACTCTTGTTGTTTACAGCAGAAGGGCCCACAGTTTTGTTTACATACATGGTCTGGTCTTCGGTTTGGTTCCAGAGGGGTATACTACAAAGCGAGATTAAGGGCTGAGCGAGGTCTGTTGAGTCTAAAGCCAGAGTTTTCAGTATCACGAAAGGTAGCTCTCTTTCTACCTGGCTAGATCACCGTGGTAACAGAGGCTGCACGGCTAACCTGCTCAGACCAGTTTTTGTTTCAGAGTTTGAGCTAACATTCGGCTCTTAGAGCGCTGCCCTTTAAGGAAACTACACATTTGGAGATCCCGCGGACCTGACTATATTGTCTGAGCGATATATTCTCACTGAGGAAACTCGTTAAATAAGTAAACTTATTGATCAGTAATATAATGAACGAAACGAAGCCGTGACATAAGGCTTACAGCAGAGTGAACTGTCACATCGCTGGGGCTTTTTGCCACATGCATACAGTTATTGATGCAGAAAATGTTAAATAGCCTAGACCTGTATGCAGCGCCACTCTATGCTCTCACCTCAAATGATTTTACCTGGCGATCTACACACTGGCTCTTAATAAAGCGTTCTATAAAAAAATCACAGGTTGCAACATTATTTCACTGTGGGCTTCTTTCTTTTCATCAGTAGCGATTACAATTGGGACGTGACAGGTGACAGCTGTCACAGTTCGGACATCGCTGCAGACTCGCAGGTTAAGCTTCTCACAGTAGATTCATATTTGTCCGAAAAATACAGACTACAGGTTTTTTTAATGTAGGCCTATTGGTATTTGTAAGATTCAAATAAAAGGCTAATAGTCTAAATCAAAATTGTATTCATTATGATGTGGCCCAAAACTAAAGTGATTTTCCATAGGCTATTCATTTGGGGACAGTGTCAGACTTAAATTACATTCTTAAGTGTGGGACTATAGGCGTAGTGCTATAAATATAGCAAAGTAGCCTATAGGCTATATATTAGGCTAAATGGTATAGTGTTTAAATCCGAGTTCAGCGTTTCATTGTTTTATAGGCTAATGTCACGTTACGCACTGCGAGAACGATCGGCAAGATAAATAAATAATTTCCATGCTGGCAGCAATCCACTCTCCTTATTTTCAGTAAGAGTTTTTTTCGGCACTCTGTTTTCTGCTGTAATAATTCAGACTGACAAACTCTTCTTCTTGAATGAAGTTGGCGACACACTTGTTTTACTCAGCTGCTCGCAATCAGTCCGTTTGTGTAAAGTTAGCGGCACAAGATCAGTCCATTTTGTGCGGATGCAAAGTCAAATGACGGGTCAAACGCCCCCTTTCATGGGGACGCGCACAGAGCCTGAAGCCGAAACCCTCGTTCAACATAAGAGGTTGATAACTTCCTTCGTGATACCGGTTAGCTCTGAGCGAGGGTTTGTGTTATGTTGAACCAGATCAAAAAAAGAGAGCCGGGCTCTGTTGAGTTTGTTTCGTAGTATACCCCTCAGGTCTCTCAAATACATTTTGTTTTGATTTATGGTGACATCATTATTCAATAAGAATTACATGTAGAGAAAATATGTTTTGTAAACTAACTGCAGGCTTTGCAAATGTAAAAAAGAAAAAAAAGAATAATCACCTTCCCCTGGAACTGCATAGTGCACCCTTAATCAATAACAAATATAATCATTTGACGAAGCCCTATTGTGTATTTATATTTATACAAGTTCTAAACTTAGTTCCTTTTTTTCTCTCACTCTGTCTCCAGCCACGCAGCGGAGGTGATGGAGACCGCCGGTTGGAAGTCCATGGTGGCGTCTCATCCGCACCTGGTGGCCGAAGCCTACCGCTCCCTGGCTTCTGCCCAGTGCCCTTTCCTTGGACCCCCACGCAAACGCCTCAAACAATCCTAACAGCCTCACAGCGAGGCGTCTAAGCTCACGCATACACACAACACATGCATATACACACACACAAAAAACATGCAGAGCCCCCCCCCCCCCACCCAAACGCAGGGACAACCCTTCGCTGTTACCTACTACACTACCTACAGCCTCCCAAGGAACTCCCCTGATGCCCTATTCAAATGTGCTGTATTTAGTCTCTTCTAAAGATGTAGGGAAGATGTAAGGGGAAGAGGAGGAGGAGGAGGAGACGGAAGAGGGGGGCAGGTGGGCTCGTGAAGTGGATGTTTGTTGTTTACAAAAAAAAACACACAACACCCCTCACCTTTTTCTCTGGCTCTGGCTAAGTGAGGTTGTTCTCTTTTCCGCGTGTGAAGTTGAATCCTTCGATATCCTACTTCGGAATCCGTTTGGGGCGGAAGAACTGGACACACCAACCCGAGAAGAGCCAACCGTCTGGAAATGTGGAGGCTTAAAGGATAAAGTCTTTAACCGTCTATTTTATCATAAGGCTTCTTTTTGCTCTGTTTTTAGCATTTGGAGTAGAGCAGTTGGAGAAGCCCCCGCCCCACCCAGAAATGGACAAACAGGCCTGTAAGTGGCTGAAGAAGAAGAAATGGGCCTATTAGTTACAAACTATAAGCCCCCTGAGAAAGACAACCAAGGGCTAGTAAAAAAAAGAAAAAGCATATGGGACAAAATTATCAAGATCATTCTCCCAAAGAAAGTTTGGATAACATTGCACTAAAGTCACAGGTCACCCCTTACCAGCAGTAAAGTAGAAATACTGTAGGCAAGCACACGTTGAAGCAAGCTTCATGGACATGACCCAGCTGTACCACCAAGAACAACTACCCTTTAAGAAGATTTATCAGCAAGTGACAATAACAAAACACATACTCCCATATAGAACTCTGCTTCATCTGCGTCAGTTTTTCACATTTTAAATAGCCAGGCGAAAGAAGCAGTATAGAGAGGTTACAGGAAATGGCAACGCACAACTGGATGTCATTCTTGGGGAAATTGTATTTTGTGTGTGGATCTGTCTTTGTAGCCGTTGGGAGGAAATCAAATCCAAGGTGTCAACTGACAAACCAACCAAGAGACAACAAATGGAGAAAATGTCAAAATAACATTTGGATTCAATCAGGCATGTTAATGTTCTTTTATGATGGATTTCTTATTTGTTTTTTCCCCTCAGAACTGTCATTTCTATTTTTTTCATAGAAATTTGTACAGACACTAGGTGTTTTTTGAAGCTGTGTAAACAAACAAAAGCATTTTCAGCCGTGAAGATGTTTTCTTTGCAGGCATGACGACTGAGGAGAAATGAAACTGAAATGAACACGTTTTAATGTTCAAATTAGAGAGAATGTGAATTAATGCACACCAAGGCAAACCACATGAAATACATTTGATTTGTTATCATTTTTTTAACCTGAAAATGGTAAATGGATAGAAGGGACCGTTGTTGTTTCTTTCCTGTAGATATATTGCTGGTTAAGAAAAGTGACACTTAGTTGTTGCCATTTTTTGTTCCCAAAAGAATAAAGCCACAACTATTTTGTATTGAATGCAATTCAGACGGTGTCTGGGTATTTTTGGGTAAATTATGCACTTGTATTCAAATTCTTATTTTCAGCTGTCACGTACACCGAATTTATCAAAGAAGACTTCCCAGAAATGAATCCTGAAATGAAAACTTCAGGTTTTTAGAGCTTCTCCTGCATCATAAACAGGAGCCGCACATTGTCATTGGGGCTCCTTAAAATTTCTTGAGATTATAACTTTGGTTTTGGTGAAATGGTTCAGTTTGTTGTTAAAAGGAAGTGGTGTGAGGACTGGACAGAAGGTAACTTACACCCTAATTACATTTACCCAAGTAATGCGCTCAAGTACACATGTAATGTACTTTTCCATTGTTACTTCATACTTATACTTTATGGCCAGTTAATGATAATTCATTTGTTTTATATAGCGCTTTTCTATATACCCAAAGACGGTTTACAGAAGTAGGGAATTAAAAACTAGGGACCATTTAATTGACAGATTGTTACTTTACAGTTTCCGATTTTCTGTGGAAAATATGATCTTTAAAAAAAAATCAAAAATCTATAGATAAACAATATAAAATAGTACAAATTGAGCAACTACAATAGTATAACGCTATGAAAACATTAATAAAACATAATAATCCAATGACATATGTATTAGCATAGCGCTCAAATGGCAGTTTTCAGCATTACAAGTACTTTCAGTTAACTTGATTTACTTTTACTTAAGTGACCTAATATTCTATTTGTATTTTTATATTGAAATATCATTACTTTTATTTTATTCAAGGATCTGACTACTTACTCCAACACTGAATACACACAAGACCTGGGGTGATGAAGGAAAGTACTTGGTGCACATCCTAAGGTAAAGTCTTAAGGGGTCACCTCACATCTTTGATCCCCGGCATGTTGCAGTATACACTCACCTTTATTAGGTACAGCGGTTCATTTTCTTGTTAACACATAAAACTAATCAGCCAATCACATGTCAGCAACTCAATGCATTTAGGCATGTAGACCTGTACGTGACAATTTATTGAGGTTGAAACTGAGCAACAGAATGGGGAAGAAAGAGGTTTTAAGTGACTTTGAACATGGCAATGTTGAGGGTGCTAGGAGGGCTGGTATGAGTATTTCAGAAACTGCTGATCTACTGGGATTTTCACTCTAAACCATCTTTAGGGTTTACAGAGAATGGTCCGAAAAAGAAAAAATATCCAGTGAGCGGCATTTGTGTGGATGTAAAATGCCGTGTTGAAGTCAGAGGTCAGTGGAGGATGGGCATACTAGTTTGAGATTATAGAAAGGCAACAGTAACTCAAATAACCACTTGTTACAACCAGGGTATGCAGAATACCATCTCTGAAGGAAAAACACGACTAAACTTGAAGCAGATGGGCTACATCAACAGAAGACCCCACCGGGTGCCACTCCTGTCAGCTAAAAACAGGAAAATGAGGCTACAATTCTCACAGGATCACCAATATTGGACAAAAGAAGATTGAAGAATCATGCCTGGTCTGATGAGTCTCGATTTCAGTAGCGACATTCAGATGGCAGGTTCAGAATTTGGCATAAACGACATGAAAGTAAGGATCCATCCTGCCGTGCACCAGCAGCAACCATTCCATGCTCATTGTCACCTAAACCCCCTTTCTTCCACATTCTGATGCTCGATTTGACTTCAGTACATTGCCTTAACCACGTCTAAATGCATAAATGCATTACATTGCTGCCATGTGATTGGCTGATTAGCTTTTTGTTTTTATAAGCCATTGAACAGGTGTACCTAATAAAGTGGCCGGTGAGTGTATTTAAAACTGTTATTGTTCAATGTGTAATATCGGACTGTTTTAGCAGCAACAAGGGTTGATAGTTCTGGATTGCAACACTATGTCTCTACACCTCCTGTTTGTTAGGCCATTTAGTTTGTCTGTTCTGTACTAATGTAGCAACATGGCATGTGCCTCGCTCCTATGTCCCTATGGTCTCTCGAGGATAAATACAAGTTAAATTAAATGAAATTAAAATGTACTGTAGATATAAAATGCAGAATCTAAGGTAATAGAAAAACAACTTTTATTTTTTAAGTGACTACACCAATTAAAACATACCATATTTACCAAGTCTGAAAAATGCCAACAAATCCTACACACTGAACCTTTAAAACATACTGGAATCCCTTTACCATACATTCTGTTTAGATATTTGTAATGCACCACAGATAGAAGAATCTATTTTTGTGAGCTGGTCAGCTTTTTCAAGTCATTCATGTCCATGATTAACATATCATGTCTTTACGATACGATCTTATATCCTCCCATCGCTAGCTGTCTTTTTATTGGATTGAAATCTGTACTACAAGATTAGAGCAGCCGATATTTTAACATGTGAGGAATAACAATAACAACAGATACACCAGGACATGGTTATCATCACATAAGCAAGGTACTGAAATCTGTTCCTTAAGCTGTTTGTAAAGTGGACCTACTGCTGGTTTACAGGCCCTGCTTGTGGGCACTTAATTTGTTTTTTATATCATCTAGCCATCGTCTGCTTTAGTCTGTTATTTTTTATATAGCTTCATATATTTTTATTCAATGAGCAACATACATTATATAGAGTTAGAAAAAACATGAGGAAAAAGATGATGTGACAAGTGTATAAGGTAAAAGCGAAGTAATAATGTCCTACACCCTGATATATCTATAGTCTGTAGAGACATTACAGGATGACGATATATCAGCCCTTTCAAACCCCCAAACTGGCTGCTGGCTAGCTTCAGCAAAGTATCAGATGAGGCATTACATGTAGAGTTTAGGTTTAAGTTTTAGATTTCATTATTTGATTGGTCGATGAAAGATTGATCTATTTTGAGAATCGATTAATTGTTGACATCAATCTGGTAATCATCTTGTTTGTAAGGATTTTTTTGTCCTCTGGGACATTAAACTATCTTTGGGGGTTTTAAAAAAATCAAATAATTAATTGATTATCGCTGTAAAAATTAATCGTCACATCAATCGATAATTCAAATAATTGTTTCCTGCATTTAATGAAAACAGTCTGACGCTTTTTATCTACGGCACTTAAACATATACTCTTTAGAAAAACATATTGTCATGACAAATGCTAAACTTTATCTAACCGGTCCCTCACAGGTGCTCCATCTGGATGTATTGAAACATTATTCTCCACCCTTGTCCTTGGCTTGACCTCTGGTTAACCTGTGGGGAGGAAGGCTCCCGGACTCTGGTAGCTGTAATCTGGACAGACCTTTTGAACCAGTCTGTAGTCTGTGCTGTAGAAGGACACGTAGATGCAGATGACCTGGAAGGGTTTGGAGCACAACCAGGTGACGTGGCTGTGGGTCTGCTCCTGAGAGCATGTCTTTGACGGGTCATAGTTACACAGCATCACCTTTTTGTTGCGTTCAGTCTTCTCATAGTCCACCCTGCAGTTGAAGGTCTTGGAGTCCTTGGGGTTGACCACACTTTGGCGCTCCAGATCAAACTCCACCTCTTTCATCTGTGGGACAAGACTGACCGACACGTTCCCCACACCTGTGGAGTTGTGGCGGAAGTAGACTCCGAGAGAACCGTTCCCGTGGTCCACGATCTTGCCCATTATCAGCAAATTGAGTTTGACAGTTTTGATGTTTGAGTAAAAGTCCCCCAAACTGAACGTCCTGGAGAATTGAGATGTTCCGTAGACTTTCATGATGGGACGAAGCTTTATCTTTGAGGAGGGCTTGGAATATGACTGGGGGATTCCCCCAATTATTTCCAGAAGACCTCTCTTGGAAAGAGAAATAAAAGGACTGATGGGTAGTTTGGGGTTCTGAATCACACTCCTTGCCTGGGGCGCCCAGTTTTTCTGAGAAGATGTATCTCGTTCCATGTTGAGTTCATCTGATGTTTTCTTGCTGAAGGTGAAATTGACATCCTGTTGCCCAAGAACCAACTGGAGAGAAAGTAGTGAGAGAAATTTGGACAATAAGTACAATGAACAGAAAATGCAAAAGCTAAGGATTTCGGAGTTTGCTCAAGGTAGGTATCTAAAAATATATATATCTAATATTAAACCACAGCCCAAAACTTGACATATTATAAAGAAACAATTTAAGAATTTAAACAAGAAATACTGATGCTTATTTAAAGAAGTACTAGCATGAGTAATGGTAACTTGTAAATTACTCATGCATTAATCCTGTAAGAAGCATTTCAATTGAAGCTAATCATTTAAATAAATAAAAATGATTGTATGAACAAAATAATTGTAGATCTCACATTATAGGAGCACAATGCCAGTTTGTGAGAAGCTTATTAGTGCACTCACCAACATACAAGTTCCTTTCAGAAGATACCAAACAAAGAACTGCCTGGCGAATATCTCCATAGTGCATAGATTAGAATCCAGTCAGATGATCCACACACCCTCACCTGAAGTTCATTCAGGCCGAGTTGACCTTTGGAAGTCCATGTTGAACACCCATGTCCCTGTTATACTCTGATCGAGACACCCAGAAGAAACCTTCCACAGCTTCCTCTCGTGGCTCAGACACTGAAAGGCTTTCTCAGATCTCTAGATTTTAACACTCAGGTTTGCAGTGTCCGCCCACTCTCTCTGTCTCTCTCTCTGCCTCTGTATTCCCCCTCTCTCTCTCTCTCTCTCTCTACCAAGTTATACCACACACACACATGCACGCACACACGCACACACACGCACATACACACACACACACACACACACACACACACACACACACACACACACACACACACACACACACACACACACACACACACACACACACACACACACACACACTTAACACTGTATCTCCCTTCTCCACTTCTCTGTCACTGAAAAACATCTCGCATCATATTTGGGGCGATTAAATCATGTATGTGAATCTTTAAGAATGAGAATGTAGGCTATGCATTTTTCATTCATGGTGTTTATGAGGCATGTTAGTATGATACTGCCATCTTGTGGCTTGATAATAAGTTGTAGGCTTCTATGAAATAGGACAGCAAAAGTAGCCTACTGTAGATGAGGCGAAATTTCACATTATAAGCTAGGCCTACATAAACACACAGCGCCGCCGTTCTCCATTCTTGCCGTTGTTACGCCGAAAGCTGTGACCTGCCAGAATGTGTGACCATAGAGGGCGCTGTTCTAATTTATTAACCCACTCTCATGGTGAAATATAGGCGATGTAAAAACCATTGCGCAAATTGTAGAAGTTCCTCAAAATTGGCACTGAAATGGTCAGATTGTTACATTTGTTATCCATCACAGTGAAATGTGTAGGCTATAGGCCTACTTTTTCCACTGTTCAATCATTTAAATTGGAAGCAAACCAGTTCCAACTTAAAGGTGAAGTAAGTAATTTATTTATGTTAATATTATATAAGTGTATCGCTCTTTATTCATACAGGGATCACTTATATAGTGTGCGCGTTTCATAAAACCGATCTCTCAGTCACTCGCTCTGCATGTAATAATCGGCAAATAACTTTTCGGGGATCCCACTTCTAATAACCAATCAGAAGAGAGAACGCTACTAACCGGCACGGTGCACGTGCAGAGCGACAGATGGGTGAATGTGTTTGCTCCTACAATGGCGGAGCAGGTAAAAATCCTTCCCAATGTCTGTTTTGATGGTTTTTATCATGTTTTATCACATTTATGGATCTGAGATGATGCTAGATAACTCGCTGCTTGAAGACCGCAGTGCATTAATGTGGTGACGTGGGGACGAGGGAGGGGACTGCTAACTGCAGTCACTGACAGGAAGTTAGCTAAACTGACCATTCCGCTTACTGAACCTTTAATTAAACATGAAAACGCTGTTTGTTTTCTGTTGCTATAAACTCACTTAGTATTTGCTTGTCCTCCAGTGACACGTCCATCTTCCGCGAAAGCCAGCAGCTGAAGGGCAGTTTAACGGTTGGAAATTGAAACATTTAAAATAGCTCAAAGGTGATTGGTCATCATCACAGTAGGCGGGGCGCGGGAATATTTATACATTTCATATTCTTCCCAATACCTTTACAGACAACTCATTCACAAATAATTTTTAAATTACATTTTAAATGTTTAAGAAAGCTTAAATTAGCCTTTCAAACAGAAAGTTTTTTCTGGACTCAGCACACACGTGTCAGCTAATTCCATTGTCATTCAACAAATGTTTGTGTGAAAAGGACACATAGACATAGCCTACATGATACTGACATAGCCTCCCGAATGGAATGGTGGCACTTGGGCAGTCCACTTCCGTTTGCCATTTGTGGGCCACAAGCAAAATTGATATGGCCCAGCTCTGTCCCACTCGCGACATTTTCATCTGGCATTTTCTTTTATTTAACTGTTTTATTTACAGTTAATCTTCACGGCGTCTCATTCTCAAGAAACGGAAAAGGTAAAGCTTTATTTCTCAGAATTGAAGGAAAATTGATTGCGCCATAACTATCTTATTTTAGATGCACATATTTGAGATGTATTTTAGATTGTGACCCACACAATAGGCCTCCTTGCCGGCTCCCAAGTCAAATCCAGCCCGGCTCAGTACATGTGGCCCACCAACTTAAAAACAACAAAATATCCACGTCATATGTAATGTTGTCAGTTTTTCAGGTTGTGTGGACATTGATATTACAACGTTAAGCAGACGTTGGGTTTTGGTCAAATTAAATGTCAAACTTCATCATCAAGATGACATTGGCATGGGACGTTTGAAAGATGTTGGATTCTGGTAACATCACAACACAACTTAAAACAACATAATATCCACGTCATATGTTGTCAGATTTCGATGTCAATTAGACGTTGTCATGACATTGGATTCTGGTTATCCGACGTCACAACCTACATTCAACCAAATATCAACGTCTATTGACGTCGATGGCCTGCTGGGACCCCTTAACCTAATTTTTACTCAAGACAGATGACAGGATGGAATTATTAACAGGTGTTGAGTGTTTCACACCTGAACCGCAAGCGTCAATGGAAATGTGAGACCGTAAAAGGGTGTGTATTACAAAAACTAATTGCAAGTTAATCCAAGCACATTGAACAAACTATTTTGGCACTATGAGAACAACAACTTCAGTTTAAAAATAATGTGCTATGTCCAGCCCATTTACGTCAATGAGACCGGCAAGGTGTATAATTATATTATTATCATAATTATTTTAAACATCCATATTAATTTAATTACGAAATGCTTTTTAAACACGTTAAGCATGCGATGCTCAGGTTAAACTATCTATATTTAACTGTTTGGAATCATATTATGGGATATTGAAATAAAAATGCAGACTTTTCTTTAAACAACTAAAAAGGCAAACTTATCTTGAATTAAAGATTTACAGTATGCTTTTGATGGCTTCATGCTTTAATTTGCCGGCACACAACACACTGAGGTTTTTGTCTCTTTTTGTCCTCGATGTAAACCGTAGGCCCATGTAATGTATTTCGTGTCATATACCCCTTTCATACCAAAATAAGCAAGTCCACTCGCTAAAATTAGGAGATTGTCCACTTTCACACTGCAAGTAGGACCAGGTCTGATCGCCAGAAGTGCAGTGAAGTGAAGAGAGAGACAGACAGAGAGAGCTTTATTTGATAGTTTTAATTTTTTAGGTAAAAGTGATCATGACCTTCTTTATTAGGATGACTAGAACGCAAGCGTCTAGTTGATGTTGCTTCTGTTTGTTTAAGCCTAACCGTGTGTACAGAAAGGAATGAAAAGCTCTCATTCATGTGGCTGTCTCACCGGCTCTGTGAGCTGCATGTCATGGCAACGAAACATAAGGCGAAAGTGAAAGATAACTGTCGTCCGTCTGATTTTTGCTGCAGAAGTTCCCTGCCTGAAATTGAATTTGTTCACTAGATATGAAATTATGGTGAGGGGATATGAAAATGGTCTTGTTTGTAATTTCAATTAAAAAATATTTTTATTTCCTGTTTAAAAAAATTAGTTCTGATTCAGTTGGTAGTTCCAGTAAATTAGCATTGACCTCATTTTCAAGTATTATTCCTGTGCATGTACTTAGAATTATTAACAGGTGTTGAGTGTCCCACACCTGAACCGCAAGCCTCAATGGAAACTGAAGATTCTGAGGTATGAGTGTGACTGTAAAGGGTGTGTATTACAATTTTGAACAGACTAATTTGGTACCTGCATGCCTGTTTCTACTATTGAGGACACCGAGTTCATGACCTTGGTCATTTTTTAGGTTTTGTTTAATTTATTATGTGAAAACAAATAAAAAATATATATATATTTTAATACGGCTAAATGATAGCATGATCAGATGCTCTTTTCCCAACCACGGGTACTCTATGCACTGCACTGGCACTGACAGTGCCTGTGTTTTTAAGGTGGCTTGATTGATTCACTACGTCAACTTATGCCACCATGGATATAATAGGAAGAAAAAAACTCTCCTTAAAATTTCCGGCAGTTGTCACATACCGACCAAAGACTGACAGCAGCACAGTGAATTTTCTATTCATTTATTGTCTATTTTCTTTTTACTTAAACGTTAGTAAAGATGAAAAAAAATAAGCATCCAGTTCATAAAAGTGTATGTGTAAAACTTGGGGACAGACATAATAGAATTATTAACAGGTGTTGAGTTTCCTGCACCACAAAGCATCAATGGAATTTGAGAGTCTGAGGCATGAGGATGTGAGACTTTAAAAGGGCGTGTATTACAAAAACTAAATGCCAGTAAATCCAAGCACATCGAACAAATAAGTTTGGCACTACTTTGACAACAACATGAGTTAAACAATAATGTGCTTATGGCAAGCCCATTAACATCAATGAGAGCGGCAAGGTGTATAATTATGCGATACAGTTTCACATCACCTTAAACTAAATCTTGTAAAATGATCATACATTTGAATTGATACTTCTCAAAAAAACACACACAAAAGTTGAATATTAAAACCTTACCGAATGAGGAAATGAATCGAATGCAGGGTTTTTATATTAAGATTGTACTAGTTTTAGCTTGTGTGGAATATATTTGTTTTTGTCTAAACCTAAACACACCATGGGACATAACAAGGTCACAGTACATTTGCAGCATGACCAATGGACATTTGAAGAAGGTGGATGTCCAAAAAAGGCAGTACATTTTCAAATAGATGAGGGAAAAGTACAGCATCACTATTTTGTAGAAATCGACCTTTTTTACGAATATGGTATGCATACTTTAGAATGACTTTATAATTCTAAGCACTCTACTTAAAAGTAACAGCGAACATCTGAGGTGACAAGATGTAACCATCTGCTGGGTCTACACAATTCTGCACAATATCGCTTTTAACTCATTCATAATACTATTAAACAATAGCATTCAGATCCGCAGAAGCATCACAAGAGCTGACGACCTAATCCCATTTGAAGCACATTTGGTCAACTATGACTTTCTGTTACAGCAACACAAAACTGGAATTCACTAACTATCCATATCAAAGATAAACACTCTGACTATTTACCTTGTCCCTTCTCTATTGTTTGTATTGCATGAAGTGCTTTGATTTGTCTTTATCTGTGATTGTTTGATTGGAGTATAAACTCTCCTTGTTCGCCTTACTTTAGCCCTACTTTATCTCCTCTGCACTCTGCTCTTCCTTTGCACGCTGTCTTTCTGGATGCCTCCGCATTAGGAACTTCACTGGAAGCAAAAGGTGATAATGGCTTTTCTATACCTAATAACAATTGTCCCAGATTAGAGCACACACATTTTCTTGAGCAATTTTCCACATGGAACATATCTGAATTATTTCTTCTGTTGTCAATAGGAGAAATCTTGGGGATTTTAGGATGGTGTCATCTGTGGATTCACATGAATTTGAAATTGCAAAAATTCTTGTTAAAGGTGCAGTAGATCAAAGCCACATACCATCACTGGAGCGTCTCAGGCACATGAGGGTGATGAGATCATTGATAAGATATCTGATGCTTGTTTCTGTCGGGTGACAGGGGTCACATTCTTATGGTTGCTGCAGGTTCACTGAAGCTGCTGAGCAGTAGATTCCCATTTGTCAGAAATATTCACAAACAGCAAAGACTTTGTAATTAAATCGTTTATTTTTATTTATGATTATGATTTATGATTTATTTATGTATGATAATATTCAATCAAAATTAGTTTCACTTTAAAGTGGCCCAAAACCAAATTCATTCCCACGCACCCTCCATTATGGGACAGTGTCAGAACTAGGACTAAAGTGTTTAAATAACCTGTAGTAGGATAATACTTATATAGTGTTTAAATCTGCTGGGTCAAGTTTAACATTTAAATGAGTGACATTGTCCTGAGAGAATGAGTGGTAAAATTAATTTATTAAGTAGGCAAATGTTCTGACAGCATTCCACTCTCGTCTTATTTACATCAACAGTTTTGCCTTCAGTGTTATCTCTCCGATTTTTCAGCCCTCAGGTGTGTGTGTTTGTGTGTGTTTCACCCATTAATTTCGAATGGCTGGTCATTTCTGACTGGGAACATCATGGGTATAACAAAGTTAAATTTAACACCCAAATGCTCTATTCTATTCTTCAGAGATTTTTTTTTTAAATTGGGTGGAACACAACAGGAGGTTAAATGTGAGGGTGTAAAAAAAGAATGTGAGGGTGTAAAAGGGTGTGTACTACAAAAACAAATTTCTATTCTTCCGAGCACACATTCTGAGCACATTGAACAAACAAGTTTGACAGTTCCAGGAACCAACTTGAGTTTTACAAGAATGTGCTTACGTGAAGTCCACTGACATCATTGAGACCAATGAGGTTTATAATTATTATGTGATAGTTTCACATCACTTCAAACTCACTTTATTTTCAAAAATGAAAATACAGTTTGATCAAAACTTTGAGATAAACATACAAACAAATCAACATCAGAACCTTCATGAAGGTGGAATCTAATGCAGGATTGTTGTTTCATTAGACTGTATTTGTTTTAGCATGCTTGTTTGTGCTTTATACAATTATGTGCTATTATGTTTGCATGTATTTCTCTATTTTGCTTAGGCTTGTTGTTATTTTAAATGTAATGCAATTTTTGTGAAACTGTAAGCCACATGCTAAAGCTGCTCATTTTAGTTAAACTTTACTTAATTTACAATTTTATAATAAATTATAATAAAACGGAATCCTTTTGATCAGTTTGGCGGAATGGCATGATGACATCATCATGTGGTCTATGCTGTTTTTGGGCATGGGACTGACACTTCTGGTTAGAGCAGGTATTAACTTACAACAAAGAAAAGGTCAACACACAGGTAAACATCTCCCGATAATTATCATTATTCTCAATGCGCAAAGGAAGGTTGGTTCAGTTCTTATGAGGACACATCCATACTTGTATACACCTGAATGCCCTTTCAGAAAAACATGATCAGGTGTGATGGTTTCTGTGTTGGGCTTATGCTACTTTGCAAACTACCGATAACTTCACATTGGGTAGTTTAACTACATCAAAACTACTTTATGGAGACATGTAGTTTGGTTAACTAAGGTACTAGTAAAAAGAAGTTCAAAGTAGGTGACTTTGTAAAAAAAATATTAAATTGACAATGTAGGAGAGAACGGGGGAATCTGAGGCATCGGGTAATGTGAGCCACCCCCTGTATCTAAGCAACGGAAAACATTTTTGGTCATGTGAGATATATGTTTTCAAGCCCCTCTCATTTCCCCATGGCCCTGAAAGAGAGGACCTCATGGTGCTGTGGTAAGCATGTTTTTTTTCACCAAAATAGGCATTTTGCATGTAAAAGTAAATTTTCTTGCTGTCAACTTAATCAACTGTTGTGCCAAAGCAAATGTATTCACGTAGAAAAACTTCTATCATACGTGTTGATGAACTACCAATATATAGAAACCATGTGATGATATTAGCTAAAGAATAGCCTGAAATGCTAAGAAATTTAGTTTTTTCTCAAATTGTGGTGGTGGGGGAAAGTGAGCCAAATGCTGTGGGAGAAAGTGAGGCACTGTCTCCCTTTCCCCCACCATGAGGCACAAGTTAAGTTTAGTCTTAAACATATTTTAATGTAATATTACATGACATATGTTTTATTTTAATGTCATACACATTGTAGAAAAGCCATCATGCCAAGGAAATACACCAGGAAGACGACCTGGGGCAACCACACGGAAAGAGCACCTTCTCATCTTTCCCTGTAACCTTCAGGGCTGGAGTGTAGAGTAGGCCTAGTTTTAGAGTATGACAGGCTGATGTTATAATCCAGTTGGGTCTCCTCCTGTGTTCTGAGTCCCTGGCTGTTCTAGCTGGTTCTGATTTTCCTATGCTTTGACCCCCCGACACAATATGGCTCTAAGGGTCCTGTGTTCTGACCCCCAGACTGTGTGCTAATCTAACTGGTTCTATCTTTCATTTGAATCTTATTAAAACCTTTTGAATTATAATATGTTGTATTTGATTTTGTTATGTGTGGCTAGCTTTCAGGATTCTAACTGTTACAATATGTGTTGTTATGGTAGTTTCAGAGTGGAAAAAGTAAGTGGATCAGTTTACCCCCTTGATTTTTCTGGTCTGGCTCAGTTTACCCCACAGCTGGGGTAAAGTGAGCCACATGACAACTTTTTTTTAAACAATTATATTTTCACTGCCCGTTGTCTTGAAAAAATTCTGCTAATGCCCATTTCTAGGAAACATCCTGAATTAATGGGAAATGTGTAAATTTGAGTGATAAATCATTTTAGCTCGCTTAGAGGGGAGCAAATGTAAAAAGTGGCTCAGATTACCCCGTTCTCCCCTACATGTGATATGAAATCAGAACTAAATATAATACAATGAAGTCACATGCCAGCAAAAAAATACCAGTTTATTGCAGAAACTAACAAGTACCTAGTTATTCACCGTCATACATAAACCAAAACTTAACATTTGTTTATGAATAACAAATTAAAACAAAAAACATTATGAACAATAACCAATTATTTTCACAGGTGAGCTGACAATCTAGCTTCCTGAAAGGTGAGTAGTACAACATATCTATTGTAAACAAATCAGGATTTTCTATTATCTGGGGCTCCTCAATGGAGGTTCCATTAGAGAAGCAATGGTGAAATTTATATTTAAATAAATGTATTTTCTTGCATGAACCAAACATGTTGGTAGTTTCAGTCGTTAACTTCACAAATTAAACAGCAAACAGTAATTGAATACTTGAATCACAATGCAAATATATGAAAGTAATTCTAGCTCGTAGTTAAAGTACTAGAATGATTTCATGTAGTTTACTCACCAACACTGGATAGTTTCACATGGGAATTTGCATGGGCTTTATACATTACACCAGGGGTGGCCAACCCGCGGCTCGCGAGCCGCATGCGGCTCTTTGCCCAGCTTCGTGCGGCTCTTCAGTTCATATCAAATTATGTGATTATAATTTTTTTTTTTTTTTTTTTTTTATACTTTTTTTTTTGTGGGCCTATGTGTGTGCATGTTCGCAAACGTTTCATGCGGCTCTTACGTTCGTTTTACATGTTGTCTATTATTTCATTCTTTATTTTATTAATGTGTAGGCCCTATGTGTATGACTGTTCGCAAATGTTTAATTGAGGACGCAACATAACGTTCGCAAACGTTTGGTGCGGACGCAACATAAAACTGCCCGCTCAGCTTGGAGGGAGGTTTTCCGTGAGTAAACTATTTGTGTCAAGTTCGCTCCGAAACAGAGTGGGAGAGTTCATATTTTTTGTTGAATGTTATGGCAGGCCATTCTGCCTTATATGCCAGGTGTCATTTGCGCATTTCAAGGCTTCAAATCTTCGGCGCCACTTCAGCTCTCTCCATGCTAAAAGTAAGTCCCACAAAGCAACATGCATAGTAAGAGAAACACGCTATTTTAAATTGTTATATTTTTGTTTGTGGACTTGGTTGAACTGAGAGTTTGTGTGTGAGGCAGTGCACACAATGTTCATTGTTGAAAATGACTGCCCTGTCGTCTTTAGTACTGTAGGTGTCCAGTCCTGTCATTATCACAGGGGCGGCCTTAACGATCTGGGGGCCCGTTTCAAGTCCTAGTGTGGGGCCCCCTGTTTTTTTTTTTTTTTTTTTTTTTTCTTTAATAAATAATGCTTGTGCATGCATGTGCAAGCTCCCCGCGAAAATAAAAACGCCCCCCCCCCCCTGAAATCTTACTGGCCACCCCAGTGTCCCTCCCCCCCAGTTCAAATGTTATTTTTTATTTTCATTTTATTTTTTTAATTACATTTTTTTCCTGATATGTGTCCTAGTTCAGAGATATGTATTTTTTTTTCTTTCTTAACCTTTTTTGATAAGTAGTTGCCAAGTTCATCACACAAACACTCCAATCCACTGATATGAGATCAGTTTGCAATTTTCAATTACTAAATTAATGGTAGGACTGTGGCCACTAGAACTGGTCTCTGGTCAGCAAAGGTCTTGAAAACAGCATAAGTGTGCTTTTGACATGCGTGCCACCCATGCATGTGTATAGGCACGTGTCCCAGCAGATTTTTTAAATCTGAATAAAAAAAATAAAGTTTGTAGTTAGCGAGTGTAACATGTTCTTAGCAAGGGCAGACTTTCATAAATAAAGGTGTATTTTTTAGCAAGATATTTGGTCAAAAGCTAGTGGTCATCCGTCCCTCTGTGCAGTTGTTAGGCATCTGGCTGCTAGCAAGTTATGTTGTCTTGCTAATTTTACTATTCATCTGAGCTGAAATAAATAATGACTTTTTCCTTTATTATCTTCGCCAGAATGCATCAGAATGCTTAGATTACATGTTAAAAACACAAAAAAATCTTCAGGGGGGGATGCCCCCAGACCCCCCTTCAAGGGTTTAGTTTTCTGACAAACATTACAATGGATACTAACATGATTTGGGCATTTGGGATCTTTGAATTGGTTGTACAGCATATCACATGCTATTCATTCAGGGGTGCGATGGCTACCCCACTCTAACTCTGTGGCCCACCTTGGCCACCCCCAGTCAAAATTTCCTGGAATCGCCACTGTGTGTACCCGTGTGTACGATGTGGCTCTTTGCAGTAACACAGTAAACAAATTTGGCTCTTTGTCTCTGACTGGTTGGCCACCCCTGCATTACACCATAAGAAAAAAACCCAAAATGTCCTGTGACAGGTTTAACAGGTTTAACAACAAATGTATGGGACTGTGCCAGCTTTTACTGTATAAAGCCTTGTTACACACCTGCAGTTTAACAGATGCCAAAGAAGTACATGTGAACAGGTAATTAATTTGTCTTCATTTATATTTTAATGAGATCAATAAAGTGAAACATTATTTTCAAACTGCTGCTGTGCTACATAATGATAATGTTAATTAAAGAAAAAGTTTGCTTATTTCTAACTGAATTATATTTACAATTTAATTAAATCCTTTTCATTTCATTGGTGACTATAGTGAAAACAGCCTTAGCACACTGAACTAACGGCTAACATAAACAATTTCAAAATGCAATATTAATTAATACCTACAATATTTTAAAAGGATTTCTTAGCATTGCAAGTTATGGCTTTCTTTATTTAAAGGGTTTCATATGAATTTTCTATTAAAATGTTCAACAATTATACAGGTGCATGCTTAGTGGGGTGTGACAAAGTATGTTTTTTGTGTTTGTTGTTGAATTTAAGATAATTCTTTTTGGTCAACAGGGTCCAATGTCTAATTCGGGGCGTTGGAAAATGGCACATCTAATCTTGATACCTGCTCTGCTTCTGGGATTGATAAGTATGTGTTTAATAAAATAAAATACAATGACACTAACTTTTATTTCAGTTGATGCATCTGTGTAAATTAACTCACAGACGTCTATTAATTAATCCAATTATATAATGCATTTGTTTTTTCACTACAGGTACAGTGACTCCTCAGACGACTTTAGGTAAGTTAAGTTTGGATAAGCTCTTAGCTTTAATTTGTTCATTTGGCCACAGAATCAATGATGTCTAATCAGATGCTCATCAACACAAAGGCTGTTCTTGTCTCTTACAGACCACAAAACCAGCAAATAAAATAACAAGTAAAAATACTTTCAATAAAAGACTGTTAAAAAAAACACAACATTTCCTCACAGACATTAAAAAAAGTTTAGCTTGCTCAGTAAGTACATTCTCTGTTGACATCATTTCACAATACATTCAGTGTGTGTTCAAATTAAACTTTAATTTAGAGTCCAACACAGTTCCTAAATATTTATGTGTCAACAATGTCCTTAACATGAAGAGAGATTGTTTTAGGTTTGCGACAGTTCTCCCTAAAACCAATGACACACTCCTTTGTTATTGACACAATCTAGTTGAGTAAGTTTACGACACACCAATTAACAGTACCAGTACATGGAAACTTCAAATGCTCTAACAAGATGTTGAAAATAACTGAGATTAGTGACAACAAACTCACAGCCACAGACCTAAAGTCTTGTTTATCAGTTATGTTATAACCCACTCAATTTACACACCATCCCAGTGTTTAGTGTCAAGTGTGATGTTCATGGAACACAACAAACACAAAGGATCTGGGGGTTGGGGAAATACATCACTTTGAAACCAGAGACAAGGGTTTGCATTGCTGTAAGTAAAAAAGAAGAAGAAGAGAAACTTATTTAATATCAGTGTTATGTCACCAGCTGGGCTAACACTTTAAATACCTCTAAGCCAAGATATTTAGGTTGTGTTGAATTGTTCCCTTAACATTGACATGTCTCGTGACATTCTGACTTATCATATAAGGAAAAATACAGTACAGACTTTTACTATTCCTCATTCTTTTTCTTCTGACATTTTTTTTCTTCAGTTTGCTACTCTTGCACTGTTACATGCATAAAGGCTACAATTCATCAAAATGTGTCCCCAGGGGGACTGATGTACTATTACTTTTGTAAGCAATCTTCCACATGATGGCACAGCTATCAAGCCCCAAATGAAAATGAAAACTATTTGAAAGGCAACGCCCCTCACGCTGTTAGTCAGATCGGCTTGAAATTTCTCACACAAGTCAGCTCAAAGTGTTAAGGCTTTTAGTTGGTAAATACATTGAATTAAAAACATGAATTAAATAAAAAGCATATTTTTGTGGTGGATTTCCTGCTTGGTACAAACTCAGACAGCGTGTGTGTGTGTGTGTGTGTGTGTGTGTGTGTGTGTGTGTGTGTGTGTGTTCCTCTGGGTCTGGTGTATGTGTGCATGTGTGTTTTCCATGTCTGATTTTCCTCACTTCCTAACATGGTTTGGCCTGTAGCTACATCGTTATTATTGTCAAAAGAGAAATTGAACAGCAGTGTTATACCACCGCCTCTGGTTGCAGTTGGGATGTGAACTAGCACTACAAATACCTCTCAGCCTATATCTTTGTGATCAATTGCTCTCTAACGTTTCTTATGACATTCTGAGTTGTCATAGAAGGAAAAATACAGTATACACTATTAGTTTACTATTCCTAATTCTTCTTCTTCAATACTTTTTCAGGACGCTACTCCTCTCACATTGTTACATGCAGAAACGCAAACATTTCTTGAAACATGTCCCAAACAAGGAATGATGTGCTATTTATTTCCTAAGAAAACATCCACATGATGTTGATGTTAACATTTCACGCACGGGTCAGCTCAAAGTATTTTATTAATGCATCTGTTTTTTCATAGGCCCGGTGACTCCTCAGACGACTTCAAGTAAGGAAAATGTTGATAACCTCTTAACTTTCCTTATTTTTAATTGGCTGGAAAATAAATAATGTCATAACTAGTTGCTCACAGAAGGTATTACTTCAGGACTTTACCTATTAAATAGCTAATATCACTGCTGTATGATTGCTTGTTAGATAGTAAGAATATGTAGCTATGAACAGAATATGTTAGCTGCAGCTTGTACCAAGTCAAATTTCAATAACGTTATCTCTTTTAAAGGTGTGAAATATATGTACAGTAGAAAGAAAAGTACACATGTACTAACCAGAAGTTGGAAATATCTATATATCGAAACTTAAGACTGACAACCGCAACCTAAAGTCTTTTACATTGATATAAGCAGTGTCAGGTTTCCATCCAACATTAATTATGTGTTTGATTTTTGATAGGAACGGTGACTCATCAGGCGACTTCAAGTAAGAGAAGCTAGGATATCTTCTGAGCTTTATTTTGGTCATCTGGCCTGACAATAAATGATGTCTAATCAGTTGCTCAAAGTAGTTAGTACTTCAGGATATTACCTATGACCTCACCTCTTGGTAACTGCTGATAACACTGTGGTAGGATTTCTTGTTAGATAGTAGGAATAAGTAGGAATAAGTAACTTTGAACAAAAAATGTTGGCTGCATTTCACACCAAGTTAAATGTAATTTTATTTGTCCCTTTTTTTAAAGTTAGAAATATGAACAGTACATAGGAATTTCACATATGTTGAAAATAACTTATTATAGACTAAAAACTGACAGCCTGAACCTCAAGTCTTGCACAGTGATGTAAGGAGTCTCAGATTTTCATCCATTCTTCTTTATGCGCTTGTTTTTCAGGACCGGTCACATTCACTCCTCAGGTGACTTCAAGTAAGTGAAGTTTGGATAACCCCTGAGGTTTTTCTTTGGAGCTATGAGTGTAACGACAAAAAAGTGTTGCTGAGGAAATGTTTTCTGCGGGTGAGCTGCAGGGCTTATGTACGTATAGTGTTTGAAGTATGTTGTGCAATGCTAAGTATGATGTACAAGGCTAAGGAAGGGGGGGGGCACCACAAAGCATCACAATTCAGAATCCCCCAAAGCATTACAATTCAGGATCGGTTTGAATAGTGTGTAAGTTACACATACAGTATTACAGGAGAGAGAGAGAGAGAGAGAGAGAGTATATAATAGTTTATTGTAAGGGAATTTGGTGCGATAGATTGGTGGCTCTAAGTTTTTGTTGTCTTATTTATTGCCTTTTCTCTCTCATTCACTTGAACAAATAGTTTTATCAACAAGCTGGTTTTTCCAATTTAACCGTTTTTCTGAGCTGTTTTTTTAACGTTTTTCTCAGTAAATACCTTCACACGTTGTATGGGTAAAGTCAAGAAGGTTGGCTGACTAACTTGTTTGGCTCATTTTACTATTCATTTGAACTGAAATAAAAGTTTTCTTTTTCTTTAATTCTCTTCACCAGAGTACACCAAATTGCCCATTTTACATGTTCAAATCACAAAATGTGTGTGTGTGTGTGTGTGTGTGTGTGTGTGTGTGTGTGTGTGTGTGTTCCTCTGGGTCTGGTGTATGTGTGCATGTGTGTTTTCCATGTCTGACTTTCCTCACTTCCTAACATGGTTTGGCCTGTAGCTACATCATTATTATTGTCATACTAAAAGAGAAATTGAACAGCAGTGTTATACCACCGCCTCTGGTTGCAGTTGGGATGTGAACTAGCACTACAAATACCTCTCAGCCTATATCTTAAGGTTGTGATCAATTGCTCTCTAACGTTTCTTATGACATTCTGAGTTGTCATAGAAGGAAAAATACAGTATACACTATTAGTTTACTATTCCTAATTCTTCTTCTTCAATACTTTTTCAGGACGCTACTCCTCTCACATTGTTACATGCAGAAACGCAAACATTTCTTGAAACATGTCCCAAACAAGGAATGATGTGCTATTTATTTCCTAAGAAAACATCCACATGATGTTGATGTTAACATTTCACGCACGGGTCAGCTCAAAGTATTTTATTAATGCATCTGTTTTTTCATAGGCCCGGTGACTCCTCAGACGACTTCAAGTAAGGAAAATGTTGATAACCTCTTAACTTTCCTTATTTTTAATTGGCTGGAAAATAAATAATGTCATAACTAGTTGCTCACAGAAGGTATTACTTCAGGACTTTACCTATTAAATAGCTAATATCACTGCTGTATGATTGCTTGTTAGATAGTAAGAATATGTAGCTATGAACAGAATATGTTAGCTGCAGCTTGTACCAAGTCAAATTTCAATAACGTTATCTCTTTTAAAGGTGTGAAATATATGTACAGTAGAAAGAAAAGTACACATGTACTAACCAGAAGTTGGAAATATCTATATATCGAAACTTAAGACTGACAACCGCAACCTAAAGTCTTTTACATTGATATAAGCAGTGTCAGGTTTCCATCCAACATTAATTATGTGTTTGATTTTTGATAGGAACGGTGACTCATCAGGCGACTTCAAGTAAGAGAAGCTAGGATATCTTCTGAGCTTTATTTTGGTCATCTGGCCTGACAATAAATGATGTCTAATCAGTTGCTCAAAGTAGTTAGTACTTCAGGATATTACCTATGACCTCACCTCTTGGTAACTGCTGATAACACTGTGGTAGGATTTCTTGTTAGATAGTAGGAATAAGTAGGAATAAGTAACTTTGAACAAAAAATGTTGGCTGCATTTCACACCAAGTTAAATGTAATTTTATTTGTCCCTTTTTTTAAAGTTTGAAATATGAACAGTACATAGGAATTTCACATATGTTGAAAATAACTTATTATAGACTAAAAACTGACAGCCTGAACCTCAAGTCTTGCACAGTGATGTAAGGAGTCTCAGATTTTCATCCATTCTTCTTTATGCGCTTGTTTTTCAGGACCGGTCACATTCACTCCTCAGGCGACTTCAAGTAAGTGAAGTTTGGATAACCCCTGAGCTTTCATTTGTTTAATTGGCTGGACAATCAATGATCATAGCTCTTTGCTCAAAGCAGTTATGACTTCAGCATTTCAGCTATGAACTCTGGGTTTCTACTAATATCACTGTTTTATGATCGCTGGTTAGAGTAGGAATTTGTAGTTTTGAACAAAATATGTTTGCTGCATCTTACAGCAATTTGAAATATAATTGTATTTGTCCCCTTTAAAAGTTTGAAATATAAAACGTAATGAATAGCAGTGTTACACCGCCCCCCTCTGGTTGCAGTTGGGATGTGATCCTGAACCAACACTATAAAGACCACCACTCAGATTATTAAGTACAGGCCCTCACTGTAACGTATTGTTATCCACCATACTTCTTCTTCTTCTTCTTCTTCTTCTTCTTCTTCTTCTTCTTCTTCTTCTTCTTCTTCTTCTTCTTCTTCTTCTTCTTCTTCTTCTTCTTCTTCTTCTTCTTCTTCTTCTTCTTCTTCTTCTTCTTCTTCTTCTTCTTCTTCTACCTTCCCTTTTTTCTAGCTCTATCTCCTCCCACACGTTACACTTAGAAATGCAAACATTTCAGAGAACGTGCTTTTCCACGGAAAGTAAAAATTAAATAAATGTAATGACTTTGCCTGCTGAAGGGCTGCACACTATTATTATTCCGATAACACTTTACAATAAGGGTACATTAATTAACTGTTGATTAATGCTTAATGCTATTAATGGTTAGTTCATGCTTATCAGTGAACTAATGAGTTAGTGAGTTATTATTATTATTATTATTAGCTTAGTTATTACTGGTTAGTTAATGTTTTGTTAGGCATTAACTATGCTTAGTTAACTAATGCTTAGTTAAGCATTAACTAAACATAATGATTAGTTAATGCTTAGTTAAGGCTTATTAAGCCTTTCCTAAGCAATTATTAATGGTTAGTTAATGATGATTTAATGTTTAGCATGCATTTGCTAAGCATCTTTAGGTTGTGAAAAATTTCTCTCTAACGCTGACATGTCTCATGACATTCTGACTTCTCAAGGAACACAGTACACACTATCAGTCTACTATACTATTTCTTCTTCTTCTGACACTTTTTTTCAGGATTCTACTCCTCTCACATTGTTACATGCAGGAACGCAAACATTTCTCAAAACATGTCCTGACCAGGAATGATGTGCTATTTATTTTCTAAGCAAACTGCCAAATGATGGCGATGGTGTTAAGTCCCAAATGAAAAATATTTGAAAGGCCACGCCCCTCACACCGTTAGTCCAATTAACTTGAAATTTCACACACAAGTCAACTCAGAGTATGATATTCATGCGTTTGTTTTTTCATAGGCCCAGTGACTCCTCAGACCACTTCAAGTAAGTGAAGTTTGGATCTGTGAAGTTTAACCTCTTAACATTAATTATTTTAATTTGGCTTGACAATAATGTCATAACTATTTGCTAAAAGTATTTATTACTTCAGGATATTATATGAAATCTGGGGTATTGCTAATATCACCATTGTATGATTTGATGTTCATAGGAATAAGTAGCTTTGAAGAAAATATGTTATCTGCATATTACACCAAGTCAAACTTTTATTTGTCCCTTTTAACAGATGGAATTTAAGGACTGTACATGGGGGTTTCACGTGCACTAATCATAAGCTAAGAATAACTATGTATAGACTTATATTACCTATGGAATCTGGGTCACTGATAATATCACTGTAAGATGTTAGCTACAGGTTATACTAAGTAAAACAATTCATCTACTTGTTCCATTTAAAACATTTACATATATGCACAGTAGTTTGGTATTGTACATGTCAGCCAGATGTTGAAAATAAGTATGGAGACAAAAACCTGAAAGACACTACCTCAAGTGTTGTTAGTTGTCGTGTTAGATGTTAAATTGTCCCAGATTTTCAACCAATTATATTTATATGCTTTTCTGTGCTTTTCATAGGAACAGTGAATCCTCCGGTGACATCAGGTAAGTTAAAGTTGGAGTGAGTTGCCAAAATCACTTTTTGACAAATTCAGTATATACAATCATATGAAAAAGTTTGGGAACCCCTCTCAGCCGGCATTATAATTGACTCTGCTTTCACAAAAAAAAATATAAAAGTGGTATGTCTTTAATTTACCAGGAACAGCTAAGTACTGGGATGTTTTCCAAACAAAGATTTTTTGAAAAGCAGTATTTGGTTGTATGAAATAAAATAAAATGTGAAAAACTGGCTGTGCAAAAATATGGGTACCCTTGTGGTTTTGTTGATTTTAATGCCTGTAAAAGCATGTAAAACTGATGAATTTAAACACAAAGTTGGTTGGATTATGTTGTTAAGCCTTGAACCTCATAGAAATGTCTGTTTAATCATGAGAAAATGTATTTTAGGTGCCTAAATACAAGTTGCACTTCTCTTTGACTCTCTGCTGAAGTGAAACAGAATGGGATCATCACAACTGCTCCCAAAAGATCTTAAAAACAAAGATTAATCATTATCATGGTTTAGGGGAAGGCTAAAGGAAGCTTTCCCAAAGGTTTCAATTGTCAATTTCTACTGTAAGGAACGTTGTCAGGGAATGGAAGGACACAGGCACAGTTGCAGTTAAACCCAGGTCTAGCAGACCAAGAAAAGTACAAGAGCGGCATATGCGGCGGATTGTGACAATGGTTGCACACAACCCAAAGATCACCTCCAAAGACCTGCAAGAACATCTGGCTGCAGATTGTGTATCTGTACATGGTTCAACAATTCAGTGCAATTTGCACCAAAACATCTGTATGGCCGGGTGATGAGAAGGAAGCCCTTTCTGCGCCTACGCCACAGATACAGTTGCATGGAGTATGCAAAAGCTCATTTAGACAAGCCAGATTCATATTGGAAGAAAATGCTTTGGACTGATGAGACAAAAATTAAGTTATTTGGTCTTTATAAAAAGCAGATGTTTTGGTGCAAATTGCGCTGAATTGTTGAACGATGTACAGATACACAATCTGCAGCCAGATGTTCTTGCAGGTCTTTGGAGGTGATCTGTGGGTTGTGTGCAACCATTCTCACAATCCTCCACCTATGCCGCTCCGGTTTTTTTCGTGGTCTGCCATGCCTGGGTTTAACTGCCACTGTGCCTGTGTCCTTCCATTTCCTGACAACGTTCCCTACAGTCGAAATTGACAATTGAAACCTTTGGGAAAGCTTCTTGTAGCCTTCCCCTAAACCATGACAATAAACAATCTTTGTTTTTCAGATCTTTTGGGAGCTGTTTTGATGATCCCATTCTGTCTCACTTCAGCAGAGAGTCAAAGAGAAGTGCAACTTGCATTTAGGCACCTAAAATACATTTTCTCATGATTAAACAGACATTTCTATGAGGTTCAAGGCTTAACAACATAATCCAACCAACTTTGTGTTTAAAGTAATCAGTTTTACATGCTGTTACAGGCATTAAAATCAACAAACCCACAAGGGTACCCACATTTTTGCACAGCCAGTTTTTCACATTTTATTTTATTTCATACAACCAAATACTGCTTTTCAAAAAATCTTTGTTTGGAAAACATCCCAGTACTTAGCTGTTCCTGGTAAATTAAAGACATACCACTTTTATATTTTTTTTTGTGAAAGCAGAGTCAATTATAATGCCGGCTGAGAGGGGTTCCCAAACTTTTTCATATGACTGTAAATATCTCCTCACAATTTACTTCCTCTCTGTACTGTGTATGCCGGAAAAAAAGTGCTAATACACAGCCTAGGCTTTGTAAACAGGCATGTTGCCAACTAAAGTTGGCCCAGTTTGTTTACCTACCCTTTATTTACATAAACATTGTTTTATTTGCTTAACACCAATGTATTTTTGAACATTTGGCATAATCGCTAAGTGGTATTTCTAGTTTTTAATTTGAAGGCCAATATGGATGACCATTAAATTCTATTTAGTTTGTTACTTTTTTAATGTGACATTTTTTCTTTCTTTCTAGGAACTCTCTACTCTATTGCTGGAAAAACACTCAGGCCAGTAGATGATGGAAGTTCTCCTCAAATTCAACTACAACGGCCTTTCCCTTACTTTGGACAATCATATAGTCACATTTATGTATGTACATTTTTTTGGGAAACTCCAAAATCCATATCTTTTGAAAAGTTCTGGTATGTTTTGTGGGGGAATCTAACTTTATCCACTGTCAACGATTATATAAGTATTGGAGTTAGTTCTAGTCTCAATATTGTAATCTATATAATGATTATAAAATACTATAGCGATAAATATGTCTGTTTTGCCCTCTAATTCTTTATTTCTAAGAACTGGTTTATTCGTTTCCAGGTGAACAGCAATGGACACCTGACCTTTCTCTCGCCATTGTCAGCATACGTACCTCAAAGGTTCCCATTAAATGGATCTTTCGGGATCATTGCTCCGTTCTGGACGGATTTAGACAATAGGGTATCTGGTTCTGTGTACTACAACCAATACACCAATGGAAGTGTTCTACAACAGGCCACTCAAGACATTAATGGGTACTTCCCAGGCGTGACTTTTATGGCCAGATGGGTCTTTGTTGCAACATGGTATGAGGTGCCCTACTATAACGATCCAGAAACAGTAAGTGAACTTAATTCTTTGTCATCCCCCCAAAAAGGCCACCCTCAATGAAATATACACACATACATTATGCATATAGGTTTAATGCAAAACAAAAAAAAGTCCTGAAAGTTCATTTAGTGTGAAGTGCAATAAACTGGTGATCATATTGCTAGTGTAATTAATTATCATCATTCATTCTTGAAGAAAAAGTTAATCCTAATGCCAGCCAGTGCATACTCTGTACATAATGCATTTCATAGCATGCCACCTACATGCTAACTATAAATACAAAGAACGTAAGAAGAACTGAAGCATGAAATAATACTTCAAATACAGTGATACACAGACACAGTGACAAAGTATTTCTGATTTGTAGTATACAGAGCATAGAAAAAGCAGTACTTGAGGTAATGAATTAATCATTTTCCAGCGCACAACTGTCCAAGCTGTGTTGATCTCTGGAGGCCAGCATTCCTTTGTGCTGATGAACTATGGGATGATAAATCAAACAACTCATCGTGTACAGGTTAGTGATATACAAAGTGCTACAAAAGATATTTTATGTTGCCATTCCTTACTGAAGTATGAATATTGTAATGTACATGTATATACAGAAAGTGTAACATTAACTTTTATATATGTTTCACATATATCTAGGCTGGATATGACACAGTCATCTCCACTCACCATTTCATCATCCCTGGATCATTCTCCAGCTTTACAACTGGCAATACCTTAAATTTTCGCCTGAGCAGCAATGTCAATGTACCTGGTCGCTGGGCTTTCCGGACAGACCAAGGATCAAAGGGCTGCACTTTCAATGGTAAGACCAGAACAAGACGGTGGCCACCATAGGTACTTATTTACTGTAATGTGATTATTTGACCACAACTCCATGTTGTTGGCAAGTCTAATAATGTTACCAATGCTGCAAAAACATGTGAGCATTGAGCAGCTAATACATTAAATTATTGTGCAAGTAATTTAATTTTTTTTTGTATTGATATGCCAAGTTATTCCTCAGTCGTCAGAGAGTTTGGGCATCTACGTGTCCTACTGACCTGCTGACCATGGCCATGCAGTGTCCCTGGTTCTAGATTGTTGGGGACCTTTCTTTCAAGTCATCTTCAATTCTCTCCCCTAATTTCTTGTCCCCTTTCCCTACTGTTTGCTATCAAAGGAAAAGTCGCCTCCAAAACTTAAAAAGTCAAATGGTTTAAATGATAATAGTGTTTGCATGTTGAATCCAATGCCTTTCTAGGACACTTTTCTCCCTTTTTCTTTAAAGGAAAGCCTGTTCCACTGGGTGACTCATTCTGGAGCGATAGAGCCTGTGCACAGAAGTGCACATGCACTTCTGCAGGTCTGCAGTGTCATAACCAACCCTGCTCCTTTTCCCAAATCTGCCAGCCTACTGACTTTCAGTTCTCCTGCCAGAGCGTGCATAGACGCACCTGCACCATTAGTGGTGATCCACATTACTATACCTACGATGGAACCGTGTTTCATTTCCAGGGAACCTGCACTTACGTTCTCTCTGAGCATTGTGGTCATGAGCTGCCCTACTTCAGAGTAGAGGGAAAGAACGAGCACTGGGGCAGCACTCATGTTTCCTGGACTCGACTGGTAAAAGTGTTTGTCTACAATCAAACCATTGAACTTGTCAAGGGAAATCAGGCTAGAGCTAAGGTGAGTTATTTTGTTTAGGCTTGAACTCATGACTTTTTGAGATCAACAGTGTATTTGCTAGTCTTGACAAGATTGCTTGTGTGCTTACAGGTTAATGGACTCTTTGCAGACACTCCAATCTCCCTACGCAATGGCACTGTCCAAATCTATGAATCAGGTTTTACTGTGATCATCAGCACTGACTTTGGCTTGACGGTATCTTATGACACAAATACTTATGTCAGGATCAGTGTGCCTTACACTTACCAGAATGCAACATGTGGTCTGTGCGGAGACTTTAACAATCACCCCGAAGATGACTTTCGAACCCGTCAAGGCGAGCTTGTAAGCTCTGATGTGGTATTTGCCAACAGTTGGCGAGCATCAGGGTACGATGAGCCTGGTTGTGAAGTGACTGAACCACCGTTATGCACTGCGGATCAGACAGTTTTATACAGCGACACAGCCCATTGTGGCATCCTTAAGAACGTCTCTGGACCTTTTGCTGCTTGCCATCAACAATTCCCCCCACAGACCTTTGTCGAGAGCTGTGTGTATGATCTGTGTGTAGTAAGAGGGTACCAGCCGATTTTGTGCCAAGCCCTAAATGCGTATGCAAGTCAATGTCAGCAGAATGGTTTACACTTGGAAAGCTGGAGGAAACAAGGTTTCTGTGGTATGTCTGTCAGTCAACTAACATTATTTCAAATACTCCTTTGTGTAAATTGGTCATGATGTCACGAGGAATGTTGTTTTCTTTGGTCTAGAAATCGTCTGCCCAGTCAACAGTCATTTTGAGTCCCAAGGCACAGGATGTCCAGCCACCTGTGTCAATCCCAATTCTACCGACAACTGCCCTCTCCCTGCACAGGAGAACTGCATCTGCAATTCAGGCTTCATCCTCAGTGCTGGGGTCTGTGTCCCTCATGCTGAGTGTGGCTGCAGTTTTGAGGGTCGTTACTATCGCTCTGGAGAAACTGTCATACTAGACGAGGACTGTGGGAGACGTTGTAGCTGCAGTTATGGCCACATGACCTGCCACTCCCATGGTTGTGGTCAACTAGAGTCTTGCAGGGTGGTGGAAGGAGAAAGAGGATGCAGACCTAAAAGCTATGAAACATGCTGGATTAGGGGCCCAGGGGCATATCAAACGTTTGATGGACGAACATACCAATACCCTGGAGCATGTAGTTTGACCCTTGCCAAAGTAATGGGATTGTCGGGTCACCAACACTTCATGGTGACAGCAGAAAAAGTACCGAGAGGCCAAGAGGGCTTTACCCGGGTGCTAAAGTTTGAGGCAGGGGGAACACTAATCTCTATTGAAATGACAGGCAGCGGCAATGTTCAGGTAAGTACCTGAACAAAATTACTGTGACAAAATCTTACAAAATAGTGTTGGCACCATAAAAAGGTTTTACTAAAATTGTAACCACTTCTGTCTTGCTTGCAAGACGTAAGAAAACCCTTTTTCCTAAAATAAGTACTGAAAAGTGTTTGATGAAACCGAAAGTATTCACCATGAAAGTCTGACACTAGCTGTTAAAATATATTTTCAGATTGATGGTCAGCGTATCAGACTGCCAATCAGCTCAGCATCCAACCGTATCCAAATCTACCACAGCAACATTCACAGTATCATCCTTCGCACATCTTTTGGTGTAACTCTGCAGACAGTCTGGCCTCACTTTGTGCGTATCACTGCACCTGGTATCTACAATGGCTCACTAGGTGGACTCTGCGGTAATTATAATGGTCAGCCACATGACGACTTCCGCACACCCAATGGTGACCTGGTCAACAGCTCTCAAGCATTTGGAGATAGTTGGCGAGATGGCTCCCTCGATGCACACTGTGTGGAAAGTGTTCATCCAAATTCGACAACAAATTACAATTCTAGTGAGTACTGTGGCATTCTTGGATCACCGCGTGGGCCATTTGCCCAGTGTTGGAACACGGTGGACCCAAGGAGGCATGTGGATGTATGTGTGGATATCATTAAAGGCTCTAAAGATCCAGCAACAGCACTGTGTGAAATCCTGCGAGATTATGCACTCATGTGCCAACAGAAGGGTGTTGACGTAGGACACTGGAGGAATGCAACTGGATGTGGTAAGCAGTTTACCACTTTTGGTGAAGGTGGTTTTGATATAAATACATTCAACAACCTTGATGATTCAATTTCTTTGTTTTCCTCTAGAGCAAAACTGCACTCTAAACAGTCATTTTGAGGTCTGTGGAAGTTCTTGTCCTTCTGCATGCCCAAGCCTCTCTTTCCCCTTTACTTGTGACACTGTTTGCCAGGAGGGTTGCCAGTGTGATGATGGTTTTGTCCTCAATGGCAACCAGTGTGTGCCACCAACAGCCTGCGGATGCTATCACCAGGGCCGCTATAGACAGGCTGGAGAACAGTTCTGGGATGGTGAGGAGTGTCAGAGCTTGTGTAGCTGTAATGGTATTTCTGGGATAGTCCACTGTATCTCCAGCTCCTGTGGAAGCCAGGAATCCTGCCGTGTGGTGGGGGGTGAGTATGGCTGCCATCCCAACCCTCATGGCACCTGCTCGGCCTCTGGTGACCCTCACTACCTCACCTTTGATGGCAAACGGTATGACTTCCAGGGAACATGCCGTTATGTTCTGGCAACACTTTGTAATCAAACTGATGGACTCAACCAATTTTCAGTGGAAGCTAAGAATGAGCCTTGGCAAGGGTTACCAGTTTCAATCACAGCTGAAATTTTTGTGAATGTATCGGGCTATCGAGTGCGATTGTCAGGGGACAGCAGCAGCATGGTAGAGGTAAGTTGAACCATTTCTGGACCACTATTCTACATTTGAAGTTTATGGGAGATTATAACTAATACAGGAATTGCAGTGGAGAAATGCTAGAGATATATCTGAAGTATTTTAGAAGCAGTGAGGCCATTACATAGTTTTTCACCCCAGAGGGTCGGTTTATTTTTTCAACTGTGAAATGTCCCACTCTATACATAGCTGCATCAAAAATATATATTTATCAGATCTGTTAAACATATCAATATTGCCACCACACTAAAATAGGTCATAGTACTAATTATAATATATTGCTCTTCCACCCCACCCCCACTCCGAATGATATAGGTAAATGGAATAACTAAGAATGTACCAGTTGTCTTGAATGGAGGTCGTGTCTCTATCTATGCAAGTGGATCTCGCACATTTGTCAGTGCTGATTTTGGCCTGAGTGTCACATACGATGGATGGAGTACAGTGTCTATCTCTGTGCCTTCAAACTACAGGTCTCTCTCGCTCACCACTGCTCAATTTTAACTGCTTAGATCTAATTACTAACATATTTTTCTAAATAACCAATAACATTAGATCTCAGGAATTCTATCAGGAAATATACTCGGGTCCTCACACACCCAAATGACTCCCATCTCATTACTTTTCAGTGTAGAAACCTCAATGTTATATTTGACAACAACCTCACTTGGAACAGCAACATCAAATCTAATCATACAGTTATGCTTCTCACAACTGAGGACTATTTATAAAAGCAAGCCTTCTTGGTTGTTCCAAAGTTCAGGCTTAAAAACAAAGGAGACAAAGCATTTTTTCCTCATTTATCATTATGTTTTATTTAATTTTCTGGATATGTTATTTTTGCTTACTTGGTACACTGCTCTATTGATATTGTTTTAATGATTACACTTGTATGATTCATGTAAAGCACTTTGTAAACCTTGTTATTTTTATAACTGCCTGAGTGCGAACATGGACTAGAAGGAAACAACAGACTGACAAGCTGGTTATGAGACATTCAAAATGTTACGAGTAAAATAAGTTCTGACTGATTTACATGAGAAAAAATATTTTATCAAAATGTTACAATACAGATCAAATAAATACAAATGTATACACTGAACAATACCAACTTACTGATAAGACAATTAGAATCCAAGGAAGCCACTCCCAGCTGCCTAAAATGTATCTGTCCAATGCATTGGATCAACCTTACAAAAGGTCAGCTAATGCCAGCATGTCAGACAAGTATGCTGATGCCAGACCATGAAATGAATTCATTTAAAAAATAGGCATATAAGGCAACCAATTTTAGGACTTTATAAAAGGGGTACAGTGCACTCAAATTTATGAAAGGTGCTACGTATGCAGTACAATGTTTTGATTGATTAAACCATTGATCTTATCTGAATAATGTCTAATCTAAGTATCATCATTAATAGTGGACAAACATGTGGACTTTGTGGAAACTTCAATGGAAATCCAAACGATGACTTCCACACCCCATCTGGACTAAGAGTCACCACTCCACATGAGTTTGGGACATCTTGGAAAGTGGCAGGTAACTACACCTGCGATGATGGGTGTGGATCCTCCTGCCCACAATGCACCAATGACATGCCTGCTAGAGCTCAGTGTGAGGTGATCAAAGCAGTCGACGGCCCCTTCAGCTTCTGCAATGGCCAGGTGGACCCAGCGCCATATTTCGATGACTGTGTGTTTGATGTTTGTGTGTCGGGGAATCGGGGCCAAGATCTTCTGTGCAGGGCCATTCAGGCTTACGTCAGTGCCTGTCAGTCTGCTAATGTTCGAATCTACCCTTGGAGACAGAACACCACCTGCAGTAAGTCTACCAATTGATAAGTCTTTTTTGTTCTACAAAATCAACACGTCACGTCACATCCTATCAGCTCAAAGACAAGTAAAGAATGGATTTGGAGAAGGCAGACAATGGCCTTTGAAAGAAAAAAGTCTCTCTCTGACGTCAATACTTTCTTTTTTCACTAAGGACTTGACTGTCCAGCCACTATCGCACATAGCCACTATGAACTGTGTGGTACTGACTGTGGCCACACATGTGCCAGCAGCATTGATGCTATCTGTGAGCAGAGTTGCTCTGAGGGATGTTTCTGTGATGAGGGCTTCCTGAAGAGTGGGACAACCTGTGTCCCTGTGGAAAGCTGTGGCTGCCTATATGATGGCTTCTACTATAATGTAAGTCACATACCTGTAAATTGATAAAGCAACAGGTTTGTATAACTATCCTTGAATAATGCATCAGTCTCTTTTATGACATATAACAATTTCCCTGATCATTAAAATCATTAAGCAGCTCTCCGATATCTAGATAACTGGGCTATATTCAGAGATAGATATTCTAGACCACCACAAACACACACTGAAGGAGCCTCTCATAGTATAGCCAATATACCATCACCAACATGTACCAACACAGCAGCTACCTCAAAGCGTTCTACTTTAAATGTGATTTAATTGAATGGTCAGTAGCAAGACTAAAGTCAGATTAGGACTCCAGGCTGCTGCTAAAACAACATTCTTTGACTATTGAATGTCAATTTGATCAAATCTGCAAGTTACACAAAATACCTGACCACTTGGCAGAATAACATGAGAAAACTAAAAAGTTAAAGTTAATACATGCAGAAAGACATGAATATAAAAGTGTCTTACGCATACTTTCATTATCCAATTTTCGTTTCCCCTCAGCATACTTGTTTTTTGTTATCAATAGAGCAAATCCTTTTTAATTTTTAAATGTGTTTCTTTTACTCATGTGATCCAGGCTGGTGAGTCCTTCTGGACAGAGGGCTGCTCCCAGAGGTGTGAGTGCCATGCTCCCAACGATCTGCGCTGTTCTGCTGCATCTTGCTCTCCTACACAAGAGTGCACCATCACAAAAGGCCAGCTGGGCTGTTTTGATGGAATGTCTACCTGCACTGTGTGGGGGGACCCACACTACCTCACTTTTGATGGGGCACTGGCTCATTTCCAGGGCACATGCTCTTACATCGTTACTGAGAGTGTGAGCCACGGCACCAATGAAACCCAGTTTCAGGTAGTAGCCACCAATAATCACCGTGGCAACAACCGCGTATCATTTGTGTCAGCAGTGGACATATATCTCTCAACTCAACAAGAGAGAGCACACATCAGGATCGGACCCAACAAAAGAGTAAAGGTGAACACTTAATTACTTTATTTTATAGAACTTTCTACATCTGTCTGGTGTCAGCATTGTTAACAAGTGCTTCCTCACCGTTTGGTCGTCTCTCTTATCTCTTATCTCTCCAGGTGAATGGAAGTGAAGTGTCTCTTCCCACCAATGCAGGGCCCTTAGCTCAGGTAGTGATGCAGGGAAGCTACATAGTGGTGGACACCAATGACCTGATAGTCCAGTTTGACGGCCGGAGGACTTTACTGGTCAGACTGGGACAAAATCATGAGAATAGAATCATGGGAATGTGTGGAAACTTCAACAGTGACCCTGCAGATGACAAAGTCTTCCCCAATGGAACATCAGCACAAAATGACAATGACTTTGGACAAAGTTGGAAGGCCCCCACAAGCCAACCAGGGTGAGCTGTTGTGGAAATGTGTGCAGAGTGTTCCACACGCGATCATCATCATTGTCAATTGAAAACATTTCAATACAGAAACAGAATAGTATTCCACAATTTAAAAAAGGCATTTTCACAGCCACACTTTGTACGTCTTTGAAATTTTGCACAACAGTGCCATAAAAATTACAGTTTTCCACGTTTATGTCAAAGGCCCCATGACATAACCCGAACCATTTTCACAACAATGATGAGATGAAGTAAATAAAGTCAGCCAAAGTGTTAAATGTTTAATATAATTTCTAGATGTGGATCCACAGATGATGACAGTGGTGATGGACCAAACAACTGTCCCTTCATGGAGGAATACTCACAACTCTGTAGCGTTATCACCAACAGTAGCGGACCATTCAGAGAATGTCACCTGCACTCTGACCCCCAGGCATTTTTCAGCTCCTGTATCTACGATCTCTGCCACTACACTCAAACCAATGACATGCTGTGTTCTGCTGTCTCTGCCTATGAAAGAACCTGCTCGGTTATGGGGTTGAACGTCACTGAGTGGCGCTCAGCTTTGCAATGTGGTATGTTTGCATTAGACTATCGGTACAGACACGATAATAAATAATGAAATAAATCATGATGTTCTACTTGTGAAACAAAGGGATATGTTCTGTGACTTGATTGGTTTCAGTCTCAAACCATTCCTTCTTATCCTTTCTCCGCTCTCTCCATAGCTGAGTCAGACCCCTGTGAAGGGCTGGACTGCACAGAGTATGAGTGGTGTGGTGAGAAAGACGGTGTTTACGACTGCTTCTGTGATGAGCACCACCGTCCACCGAACGATGAGTGCTACGGTGAGTGCAGCTCTGCTTAAAACACTGTTTTGTTTTTTAGATTACCGGTAGGTCTATTTTGTCAAAAATATCAATCACAAGCTTTGAGTGATTCTGACTTGTTTCTTAACCATAGTAATTGTAGCCAATGTTCAGGGGTATTGGAGTATTGTGATGGACAAAACATGTTTTCTTCTTAACAATTTAAAAATTATTTTAACTGATGGTCAAATATAAGTCTTTGTTAAGCAACCTTCTATTTCACAACTCTTTTGTCTGTGGGTTTGTCGCTACGAGCAGCAACCTCCAAAACACACTAGCTATTTGTCAGTCCATTGTTATGAATATGTTTGTTAAGTTCACCTTTACTCATGAGATAAGCTTTACAAAAAACAATGAAAGTTTAATTTCTATTTCTCTTTGTTAGATTCCTCCATCACTTGTGACGGTAGTTCAGGCACCATATCTGTGTCGCGCTGCCAGCTGTTTGAAGCCGGCTTTCACTCTAGCGCCCTCCACCTCAGAGATGACTCCTGCAATGGTACTCTCCGGGATGGACGACTGATGTTCAACTTTGACAATGATGACCATCTGTGTGGGACAGTTCTCAGGGTAGGCTACAGTCCATTATGTGTATCAACCCAAACTGAATGGGATTTCAGATTTACATTTTCTTCATAATAAATATTACAACAATAATGAACTTATTCCATTGTGTCATTTTCATTTCAAGAGCAATGGAACCCATTTCTTCTATGAGAACACCATCCAGGGTGACGTGGAGCCCAATGAAGATCCAATCAGCCGCCAGAGGAACTTTAAGATGGGTTTCGGTTGTGAATACCCTCTGTCCCAGGCTCTGTCTATGGATGTGGGCATTAACCCTGTAGAAAGGTAACAATACCATCTCCTCTATTTCATTTGACCGATTTCTTAACTTGTTGGGGTGTGTTTGCTAACCAAATCAAAATGACCACAGTCCTTCATGTATAGTGATATGTGTAATGTGTAAGTGATATATTTACCTTTATTTATACTCGGGAGATCATTGAGGGGTGACCCTCATTTACAATGATGTCTTGTCAACAATTGCAAAGCAAAAAAGTAACAAGACAGTTACTAATGTAATTAATCACATGCAGAGCCCTAGTGAAATGTGATCAAAGATTCCAAGGACTCTTTTGGAACACATTTCACATGAATTGTATCCATTCCTTTAACTGTAAAATCCTCATTAATGAGTAAGTCTTGATCTTAGAAATGACATAAAACCTGCCAGTTAATTGTTCCTTCTCAAAGTGTGGTCACGTTATAATTTTTGTTTTTTTGTTTTTGTAGCATTGTAAGCAAGAGTCTTCGATCTGGTCATGGAAAGTATCTTTTGAGGATGATCCCCTTCCAGGATGCCGACTTCCGCTACCCCCTCACCAGTGACAGTAACATAGCAATGGAAATCTCCCAGAGGTTTTTTGTGGAGGTGCGGACTGAAGGAGTTGATGAACGTCAGATCGCCACCATCCTGGACTCTTGTTGGGCCACACCGGTCAACCTCGCCAGCTACCCTGTCCGCTGGGATCTCATTACTGCAGAGTAAATGAGCTATTCTTCACCTCTTCTTCACATCATGATTTCTTGTTCTTGACTATCAAAATCTGAAAAACAGGCTCTTTACTTGTGCTGACCGTCCTCTCTTACAAACTTTAAAAGTGTTAGTGTAGTCTACGGTCCGCCTGATAATATTGTAATTTGTACAACTTTTTCTTCCAGCTGTCCTAATCCAGCAGATGGTACAGTGGAGATTGTTCAGAATGGCATCTCCAATGTGGCTCGATTTTCTTTTAAGATGTTCACCTTTACCAACTCTTCATCCATCTTCCTGCACTGCAAGGTGCACATGTGTCTTTTGAAACACAGCAACTGCTCCACTGTAAGTAGTCCTGTGTTGGTAGTGAGTTTAGATAGATTAACAACAGGCGCATTAGCAGACACTTCTAATATTGTTTTATTGCATTTACAGCATTGCTACCCTGGGTACCACAGGCGAGTTGGGAGGGATGTAACTTACCAGGACAGTACTCACATCACACTCGGACCACTGGTCTCGAAAGGTAAAGTTCTTATCTTTTCAAACATTTTGTACATCTTCTAATGTACTGTAGACGACATAAGTACTAGGTTTTATGTAAACCTTGGCTATTGTTTTGCAGATGGAAGGATGGTAGGGAGCAGTGCTTCAGGACCGTGGATCTCCACGGTGACCCTGCTGGTCAGTTTGCTGACTGCCACTGCTCTGACCTAAACTCATCTGAAGATCAGCACAGATGGATATATTACACATCAACATATTAATCAGCAGTAGCTAAATTCCATTTGCACTGATTTGGGAATGGTCATCTATAATCAATAATGGTTATAAAGTTTATTATAATTATAATATTATTATTAAAAAGTGTTATGAGTTAATGGTTACAGAATATTTTATATTTTATATAAAATAATCCTGTAAATTCCTTCTGATTTGTATTCCTCTTTTAGAGGGTCTTCTATACATATATAGTTTTTCTTAATAACATTAGAGGGCAGCATTTGGCTCTGATTTCCCAAAACTTTTGTCTGCTGCTCACCTAATTGAATTCAGTATCATGTTATGGTTGTATCCTCAGGGCTTTTTGTGATCTTTTATTATCCTTAAATCACTTTTTTAAAATTAATTATAAGGATGAAAATGATAAATTAAGTATATAAAATATATTCTGAGCTGATTCTTATCATCAAAATGTTCTCATATAAAAAGTTACTATTTCTAATGAAGGTAAAAGGTATAAATAAAGTGTGAAGTATGGATCTTATTTGTGGCCACGGATCTTTTGTACACAATCATTCCCTGTCATTAGTAACAGCAATGCCATTGGACCTTTCAGGTTTTAGATAACGCCTCACAGAATGGTTGAATTACAGTAAAATGATCAATCTAATGTCTTGCTATCTACTCAAAGAAATAAAAAGTACAGTCATATTTAGAAACAATGGAAAACAGAAATATTGTTGAAGGGATGGGGTGGTTGGATGATGAATTCCAGTGTATGGATAACGTCTTCTTTTAACATCCAGCCACATCACCTCATCCACATCACACACAATGTCATCCTTTGCCAGGCAGCAGGAAAATATTACCTCGCCTGCCATATCCAACCCTGGATTAAACCAATTTCAATGTCCAGTGTTTCCCCTACCATTATACAGGCCTGGCGGGCCCGCCAGGCCAACGGGACCCCCGCCAGGCCAACAGCTGCCCAAAAAAAAAAAAAAAAAAGTAAAAAAAAAAAAAAAAAAAAAAATATATTAATATTTTTTTTTTTTTTTTTTTAAGTCTGCGCTACGCTGCGCGATGCACGTGTGCATTCGGAGCGCACATGTCAAACAGGGAAACTGACGAGAAAGAACCTTCCTTTATAGGTCCATGGCATAGGCTACACTGGAGATATTTAGGACTCAGTAACAGGGAGTTGAACAGGAAAAAGTGATGAGCAAAACTTAGAAAGTTAAAGTTGCTACGTCGCCATGGCAACCAATCTGTATCAACAGCTGAGACAGCGCAGCAAGTTATCTTGAAAACAGCAGGCTATAGTAGCCCTACAAGCTTTATTTTTTGGTATTTTCAATGCTACTTTATTTTTATGTTTTAAATTGAGAACTAGGCTACATGAAATATAATGGTCGGAATACAAAATGTTGCTTATTTTGCACACATTTTGATTGATAGGCTAATCATGATGTGTAGCCTAGGTTAATTCATTTATTTTAAATTAATATTTGATACATTAAAGAAAATGTTTCATGATCCAGATTATTCCAGAAATTAATACTAGACAGGATATACCTGTCTATATTAGGTCTTCGTGTTTATTGTATTTTATTTTCATATCTATGTGTTTTTCTTCAATAGTTTATATGGCTTGTGTCTCCAAATTATTCCATAAAATTGTTTTAGGCAGGACATATGACAGCTGTTTACAGAGCAAAAAAAATAAAATCAGATTTAGCTTCTCAAAGTGCACCAGTTTGATGCATTTAACTTTAAAAAGGTAAAGGTTTTCTTCCGCAGGGGCATGCCCCAAGACCCCACTAGAAGGTCCATTCTCCCCCAGCAGTCTCAAAAAATCCTGAGGGAAACACAAAATGTACAAACGTACCGAATGTGAAGGCATAACCCTATGCCCTGATTTGTAGCGGGCTGTCAAAAGAGGCTCATCCATAATACGGTTAGTTTTGGTCAATTTCTACTACAAATTTGGTACGCACGCCGCGCGCATACTCTTTATCAGCTTTTACCACCGGGCCTAAAAACAATTCTAGGGGAAACACTGATGTCTCTGCATGTCTCTTCCACTGCAGAAGAGACATGCAGGTATGTGTCTGACTGTCATAAACTCGCCAATGTCAAGTATAATGAGACTTGGACATATTCATTTTGAAGGTCATTGACTGTTTCACTGCTCTTCTTAAATGGAACCCTGGACAGTTGCTTTGGACAGTGTTAATGTACTGACAGTTTATATTTTTCTACGTTTCTCAGCACTATACTTACAGTCACCAGCTCCAACAGATGAAGCGACTATGTAGGAGCCATATTATGTTTATTATTATTATTTTTTACTTGATCCGGAAAAAAGGGAAGGAAAAGACCGACCCAGCAAATTACAGACCCATTGTCTTTCTTGCTATTTTACTGGATGACATTTAGTGATGAACATTTTCAATAATGTATTTAAACAAAGGAATGTGACATTGCGGATGATATTAATGGAAAGATTCCTCATTAGTTTAAAGAGAGAAAATATATTTAGCTCTTTTGACTATAACTTAACTAGAATGTTTTGAGTTGTCGTCGACTAAAACTAGACTCAAACTATGAAGGATGAAAATTGCTAAAATGTGACTAAAATTAAAATGTATTATAGTCTAAAGACTAAAACTAAAACAACCTTGTCAAAATCTAAAACTGCTGCCAAAATGAACACTGCTAGGCTCTGTAAACCTGCATGTTGCTAGCTACGGTGGGGCCTCTCTGTTTTCCTGCTAAAAAGGCCAAGGCTGTGTATTCTTTTATTCAGTGCACACCCAGTACAGACAGGTAGCAGATAATGGGGAGATATTAACTGAATTTGACAACAAGCGTTTTCCAGATTTGAATACTCATTATTACATTTTATTTTATTAATAATGGTTATCATTATTTGTTGTTATCCATTGGAAGAAGTGGAATGAGTTAATGATTACATAATATTTGGAAATACACCATTTCAATTCCCTCCTGATTTCTATTAAAGGGTCCCCTCTACCGTCTTTGTAGTTTTTCATTATAACATTAGAGGGCAGCATAAAATCAAATACTGGAATTCATGAAACTCATGTCTGCTGCTCGCCTTTTTCAATTTAGTATCATGTGTTTTGGTTGTTTCCCCTGTGCTTTTTCTGTGGTCTTTTCAACCGCCAGAGGAAAATCCATCTGGGTTTGGGCTGTGATTACCCTCTGTCCCAGGCCCAGTCTATGGCTGGGGGCATTAACCCTGTAGAGAGGTGACAATACCATCCCCTCTGTTTTATTTGATCAATTGTACACACTAGAGAGTTCTGCAAGCTGCTGCAATTACATCAATAAATCAGCATATCAGTAATAATCAGGGTACTACACTTTAATGCAAATTACTGTTAAAAATAACTGTTCAATCAAAAGCATTATGTCCACAATCTAAACTTCCTCTCAAAAATTGTAATTATTTTAAAATACCTCAATTCACAATATTGAATTACATTGACTGAAACCTACAATTGACATCTTTCAATACAAAAGGAGTGGACAAAGAGTTGAGAAAATTCCGCCAGGACCTAAGAATAGTCTTTTATGCTTGAAATATGAATCAAATGTTATAACTTAACACGTCATCTGGGGTGTATATTGCCTGGAGACGGCAATGCTGTTTGATATTTAGTTTCTAGAAATTCACCTAGAAATACTAGTAAGTAAGTAGGGGAGATTGGGGGAATGTGAGCCATCGGGTAATGTGAGACACCCCCTGTATCTAGGCAATGGAACACATGTTTGGTCATGTGAGATATATGTTTTCAAGCCCCTCTAATTTCCCCTTGGCCATGAAAGAGAGGACCTCATGGTGATGTTGTAAGCATGTTTTTTTCAAAAAATTTCTTTTTTGCATGTAAAAGTAAATTTTCTTGCTGTCAACTTAATCGATTGTTGTGCCAAAGCAAATTGATTCAGGTAGAAAAACTTCTATCACACGTGTTGATGAACTACCAACATGAAACATGTGATGATGATAACTGAAGATTAGCCTGATTTTTCTGAGAGAGGTAGTTTTTTCTCAAATTGTGGCAGTGGGGTAAAGTGAGACAAATGCTGTGGGGTAAAGTGAGACAGTAGCCCCTTTTACACAGCCAGTGAAAGCCGGGATTAAGCTGGAATTTCGGCCGTCCGCCCGCTGTATTAATGCGACCGTTGCGGAAGGAGGGAAGAAAGGTTCGAGAGATTGTTCCGGGAATTTTACTACCTCGGGGGGTAGTAAGATTCCCGACACAATCAGTTCCGCCTCTGTATAAATGCGGCCAGCTTGTTGTTGCGGAACAGGGGGGCGTTTGATGTTCCATAGCCTACGTTCTAAACATGCGACCATGTTAGCAGTTGAAGGACGTGTGTTAAACATTAACCACGGCGGCCTGATGTCCCGTAAAAATCACCAAATAAAAGGAACGGCGTATAACCTAGCTGGTCATAAAGTCCGCTGCTCAATCCAAACCCCCTTCATTTTGCAGAGTGTATGAGTCTATTTCTGCCCAGGGGAAAGCTAGGCTAAGCTAGGCTAGGCTAAGCTAGGCTGCGACCGGATCGCCACCGCTATTATTATCCTAAGTCTGAGCGTATATCCACACTTTATTTCTGTCTACAGTAACGTGACTTCACACACTGTGTGTATGTGTGTCTGATTGGCTGATCGCTGCCCTTACAAAGAGACTCGCTCACAGCCAACCTGTCACACACACACACACACACACACACACACAGACACAGAGGTGAAGCGGTGAGCAGCGGAGTGATTTTTGTCAGTTTGGTTAACAGTCCCAGTGATGTTGGACTCAGCGCGTTGCGAGATCAACCGGCACATCGTGGGGACAGTAAAATACGGCCCTCTTACTGTAAGCTCCAGCACTTCTGCTCTCAATTCACCGGCCAGTGTTGTTGTTGTAAAGCAGCTGACCGGCGCAGCGCTAAATGTTTACGTCACACCTGACGCTGTTTACAAGCACCTCTTTCATTCCGGACGCTGTGTAAAAGGGGCTACTGATGCGCCAGCAGGCCGGCGTTGCTTGATTCTGTGTAAATAACACAGAAGCAAGCAAAGCGTGTGATGTTGTTCCGTCAATATGCCGCAATCTCTGTGTAAAAGGGGCTAGTGTCTGTGCCCTCTTTTAATGAATCCATTATATTTGAGGTAGCAAGGAGAAAAAGACAATATGGGCTGGAGGTGGGGGTTGATGGTTGAAGGGGGATCAGCAAGGGCATGGTTTGGCACGTATGTATTTGTTGGACAGGATAGTGACCTGTAACATCAATAGACTCTAAGTAATATGTCTTTATTCAATGAATGATCCCAATAAAACAAATGCAGAAAAATATTAATCAAAGACTCAAAAGATGGAAAATGACAGCTGGGTCTAGTCCTGTGTTCTGATTGTTCTTTGCTCTGACCCCCATACACCAGCTGGCTCTAAGGGTCATGTGTTCTGACCCCCAGACTGTGTTTTAACTGGTTCTATCTGTCATATGAATGTTAATTATTGAATATGAATTATATGGTGTATTTGATCAGTTACTTTCAAGTTTTTTTTTTTTTTTTTTTTTTTTTTGTTCTGGAGGGGATCTGAGGCAGCTTTTGGATACAGTGGAGAAAGAACTGAAAATCCTAAAACGATGGTTTGATATTAATAAGTTGTCTCTAAACTTAAAGAAAACTAAGATCATTATATTTGGATACAAAAAAATCAAACATGAAATAAAAATCATGATAGACAATGTTGAAATAGAAAGAGTCTATGAAAACAAATTCTTAGGAGTGATCATAGACCACAAATAAAACAAGTAAAAAGAAAAGTATCCATGTCCACCGCAATACTATATAAAACAAAAGATGTACTCAATTCAAAATCATTACACATGTTGTACTGTTCCTTAATACTACCATACATTACATACTGTGTGGAAATATGGGGAAACACGTACAAAACCGTTACCAACCCTATTTTTATTTTACAAAAGAGGGCAATCAGAATCATTATCTTGAACCAACCAATACATTATTTATAAACTCAAACGCACTTAAATTTAGAGACTTAGTGGAGTTCAAAACAATGCAAATAATGTATAAAGTAAAAAACAGGATAGTTCCAGACTGTATCCAGAAGTTGTTTCAGATTAGACAGAGCAAGTATGAACAAAGGGGAATGTGTATGTTTACAAAGATAAATATAAGAACAAATGTAAAACAAAGATGTATATCGGTAAAAGGAGTAAACAAGTGGAATGTCTTGGATGAAGAAATTAAAACGTGTAACACGTTACAAAGATTAAAAAAATACTGAAAAAGAAGATAACAAACTTTTAACAAATATAAAAGTGAGGCATGTATGGCACTGTGACTATGTATTGTGGATTTGTTTTGTCTTGTGTCATAACTTTACATGTAATATGTTTAACATATACAGGAATTAATCATAGCAATAATATCTACAATAACTATCAAACAAATTATTAAAACAAATATATATATATATATATATAATAATTAAAAAAGATCCTGAGGGACCAACGAAAAATGAATAAATAAACATAACGTAAAAAGGGTAGGTGCAATACGCTAAGGCTTCAGCCTACACCTTTTCGATCAATACTATTTATAAGAAATCAATGTATAAATTAAGATGACAACTTTGTGTTTTTTTTGTGTTTTTTATTTTTTTATCTTATGTATGTAATGTTGTGAATCTGTGTGATCGAAATAAACTGAAACTGAAACTGAAGTGTTTAGAAAATGTTTTTCTTAATTGACCAAACCCCATGATTCTGTTACTCGTACGACATTAATTTTGGAATATTTGGTTTTAAGCTAGCTGTCAGGATTGTAACTGTTACAACATTTGTTGTTATGGTAGTTTCAGAGTGGAAAAAGTAAGTGGATCAGTTTACCCCCTTGATTTCTCTGGTCTGTCTCAGTTTACCCCACAGCTGGGGTAAACTGAGACACAAGACAACTTTTTTTAAAACAATCATATTTTCACTGCCCTTTGTCATGAATAAATTCTGCTAATGCCCTTTTCTTGGAAACATCCTGAATTAATGGGAAATATGTAAATTTGACTGATAAATCATTTTAGCTCGCTAAGAGGAGAGCAAATGTAAAAAGTGTCTCACATTACCCCGTTCTCCCCTATAAATAAGTAAGCAACTGTCCTATGTTACCACAATGTTAATGTATAAAACGTAAATCCAAGCCATTAATACAGGGTGCCTCTTATTTGAAATTAAAGAAGCTGTCAGTGATACAAGAGGTCAGGTTTCCCTCTTTTGTGCATAACCTCTTTTGTTGGGGTGCGTTCGGAGACTGACAGGGCTGATATTTCCTGTGTCTTATCTCTTGGGTGAAATTCATCATTGTCAGTCAACACATCCTCAAAAGTATGGAACAAGACCTACAGTGGACATAACAACACTTACCACACACCCACAACAGGTAATTTGTCATTGGTGTTGTGGTACAGTACAAAGACTTCAAAGAGGGGCGACATGGCTACACAGGCTCTCCAGTCCATCCTAGGGATCTTATTTCAATATAATAATAAAAGAAGAACAACTTAAAATGTTCTAAAGAAATTTTCATGGTAAGCTGGTCTACATCTGTAGCCAAAATGTATCCATGTGATCATTAGTTCATGATGTTGCTATTTTCCTTTAATGTGCAAAACATTGATTATGAATTTACTAAACAGACCCATATCTATACAGCAGTATTTTTACGGCTAAAGTTATTTCAGATATATGTTTGGATTTACAATTTACATATGCACATGTATGTGTATATATACATACTGTATGGGGGGCATTTGTGTAAGAACACTTTGAGCCTTGAATTACATACAACTATTGGAAGAATGCTTCTATTGATACTACACTCTACATTGAAGCAATAAACCCTTTAATTAATACATTATTGACTCACTCTATAATGTAATACAATCATTTAACTATTAGGAGACAAATATTTCGCCCTAAAGTAGTAAGTGACCCAAAAAACTAATTGTTACATTATAGGCAAAAGATTTTGGGCTCAGCATTTGTTACATCATCGGACCATTTATAGTATTTGGGTTTTATTAAAACATAAAAAGTTTATTACATTTCGTGTCATTGTTACAATTTATTTATTTATTATTCTTTCGGACAAATCCACACAATACACAATTTTCTCTTGCAAATATTCATACATCATACTTTGTGTTGTCCGAAGGGAGACGGAAGAAGCCAAAGGCTTATCAGGTCCCGCCCCCATTTTCATCAAATTCGGATTCAGATACACAGATTACTGTTACAGAAAATAAAAATAAAACAAACAAAAAACATTTTTTTTTATATATACATAGCTATATATATATATATATACATATACATTTTTTTTATTTTTATTTTTTTAAGAATCTGCAGTCCAATACACAGTCAATTTTAATCTAATTGTTTCAGCTTTTAAGATCAGTTCAGCACAATGCTCATTTTCTGTGACAATGCCAAGTGTATAAAGTGTGAAGTGTCCTTGTATTTGGCCTGTTCCATTACTAAACTGGTAGTTCTGCAAAAGTATTCATTCATTCAATGGTTATATTAGACAAGTGTAAGAATCACCTTGATTGCAGGGCATACTTTGGGGAACATGAATGTTTGCACTAGATTTCGTGGCATTCAATTCAATTTGTGTAAACCAAGCATGTGCTGATGGCAGTAATTGCAAGAGTACCTATTTGCAGACCCATGGGGGAAACCATTGAAAACGGAGCTCCACCGGAAATAGGATGGGGCCACGCCCCGAACTAATTTCATTGGTCAGAATTGTACGCCCAAAACTCAGTTCAATCGTTCATTGGTCAAAAGCGTTGTCCCTCCCCGAACGTCATTTCATTGGTGGAAAACCATGAACTCTCAATTTCATTGGTTTAGAAGACGATTTGTAAATTTGACAGCTATAAGTGCCGGTACATTTGACAGCTTCATTCAATGATTGTACTGTAAAGTACACACACACACACACACACACACACACACACACACACAATAATAATGTGGGGGTCACTGAAAGACACAAATCACATAAAAATATAAACTCTTATAAATAAAACAAAAAAAGTTCATGTGAATTTTGTATTTGTATTTTGATGTGTTTGCACTTTTTAAAATTAGTTATTTATTTTAATGTGGTGGCACTTTTTGTGTTTCATTTATAAGAGTTTATATTTGTATGTGATTGACCTACTCGTGATAATTGTGAATTAAACAGACGGATTTCGGAAGATGTACACAAAGCTTCATTGCTTCATTCATCTTCTACCTCAACATCTACTTTTTTACCACCGTCCTGGCCACTTGGGACCCTTAACAAACTGACGTATTTTACTGTGTACTAGCACCATAACCGGTGGAAACTGTGTATTATTATTCACCGCTAGGTGAACTCCGGCAGTAAAACAAAAAGAAGAAAACAAATTCAGAGTAGGTTACAATTCTGACCAATGAAATGAGTTCGGGGCGTGGCTTCCGGTGGAGCTCCACTTTCCCCATGGGTCTGCAAATAGGTGCCTCTCAGTAATTGAGACATTTCACTTCAAACCAGATTTGTCAAGCTCATGGTAGCACTAGACTAGAGGGAACATCAGGGAATCACCAATTAATCCTCTGGGAACCATGAATGTCTGCTGAGAAAGAAGATGTTTAAATGATTCACTTATTAATTGTGCTTGAACTCACTGTGTTCAAGTCATTAGTGTCTCAATAGTTGTTGAGACATATCAGTATGGACCAAAGCGGTTTACCGACCAACTGTATGAAGAGAATGGTAAACAGTGGTTAACCCTGACTAGTGTTTAGGAGATCTCTGCCCTCAAAAATCAAAGGATAGTGTAACGTCAATGGCCGCGTTTCCCAGAATCGATCGTTCTTTGGGGCCAAAGAAGGGTCGAAAGAAGGGTTCGCCAAAGAACGAGCGTTAAGATACGGGTGTTTCCCAGATGCCATCTTAAGTGCCTTCTTTGGAGAACGCGTAAGTTGAAGCGAAAGAAGCTCTTTGGTGGGAGCTGTCCACCGCGGTCGTGCTGAAACTGAATAAATCGATGCCAGGCGAATCGATCACCCACCTCTTTATCAGCGCATAAGTCACACACAGCGCCCCGTGGTCTCCCCCACACAGGTGGAATTAGGCTACGCATGTAGGCTAACGTGTGTGTGGGTGCGGGTGTGTGTGGCAACAAGTGTATCAAAGTAGTAATCAAGCCCATTAGCGCATATATACCCCGTGGATATAGGCACACACATGATGTGAGAATGGAAGAAAGCGGCAGCAAAATAAACAAGCGGGCACCGTCGTTTACCGCGGAGGAGTTGGGCGTCTTAGTGGACGAGGTCTGGCAGCACCGGGCAGTTTTATTCGGGGGAACAAGGGGCAAAAAGAACATCACGGTGAAGAACCGTGTTAGGCAGGCCATAGCCGAAAATATGTCCCCCTCCAGCCCATGTGGCCTGCAAGACTGGCGTGCTGTGAGGAAGAAGTGGCAGGAGTTCCAGAACCAAACAAAAAGGAAGAGTGAGAAGGTTTCACTAATCAATCTCCGTTCGTTGCAGGTGATGCAGACGCAGTAAAGACAGCGCGGAGTAACCCCTCCCCATATGGTTTCAATAAACTATTTTGGTTTCTTTTCAACCATGTATTGTGTGGATCATTTTGCATTGAAATGAGGGTGTCAAACCTAGCAACAAAAAGTCCCAGGCAATTTGTAATGTATCTAAGCGTAGGTTAATGACGTGTGCTTATTGTGCGCCCTTTCAACAGCATTCCAGTGCCAGACTTTCAGGTAAAGCACCCGGAAACTGCAGCAATAATCATAGTGTGCAGGACGTTACATGTAGCCTCCATCTGCTGGTTCTGTTTATTTATTTCAGCCTTCAGGCCTGAGAGTTGATATGGGTGATGTGTGGTGGTTGTGGGTTTATGGTTTAGTGCTTGGTGACTGGTGGTGAAGAGGTAGGGGCTGCGGGTTGTTGGACCGGGCTGAAGGCAAAATTGCAGCGGGTTGCTCTGGATGTGTGGAGACACCAGAGAGATCAGCCGTTGGATCTCCGCACGGGGCAGCCGGTACTTTGCTTGGACGGCCCGGTCTGATAGCACGTCCAGTGGGGAGAAGTGCCGACGCACGTAGGCCTATGCATTTATGTAAACCGTCTGGCTTCGCGCACGGCAAGGCTGTTGGTTCGCAGCGAGAAGGTGTTGTATTGCAGCCATGGTTTCTCACACGCGCGGACTTTGGCAACGCCTTTAGCAGGTGGAGCCGCTCTGAATGAGGTTCAGCTGAGTTCAATTAAATCTGTTTCTTTGATATCTGTGAAATGCTGTTGTTGAAGGGTTGTTGATGTTTTTTTTGTATGTGTAGTAGTACTATAAATTAACTCACATGTGTGTGGAAAACGTAAACGTCTAATTCATTAAAACATTTTTTTTCTCTACTATTAGTCTATGTTTCTTGCGCCAGTGGTCCGCATTGAGCATTGTTTTATTATTTCGAAAAGTGGAGGAAATAAATTTCCCTGACGCGGCATGATCACTGACGATTTGGTCGCTAAGAAAGGTTGAAAGAGTGGGTCAGCTCCGTCTTTCAGTTCCATCTTAGTGAAAGTACTACTTTCGCTAAGAACGAATCTGGGAAACGCATTCTTCTTTCACAGCGTTCTTAAGAGCGCTCCAAAGTAGTACTTTGCCCAAAGAGGCTCTTAACGATTCTGGGAAACGCGGCCAATGTATGTGGCCCTTTAATCCCTCCCTGTTCTCTGTCATATACTCTTTTCAGACTCATTCATTCTGTCCTTTTCTTTAACTAACCAATCTTGTGTCTGATCGAATTAACTAAATGCAGTTCCTAAAGCTATACAGATTTGGTCCCACATTTTGAAAACCCACCCATATATGTCAAAGTTAACAACATCCATATGTGGCAAGGCGTACCTTATCTTTCATTTGTAAACTTCTGTCAAACTATCCCTTTATGGTGCTCTCCTTGATGTGGCTCCTATAACTGCCTCGACATTAAATGGATGAAAGAGAAAAGGACAAGCTGGAAAACTACTTTAAAATGTCATACATTGCTCTATCTATATGAATACATTTTCTGTGTATTTATTTTCTGTGTATTTATGGGTTTTAATGAATGAATTTGATGTATCTTAACAGTCGTAAATTCAGGTTCGTTAAAGCTCTTCTCAGAGTTTCCCTTTGATTTGCGTTTGAATCTCTTCATTTGTATTATCTCTTTTCCAACTCTGAGCAATCAACAATCTTGTATACTCATTTCACCACGCCTGACCTGAGCTGTTTTTTCAGAACCGGGCTTTTTCCACAACAAGTGGGTTTGTAGCCCCTTGAGGGAGGTAAAGCGAGAGAGAGAAGGAGAAGGTGGTTGGTGGGGAACAGGGCGGAAATATAAATGACAGCTTGTTGACTTTTACAAGATTCTGACAGCCTAGTGGGATTAATTGGATTTGCTCATAAAGTCCCCTGTGCAGTGTGTTGGAGGGGTCACGAAAGGTCCCATCTGACGCATGACCTCTCCTACTCCCCTTATAGTGCCCCTCATGTGAGCAACATTGACCACCACTGACTTCAGCCAAATGACATCTGAACTTCCATTTATGCAGGGCTGTTTTCACTGGGATTCTTTACGAAAATAGCATGAAATGAAACACTAACACTATATGTACTTTGTGGTTAGAAAAAAGGGCTTATATTTGACCAATTCTATTTCCCACAAAGAATTTCCTTACATACACTTGAAAGATATGTTCAGGGTCTGGATATTAGGATGAATGTAGGCTTATGCTGTTACAAACAGATACATTTCAAATAAATTAAATGCTTAATTCCCACGCTTTTATCCCTTGGAAGCCAAGTTGGACCCTGCGTCCCTGCGTGAATACACAAAGAACAAAGGGCAATATTATGTTTCCTTTTAGACAAAGGATATGGTTTAAAAATAATAATAATTTAAGTTAGTTTTTCTTTTTGTTCAGGAGGCCTTTTGATTTGATCAGACCTTTCTTGATAAAGACATTTTGGGCCATCTACTGTTTCTGTCAAGAGTAATTCGATTTCCCTGGTGAATTCTATACTCCTGAGAAGGCTGCGCAGTCAGGGGACGGTGTCTGCAATCCTAGAAGTCATGAAATTGACTAAGCAAACCATGTGTGAAAAATCAGCGATTTGTAAAGTGAAATATATGTACCATGACTTTCATCCGTGTTGTGTTCTTTAAGGATTTACGCTGACATCTTTACTGTACTGAAAATGACATGAGAAATTCATATTGTTCATCTATATTCTCAATGTGTTTCTATATTGTAACACTATTATGTCCCATTCAAAGTTAGATAAAATAAAAAATCAGGTGAGATCTTGGCAGACCCCTTTCCCTGCCGAAGGTATAATTACTATTAAGTTGTATGTGGTCTTGCTTAGTCAATAATGAATTCAATAAAAACCCATTATGATAAAAAAATAACAGAATTATGAATTATGTTGTCTGTGTCATGCTGTTTCTGTCAGCCTTCCATTTAAAATATTAGATCAGAGGTTGACCAGAGGGCATCCTCCTGCAATCTGGCTCTGCTGTCAACCCATGACTGTTTCCTTTTGTCTACAGTCAAGTCTACAGTGACTTGCTAAGGATTTGTAATGTCTTAAAAAGCATCTGTGAATTTAGTTTGTCTTGTCTTTGCCTTTCAAGAAGATGCTATATGTTCTACAAATGATAGTAAGTGATATACGACATTCATATCCTTCCAGAACGTAGCTGTTGTCATGTGCTGCATTTTTTCCAGTTCACGCTTCATTTTGAAACTTTTTTTATATCCTGCTAGTGTTGCCTGCTACCATTTAAGGTTTGTTCGGGCCTCAGCTGTGCAGCATTAGGCTATCTCTGGCTGCAGGAATTTTGTGTTCACAAAATGTTGACAGGACTTTCTTTTTGAGAAATTATTTTTTTTATTTTTTATTTTTTTACTTTTTTGACAAAGCCAAGCTAGCTTCCTTGAATCATATCCATTATCAGTGCATAAATACCAGGGGAAATAAATCTGCTCATACCAAACGACATGCAGTTTTCTGAATATTTTCAATTGACTCAAAATGCTCTCAGCTCATTTAGCTACATATTCTAATTAAGTTTGTCCCAGGAATTAGAAGGCCAGAGGTTGATGGAGTGAGTGATATATTGGACAAAAGATAATGGCAACCCCCCCTGCTTTCCTTTTCCATTGCATCATCATATTCTCTCTCCTCCACCCAGCCACCTCCACTTCATTCCCTCCAACCGTGACCATGGGCTGTTTATCGACTGTGTTCTTCTTCCTGTTTGTGGTACTAAGAGGCTGAAATTAGATCTGCATTGCCAAGGATTTGAAATAAATTGGGCAGCGGATCGGTCCTAACTACATTTTCTCCTGATTCCTGGGGGTGGGGGGGTTTTGTCATGATGTAGCATACAGGATAACATCAGATCAACACGGACAAGGTTGGGGTGAATGTGCTGTTGAGTGTAGGGTGTTTTTGCAAATAATTTTATCTTTATTCCAATGAGCAAGAACAGCAGAGGTGTATGGAAAAGATTCGGGGAGCATTTGTCATTATTGGTGCTCATACGTAGGGCTAACAGCTCATTGGGAAAATAATATTTCCATAATAGCCAGGGTAAGTCATCGCCAATCTTCTGTCCATATTGTGCAAGGCCTGATGATCACTGGCTTCATGCTATCCTCCCTGCTCCCTCAGCTTTGCCCAAATGGCTGTGTGGCACACAGGGGGTAATCGGCCGCTCCCATTACAACTCCCGTGGGAGAGGGGTTTGCTCCTTAGCTTCTTTGTACGGTCAGGAGTCGGGGTGTGGATCTCATTCTTTTTCCTATCCCACTTTGATCTGACTCCAATCCCTGACAGCTGATACCGTAGCGGAACCTGACACTTTGGCGCTGCCGCTGTACAAATCTGGAATGGGAAGAGGAGAATGGGACTGAGAAAAGTGTCTGCTGTTTTGTGTGCCAGACGGACATGGTGACCTCTTGGTAAAACTCAGCCCAAGAGGTCACCGACCATAGTGAAGAGAAAGGATTCCCTGAAATGAAGTGTTTGTATTGTCACCTTTCATCCGTTCACAAGAAAACATAAAACATAACTTGGACATAATATGGGATTGTCTATTAGCATCTGTTTAGGATTCAGTTTTTTGAGATGTTTTGATATGGTGGGTGATATAAGACAGACAAAAAAAATCCAATGATAGATGATGATATATATCTTGATGGAAAAATATACGTATATAACGTTTGATGGACCGACGACTCCTTGCCCGACATCATCAACCATACTCAGGATAAGCCTTAATCTTGAGTAAAAGAATCCGATAAATTTTTTTATCTAATTACTACAGTTCTGACGTCTGGATTTTTCCCAGAGGGATGTTTCAGAATAAGTCTGAAGGCTGTGTGATGCAGCCCTCCACAGGTGCTACAGATGGACCCAACAAGCATTATAGCTGCAAAGGTCTGCTACTGGCTGAATGTTACAGAGACATCAGCGATCTGAGCCTCCATGAAATAAACTGAGAGGACTTTTTAACACTGTCTTGACAAAGATCCCTAGGGTTAAACACAAGTACTTTTTTCCCCCTGTCATTTGGGTTTTTTCACCATTATTCACACTACGAGGTGTGTGATTGCCTCTGTGTATACGCTTAACCAGTATTATTAAGGGTCAATGAAGTGTTTTGGCTACAACTTATGTTTTCTTTGAAATGCTTTAAGGCAAGCCTCACACTCTCGATTCACAAGACCCCTAATTCTGTTTGTATACATCACTGAGAGACAAGCTGCAACACATTCAGCCTCAGGTCAGAACTAAAACTGATGTTGACCGATTGGGCCTCTGTCTGTCATCACAGAGGGTGAACGTACCTGAACAATATAGTGAACAGAACCTAGAAATGTACATTTGTGGGATTCTTCACTGTGTTAGGTCATATTCAGGACTTCCCAATAGTCAGATTTCTGAGCATTTTAATGGAAATATTTTTAACAGAAGGCTTAGTCCCCAGAAGAATATGAGGCCCATTTAAAACCCATTAGGCAACAACAAATTGCTTTATGATTTTTCACTATTATCATGTAAGCGGCAGCCCGGGAGAGTCATTGTGACCTTCCACAAGCAGTTTAGGCGTCTCAGGAACATTGGTTTCTTTATTCAAATGATGCTATTAGAAAATGGCTTGCTTAACATGGTATCAATGTCTTAAATACATAAATAAAAACACTGAGATGAAATACAAAACCCACAGGCTCTTTCTTTTTTCTTCAAAGTCTAGATAGTTGTGGGAAAGGTCCATGTCATACTAGAGAGCTGTATTATCCTTTGGAGTACAATAATATGCTCCCGTGTTCTTTTCCATCTCCACAGTGCAATATTACATCACTCCTTTATTTAGAGGCCATATCAATGTGACATCATGATCACCACTCTATACCTGCATGTTTTGATGATAAATCAGGAGGGCTAGCTCAAGATGTATAAATAGCAGCCAAGAATGGTGCACCTATAAGAGTGCAAGGAATGAGGTGGCGGAGACGTAGCTTTCTTTTAGGCCATATTCCTTTTGCCGTATTTATTCAAATCCTCTGTACTGTCTTGCAGTTTTATTTCACGAACTCAAATACAGGGGGATTAAACAAATAAAGCAGGTAAAAGAGAGACGATGAGCCACTTGCTGGTTGCGCTCGCATCAATCACTCTCTCGGACTAACTGGCCGAAAACGAAACTTAACTTCTACACTACAGACTAGGAGCAACTGCCCTTAAAGCGACAGTAACCATCAGTCTCAGACCCTTTTATACAGCCGCCCCCAAATGTGCAAGGAACATTTGCATCAAATAAAAGGGCTTAACAGTCAGGTTCAGGGGAGCGGGGGATGAAGGTCGTCCTCCCCAGATGGGAGAGCTGGCAACATCACCAACCGGGCAACCGGTCGAGTGTACACCTGTCCTTTAATGTTCACATCAGCTGACCGGATGAATCCATCGTCGCTGCGGTGAATCCTGGTAACTCGTCCGATGGGCCACAGGGCCCGAGGCAGCTGAGGCTCCACCAACATGACGACTGCTTTATCCAGGAGATCAGGGGGCGAAGAGTGCCACTTCTGTCTGGTCTGCAAGCTAGGTAAGTATTCCCTGATGAATCTAGACCAGAATTGGTCTGCGAGAATCTGCGAATGCCTCCAGCGTTTGCGGCTCAGGATCTCGGTCTCTGGATAGACCACTTGGGGAAGCGATCCGTCCGGCCGCCCCATCAGCAGACAGTATGGTGTTACAGGGTCAATATCTGCCATGTCAGCAGACACGTAGCCTAACGGCTTCGTATTGAGGATGGCTTCAACTTCCAGGAGCACTGTGAGGAGGACTTCTTCCGGGAGAGTTTGGGCCCCCACACTAGTGTAGAGTGCAGCCTTGACGGAGCGGACTTCTCTCTCCCACGCTCCGCCAAAGTGTGGGGCTGCTGGGGGGTTGAACCGGAACTTAATCCGTTGGCGGGCGAGTCGATCCTGTAAGGTAGGAACCATGCTTGCATATGCCTCTCGAAGTTCCCGTTCCCCTCCTTTAAAGTTGGTCCCATTGTCGGACCACAACTCCGCAGGGGTTCCTCTTCTGGCGATGAACCGCCTCAGAGCCATCAGGTAGGCATCCGTATCCATACTGTTGAGGAGATCTAAGTGGACAGCCCTTGTTGTTAGACACTTAAATATGATCCCCCAACGTTTCTCATGACGTCTTCCCACCTTCACCAACATGGGACCAAAACAATCCACACCAGTAGAGTGGAAGGCAGGTTTGTGTAGTCTGAGACGGGCAGCAGGAAGATCAGCCATTTTGGGAATGGAAGGCCGCGCTCTCCAGCGTCGACATTCTGCACAGGTACTCTGGTGTCTGCGAATAGCCTCCCGTCCACGGATTATCCAGAATGACCTACGCAACTCGGCAAAGACCCGCTCGGGGCCAGGATGGTGCAGGTCATCATCGTACTTCCGGATGAGCAGACGTGTAGTTGGGTGAGAGGAATCCAAGACAACAGGGTGCAATGTTGAGTCCTCTTGGCCTTCCAGGCGTCGGAGCCGGCCGCCCACTCGAATGAGGTCCTTTGACTTGTCCATCTCAGGGGCCAGAGTAAGTAATCGGCTTCTCGATAAAACAGGTTTCCCTGACGCCAGAAGCTTGTAGTCTTCAGGAAAGGACTGTTGTTGGGCTCGCCGGAGAACCATCATCTCTGCGCAGCGATACTGATCAGCATTGGGCGGAGAACTGCCAGGGGTCTGCCCATGGAGTTCTTGAGCAGTAGCGTCCAAGAGCTCCTGCCAGGTGTTGTACTCCTTATCCTCAAGGCTGGTAGGGGAGGTGACTGTTACACCACAGAAGACAACTTTCCGGAGCTCTGTTTTGTCCTCGGAAGATTCTGTGATGAGGGTCTCTGGCCAGGTGTCTGGACCCTGGAGAAGGAAGGGAGGTCCCTGGGACCATCGGTTTGCCTCTATAAGGGATTCTAGGGTCTTCCCTCTTGTTAAATCATCCGCAGGGTTATTCGCTGAGTCGACATAACGCCAGGTGCACTTCTCCGTCAACTCCTGTATCTCGGCTACTCTAGCTCCCACGAAGACCTTGTAGCGGCAAGACTGAGAGTGTAGCCAGGTGAGAACGGTAGTGGAATCTGACCACAATACAATGCGATCCAGGGTCAAGGTAAGTTCCTTCTCAAGGACTTGAGCCAGCCGCGCTGCCACCAGAGCTGCACAAAGTTCCAGGCGTGGGATAGAATGCAGGCGTTTCGGGGCCACTCTTGAACGAGCGAAGATGAAGGAGAGGTGGATCTGACCTTCATCATCCTCGGTCCTCAGGTAGGCTACAGCTCCATAAGCTTGCTCGGATGCATCTGCAAAGATGTGACCCTCACGAGTAGCACCCTCAAGTTTAGCACCTGTAGGCACGTATGGACGTGGGAAAGTAAGGCGAGGTAGAGACTCCAGCTCGGACTCCCATGTGGACCAGGCTTGCAGGAGTTCTGAAGGTAGATTGGGGTCATCCCAACCACGTTGCTTGTCCCACAGCTGCCGAATGATGAGCTTTGCTCGGGTGGAGAAGGGTAACAGGTAACCCAAGGGGTCGTACTGAGAAGCTACGACTCTGTATATGTTCCTCAGAGTTAGGGTCTCGTAGGTCACCGGTCGGTGTTTGTAGCCAAAGGAGTCTGTTGCCCAATTCCAGCTGAGGCCAAGTGTTGACTCGAAAGGGTTGGACTTATCCTGTGCGAGCCATAGGTCCAGGCTCTCTGACCTGGCTTCATGAGGTAAGTGACTCAGTACGCTTGGATCATTGCAAGCCCATTGCCGCAGCTCAAAGCCTGCCGAAGCCAGAAGATCTCTGAGCTGATCCACCAGCAACTTCGCTTCACCCGGTGTACGCACGCTTTGCAGGCAGTTATCGACATAGAAGCACTTCTCCACCGAGAATCTCAGGTCGTCGTCTGGCTGGCTGTGGTCGACGACGTGGTGCTGTAGAGCGTACGTAGCACAGCACGGGCTGCAGGTTGTGCCGAAAGGCAGGACTTGCCACTCGAAGGTTTTGGGAGGTTCATCCACCTTCAGGTCACGCCACAGGAACCTTAACAGGGAGCAGTCATCAGGGAGAAGGCGTACCTGATGGAACATCCCCTTGATGTCTCCACTAACTGCAATAGGATGTTCACGAAATCTCAACAGGACTCCCAACAAAGAGGCGCCGAGGGTAGGGCCAGGTAGCAGGTACTGGTTCAGGGTCTGCCCAAGGTATTGATGAGAGCAGTTAAACACAAGGCGATTCTTTCCATTGTGGCTGACGAGGTGATGGGGTATGTACCAACATTCTTTAGGGGGGGTCTCCTGAGTCACTTCCCGCACTGCACCTGAATTAGTAAGCTTCTGCATCTCAGCTTTGTAGGCGTCCGCTTGCTTGGGGTTCCTTTGGAGACGCCTCTCAGTGCTGCGTAGCATGGCCATAACTGACTCCTTAGGTGCGTGCAGCAGTGGCATGTTCGCATGACGTAGCAATGGTGTAGCATACCTGAAGGTTCCATCTACCTCGGTACGAACGGTCTTGGCTTCAAGCAGTGCTACAGCCTGCTGATCCTGCTTTGATCGAGTGACCTCTCTCTCAGGGCGGTAAGGGACAGTATCTGCTTGCCAAAGCCTTTCAACGTGCTTGTATAGCTCATCTGTTGGTGGGGAAGATGAGGTAAACAGACACTGCACAGAATGGGCTGGCCGCCCCATGCATTGGACGGGGCCTTGGAGGGTCCACCCAAGCCTGGTGTGGACTGCGGCTGGGCCACCAGGTGGGCCGAGCCTGACTGGCTCAACAGGTGTTATGAGATGGGGCTGATCGGAGCCGATAAGGAGTGATGGCTTGGCTCCCTTCAATGCAGGTATGGGAATGCCACGTAGGTGTTGGAACTTCCTTTGAAGGCGGTCCACCGGGTAGGTATGTTGCGCCAAGCTGAGGCGACTAGCTGTGAATGCACCATCGATGATATAGCTAGTTTGAGGGTTAGCAGCTGAGGTGACACGGAAGGACACAGTGTGTCCATGGAGCACCTGGACATCCTGACGGACTGTGCGCAGTGGAAGATCTTCTGGAAGGCCCTTCATGCCAAGGGACCTAGCTGCTCCCGGTAGTAGCATGGTTCTCTCTGATCCATCGTCAAGGATTGCAAAGGTGTCTAATGTGCGCTCTCCATACTGTACAAGCACTGGCACAACCTTTAGCATGACCCGATTCCCAGCTCCATGTCGGTCGAGGTAGAGGGTGTCAGAGGCAGAGTTGGTTAGGCAGCTCTCTTCCCTAGCTGCATTACTGCTTTCTGCTCGAGCGTTTACCTCATGGAGAGCCAGCAGGTGTATTCCCTGACAGAGGTTACAGGGTTTCTTCAATGTGCACTGGGCTGCTTGGTGCTTTCGTGCACAGCGCCAGCACCGTTTATTAGAGATGATCCACCCTTTGAGCTGGTCTTTGGAGAGCTTGGCCATCTCACTACACTGACTGAGGTAATGCTCCGTGCTCTCACAGTAGGCACAGTAGGCTTTACTCTTGAAACGATTCTTAGCTGGACTCTGGGAAGCCGCTCCTGAAGGCTCTCCAGCACCATGCAGGACTGTGACTGTTTGTTTCCCAGAACGACCATCAGTCCTCACGTTCTGCCTTTCTTTACTGCTTCTTGCAGTAGTTTGACTGTCGAAACCTTGACACCAAGACTCATAGCGGAGCCACTCTGACAACTCATATAGAGTGTGGGAAGCTCCAGGCTGCTTAAACTGATGTCGGCGGAAGTCAGCGCGCTGTTCTGGGGGGAGCTTGATCAGCAGTCGAGCTACATGTGAACCACAGTTCAGTTCAACTTCCCCTTCAGGTCCCAGGGTCTGCAGCAGGCCCACCAACGACTGTATTTGGAGGGAGAACCTCTGGAAAGCTGCAGCATCTCCACGCTTCACTTCAGGGGCTTCCAGGACTCTTGCTATCTTCTTTAAAGCAAGCTGATGAGGCTGACCAAACTTATCGTGGAGGGCCGCCATAGTGTGAGTATAGGGGGTCGGTGAGTTTAAGTAGGCATCAGCTATGAGCTGGGCTTCTTCCAACTTCAGATGGTCCACAAGTATCTGATACTTGAAGAGCTCTGTAGCGTTAGGTGGGAGTAGGTTCTCTAGAGCTATGCGAAGCCTCGCAAACTCACTGGGGTCAGGGTGCAGGAACTTGGGGATGGTTGGTTTGGGGCCTCTATACACTTGTTCGGAAACAGGAGGATGTATAGGGTTCGGTGGCGGCATTCCAGGCATGGCTCCAGTGGATGCTAAAGGGGTCGAGGCTGCTACAGGCGCTGGGCGCGTCAAGCCTCCGTAGGCTGGAGTAGGGTGTGAGAGTGGTCGAGGGGGTCGCCATGAGGGGTAGGATGGGATCCCCGTACCAGGAGGTGGGTACAGGGGCTGGGGTTGCTGCAGCATCGGCGGTGGTGGCAGATATGCAGCCTCTGTAGGGACGTAGTAGGGTTGGCTACTAGTATGCCTTTCCAACTTAAGGTTACGGACGGCACTTTGCAGGTCCTCTTCAGGTTCGGGCCATGGTGGAGGATCAGGCCAATCTTCTTCTGGTTCTGTATGAACAGGGTAACTCTTCGAGACTGCAGCGTTAGCTTGTTGAGGGTTCTGTGGGGTGTGTTTTGAGGCAGGGCTGGCAGCTTGACTCATATCTGCTTTCAATGAGCGGGCTACCTCAATTAGCTCTTTGATTTCACTCCGTGCCTCATCAAGGGCCTTCAGTCCGGAGTGGAAGACCTGTTGTGACTGCATTAGCTTAGCATTCTCCTCTTGAATGGCTCTGATTTCCTCGTGGTAGCGTGAATCCTGGCTCGGAATCATCTGGTATGAGGGGGCATGTTTAGGTAGGACCGCACTGTCGCGATCTCTCCACTGGCGGCGTTCTGGGGCTAGCTGAGGAATCTCTTGGTGAGCAGCATTCCCATAAAAGCTACCAGAGGGAGTCTGGTGTGACTGGAAGGGGGTCATCTGGACTGGATCCTCCCGTGGAATAAGCACCCTCTTCTCCATAGTTGAAGTTGGTGGGACCCATCGGTCTCTATAATGGGCTCCCTCATAGTCCATCTCGTAATCTCCAAGTCTGTCAGGTCGACGTATTTGCCGCCGAGGCCTCACAGCAGGGTACATCTCTTCATCTAACTCCATCTTGAATGCTATTATCCGGCTCGAAGGACCAAATGTTTTGATGATAAATCAGGAGGGCTAGCTCAAGATGTATAAATAGCAGCCAAGAATGGTGCACCTATAAGAGTGCAAGGAATGAGGTGGCGGAGACGTAGCTTTCTTTTAGGCCATATTCCTTTTGCCGTATTTATTCAAATCCTCTGTACTGTCTTGCAGTTTTATTTCACGAACTCAAATACAGGGGGATTAAACAAATAAAGCAGGTAAAAGAGAGACGATGAGCCACTTGCTGGTTGCGCTCGCATCAATCACTCTCTCGGACTAACTGGCCGAAAACGAAACTTAACTTCTACACTACAGACTAGGAGCAACTGCCCTTAAAGCGACAGTAACCATCAGTCTCAGACCCTTTTATACACTGCATTTACCACTGAGACGGGTGGCTAGGATTGAAACTCAAGCCTGTGTATTATACCAGAAGCAGAACGTCAATGCTTGTCCTTGGCTATTCTGATGGCTAATCAGATTTCATGAGGCAGAATATAGGGACACGGTTCCAGTTTCCTGTATGCGCTTTGCAGTAAACACGGACCGGACATCAGAAAATAGTGGACGTCTCTGATATCTTGAAGAGATCATCCTGTTGGTTGGCATGTTTTGGCCAATACTAGATTACTAACTAGAGGAACACCAGGTACAATGTGTGGTAATTGGTTCAAGTGATAGTTAGACATTTTGGACACTAATTTGCTCTCTCACTGATAGTTATACCACTCTCATGTCATATACCCTAAACATGAACCTACTGCCAGCAGCCGATTAGCTTAGCTTAGCACAAAGACTGCGGGAAACAACGCGCCTGGCTCTGTAACAAAATTCCCCTGCCAGCAACTTTAAGGCTTAATAATAACACAATTTGTAAAATAAACAATGAAGTGGGTGTTGTGGGGGTATGTGTGTATGACAGTTTTTTTAAAAGATAGATTTTGTACTTGAATTCAGCATTTTACTGCATTTATTTCAGTGTCCCAATTTATCGACCTTGCAAAACTTGAAACTTGACAGAGAATGACTCATATCGTTTATCATTTCCCTAGATGTATGTCGGTCAGTTGCTTTAAAGACATCATCATAAATGAACAGGCCCAGCCCTGGGCATAGGCAGTATAGGCAAATGCTAGGGGCGCATCCATCCGCAGGGGGCGCAGCTACAAAAAAAAAAAAAAAAAAAAAAAGGGCTACCAAAACTTTTTTTTTTTTTTTTTTACTAATACTGTTAATAGTATAATTTCAGGTTAATTTAAGCTTAAAATATGACAACTACTGAGGATAGACAAACTATAGACTCTTCCAGATGTCTGGCGATCAGCCAGGTATCTGAACGGTAACTTCACCGGTCGGAGCCGGAAGAAAAGAGCGCACACCATGTCAAAAAGACAAAAGCTCTCGTGCCAAGGGAAGACTGAAAAGGAAAAGAAGAGGAGGAAAAACGTGACAAAGACAGAGGTAGGCCTACAGTGACGTTAATGTGATGAATGAATAGTGTGCTGCATTGTTTTAGCCGTTGTGAGCAGTGTGATAACTTGCTAGCTTACTTTTGGAAGATGGGTAACGTTACTCCCAGCTTAAATTCATCAGAGACATTTAGAAAGATTTTTCAGGTAGCCTACATCCCCTGTCATAACTTGCCAAAGTTTGCACTGCTTGTAATGGTTATTAGAAAGCTATTCCTTTTCCACTATAATTAATGGTTGTCAACCTTGGGTTTATTGTGTTAGTTTACATCAGTGTTAAAAGTGCACAGTATAATAACAATATTGCATACCTGAGGCAAGTCAAGTTTATTTGTGAGGCACTTTTCAACACATGGTAAATCAAAGTGCTATACATAAAGCCATGAGATATCATCAGAAGGCTTGATTCTGATTTCATAAAAAGCAGGAGCAAACTTTTCCATTAGATTGTACCTTACCTATAGCTTTCCATTAGTTACTGCTTCTCTTCACTGGTTGGATGCTAAACTGCATTTCATTTTAATGACAAGAGTTTAATCTTATCTAATTTCCATTTTAAAGCTTTTCACCATGTATTAATATAAATAATGTAACAACATTTAAACTTCTCTTTTCTCTTCAGGTTTTCATTTGAAATACTTTGAGCCACCTGTCCTGCAGACATCTTCTCCACCTTAGCACAGCCCAGTGATGCAGGATGAGCCCAGCATGAGGAATAAAGGCTTCACCAATAGACCCAAAGGCAAGACTAGTCAGGCTGTAGCAAGGTGAGGTGAGTTTGTTGAGATATGAAGATGAGGTCTTAACATCTAAATGTAGACAGCTCTCTGTTGGAATCAAGTTAAATAGCAGTACAAACCAGAGGTCTCTGTCATTTAATTTTGTAATGTAGCTTTTGTGTGGAATTATATTCAATGCAAAGTTATGATTTATTTAAACTATACTTATAGTAGATTATAATTTAAAATTTTAACGTCTGCATTTTTCTGTGCGAATCGTAATATTGTATTCATGTTTTAATGTTATGTCACTTATGTTTTGTAATATGGTTTTTATTTTGTGGGTTATTTTCTATCTAAAATAAAATGAAATGTCAAAGACAAAGCTATCCAGTTCTGTGTGAGTGTATGAACAGTGGTGGAGCTGACTGCAATGCAATGGGGGGCGCCAGCTAAAATCTTGCCTAGGGCGCCAAATTGGTCAGGGCCGGCCCTGTAAATGAACCTTACTACGCCTTACTACGAACGAGCGAAGTGGGACCACAGGCAAAGAAAATGAAATGGTTTCCGGCGAAGTATGCCGTGTGTTTTCTTCTTTTGTGATAGAATTATCTGGGACAAGTTCCCCTGTCCATATACCTGCCCTTTCATAGTAAAGTTCCTGTAGCTATGGTGTGTGTGAGGAATTCCAGCACGTGGCCATAGCTATTTTCAATATCTCTCTGTTGTTACCTACACTATGTCAGAACCACATATTTCCATTAAATAGTTCTTATAGAAGCATTTGGATACTGCTTTTACTTGTTGACACATTAAAGATGTGAATTAAACCTCCATGTGGTTTGTGATATTCCTGGAACAGAAACATTGTTCAAATGTTAAGCATTTTCTGATAATTGGTCACAAGGTTTCAAAGTAAAGTCTTCTTTGACAGGCGTTTGAAATGTACAGTGGGTTCAGAGTATCAGTGTCATTCAAGTGGTGTGGTTGCACCTCTAGCTGCAGATCAGGCTTTGGAGGTACCTTGGTTGTCCTGTCACACTGTGCTGTGGATCAACTCTGTTATGACATGAAGGCTCTGTTGGTTCAGTGACTCACTAATCATGATGGGCTAACAAAAGACTCAGTGGGAGGAAGTATGTACAAAATATTCACGTGAAAGTGCGTTGAAGCTATAGTCAACATTTGGAACAATGTGTTCTGCCGATGGTTCTCGTCTGTTACTGTTATGACAAAAACATGGATTTTTTCCTTCAAAAGAGGATGAGATTCTTATTATGAATTATGTTGTAAACATGTGTAAACAATGTCTAAGCCTGTTTTTAAAAAAAAAGTTGCTCAATATTTTCTAATGGCACAAATGATGTGTATGAGTCAGGCACCTGGTGAGCATATGGGGGGGACACAAATAGAAACAGGAAACTAGAAGTTTTACATCAAATGCAATTAAACCACTGATGTTTTACTTTCCTCCTGACCCAACCTATGGCAAACAAATAGTCCCATTCCTGTTCACCGCAAAGCCACTGACTGGAATGCTTCAGCAATTATGATTCTCTGAAAGACACTGTGTGCATTATGTCAGTGTTTCTTATTTTGTCACTTCCTACCAAACACATTAAGGCTTCATCATCACTGAAAGTGGAATGATTGTGGACAATAAAAGCTGTGACTCTCCAAAGAGCACATTCCAATCATTAAGCTCTAACCACCCCCTTTGTGGCCGCAGACATTTTATCACCATTCAATCCTCATGTAATACAGCTTTGTAATAGGACTAGGAGGACTAGAATTGAAAAGACACAAATAAGGAACAATGCAGAGAAACGGGAATAGAGTTCAGAGAAAATTGAAAGGTTTTCTGGTGGAGAGATTTTATTATTATTCTGAGAGAGAAGAGCAGCAGACTCTCAATCAGACTGCACCATATTTAAAGAGAGGAGAGAGAAGAGGAAAGAGGAAAGGAAGAAGGATTGTGAGAGACTGATGTGGAAGTAGGTGGAAAATGGCTCTATAATAGGCCCTAATAGAATTTCCCCTGGCCCCAGAGGGAAAGAGAATGGACTCTCCCTCCTTCCCACTTTGCCTCACTACCCCCTTCGCCCCTCCATTTGCACAAGGCCGGAGGTATAATTTCATCACTCCTCACTTAATTGTGCGCCTTGCTGGCAGAGCCCTCACTCTCTGTTCCAGCAAACAGAGGCAGGTGGTAGAGGAGGAAGAAGGGCAGAATAATAGAACAGAGTGGGAAACCACATCACTTCATTTTTATAGATGGACAGCTTGTAAAAGCGATGGTTTACGTGGTCCCCTCTGAGTAGCCAATTGTAAACACAGCAGAGTGGCGGCTCAATGTGTCATACAGGGTATAGTAAAGGACACATTTATAGTGTGTTATTTACTTGCCTCACGTAAATATAAAATAAGTTTAACTGTATGCACAGAACCAATGACACCATCCACAATTATGGTTAGATGCATCAAACATTTCATAATTGACTTATTGTTATTACATTTATTAAGCATAATGGTTAGTTAATGCGTATTAAGCATTGGTTATTAAGCATAAGCAGTTGTGAACGGTTAGTTCATGTTAAAAGTTTCTCCAGACAAGAAACTTAAGTGATTATTATTATTTATTTATTTTTTGGTTTGACAGAAGACTAAAATAGTACTAAAGTGACTTTAACAGGTAAAATAAGTGGACTTCCCTGGAAGAATGTTCCAGTCATGCATGAAAAATTCAAATAAACAGTTTCTCAGATGACCTGTACTTTGCTATTGTACCTCCTGCAAACGCTGATTATCAAAATCCTCAATTAATAACCTAGCTTTGGTCTACCAAAGCTTATTATAAGTGTGGCAATGTGAATGTTTGGTTGGAGAAGAGAGATCTACTGCTTTATAAGTCATTTGCAGTATTCAGAAGATGTCATTTAAGACCTAACTTACTGACAAACCTCAATGTATTGCCGAAACAACAGGATACAAATTGAAACTGACCCTCGCCTTCACGCCTATTTGTATCCAAGAAAGAAAAGAAACCTGCTGCGCCCCTATTACCTTGTCAGACGCCCACCTTTGACCTAAGAAGAGATAAGTCACTTCTTCCCTACTGTCCTACCTGTGAACACCATTTTGCTACTTTCAAAGCTTTTGCCTTGTGGTTGATCTCCTGTTAAAGTTCTCTGTGACCAAAGGGAACACGTGTGCCCTCATCTGGAGTTATCTGTAGACTCGCTACAGTCAGTCGTAGATCATCATGAGCGTCTACTGAGATCCTCAGAGAGAATCTCATCTCTTGGTCGTAAAGATGAGGATGCCTCTGACCTTTGACCTCATCTCAATGACTCAATGATTGCATTTTTAAAGAACACTGTGCTAACTTGTATGATATGAGGCATAAAAGACACTGATGTTTGAAGATTGGGTTCAGGTATTTCAGTTTTCTTGCTAGTTTCAACGTCAGTACAATTTAAAACAAAACATATTAGTTATTAAGAAAGATGTTGGCCATTTGGTGAAATAGTGGGTTTGGGTTGTAAACAGACGCAACATAGCCCAATAAACTAAGCATTTTAACATTTATCCTTAGTGGGATATTTTTTTTTAAGATTATTTTTTGGCCATTTTCAAGCTTTATTAGATAGTACAGAGTTGAAATGGGGAGACATAGAGAGGGGGATGACCTGCAGTAATGGTCCACGGGTCGAATTTGAACCCACGACCACTGCAACGAAGGCCGGAGCCAAGATGGTACGCGCTCTATCCACTACACCACCGGAGCGCCCGATAGTCCTATTTGCCATAGGAAAACCATATATTAATCATCATTATAATGTTTAAGTGAAATGCAATTCATGTAAATGAATTATCTAACTCTTGGCATGTAAGCAGATATCTTAGTTTTGTTTTTTTCTCAAACTACAATGTAAGAAAACCTGGTCTTTGGAATGAAGGACCCTTGGCTTCATTTGAATTCCTCTGAGATGTGAAGGATGAAGCTTCACAGATTATTATGTGTTGTGCTGTGGAAAGGTCTTTTCATAGCAATGGTTTCACACAACCTCAAATTTCAAGATCATATGAAAGGGAGCCCTATTTTCATGTTTTCACTTCATCCCAGTGGTGATTTGTAGAGTAAATAAGCATGTTATTCTGAGACCGCTCTGAGGTTGAGTCATAAAACGGAACATAACATGTTGTAAATTAACTAAGTTAACTCTGTTGCATAAATATCAGCACCTTCTTATTTTCTCACTATAATTAAATTGAATAATCACTACCTTTTAATGTTTCCCGGTTCTAACTCACAATTTTCTGTTACCGAGCAGAACATGTTTGAACATGTGTTTTTTATTTAATATATTCTATTATGCTATTATCCTCTCTTTCTGTAAATATATAGATTTGATCTTTTTCGTAAAGTGAGGAGTCACTTAATTTAACATTCAAAATTAAACTACTTATTTATTTTGATCAACATAATTCTCACTGTGCGTATAATAGTTTGTATAACATTTGTAAAATGTTCTGCATATATCATTTTATTTGCGAGATACATTTCTGTTTTGTTTTTAAAGCTGTGCAGTAGGAAGTTATCACTTGAGGGGGAACTTAGGTTTTTAATCATCACGCAATGTAAATCAGCACATACAAGTTTTCGAGGTGACGTAAATGTGGTATAAACACAAAAACAATGTTTGTAGTAGTACGGCTCCAAATTGACGATGACTAGAGTGGACTTGGTTGGTGAAGACAGCTTTTCTTCACTCATGAAGCCAAAACTGAACTGGTCACCCAAACTCAACATGGCCTATCCTCTTTCACCACCACATGTCACTCCTGCACACATGGTTCCCCTCACACATCAAACATTCCTCGCTAACGACTCACTGGAGGTTAGTAGCTGTAAACTGGGAAATGTGTTTCCCATTTAAGCCACGGTTCACTTAGAAACTGATCTTAAGTACTTGGACCGGGTCAGAACCTGTTGATGCCATTTCTGATCTGAATAAGCAGGAACAGGCCATCGTGGAATGAACAAGCATGCAGGTTACACACATTGCTAACTTACATCGACTTTAATTGGATGTGGTGCATTGTAAAGGAAATCTGAGCAGGAATTTTGTCTTTCTGCCTTGGTGGCACAAATAAGTTAGTTTTGTTTGACATTTTTTACATCCATTTTAATTTTTTTCTGCTGTATAAGCTATATTCTACATTAAAGCTGCTATTTTAATATAACTTGTATTTACAGTCATATTTCTACCGCAATAAGGCAGACTTGCAATTAGTTTCATTGCGGCTGCACATGCAGTATATGACATGTAGCACTTACATCCATCTAAATGAACAGATGTTTTAAATGTCATGTTCTTAACGTATTATTTTGTCATATCTATTATTTTAAATAGTACTTAAACCGTCTTCTACTTCTTTGGACTGTTTCTTGTACTGCTGTAAATTACCCTTCCGATGATCAACAAAGTCCTGTAGTCATCGATTAGACTATTTCCATCACTAATATGAGTTTCCTTTTAAAAAATATATTTACTTTTCAACTGTAAGATAAACCTATCCATCACAATCATTTTACACTTGTAACACTACCACTGCGGTAGGCACACAGTGACATAATAACATGAAACCAGTGTGAACTAGCTAGCATGTGTCATTTCATGCACCATTACCTTGCCATATCAGTCACCAGAGTAGGTCTAATTGCGTTGACAGGTTGTAGCTACCTATTATTATAGTATTGCGTTGCAGTTGCTGCACTGACCACACGCAATGTCATAATTCATGCAGTCAGTTTAATGAGGCCAAAGAGGAACTAGTTCACCCTATGTTCAGTCCCCCTTTCCTCTTCAATCTGTCCTTCTGCTGCAACTGAAGCCTCCAGTAATCAATCTGTCTCGTTTGGCTTCGATTGCATGTCAGAGGGAGTTTGGTGGCTTTCGAGGGAAAGGCACAGACCTCCTCCATCCTGAGGGAAAGTACAAAGATCTCCAGGGCTGTTACAAGACCAAACCATACTCCGATTGCATATGTACCGAGCCCCAATATTAAAGGTGTTACGAGGAACTTTGTAAACTAGAGCCCGCCTTTGGACAAAAGCGGTAGGCTAGTATTTTTGGACACCAGCTGTTGTTAAGCTCTTGTTGTTAAATGTACCAGCCACTGCCAGTGTCTCGCGATCAGTCCTTGTCCATGATGAAAGCGAATGAACCAGAGATGGCAGGATGGGTCACAACGATTAATGCATTTGTCCGGGTTGGACAAATTCATAATAAAAACTACAGTATATAAAAACAGCATTCTTTGCACTGATGGTCCTGTTGGCTGTTACAGGTAATTTATGATCATCAAGGAATGAAAATTTTACTTTAAAAAAATACTTAAAAGTACCTTGTTGGGACTTTAAATAGGTAATAATAAATAATATATTCAATATATTGAATTACATGCAGCATGAGCTAACAAAATAACTAAGAGTCAATTATATTATGAAATATAATTATATCTTTCTTATTGTTTATAAGATTCATCCAATGGAGTTTCATTAGAAATCATTTTTAATGGCACTCACTTTTCATAGTCTCTCCTTTTATTTAATTGTTGCCACCACACCAACAACCAGTCCTTATAGCTTAAAAAGGTTACACATGGTGCCTAGCTAAACAGCTAACTTGCTGGCTTGTCCTGTGATCATGGATTATTACTCAGCATTAAAATGTCATAAAAATGTTTTAGCTAACATAAACTAACTGAATACATTTGCAGTAGGTTAAGCCTAGTTCATACGAAGCAGTGGCATGTGATTGGCTGAACGGTGTCAAGATAAAGAGAGACATTTTAGAAGTCATATATGAAGTATAAAAATACCTATTTAAAAGGATATTTTGAATTAAGAACAACAAATAATAACTTTTATTATTATTCCTGTAATTTATTTATTTAATATTGAACACTTCGGCTTCCATACTAATATGCCTGTATATTAAGTGTGTGAGAAATGAGTGCATGCACTCATTTTGTGTGTGCATTGTTGGATCAATACAGGAGATGAGTGGATTTGAGCTTTATTATTGGTTTTACTGCTTGTTTGATGTAGGAAGTTTGCAAATGCACATTATGTATAGAACAGTATATGTATTAGTATGCAAGGAACATTCAGATTTTTTTTTTTTACAATATGTACATTTCAGTTATGGTGCACCATCAGTCTTACCAGTATGAGCAACATAACCAGGGATTTTCTTTTTTTAAACCTTGTCCTTTTAGTTTCCTCGCTCCACCCTCAAACCCCGCAAGGAAATTTGTCACTCTCAAGTGCAATATTAAGACACATTCACCTTCAATTGGGTTTACTGTACAAGCAATTCAATGTCTGGTCACTGTTACTCAATTAAATCTCTGTATCTGTCAAACGAATCAAACACTACTACAAATACTGAAGATAGTGTTGACTTGGCTATAGGAAAATGACCAAAGGGCTTTCCGGAAAGGTCATTCTGTGGCACTGGTTATTAATATCAAACACGTCTATAAAATAACAAAATATTTTCCTCAAGCAGTACAAAATAATAGGCAAGGGTCAAGTTTACTCAATCCTGCACACACACGTATTAATTTAACAGGGACACACACACACACCAATTTCGTGTAACTTTTACATTTCTGAGCCTTTCCAGATTCAATTCTTCATAAAGGTACTTTAAATTTTTGTTCCCTATTTATGTCTAGTCTTAATGACACACAATATCAATTCAACTGATCGTGATTAATATGCTAATTGCACCAGGTCACAAAGGCACCTCCCTTCCCTTTACCCATCTTACCCTTCAAAACTATAGAACAGCATTGATATTGTAACAATGTCCCATTCACATACATATTGTACGAAGAAAAAAACTTAAGAAGATGTGCTTACAAAAACAGCGAGAAAGAAAACTGTACAACATTTGCGGGCACCTGAAATAGCTCCCAGGCACTTGTGATGCAAAACAGACATAATTACACATTTAAGCACTTCAATCTAGAACAATAAGTAAAAACGTAATACCATTTAAAGTTGTTAGTTGGGAATTAAAGTACAACCCTTACAGAGTAAAGTGAGAATACCTTCATTTTAAGTAACACTACAGCATGAAGCTCAGTATGTCTGTGGTTAGTAACAATGTACACTCTGCACCCGAAAGTAACAGAAGGTGATATAGGTTAAGTTTAACATGGTAAACTGTTTTTGCTCCTTCAAAAAAATTCCCCCAAACAGAAAGAAAACAAACAGGTGCTAGGGTTCCTCAGATGGCAGCATATAATGTAATAATAAAGTTTTTTGAAAGTAAAATCCGAACAAATCCGAACCAAATAGGTGCACCGCTATGAGGAGAAGAAGTCATACTTAACCAAGCTGATTTATGCAAATGCAGATAGCTGGGTTTCCTTTACATTGAAGTAATCCTAAACGTTGCCGCTTTCCCTTGGTCTGAATTCATCCTTTGACTTATGTCTCCAATGACTTGCCTTTTATCAAAAGGTCATTGTTACAAACAATAAGGAAACCGGACACCTCATTTCTTTTTGTCTCTCACCCGTTAACATCTCTCATTCACCTGTTTGAAGGATTGTCAGTCGCTAGAATCACTGCTTCGGGTAAACACAGTATCTCCTCTTGAACAACTGCAGATTGTTCAGTTAGTACTTAGAGGGTGCAATAATTGGTCAAATATTGATGTAGTAAAACAATCATTCAAAATACCCTGAGAAATTAAGCAAAAAAGATAGAAAACCCTGGATTTATTTATTTTTGACCTGATTATTCCGTGTGTTCATGTTGTTCTTCCTTGGAATCAGTGCCATTGTCTGACAGTGCGTTGTTATTTTCTGCATGCTGTTTACTGTTAGGTAGCATTACACCATCTATTGCGCACATGGCAAATTATATGGGTCATAAGACATCATTTTCAAAGAAACTGCCCTTATATTGGGCATAGCGTACATGTATCCGGCAGGATCTGACATTGTATTGTGTCTACAATGTATGAGAACTTTAATTTATACATGATCTGTGTGGAAGTGTGTGTGTGTGTGTGTGTGTGGTGTGTGTGTGTGTGTGTGAGGGGGTATAGTACATGCATGCATGGTTACATACTTTGTATGTCCAGTATGTATATTTCTGTAGTTGGTGTGTGCTAATGTAGATACAGTATAGTTTGAATTCCAAGTCCTACCCTTTTCTGGGTCAGTATGAAGGAGTCTGTGTGGGGTCTCCTGTGTTATGCAGATAGGCCCGAGCACATAGAACAGTGTCTCATGTTGCCTCAGTCAATGACTTTCCCCACAGTGTCCAGCCAGTAGTTCTTTTAGCAGTTGTCGGAAACAAGAATGAGACTTCTGGAGATCAGTTAATATGAAGCCAAAGTTGAGATTCATTCCGCGTGTGCTGCAACTGGATATCTTGAATCCTATACAAGCATTTCAAATAGGACCATATACTTGCTTTAATTTTTCGCTGCAGGAGAACAGATTCATTTATTTGAAATGCGTCCAAGTATCCTTCCTCAGGTTGTCATTTTTGCAAATATTCCAGCTATTGTATGGTATGCAGGCCTCACAGGCTAACAGAAACAAGCCATCTGACAACTTAAACATGGCATTTAAATAATGTTGCTAGTAAGGTATGTTTTGGTGATGTTCGCTCCTCTTTGGTAGCATAGATTCGTAAAGTAACACTTAAAAATACAACACTGGCTAACGAATGCTATGACGGAGGGACACACTGAGTATGCATGTTTAAGAAGTATAGAATAGAATAATAGAGATGAAATAGTCAGGTATCCACAGTAAATTCAGCTCCATTGTAGCTCCATGGTTATCAAGTCAGAAGACGTCGCGCTGCATGTCAGATAGTGTGGAAAGGCATGTGGGTATCCAGGCTCAAAATGGAATGGTGATAGACTATTGCCTTCCCAAAGATTTTTAAACTTTGACAAAGGAATGTTTAAAAGAACGTCCTGATGGTTTTCGTGAAGGGGCTTCACTTCTTTTGCAATGATTTAATATGTTACCCTGATAGAATTCATTCAGTCAATCTACTTTCTGTCTCCTCCTCATTTTTCGTCTCCTTTGATTAAAAATTAAATGATGTCTTCAGGATTCATAATATTTGACCATCACTGACTGTGACTTGCTTACCTAACAGCCTCAGGCCGATTCTAGCATGAATGAATTATGTGGAGCTGTGGAGGGCCGTGGAAGAATATTTAAGGTTTAAGGTTCAGGTGTTTTTTTTTGTTTTTGTTTTTTTTTGCACACTTGTTTAGCTTATTAAATCACACCACAGACGTAGCGGTGGGCTTTGAAGCATTCGGGCTTAGCACCAGACTCTGGGCAATGTCCTCACGGTTGATCTTGCGCAGTGCCTTGCACAGAGCGTCCATGCTGGCACAGTCCTTGCCAGCCCAGTCAGACAGGAGCGCGCGGACTGGATGGTCCTCCTGCCTGAAGGTGGCGATACGCTTCTCCTCGTACCCAAGGAGGCCCGCCAGGTTGCACCAGTCGCTGTCTTCCATGTGATCGCAGTCGTCGTCTCCTCCTCCTCCGCCTCTGAACAACAGCTCCTCCACTTTCTCTCTGGTGTGGAGAGGAAGGAGCAGACAGGGCTCTTCATCCATGGTGACCACTGCAGCGGGTGAAAAAGAACATGTTCGTGTCATTTCATTAAAAAAAAGTATTTTATTCTATTTGAGTATTTTTAGCTTGAAGTAGCTACGATAAATAAGACGCTATTTCTATATAGTTTTTCTTAATGCCTTTGTCAGGGTACACTCTCCCAGGAACAACAGCTGGCGTCTTAAAAACACTACCGCTAGAATGAACACAAACTGAAAGTTTTTTTTGACTAATGTATCGCAGTAAGATCTTGCCTACATCCTGTTTATGATATTTTTCAATTGACTCTAATTACTTATGGAAGGAAAGTTATGGGTTGCTCATTTCCAGCAGCAGCAATAGCGGTTTGTTGTGAAATAAAAAAAGCAATGCATGGACAGCGATAGCCTCTCTGACTCACCAGTTCCATTAAAACATCATTACACACTGTCTGACTGTCCACAAGAGTCTACAGCGATAATTGTTAAGCACCTAAGTGCCTCCATAAATCTCAACTATTACCCCGTTAAGATACTATTTAAACTTTTTTTTTAAAACTGCTCAGAACTATTTTCTCCTGATTGTACCACTTGTCCATAACCTGGGCAAACATGTGGTTTTAAATGTCGTAAAGTCTCTCAAACTGGTTTGTCAGGGCAGGTCTGCCAGGAGCACGTGCTGCCAAGAAGACAAACACTGTAGCTCTGTCAGCGATGTAATCCTTGTTTGCTGATTTGCCACGGTAACTTGTAAAGGTCATATTCAAGGTGGAGTTGATGAAGCCACCAGCCACCTCATTCCAGAGGGGAAACACTTTACATTCAACTGACACGTGGGACATTATGTGTGTACGTTCACAGCAAGCCAAAATTCAGGTCATACTTACCTGTGGAATTAGAAGAAACTCATTACCAGAGGAAGTCCGTGCTAGATAAACACTGACTGTGAGCTGAAATATCCCCACGCCCAATTCAAGTGCAATAGTTTGATAAATGAGAGAGCTATGATCACTTGGCCTTAAAGAGGCGGCCTCTGTGTCTGCCCAGGTATTAGTGTGTTACCTGTCTGTGCCTGAGTCTGGGCCTGCTGCTCCTGCAGACTCTGGCTGTCCACAGAAATGCCACTGTCACTGTGCAGCTTCTCTCCCTCGGGCGACGGCGTCTGGTTCTGGTTGGCTGTGCAGTTGTTGGCTCCTTGCTTGTTCTGCTTACAGCTGTTCCACCTGAATGAAAGTGAGTCACAAGAGAGACAAAAGAAAGAGAAGAACAATTCAACTCACAAAAAAGGAAGTAATCAACTATACAGTATGTACTGTATTTGTCTGGGGAAATCTTCAGTATATTGACTATAAACTGAAAAGAAAACTACCATCTTAACATTATTTACCATTATTTATCAGTTTTGTAAAGAGTAAAGACACATTCATCTGTAAGTGTAGTCAAGAGACTGTCCTCCCAAGACAAACAACATCACACAGTGTTTAAGCCCTAAAATAACACCGTTGTGACACAAGCCCTGTGCGGCTTTAGTAGTTATATATATTTAGCAGTTACTTTCCAAGCAACAGTCAGGATTGCTTGGAATTACTTTTCTTATTTCTGCTATTTTATTTTGAATTTCTTATATAAGACTTGCAATATAGTACTGTATTATACAACTTTATACCTGCTCCTACCTGAAGAAGTAAAAGATTACAGTAAATGGATTTGAGCAAAGTCCCTCATATTAGGAAAATCACATTTTCTTGAATTTTCTCCAACTAAAAACATGTCAAAATGTCTGTCTACCAGCGACTTGTTCTTATAAAACACTGCCATGTTTGCATTTTTCAGGGCAACTCAACAAAGAATTACAATACTGTGATGTATTTTTCACCCATCTTTTGTCCTCACCTCTTGAAGATGATGAAAGCCACGAGGCCGACCACAACCGCTGCCAGGATAGAGCAGTAGATGGGGATGAGTTTGTCGTTCAGACCTGGGTAGAGAGGCTCCTTGGAGTCACCATTAGTGGTGGTGGTGGTGGTGCTCTCTGTAGGGCCCTCTGGTGGAGCTCCGTCTGGGGGCGGTCCATCTGGTGGGGGTCCGTCTGTTAGAAAGTCATCATAGGGCGACATGGAGGAACCCAGAAACGACGTGGGAGACACTGGGAGGTAAGTCACTGTGAAAGAGAAATAGGCATGGAGAGAGATTTCTACGTGAACCTTGTGAAAATGTAATAACTGCTATAACAATTGCATCTACTGTAACGTTAGAGAAAGAAAAAAGACAATAAAACCCAATGGATTTTTAAGGCCACAAGGCACTTGCCGCTCGCAGTGGAAACAAGCTGTAAACATGACACTGAGATAAGTCCAATATTGAAGTTGAAATGGAGAACTTCTGGCAATTGTGTCCCCATCAGTCTAACAACTAGATGTCAAGAAGCAACTTCATATCTTATTGAATCAATAGGCTTTCCTTTCCCCTCAAAGACCTCTGAGAAAAACTCCTCTTGGCCAAAGGTTGCCCCACCATCAGTAGCAGCAGAAGGAGAGAGATGCTGTAAAGTCTTTGATACCCTGGAGATCGGGATATGTTAAAGGTGCTGTAAGCGGAATGGTTATTTTAGCTAACTTCCTGTCAGTTACTGCAGTTAGCAGTCCCCTCGCTCGTCCCTACGTCACCACATTAATGCACTGCGGTCTTCAAGTAGCGAGTTATCTAGCATCATCTCAGATCCATAAGTGTGATAAAACATGATAAAAACCATCAAAACAGACATTGGGAAGGATTTTTACCTGCTCCGCCATTGTAGGCGCATAAACATTCACCCATCTGTCGCTCTGGCGTGCACCAGCAGTGAGACCATGAGTGAGACGGGTTTCGGTTTATAGCGTTCTCTCTTGTGATTGGATATACATTTCGGGATCATCCAATAAGTTTATTTGCCGATTACATACAGAGCAGCTGACTGAGAGATCGGCTTTATGAAACGCGCACATTATGTAAATGATCACTTTATGAATAAAGAGCGATTTAACACTTATATTAACATAGATTAACCGCTTACTTCACCTTTAAGCTCCAAGTCATGATTGGAAAATGGTATCCAAGATTTAAATATGACAGACAGACCAGCCGTGTGTGTTTTCAAGCTAATGCTTCTATCCACCATAGCCTGTGTAACCAGAAATGCCACTCAAGCTGCAAACACAAACAGCAAGCACACATACACACACACACACACACACACACACACGCGCGCGCGCGCACACACACACACATAACATCCCACATCACTTGGTCATCTACCCTCCTCGAGGGAGCCATTAAAGAGAATAAGAGCAATTTGGTCCATCCAGTCCAACCCACTTTCCTGCGACCATTAACTCTAAGCAGACATGTTCCTTCCTCACCGCGGATGTTGGAAACCTATCCCCGCCTGTCACTTACTTACAGTTACTCACATCATCAACAGGAAACCATCCCGTTGGCTTCGAAGCCTCCAAATACCTCAGGAGAGCAGCTAAATGTAAGAAGGCCATTTCTCACTAATGAGGCGAAAACATTTTTAATGACAGCCTATTTAGATGGATGCACGGAGCTGCCGTGAGGCTTTTAGCTGAAGGAATTTTGAGGATGTGATAAGTACTTTATGGCAACACCCAATATACTGAACATCCTATTAACTTATTGTGCTTGATGTCCATCAATCTTAATATCTATCCTGTAAAGCCATTGATTTTTTCAACCACAAAAAATAAGTCTTATGATGATGTTGTTGTCGTATTACCGACAGGAAATAGGTTGCCCTGCGGGGTTATCTACGTATTTCATTGTGCCAGATTTGTGACACGTGCCGAGGAAACCTGTTTTGTGTTTCTCTTGCTGCTAATTTGATAGCATCAGTTCCCAACCAGCTTCCTCCCTCGACTGCCAGGTAAGTTAAGCCTCTTTCAGATGGATTTAATGAGCCGTGCACTCCTGTTAAATGCCTTCCAGGTGCTCTAAGCTCAATTGGCACAGCACACAACCTTATTCACACCTTCTCCCTCCTACTGTCTGCTGTCATTCAAGGGGAACACTGATTTTACACATTGGTGTCTCTTTACAGCTTTTTGGGAGTACAATTCTTATATGAAATGAGTTGTGTAAAGTATTTTGTGGATCCAGAAAATCAACGCAAAGTTTAATGAATTAATGAATATAAATATAAAAAATATGGGGGGCGTGGAATTGCCAGACATCTGTAGCACGCTGCTCACCCTGGCTTAAAGGGCTAGGGGGTTGAGGCCCCATTAGCCACTACTATCATAACACACCCGAGGCTCATACAGAACTGCTGCTAGTTGAGTTGCATTTTGGGTAATGTAAGTGCCAGGGTTGGATCTATGGGTGGGCCTGGGTGAGCATCACCATCACCATCACCTCCAAGGCTTGTCTGTCTTTCTACACTCCACTGTTCCTGCCCCCCATCAACACACACACACACACACACACACACACACACACACACACACACACACACACACACATACTCGAAACCAGACACCATTCATTGACAGAAATCTTCTTTGTCCAGCACAAGTACTACCCCCCGATCTATTCACCCTTCAATCCTCTCATTATCCATTTTACCACTGGCAACACTTTGGCTCGCTCATACCAGACATTTCCTTTTCTGTCATTCTGATATGGTTATTTGGTACAGAGCGTTTCCTCCTTTAATTCCCTCCTTTCCACCACCCCCGGAGCTCCTCCCTTTATGGTAAACACAACATTGTTGTCGTCCAATCATCCTGGTTATATCTTTTAACACATTTCAACAATCCAATCTCCCTTAACCCTAAACATCTTTACCCTCCCTCCCTCTATGATTAACAGTAAAACTGGCCCTATGTGCCTTTAATGAACCACTCACTCAACCTCTCACATTGGATGGATGGTCTGGCCTCAGATGGGAGTGACCTTCTCCTGCTGAGCTCAGCTACTCTACTGTAGAGAGAGCTCAGTGGGTCGTGGGTATTTGCTCATAGTCGGAAAGTCATCATGTTGAGACATTTAAATGATCAAATCAGCAACGAATCCCCCTTTACTGTGACATTAAGTCATGAGCTACATGTATAATCTCATAAAGAAGAGGAAGAATGTGAGTACCCTCCTCCATTGATGTATCAGTCTGGAAGCCGAGATATTTATTACGTTATTTACACAAAACATGAGTAATTAAACTTCATTAGGCCACATTAAAAATATCCAATGCCCTAAAATGTGGGTTAACATGTATCTCTGTCCTGTGAAGACCATGTAAATTATGTTAAAAAAAGCGTTCAGATAAACTGATCAAATGCTCTTTTGTCGTTTAAGACAATTCTTTAATGTTCTGCAAAAATAACAACTACTGTATATCTATATACATATCTATCTATATATATTTATATAAAAGAAAGTGTAAAACAAGTAAACATTTTGGATATATATATGTTTTTTACTAGACAGCAACACTATGAGATACAGAATAATATGGATATTTCATGTCCAATAGGAAAAACTCTGTCACTGATCCCTGCACTCTACAAACTCAAACCTCATGCTTTCGTACAGTATTTGGAAATCCCATTTTCTTTTCTTTTTTTGTCGTTACAACTGTGTAAACAGCTTGTCATTAAGATAATTAAACCTGAAAGATGCAAAGCTGTCAAAATGACAGGTTAGTTAAACTGTTACCAATGTCAATAATCGATTTATTGTATCGTTGTTATGCGCCATCACATGAGTGTATACGCATACAGTGGTAATGTGTGTTAGTGTGTATTTTGTGTTGAAGTCCTTGTGTATGTGTGGGGTAGCAGCCACCTCTGAGTTACCCATAATTCTAATCTGTTGCAAACAGATACCGGAAAACAGGTGTTGTTGCAGTTTCAACACCTTATACTTTAAAAGCTTACTTTGGAGTTTAACAGAAAGGAAATGAGGGGCCTCCTCCAACCCAAGCAAGTTTTTTTTTATTACATGTCATTACTCCAGAGCACCGACTGCTGCCAAGACCTGCCCGACGAAAACCTGAAACGCCTTCACCAAGGACGGATATTTTTTATGTTGTCACAACATGCACAAGTGGATGAATCAATGGCTGATATGTGAAGAATGCTGATGAACCTGCTTTTTTGATCCTCTTTCAACATCTATGATTTGTTTCACCATCTCTTCCTTTTTTTTTCCAAATTTTTCCTTTTCTCCTTGAGGCCTCTGGCTCTGCTCCTACCTGACATGACCTGTCTCATTTTTCTGCCCCACGTGCTCCAGAGTGAAAACACCCCACGGGCCGTGTACGCATGTTTGTGTATTTGTACGGGGTGTTTATGTGTGCACACCTGTGTTTGTTTGTGTGTGTGTGTCTATGCGCGTGTGTGTGTGTGCGCGTACGCGTACGTGTGCGTATGTGTGTGGGTGTGTGCCTGTTCTGCGGCAGTATGTGATCAGCACTCGTAGAGGTCAACCAGGGAAACCCTAGAGCACAGAGGAGTAACTCCATCGCCTTTATCGACCAGGCCACATTCTCAGCATCTGCTCCCTCTGTCTGCTCTTTGAAGCTTTCTCCATCTCTTTCTTTCTTTTCTGCAGCTCTCTATTCCCTTCCCTGTGTACTGCTCTCATTGTCATCGCTGGTGTGTTTAAAAAAAAATCAGTTTTACAGTTCAGCTTTGGATTTGCACCTCGCTACACTGTTTTTGTTCAAATTTAGTGTGCAACTTCCTACCAAAGCACCTATTTTTTAATGGTTTAAAAGATGTAATGTATTTCTGTAAATACATTTGAAAGAAATACATTACATTATTTTGGACATTGTTTTCATTAGGTATGCCACAGTATGTTCTCACAGGGGGGAAAAAGAACTTGGCTCAGCAGTGACACAATCACCGATACATCCTGTAAATCCTCACGAGGAAAAAACCCCGACCTTCCAAGCAGAACTTTGGTCAATGAATGTACGGCACGAGCGAAAGCGCAAGTGTTGTGTTCACCCTTGGACCAGAATGGCCCACTCATGCCAAGATACCTCCAAAAATGTCCCCCGGAATGTCGGGGGGTGAATTACTGCCCGGATGGCAGGCGACTTCGGGAGACCGAGCCTAGGCCACAAGGGCTTGATTCTTGTTTGGCAGTCGAGTAAAAGACACAATCAACTTTAAAACTTACTTCCGTCATTACAATGCTCATACTGTGTGTCGCAGGGAGCAATAGGGTTAAAGAGAGAAGGTCAACTGTGGCCATAGTCAGTGGTGATATAAGTCAGTAGATGTGTGGAGAACAAGCTATAGTCACACAATGAGTGACTGTGCAATACAAAGACGGTGAATTGTTTAGTCTGGGGTTGGGGGTTCAGTCACAGCTATTGATGCGGAAATGCTTTGGATGCTGGAAATCAGAAATGTCGATGGCATTTTACCCTTTATCGTTTTTCCCATTTGTCACCTCTTTCACTGCCTGTCAAATGCTTGATGGAATGAACTGTTCCCTAAGCCCCTGCCATGGACAGTGACTCTCTAATCAGCTTAGCAATCATAACTAAGCACGGTAAACCAAAGATACAAGAGCAAAAGTTAAAGAAATTGATTAAACTGCACTTATGAAGGCTGCAAAAGTTGTCTTGATTGCTTACACTAGTAATCTTTACCAGCATAACATCCACAACCAAGGAGGCCAGTCCTGGATACTGCATTATCAAAGTTTAGGCTTATGTTAAAGGCCCTATTTAGATTCCAGCAACCCATACAAAAACGTGTTACTTGAAATAGTACTTCATCAAATTCAAAGGCAATGCCTTTTGTTTTTGTATTATGAAACATATTGTTGCAAACAAAATAACAATTTGTTATAAAGTTACTATATCACATGTATAATACCAGGCCTAACTGGCTATGAACAATCAAATGCACACACACCGGTGACAAGACAAACACAAACTATTTAAAGAAAGCCCCTTCACCTCATTCGTTCCTGTCTTCCTTTTCTTAACTTTTCTCCATCCTACCCTCAATGTTTACCCTTCCTCCACCTTTATTAACATCTTGATTTAGGCAAACTGGTGTGGCCCTGCGTGCTGTGCATGGGGCTAGTTAGCAGATTATGCGTTCTGATTTCTGGAGGGCAGCCTGTCGATCGTTAAGGTCAACCCCAACTCAGGAAGGAAACAGCTCCCTCCTCCTACTCACCTATCAATTTAAAAACCAAATGCACTTGCCCCCCCCTCCCCCTCCCCCGCTACCTCTTAACCACACCTACTTCCACCTTCTTCCTTCCATATGCTGTCTCAGATCATAAATGTTCAATAAGTCATCTCATTCATTTCAATTCGTGCATAGCAGTCGAAATATCAGTGCCCGTCTGCATGCATATGGCTCTGTGTGTGTGTGTGTGTTGTGACTCAAATTTGAGTTTTCCTTTGGACTTCGTCATAGCACGTGTGTGTGCATGAATCATGTAATTGCATGTGTGCTGCAAACCTCAACCTGTTGCCCCTTTTGCCAAAAGCACCAGAAACCAAGGCTTGAGGTGATAGGTCAGTCCACATATGCACACTCAATCTTGGACGCAATCTCAAGAGTGAACAGGGTTGAATAGTGAAAGTCTTCATTATTCCCACTATACTCGAGGGCACAAAGCCAAAACCTCAGACTGATAAGGACAGGCAGCAACTACTCTGTCAATCTCCATTATTGCTCATTCAACTTAAACCATGTTATATGAAAGGGTCTTGTCACAGAGTGTTAGCTTGGTTGGCCACTCCTATTGATAATGCATTTTTATATAGTCTCTCCCAGGACTTGACAGGCATTGCTATGTAACCAATCCTATCATTATCAGCCATATTACACAGCAGTTTCTTTTCCAGCCCTTTCCTCTGCAGAGCAACCCCTTCTATATCTGATTGGCATTAATTAAGACATGGGGACAATTATAAAAAAGGAGTTTAACAAAGCATGGGTTGAGCAAATATTGTTTCGCAGGACGATATTTTGGCAAAGCATACATTTGTTGGATGGGAACATTGTGCTGCTACGATATTTTGTGATTTGAAAGATACATTATGTCACATTTCTTCATTATGTTAATAGAAAATGTTATCTCAGCTGCATCACATTTTCTACAAAAACATATTTGCAGTCGTAAATCTGTTGCAGATACACATACTTTCTAGCAGGCAAGGTTGACCCATACAGTATAACACGTGGATGTTTGAAAGGCTTTTAATGAAAACTCTAATCAACTTTATTTGACCCATTTGTGTTGCGGTGACCCCTGAATGGCTTGTGCAGATTGTGCCATGTTGTTCAGTGCCCATCCCTAGGGGAAATCTTACACTGCCTGATCTTTCCACTAAGACCCCCTCCGCGTATACAAGCCTCCCATGACATTCAACCTCTGACCTTGCTCGGCGGCCTGCATAAGAGTGGAAGTCATATCACACTTATTTAGATAAGTATCTTGCCTTCAGTTTCAGACCCTCAACTCTGTGGGTCTAGTCTGACAAAGCCTGGTCGGTATAAGTGTATTTGAACAACACAGGGAGAGGAAAAGAGCAAAAGGGGTTTTCTTTCCTTGAATAAGACTCAAAACAAACCACTAATCCCTTTGGAAGTGTTGGGAGGAAATTGGATTTTCCCTTCACATCATATCAGCTGAGCTATAGCATCCACATAAAGGGTTGCTAAATTGTCACAAGGGAAAAATTCATCACTGGCCTAACGTCAGATATAATCCAAACAGTAACTGCAGTTAATCCAGCTTTCTCTCCAAGGATAACCACACAGTATACAGTCAAGGTGATGTTCCGGTCTCTCCACCTTCGGTTAAACTATTTCTCCATGTGCCTCATGTTCCGACTTGTCTTTTTCACGGGCAGTGGGCTTCTGCGTGTTCCTCTCTCTCTCCCTTCACCCTACTACTGACTGTGTGTTCAGCCTTCAGGGCCTGTGTGTCGCCTGACTCCAAAAAACTAATGGACATGGACGTCTGGCAGCATTACAGATTTGTAAGTGCTGATACCGCTCGTGCTTGGGTAAAAAGATTACATTAGAAATAAAGAGCACATGATTGAGTTAGAGTGAGGATAACATATGATGATGAAGCCCATACACGGCGGTCATGCCTGGAATAGCAGCAAATTCACATTCACCATGACCTATTACTCCATTAGATATCTCAAAGGATGTTTTAGTGTTGGAGTTCTGGCTCCTTAGATCTTGATTTTGGAAGAATCCACCCCTCCATAGAAAACAAAAGTCCTCAATGGAAGCTTGTATTTTCAGCATCGGTGCACTTAATATAAAAGCATCAGTGCATTTAGTGTCCACTTCTGCTTATCAAGTTACTTTTTCTGTATATCATTGTGGTCATTGTCTAGTTATGAACTGGGCAGACACTGTGCAATTGATTAATCTTATGTTTCAATCTCTTTGTGCGACTGTGCGTGGCCAAAATCAATCCCTACCACTCGTATGTTCACATTGTACAGGCTGAGTGACCATGTGGGTGATCATCAAGACAGTGTCGGGCAAGTACCTTGATAACTGTAAGCAAAGCGAATTAGTTATAGCTCTAATTACATTACTTTCATTACTCTGCCCAGCTCTGTGGATAAACTTAGCCTCCCCACCCGTACATCTCATTTTCTGCATTGAGCATGAGTAGAAATATGAAAATATACCCTTTAGTTTTCCAAACAAGTCTTACCAGTGGCTAACATTGGCAAACAAGATAAACTATCTACTGATGATCATTCAAGCAATTACTTTGGTATCACAAAAAGCCGGTGGAAATTCAGTTGGTTGTGTGTGACATATTGAGGGTTAAACATTGGTTTTAATCCAAAACAAGCTACCAACTTTAATTGCAAGAGCATGACCTTAAATCCTTTAAATAAATCAAATGTAACACTTTACAACAATGATACATTAATCAACTGTTATTTAATCTTTAGTTAATGCTTATTATGCTTATTGAGCATTAACTAACTGTTAATGATTAGTTATTTACGGTAAGTCAATGCTTGGTAAGAAATGAACTACACTTAGTTAACTATTACGGTTAGTTCATGCTTAGTTAATGTTTATTAAGCATAGCGTTAATTAATGTACCCTTATTGAAAAGGGTTACCAACTCAAATCTTCCAGTATAAGTGAAGTGAATATTCAAGCAGCACAAACACTCTAAAAACAAAGTCACAAATTATATGCAGGGCAAATCTACATTAGTCTGTTTTACTCATCACTAGCTCCTTCAAGTAGCCCCAAGGGCTGCACTGAAAGCCCTCCAAGGCCAAATGGGATCATGGGAGAGGCACAAAAGACTCCCTATTAGCCTGAGACTTGCTCTGTCTTCACCACTGTGATACAAACATCCTTCAAACCGCTGGCCCAACAGAAGGCATGGCTGATCACAGCCTTTTATTGTCATTTCACAAAAGCGTTGATTTAATCTGTGAGGCATCAGGTCATTGGAATGAGCAGTGACTGCAGTCGTAAGGAATTTCGAGATTTGGGGTGTGATACTCACAGGGTGCAATGATAAAAAAGAAATTCAGAGTCCCGTTCAGAGATATGACCTTCCTTCAAACCCTACCAATAGGAAGAGTGTGGTCTTTGTATCTGTCTTTGGGATAAATCCGAGAAGACAATGAGTCGAGCTTTGTCGTGGCATTTAGTCGGCCCGCAATACAGTCTACAATGTCGAACTGAGATGATCTTATTATGAGGCTTACATTGTGAACGTCCAGCTCATCGTACGGTCCGTACAGTGATGGACAGGGAATATCTGCCCTCATGGATTCTATTCAGGCCATCGTGACCCTGGGCGATACACTCCATTCTTTAAGTCATTCAACTCTACATGGCTCTGCTCAGAAGACCATGATAAACTTGCCCAGTGTTTAGATAGGGTCATCCCACAGCCATTTGCTAAATAGCTGCAAAAATAAATCAGGATGCCATTTAAGCATAAATGGCGGCCAACGCATGAGACGTGTGATTTGTTAAAGCTCTTATTCTTAAAGAATTGGGTTGATATGTAAGAGCTTCATTGGCATGAGTTAGACAGATTTATACCATTTCCTGGAGTCATAGCCTTTTTACCTTGCACCCTCACGGTGACAACAATTCTGACGTTGAGATACACACATATTAATTAGTGAACTTTAGAGGTGCAAAAGAGTGGAATTTTGTAACATTTGGACAGAGTCAGGCTAGATGTTTTCCCTGGTTTCTAGTCTTTGTGCTAAGCTAAGCTAGCTGCCAGCCGGCTGTAGCTACTTATTTGCCGCACATACTCAATCATTTGACTCTTGGCCAGACGGAAAAAAACTGTATTTTTCCCAAAAATGTCCAACTAAGACTTAAAGTTGAACATTACTCATCCATGTAGCCGAATTGGGTGACCTGCTTGTGTCCAATGCGATGGTCGGCGTGCAGCCTGAAATTGTGATGTAGGCTACAGTCCATGCCTTTTATACATTTGTGAAGATGACCTTAGAGCAGACACCAAATGTAGCATAAACAGAAGCATGTAGCTGTCCACTTTCTAGAGCTGTACATGCTTCTGTATAGCATATCCTTAATGTAACAGGTACATATGGTGACTTGATCTATCAGCATCTGTGATTTCATTTGTCTTACCTTGACAAACTGTATCGGTGACAGAGGTGCAGGCCTGTAACATTTCCTCCTCGTCACAGGTGGTGCAGGGGATGCAGGGCTCCCGAGAACTGTCCTGGTCGGAGTAGGTGTCCCTGTTGCATTCCTCACACGTCGTGTCATGGTCATAGTCACAGCTATACAGCATGCCCTGGCCTTCAGGACATTTGGTGCAGGGTTCACAGCGCTGTGAGAGTTGGTTCAGATAGTAGCCGTAGTTGCAGACGCAGGTGGCGTCGTTGGAGTCCGTGCAGGGCGCCTTCATGCGGAGCAGGCCTGTGCATGCTGTGCAGACCTGACATCTCTCAGTGTGACTGAAGATTTCTGAGAAGGTTTCACCTGAAAGGAGAGGGAAAAAATGAGCAACTTCACTTTTTATCTGACATATAAGTTGGACTTTTGTTTCCCTTTAAAAACATTTACAGCACATGCACAATACTGTATTATGACATTCGTTTAAAGGTCAGGTAAATGTTTTTACTTTAGTTTGATAGTCAACACAAATGTCTTGACGACTGTTAAAAATTCTGTATAGAAGAAGAATGTGTGTGGTGTATATGTGCATTTTACCATAATAATCTAATATTACATTTGTTTTCAAGTGCATCCAAGTGGAATTGTTGCGCGTGTTATTTCTCAACTTCGGAATTGCTTTTTTTGGTAGTGAACATTTTTAGATGCAGCTTTTCAAAGTCACACTTACATGGGTATTCAGTCTGAATGTCATTTACACTGGTTGGTGTGTAGCTGTATAAAGGTCACTCTAGGCAAGAGAAGGTTCTCAACAATATGCAAAAGCAGCAACAACAACATGTTTCTTTCAAAAGAATCATTTAGACGATGAACTCATAAAAATCACATATTTCATGAATGTTTTGTACATTGAAAAGATTTCCTAGGACAGATTTATCTGCAGAGGACACAATCAATATTGCATGTTTTATGGAATTGTATTTCGGCTGGGATGAGTACTGGGAAACACACTAAATTATGCAACAGACCTATTTGTAAGAGCAGCTTGTGTGTGTGTGTGTGTGTGTGTGTGTGTGTGTGTGTGTGTGTGTGTGTGTGTGTGTGTGTGTGTGTGTGCGTGTGTGTGTGTGTGTGTGTGACAGAAAAATCATAGGCAACTGTATTGATTATTGCTAAATCGTCCCAGTTTTAACCTTATTGTGTTTATGTGATGAGATATTTAATGTTTATTGCCGTGAAGTGATTTTTGGACAAAACAAGTGAACTGATAACATCATATCAGGCCGATAGGAAACTGTGATGACTTCTTTTTTTGTTACTCTATAAACCAAATGATTAGACAAGACAATAATTGGGAGATTAATCAACAATGAAATAAATAGTTCATTCCAGATCCGGCCTCAGCCAAGGTCCATTGAGGAACCAATTTGAGATCATTTCACCTTAACTTAACAACTACTACTGCAACTACGGTTTTTATTATTGATCACTGTGCTAATTTTTTTTTTCTTTTTTTCTTTGATTTTTGTTTGCATTTTTCATGCTTTATTGATAGAGTGAAGAGACAGAGGTTAAATGGGGCAGAGAGGGGAGTGACATGCAGAGAACGACCGCGGGCGGGAATCAAACCTGGGTCTGCTGCTGGGGGAGGGGGGACGCCCTACCAACTGAGCTAAGGGCGCCCCCCCCTGATTGCCTATAAAATGCCTGAAATTGCAAACATTGACAATTTACCATGTCTGAAATGATGTCTGTAAATAGCTTGTTGTTTCAAACCAACGCTCAAAACTTTAAACATAATACAATTTATCATCATAGTAGGCAAAGAAAACTTGCAAATAGGCACATTGTAAAAGGTCGTAGAAGAGAATGTTTGAGATTTTGGCTTAAAAAAATGGCTTAAATGATGAATTGATTCTTGCAGTAAACTTCCTGTAGAAACTCTAAATGAAGGTGAACTAAACTGAACTAAACTGTTTGCGGTTACAAGGAGGCTTGGCTTGGCATGTAGGACCCTTTGCAGCACCGTCTCATAGCAAAGTGTATTAAGTTAACGGTCTGCTTCACTGGCCCACCAACCAGGGTGAACACTCTTATGATGCAGAGATTAAAACAGAGATGAGGACAGACGGACGGAGGCAGAAACACTGAGACAGAGAGATAAATGAAGAGCGACCGAGCAGAAAGCAGAGACTATGTTATTTGAGATGAATGTCCTAAATTGCTGGTGTCAAATGTGGCTCCTTCACATTTTTTCGGTTTAATTATGTCTTTTTAGGAAGTGGACAAACTATCTTCCCTCCCTCCCGCCTGTCATACACTGTTACCCCCACTCCCCCCTCCCTCACCCCCATTATCTCCTGCAACACTCCTCAAACACACACACACTCAGACTCCCCATGAGTGCTCTCAGAGCCATTATCATAATGCCATGCATCAATAATGCAAGTCAATACATTAATAACGCTAGCCTGCAGCGGGGGATAGAAGGAGGAGGGGGGAGGTGAGGGAGTGGGGGGTTACAGACGCTCTTTTCCTGGCTCAGCATATCATATCATAACAGTACTTTCCCCCTCCGGTCTTACAATTCTTCGCTTTGTTTTCAACACCCATAAAAGGACTCCTGACTGTATCCAGCATAAGGTGTGTGTGTGTGTGTGTGTGTGTGTGTGTGTGTGTGTGTGTGTGTGTGTGTGTGTGTGTGTGTGTGTGTGTGTATGTGTGCTGTTGGGTGAGAAGTTCGCCTTGTCTCCATTCCAGCTGTACAGCTGTACTTGCTCTGTTTCATCTCTCCACTCATCTGTTCATTCATCCAAAACTCCTCCTTTTGTGTGAGCCAAGGCCCGGGTTAACTACCTTCACTAAATGAAGCCTGAGCTCTGTTTGGAAACCGCAGTCTCCCATAAACGCATGCTTGTGCACATTCGATGCAATCGGCTGTGGGCGATTACCCTAAAAACAACACACGCGAGGACATATGGTGGGTGGGATTTGATGTTGAATGATAATTAGGGAGAAAAATGGTGGGAGATAAAATGTAAGTGGTTTCTGTTGCAAAAGGTTTGTTAACACTGCACAGAAAATAAATATTTGCATAGGCCAGAAAGAAATAGTTTCTTGTTTATAGCTCATGAAAAAGAAAACCAAATTTAAAAAATAAAACCCCTTACAATGTCAAAACATTTACTATTTGATTTGAAGGACTTTCTAGTATGCCCAACCAGCTTTCCATTCATTACATTTCCCTATGCAAATTTTTACAGTAAATGTCGAGCGGCACTCGACAATACTTCAACTTTGAGGAATCAAAAGTTTGACATACCTGCCGTGCCTATTTAGCACTGGTTAACACCCACCACCACTGATGGCTGAGACTTCAAAAGAAGTTGTTGTTAAAAGGCTTCTGCACACTCCAGCTCTATGAGCCCATGCATTACTGATCTGATCGATATGTTTGATGCGTTCTTAAAATATCATGTTATCTGACCCAGAGAGCTATCTGCTTTGCATCTCTCTTTTTCCATGAGTCATTGCAGAGCCCGTCTGGCCTCATGACAGTTGTGAGAGCCTGTCCCTGTCTGTCTGTGTTTGCTTATTTGCGTTCATGAACCAGAACCCTGGGACTGAATAGTTTCACCCTGAAAACCTCCATGTTGCGCAATAGAAAGCAGCAACCTCAAAGACTCACTGATAACGCTGATAAAGAGCAGAAGATAATTTACGATAAGCAGTCCAGGGCTAAGTGTTTTTACACAAGCTTACCATGTATGATAAAGACATAACTCTTGATCTGAGACACATCTTCGTTTCCAAAGAAAAATACATCCTTTTCTCTTTGTCCACATTCTCCGTGACTTCTCTCACGACCTGAAGTCTGAATCTTTTCCTGACTGTGCGGTTCCTTGGCTCATGGTTTGCCATCCTTCACTGACCCGGGGAGGTCTTTACAACTGCTCGGTAGCCTGGACGCAGGGATGTTGGGGGAATTTATACAAGGAAAACTCTGGGAACGGCGTAAGGAAACTGGCTGTGGACCAACACTCAGCTCTGTAGCCTCAAACTGACCTTTGAACCTAAAATAGTAGCGTTACAAGAGAGCTTAATGCCAATGTGTTTTTTTCCCTGCACTCACACAGATATGCACCACCTAGAGAAGACATTTATCATTTTGAGTCCTTCTGTCAACAGTGGTGTTTATACAATATAAATCTACACTTCTTAATCACTGTGACTTTACAAAATGTCTGTCACTCTAAATATCTTCCACTTTTTTTAAACATTTGGAACTGGTCCCACTATTGTATCCTTTAAACATCACTGTCCTCATAAAGACTTACAGTCCTACACAGCTTCTCTCCCTAAATGGTGAGGGCCATGAGAAGGGCAGTGATGATGGAACACAGTATCCTTTGCTCATATCCAAGCTGGTGTTGAGAGAGACGGCAATGTCAGCGAGATAGTAAAAAAACATCTGGATTGCAGTGAAAATTGGTATTGATCCCCAAGGTCCAAGTGTTCAATTATCCAGTGTTTAAAGTTTCTGGGTGGTTTGGCAACAATTTGACAAGTCTTTTATAATTTCCAGTCAATGTTCCCTTTTGACATTGGCAAAATCCAGTCTCGTGCCGCAGTGACTTTCACATTTATGGTTCACGACAAATTGCCTGAACAAATACTGGATGGATTATAATGAATTGGTAATAATGTTAAGGAAACCCTGAATTTTCATTTAGTGCCATCCTTCAAAACTACTGACATTGTTTAGGGATAGTTAGCTTACGTAAGCATACTAACATACCTAAAGTTAAATTGGGGCATGGTAAACATTACACATCATTATGAGCATGTTAGCATGCTGACATTAGCATCTATGTACAGTATGATATACCATTATTTCTATTATACAAAAGAAAATGATATAACCAAAAGAATGGCTAATTAATGCTATTACAAGAATGTTTTAATAAAACCATCACTGTCAATTCAAACTTTGCTGAAACATTGTTGTAATTGACGATTCATGAATGATATAAAAAAATAAAAAATAAACCTGCAGTTAAAATCATGTGTCTATGGACAGTTAAGTCATGAGAGGACTCGTTTGAGGACAACATAACTTACAGATAGAATGTCACAAAGGCAGCTGTTGAAAACTGAACACACAACATGACGTGCAGTCCCCTACAAAAGTATTGGAACGGTGAGGCCAATTAATTTATTTTTGCTGTAGACTGAAAACATTTGGGTTTGACACCAAAAGATGAATATGAGACAAGAGATCAACATTTCAGCTTTCATTTCCAGGTATTTACATCTGGATCTGATACACAACACATAAGATAGCATTATTTTTAAAGGAACACCACATTTTTAGGTGAGAAAAAGTATTGGAACAGATATAAATTTAAAAAATTAAAGTGAATAAAACTTAATATTTTGTTGCAAATGCTTCTCTTGCAATAACTGCATCAAGCCTGTGACCCATTGACATCACAAAACTTTTGCATTCTTCTTTTGTGATGCTTTTCCAGGCTTTCACTGCAGCCTTTCAGTTGTTGTTTGTTTCTGGGGGTTACACCTCTTTAGCAGGTGAAATGCATGCTCTATAGCAGCGGTTTTCAAACTGTGGGGCGCGCCCCCCTTGGGGGGCGCGGGGTTATGGCAGGGGGGGGGCGCGGATGAATATGTAAAAAAAAAGAAAAACTAAAAAAAAAAAAAATTTTTTTTTTTTTTTTAGTTTTTCTTTTTTATACTAAGATCGCGGCATAGCTGGACACAAGTTCTTCTGCTTCGTTCCCCTCACTGCATTTAAATGCATTCAGTAAATTACAGAGAAATAGGTCTCGTTAAAGAAAAAGAGCACCAAGCCCAACCCAGAGGACCCTGCATACATTTTGTTTATTTTAAATTAATATTTTTATGGAAAATCCATGTGTCCTTCTTCAATAGCTTCTAATTCATCAGACCCAGTGTCTCCAAATTATTTGTTCACACAAAATTCCTCATATTTAGCCTCTTAATTGTCCTCTCAAAGTGCACCAGATTCATGCATTTCACTTTAAAAAGGTGAAAAAAAATCTCCCGGGGGGGCATACCCCCGGACCCCCCTAGGAGGGTCTGGTTCTCCACTGGCCACTATTCTCCTCCAGCAGGACATTGGAGGCACTAGCGAAAAAACACTGGGTGTGTGAGGAAGCAGGATTAAAACACTGGATTAAGATGTTAAAATGTATTAAATGTGTTTAAAAACGCACAAAAATGTTTAGAATGTTTCAAAAACATGTTTAAATTTGTAAAATAATAATTTTTTTTTTTGGGGGGGGGGCTCCGCTGAAATTTGTTCTCTGAGGGGGGGCTCACTCTCTCACACTTTGAAAACCCCTGCTCTATAGGATTTAAGTCTGGAGATTGACCTGGCTAGTCTAAAACCTTCCATTTATTGCCCCTGATTAACTCCTTTGTCGTTTTGCGTTTTGGGTCATTATCTTGCTGCATCATGAAGGATCTTCCAATCAGTTTGGTTGCATCTTTCTTTAAATTGGCAGACAACATGTTTCTGTAAACTTCAGAGTTCATTTTGCTGTTGCAATCATGTGTTACATCATCAATGAAGAATAATGAGCCCGTCCCAGAAGAAGCCATGCAAGCCCAAGCCATGACATTGCCTCCACCGTGTTTCACAGATGAGCCTGTATGTTTGGGATCATGAGTAGATCCTTTCTTTCTCCAAACTTTAGCCTTTCCATCACTTTTGGCAAAGGTTAATCTTGACAACAACACAGTAACACATGATGGCAGCAGCAAAATGAATGAAGTCTACAGAAACATGTTGTCTGCCAATTTAAAGCAAGATGCAACCAAACTGATTGGAAGATGCTCCATCATGCAGCACGATAATGATCCAAAAAAACTGCAAAAAAAACAAAGCAGTTCATCAGGGGCAAGAAATGGAAGGTTATAGACTGGCCAAGTCAATCTCCAGACTTAAACCCTATAGAGCATGCATTTTACCTGCTAGAGAGGAGACCCAAGGGAGTAACCCCCCAAAACAAACAGCAACTGAATGAGGCTGCGGTGAAAGCCTGGAAAACCATCACAAAAGAAAAATGCAAAAGTTTTGTTATGTCGATGGGTCACAGGCTTGATGCAGTTATTGCAAGCGAAGGATTTGTGACAAAATATTAAGTCTTATTAATTTTAATTTATTTTATGTCTATCTGTTCCAATACTTTTGCTCACCTAAAAATGTGGAGTTCCTTTATAAATAATGCTATCTTCTCAGTTGTAAATCAGATCCAGATGTAAATACCTGGAATTGAAAGCTGAAATGTTGATCTATTGTCTCATATTCATATGTTGGTGTCAAACCCAAATGTTTCCAGTCTTCAGCAAAAATAAAGGAATTGGCCTCACTGTTCCATTACTTTTGTAGGGGACTGTATAAGTGTGTGTGGTACTGATAACATGGCATTCATACAGCAGTCAGTTTTTTGTGTTACTCACTGTCGAGGCAGGGGGCGCAGACAGTCTGTGTGAGTCCACATGGTTTGATTACACCTTCCCCGGGCTGGCACTCCATGCAGCATTCTCCCTTAGACGTATACTGGCCCGTCAAACAGTCCTCCTTATTGGCCACAGCCCCAACCTGCCGATCACCAGAGACATCATTCAAAATGGGACAAGGAACATTTGCACTTAGTAGCCAGCATCCATTATCCAAGATTAACAACACAAGAAATGGCTTTATTCATCCATCTAGAAGAACTACACCTTATTTATTGACTTAACCACAGCAATGTCTGGCATTGGGCATTGGGCAGTATTAGCAGTTCAACTAGAGAGTGTTTTCCCTTTTCTCCAACATTTACAGAGGCCTGAAAGAGGTTTAAACATCCAGGATTTCACAATAATTAGCAAGCAAAAGAGGGTCAAAACAAACAATGAACCAGTGGCTCCCATCCAAGTGGTTATGAGGTGATTTATGAATACGGGCTGAGGAATATGATTTTGGCTGCACAAAATTGCCCATTGTTTCGGAATCGGATCTAAATATTTTTGGGGTCTTTCAACTGAAACAATGTGAGAAGGAAAATCATTCTTTAGTGGAACTGCCTTCAACCTAGCCTGGTCCAACCAGACCATCGTACTTCATTTCATTTGTACAGAAGGTCTGGAAGTGCTGTAATTGGCAAACGTTCACTCACTTGGAGGCGGGTGTCTGTCGAAGTTTAAAACTATTGGATCTGCCCAGTGCCACTCTGGATTAGCCAACCAATCGCATCACGTTTGGTCGTCACGTGTGTCATGAGCCGGCTTTTGACGGTGCGTTCCAGTTGGACAGGGAACTCGGAAATTTCTGACTTCACTACATATTGTAGTCTATGAATCTACCGGTACCTGGCAACAGTAACTTGTTAGAGCCTAACGTTTAGTTATTTGGACGAGAAAGGTTTTAGGCGTCCATACTTTCGCGAGCAGATGCACTGGAACACAGACAGGTCGGAACTCGGAACTACCAAGTCGGAAATCTCCTTCTTCCGAGTATAAAGGAACGCAGCATTCAACTGAAACTGGAGCGCGACTTCGACGTCATCGTTCTCAGCCACTCGCTGATTTGACGGCCGGAAATTTTCCTCAGCTAGATTCCACTAATACCACCCAGCCCCAGACTGACTACTGAAGGGAAAATTAAATTTGGCCGGAGGTAGGCGGGCGGGCGGAGCCAGGCTACCTTCAACCCATATAGGCACAACTCTTACCTGACCTTCTGCATTCTTCAAACAGTAACCTGATGAGTGCTTTATGTTTTGGTCGCTGACAGGTGAAGCTGTTAGTACATGCCTCTACATATTCTAGTGTTAATGTATTAGAGAGTATGTACACACTTGCACTCTCACGCCCTGTCCTGAATGTTCCTATAACAGTCTATGTTTATGTTAGACCTTTGAGTTTGCTTGAACCTTTACACTATATCACACTAAAATCGTCTGAGTCTCTTTTTTATCGTCGGCACACAAAATAAAACACTGATGAAAGCAACAATTGCCCTCTGACACCGAGCCAAAACAGAAGGCATGTCTTTCATGTATCTCTCCAGATAGGTGAAGAGTGATGGTTTTTAGGAGGCCATTGTGTGTGTGTGTGTGTGTGTGTGTGTGTGTGTGTGTGTGTGTGTGTGTGAGCAACATACATCGTCAGGGTTCAGGTGTGTGTGGAATGCTGCTGTCAAAAATGAAAAGCTCTGAAAAACATCAAGTGTCCCCTCAGGCACCTCTGAGTCAGCTGGGCGATAATGTTGTGTAATGTGTATCTTTTGGTGGGTGGGTATTTGTGTGTGTGTGTGTGTGTGTGTGTGTGTGTGTGTGTGTGTGTGTGTGTGTGATAACAGCTCTCATTCTTGCCCCTTGATGGTGTCATGGACTATTCACCTTCAAATCTCTGGTATTCAGTTTTCCAAGTAGTATGTGTGCATATCTTCATGTTTGTGGTGAAACTGTTGCTTTGAAATGTTTGATGCGACATGCCTGACAATATCTAAGAATGTTGTTTCCTGAATCCTTCCCCATTTTGTGACTGGAAGACTTTTTCTGGAAACAAAGACAGTTCATGTTATGGGAATACGTTCAAAAATCATTGAACTTTAACTCTTTTGTCTTGGTGATTTTTTAGTTTTGATTTTAATTAAATCAATGAATCCGTCTGTGCTGTTAGGCCCTTTTTGTGGTCCCACCAAACTAGCCAAAAGTACCTGAATATGCCCAGAAAATGCTTGTTTAACTTTACAGTTTTTTCCGATTGCTAAAGCACAGTGGGCACAACTGAAACCACAAGTGCAAAACTCTTAACACAGTGTTCATCACTAAAACCCATCAGTGCAATTCAGTTCATTTTGCCTCCAAAAGTCACTCACAGCAACAAAACTCTTCATACATGTCTCAAAACAAGCTCACCGGTGCAAAACACTGGCAACATGTTACAATGAAAAACACACATTGACACACACAACACACAGACTTAAAAAACACTAACAACAAGCAGCAAAACATAAAAGATGAACTTTTGATATTTAAAATCTTTGAGGTATAAATGATCTGAGTGATTTCAAATAAAGCACTTTCATTAGAAAATACTGTAAGAGTAACATATTTCCATTTGACCATACCATATTGTTTAGGTAAAACAATAGTAAATGAAAACAGAGCAATTTGATTCAGTATCTCATGGCCTGAGTGAGTCCAACCTGACTTGCTACACAGTAGCTCCATAACTAGGACATTTGGACTGGACAACAGGCAATATTTTACTACTTGCTAGTCAGAGGATGGCATTGCATGTGATGTGGATAAGGCAATGTGCTTTTTTAAGCTTTTCTATTTTTATTTTCATGTGTCTAGATAAACTTTACAGTAGGCTAGCATATCAATATTTCAAAAAGTCTGTTTAAAAAAGATATAAAATATAGATAAGATATAAAAAGATATTTTTAAATTCAAAAACCTTACAAAGTTCTAAAAACATCTGTGTTTTGCATAAAGCACATCCATGTATACTGTTGCTGCTTTGAAAGAGTAATTCAAATGGTGCATGTGTGTATCATATTGATGCTAAAAACTGTTTTGAAAAGGGAGTGTAAGGTTTGGTTTCAAGAGTTTCCTTTTGTGCAATACATACGAAAAACAAAAAACCAAAATAATGTAATAGAGTATAATCTCTCATACAGAGTGGGTGAGAACTGTTAGGTTCCTCCCTATCTTCAGCATTGAGCCTCACATTTTACAGTGATAAACATCATATCTTACATGTATTTTCTTTTTTCTCTGTATGGAGGTATGTTTAGGGCAGCAAACCAGTCTGTGATTCATTGGAACGCCACATTAACCCTGACAACTACAAAAACAGTTTCTTGCCCTCGATTTCTATCCTGGCGGATACAGTTTTTGCCGATCGCTAAAGCACAGTTGGCACAACTGAAACCACATGTGCAAAACTCTTAACACAGTGTTCATCACTAAAACCCATCTGTGCAATTCAGTTAATTTCGCCTCCAAAAATCACTCACAGCAACAAAACTCTTCATACATGTCTCAAAACAAGCTCACTGGTGCAAAACACTGGCAACATGTTACAATGAAAAACACACATTGACACACACAACACACAGACCTACAAAACACTAACAACAAGCAGCAAAATATAAAAGATGAACTTTTGATATTTAAAGTCAAATCTTTGAAGTTTAAATGATCCGAGTGATTTCACATACACATGTAAAACAATATTTCATGAGAAAACAAGATGAAATTTGATGACTGTAGTGTACCATATGACAAGAATGAATGACAAACACAGCAATTTGGTGCTATACAGTATCTTTTATTTTTTACTAAAAAAAAATAAAAGATACTGTATGCAACAAAAACTCCTGAATTGATATCTACAAAGATCTCATCGTCTGCCAGCACTCTCTCTTTAATTTCCCGCAGTTTTATAGCATTGTTGGCAACAACCATGTCAACAATTGCTATTTCCTGCGCATCAGTAAATATTCTGCCTCTTCCTCCAGTGGGAGGCAATCTTTGGATCCTATTGTATATACAGTAATAGAAAAATATCAATATTATAAAACACATTTAGAAAGAACAACTAAAAATGACTCTTTACATAGGCCTAGGCCTAGTTACAGGAATTCAGTTCATCATTTACTGTACTATAGGAATGCAGATCTTACCTGTTGGTTTCCCGGAAAATTCGAACAATTGATGCCACTGTTGATCGTATGATATTTGGTTGGACCCGTAAACCTGCCTCAGTCATTGAGAGACCATGGTGATAATGGTGGCCCTGATCTCATCAGAGACAGCAGCTCTTGCTCTTCCTTGTCCTCTTCCTCTCCCTCTTCCTCTTCCTGGTCCTCCTCGCATCATGACTCTCCCGGGCACCCTTCTCTGAACACCGACCTGTCTTTCTGGATCCATTTTTTCCCAAGAGATCTAAATTGTGAACCTGTCCCTTTTTATAGGTCCAACAGTAACTAGAAATTGTTATCAGCTGTGTATTTTATTTTATATATTGGTACTATTCTACTAAGATTTGCAATACATTTCAATATAGCTAATGCCAGAAGCCATCACTCTGTTTTGAATGTGCTCCTATGAGTTTTGAATACAGTGAGACAAATTCTGCAACATGTGTGTAAGCATTTGGCAAAAACTGTAAAAAAAAAGAATTGTAATAGGCCTACTTTATTTTCAAGTTTTGTGCTTTTAGCTGAAATTCAATAAGCTTTTTTATTTTACATATCGGTAATATTCTTGGTAATATTCTCCTACGATTTCAACACATTTCGATAAGGTAAATGCAGAATCCCATATTTTGTTTTGTATGAGTTCCTAAGAGTTTTGAGCACAGTGTCTTAGCAATTGAACATTTTGCCAGAAATACACAGTGTTTTGCAGGTTGTTGTTTATGAATGGGAGAAGAGTTCTTGAGTTTTGGTCAATGATGTTTCTGAATGCATTTTGCGTGAAATGAATGAAAAATGAAACACAGTTTGGAACCCATGGACTTCTGTAGTGCACACTGTGTTAAGTGTTTTGCACATGAGGTTTTAGTTGTGCCCACTGTGCTTTAGCAATCGGCAAAAACTGTCATTAAAAAAAAAATTGTAATATTTTATTTTCAAGTTTTGTGCTTTTAGCTGAAATTCAATAAGCAATTTATTTTACATATTAGTAATATTCTTGGTAATATTCTTCCACAATGTCAATAAGGTAAATTTAGAATCCAATATTTTGTTTTGAATGTGTTCCTAAGAGTTTTGAAAACAGTGTCTTAGCAATTGAACATTTTGCCAGAAATACACAGTGTTTTGCAGGTTGTTCATTATGAATGGTAGAAGAGCTCTTGAGTTTTGGTCAATGAGGTTTCTGTATGCATTTTGTGTGAAATGAATGAAAAATGAAACACAGTTTGGAACACATGGACTTCTGTAGTGCGCACTGTGTTAAGAGTTTTGCACATGAGGTTTTAGTTGTGCCCATTGTGCTTTAGCAATCGGAAAAAACTGTATTTCAGCCCAGCACATTCTCTACCTCAAACACAGCATTCATTACGGATGAATCAACACACACACACACACACACACACACACGCACACACACACACACACACACACACACACACACACACACACACACACACACACACACACACACACACACACACACACACACACACACACACACACACACACACATCACTATCTAACAACAACGATGTGAGCAAACCTGCTCCGAGATGTTTAACTGACACTTTTGAAGTGAGTCCAAGGCTTAGACTTGTTTTTTCTATGACCCTTTCATTGAGTGCAACACCGAAAAAGAAAAACATCTCAGGGACCAAAAACTGAGATCCATGCACATCACTAATGACAGCTTAGTTGTGCATGCAGATGAATTAGAGGGTAATGTGATTTGAACAAATAGCTTGTGGAATGAAAGAAAAGGATGCGCAGTACTTATACAGTTGCAACTCGACTTGCACGTTCCCTGTAATTGGCTTCTTGATGGGAGTCAGAGAGGGCCGCACTCTTCAACTCTTGTCAGCTGATCTCCCCCAAAGCAAGTAGCAAGAAGCAAGATGATCACACACTCTGGCAACAAGCAAACGCAAAAGGCATGTGCAAGAAGCATCTGGACACACCACTTAAGAGCTCCGTCCGTCCGTCCGTCCAATCTTACTAATGCGCCGGTCAATTTTCAGTTGGAAGGCACTTAACCTCTGGACCTCAGCTGTCAGCGCTCGTTAAGCCATTATTGTTCCACTATACCAGTCTTTCCAATGTGTGGGCCTCATTTGAATGCAGGCCTAGAGCTTATTGTAAAACAGCTGGGGGGGGGGGGGGGGGACACCGGTTGGCAAAGACAGTATGGCTAATTCCTTCCCAAACAACGCTGAATCATCATATGAAGCGAGATGGACAGACAGGCAGACATGTATCAGAAGAGAGTGATGATGCGGGAGGTGAAAGGAGGAGAGAAACCATGAGGCACTGTTCATGAGGGGGATGGTTCAGGCTGTATCAATATTGCATGCGCTGAGCCAGCAGAGGATGCATAGCCATCAGTGGCAGCAGCTGTCATGTATCACAGTGATGTGGCCCTGTTTCCTAAACCAGGACCTTGACAAGCCCACTGCACTGCGCAGCCCTGACTGACTGACCGTGTCCTGTCAGGATAGAGGGATAGATATATTTCCTTACTGGGCCTGCAATGGCCTCAATGGAACTAGAGATAAATCAGGGAGACAAGAGGATCTGTCTCTTCAGAGTTTCTCACGCATCCTCTCAAGATTTCTATCATTGAACATCTAAAAATGCAATCAAAAATAAGAAGAATAAGTGAATTCAGCGAAGCCCTCATCAGCTAACACAGGGTTTATGTGTAGGCTCCTCTCTAACGGAGACCACTGTGACACTGGTATTGTCCTGCTGTCTGTATGGCCACATGTAACTGAGAAGGGTGGAACTGTGCAGATCCAGCAACTGGAGCTATAAAGTATCAACCTGAATGGCCACTGCATACGTTGTTGTCAGCCAGGGGGACTGCACTGTATGGAGACAGGACAGGTGCAAGGACAGACAGACAGACAGGCCTCTTACCTTCCAGGAATAACAGATCACATTTTTACACATTGTAGCCCTTCAAAACGAGATCAAACTCCTGAAATCCAAACTGTCATAAAGGAAAGTTAAGGTCGTTAAACATCTCACTTCGATGCAGGGAACTCACCTAAACACACATATTTCCTGTCAAAAACAGTGATGGCTGCTCAAGGCTGGGAAGGGGGGACAAATCTTTGGAAGGAGTAAAGTTTCTCTCAAACCCCCCCACAACCCCCTCCCCTTACTAACTGCCTCCTTTACTTATTTGGCGGTGTGTGGATGTGCAGGTGTTGACGCAGAGCGTGCCTGGAAGGATTTACGCAAGTTAAGTTCGCGTGGCAAACATTTAAAGCACACATTGATTATGTAAGAGAACAGGCCATACTCACCACTCCGAGTAACACTGCTATCAAAGCGGAATTCATCCTGTATCTCCTTTTTATCTTCCCAGAAGGATCTGATGCGACGCGGCAGGATGCGGCTCTCAGTGACTTCGAAGTGAAACGCACTCGGCTGTCATCGCTGCGTCAGCCAGTGCACTTTCTTCTGAGTTTTTAGAAGAAATTTTCCCCAAATAGCACAACTTTTTGCTGCCGAGTTTGTATTGCAGGACGGGAGAATCACTCACTCACTTCGGCCGCGGAAAGAATGCAGTGAATAAGCTCGCTGAGATTGACCCATTGAATGTTCGGCTCCGTGCGTGCGTGCACTTTTTCTCCTACTGGGGCTCATATGACAGGCGCGCTCAGCTCAACGGCTTCAGGGAAGGAGCCATCTCCCTCTCCACGCCCACTGCACAGACACACACACACACACACACACACACACACACACACACACACACACACACACACACACACATGATCCTGGTGAGTCGGACAAACCAACCACCTTAAAGTTTGTATAATTTCACAAATAAATATCATGTTAATCATGTGCATTTGGCTGCTGTGCCTACTGACATGCAACCAGGACGACTGTTAACATGTCATGTTTCTCCAACTTCCTCTTTTTTTAAATCAAGAGAGATCTATCAGATTGCTCTCTATTTCTGCCTGAAGAAGCATGATGCAACCGACCTGTGTTTCACTGCTTAGACAAGCAGCCATATTGACAGTTAGAATGCACCTTAAATACCTGAGAGACACACACTGGTTTAGGACTTCCACTAATGTTTGCAGCAGAAAACTTTCAACAAAACTTGCAATAAAAGCAAACTCTTAATCAGAGCATGATGATGCTGTTACTACACCTGATCCCTCACCCCATCACTCTACTCTCTGAGGTCTAGGTGAGATAACCAAGAAAAAAACAGCATTGTTGTGTGTAATTGCTGCACTTTTTTCTCAACTAAAGTGTTCCTTCTCTGTGCTATATTAAACACCATTTATCTGAGGGAGTTAGGTGGAATCACATGATATCACTGTTCCCTTTATGCATATGAAGAGGCAATCGACTGTTGGATAGGGCGGACGCCTGAGGTCAAATGTTGGCCGGATATAAACCGTGGATCACATCATGTTTTACTGAGAAGCACTAACAGGACTGTACATGTCGCCCAGTTCAGTGTGACGTCAGATAATGTGGATCTAGTAATTGGCTGACAAAGTTGTTTGTGATAATGACGTGTAGATGTGTGCCACAGTGTGCTGTCTTTCTGCACAGTCTTCACACACTGCTTTTTCCCCACAGCAGAATTAGTTATCTTATATCTCCCTCAATCACTCATTTTTAGTGGTGGGTACCGTAATTATTGTGGTGCAGCATAAACCACTGACGTAAAAGGGCATGAACTAGTCGGTGCTAGTTCAAATTTTTCCTGGCATGATAACAAAGCCCATAATGGAGTTTACAACTTTTATAAAAGTCGTTAGCTAATTTCTTTAGATTTATTATATGCTCCTCTTGTTATCTCGACCACTTTGCAGCAGGAGCACATTCTGGTGTACAGCAGTAGTAACGTGGGAAAGGGAAACAGGTCTCCCTTGCAAAATTGGGGATTTACCTAAATAAAGGTTAAAAAAAAAAGTAGTCGAGTAGAACTAGATGAGGAGAAATACAGTAGTACTAAGCAAATCTTTCACATTCTCCTGTTTTACAGTCATTCACAATTGGTCTTCATCTGACTGAGGACACTGACACAGTTTTGAATTTTGCACTCTAGAACTTCTTATAATTCATGTAAAAGCTGCATTATTGTGCATGTTATTGTTTACATGAGGTGTAAATCGTGGATTATATTTTGACTGACACTGTAGATAGGCAAGGCAAGTTTATTTATATAGCACAATTCAGACACAAGGCAATTCAAAGTGCTTTACAGGGGCATGAAATACATCAAGATTAAAACACATCAAGTATAGAATAGACATTAAAAGTGAATGTAAAATATGACTTTAACCTATTTCCTTGGGACTCTAGCCCAATAAAAATACAACATTTCAATTAAATTAAAATTACAGGTTAAAAGGGAAACTCTTCAGACTTGATTTAAAAGAGCTGAGAGTTGCAGCAGACCTCAGGTTTTCTTGGAGTTTGCAATAAACTGAGAGCCTAAAACCTGCTTAAAAGTAACTTAAAAACATGCTGAATGAATTTGTAAAATATTCAAGAATTATGTTTTTACCTACATCATCTGGATGATACAGTGATTTATGTTACTGTATCAAGACTCGAGGCTACCGGGGGACCGGGGCAAGAGAGAGGAAGCTGGGTTGCTATGGGTAGATGAATAATACATTAGTGCAACGAGAGAGAGAGAGAGAGAGAGAGAGAGAGAGAGAGAGAGAGAGAGAGAGAGAGAGAGAGAGAGTGACAGACAGACAGACAGACAAAAAGAAAATCCATTTCAGAGTCCCTTCAATGGGCCTAATAAATCCAATTTATAATGTGGCCCCTGTAATTCAATTGGGTATTCACTGTATACTTATTCACGTGAAATGACTCTCTGACGCTATGATGGCAAGAAGACGGTTTGCAAAAACAACAACTCTGAATGAATAAGAAAGCCTTTAAAAACTGCTTCAACAGGAACACGGATGGGTCTCTTCTGATTGCCATGAGAGAAGTCCCTGTAATACATAGGAGACAATAGTAAATATTTACAGAAATGGTTGAATTAAAAAAAAAAAATTATGGTTTATTATGTATGTTCTGTGTATTTTAGTGCAATTAGAGGATTTCAGGGAATTTATTCAATCAGAGAAAAATTAAAGGTCATTTGAAGAAATTGAAAAGCTGACAAAAATTCAAATGAAGATAAAAAAAATATTCTAAATGTAAACATATACTCTTTTGACTAAAATATAAATTACATTACTGTTATCCCGAATTACATTTTGATGGGAAAAATACAAATCTTAATTAAAATGCATTAATGACACTTAGTGAACAAAACTGTGACTTTAGAAAGTGCTTCAAATAACATTTGTAACTTTACTTTTTTCCCCCCATTTTTATACCTTTATTCGTCACTGACCCATACATATGTTATTATTATTAATAGTGGACGATCAAGGAAGCTGAAACAGCCAACCAAGCTATGGGCTTTATTTTTGTCTTGTCTATGTTCACTGGAATAGGAATAGGGAGGAGATTGTACACATTTTTGTCGCATGCACAGAGCTGCAAGCACATGGACACAATGACAAAAATCTAGACTAACACATGCAGTCGCACAAATGTGCACACACACAAACACGACGACACATGCTACATACACTCACAGCCACTGACCATCTGTCACCAGTGAGTGGACACAGGATGGGTGGTCCAGGAGACATTCAGTGTCCCATCTCAGGTTCCGAGAAAAAGGATTCTGTTCCAGGTAGCAGGTCCTGCGGAAAAAGCGTGTGTGTGTGTGTGTGTGTGCAGGGCCGATGGACTGCGGGGGAAAGTGCGACAGTCGTGGGGGGGCCCAAGGCAGAGGGGGGCCCATAAAAAAAAAAAAAAAAAAAAAAAATGTAAGTTAAATGTGGGGCCCCGATCTTTGAAGGCCCTGAACAATGCCATTCCAAAAAAAAAAAAAAATGACTGGCTTTTTTCTCCCCTGAACCTTGCAAGGAGATCAGCGGCCTGCGCATGACTAAGGCATGTGTGCGGGAGAATAAGCAGGAGCAAGCCGACAATGAATTGAACTGGTGGCGAAAATAAACGCAGCGATGTTTCTATGGGGATATTTAGCTGTACAGAAATAAGTGCTGGCAAAGCTAGAGCAGTTTAAGACTCCACATCACTGTGGCAACACAACCTATCTATCAGCTCAGACAGCGCAGAGAAAAGTCTGATGAATGCATGAGAGTGATGGCCATGCACAACTGTAAGGTCAGTGTGTGTTGTATTTTCGTATTCAAATAAACAGTTGTTTATTTTTATAGTGCGCATTGGCATCTTTGAGCAAAATACCCCCAACATTTTCGCGCCGCGCCTCCTGTGACACTGGCCAGTGACCACTTTCATTAAGACATTTTCTGGGAGAAACACTGCTAAAAGTAATGATTTAGTCATTCATCAAATGAAATATTGTGGAGTTGTCTGGCTCAGAGAGCCGTGTGTATTGTAAAGGTACGAACACACTACACGCGTTACCCGCGTAAGATTTACGTGCGTAACGCAGCTAAAATGTTGCTTGATCATTTTGTGTCAAAAATGGTTCTACGCGCGTAGTCTCCCTCCCGATATTGTATTTCCCCTAATTAACCATGGCTGCGATCAGACCCGACCCGACACAACAGCGTGCATGTCCGCACAAAAACAACAACAACACGGCCAACAACTGTGCCAAAAGACAAACTGAACAGCACAAATAGCCTAGCATTAAAACAGCATTGCATATTCACGGCAGCTACATAACAAACACAGTTACAGCAGCATCGGTGCACGGCGGCACATCATAAAGGCAAGTAGCCAACATTACCCTACCTGGCTGTGACAGGGGACCGTGGCTGGCGTAGATCAACACCGGTGCTTCGCTGTACTTGTTGTGAAAGTCCCACGGACATAGCCGTCATGTTTGGGTTCATAATATGAGGCGCTAGCCCCCCGCACACAACCGGGTGAGTTAACTAATGCTATACGGCGCTAACTTGTTTTATCGGCTAAAGCACAGCCGCACATATCACTGAATTAACCAGGAAGTCCATTCTCCTGGTTTACTCTCCCCACGTCTTCTATTCCCGAGCTGCTGTCATACAGCACCGGCTCGGTTGCCTGCAATACATGTTCCTCCTCGGTGTCTCTCATCAGCCTCTGTGTACAGTACACTGTTCTCCGACCGTGCCAATGTATGTGACGTCGGGTCAAGCCCAACGCTGATTGGCCAACGCGGCTAATCGTCATGCGTAGGAGCATAAAAAGTTAAATTTTTTGAACTCCGCGCGTAGCTGCGTAGGCGCGTAGGTGCGTATATACGCGGCTCATACGCAGCGCCATGTACGCGCGTAAACCAATGGTTCCCTATGGAAAAATAGCCGATTTTATACGCGTCTGTACATGTGTAACATGTGTAGTGTGTTCGCAACTTAAGACCGCCTTTCAGGGGGCCCATCAGGACTTTTTGTATAGGGGCCCAGAATTTGGTGCTACGCCCCTGTGTGTGTGTGTGTGTGTGTGTGTGTGTGTGTGTGTGTGTGTGTGTGTGTGTGTGTGTGTGTGTGTGTGTGTGTGTGTGTGTGTGTGTGTGTGTGTGTGTGTGTGTGTGTGTGTGTGTGGTTGGTGTTAGTCATTTAGTTTTGATGGTTTGAGTTAAGGGGGCTAGTGAATACTTAATGGCAATAACTCAAAAGGTTAGGGTTAGTAAAGAAAGAAGTGTGTGTGAGTGCATATCCTTCCACATCCGTCCCAGTCATTGAAAGCGTTCCTTGCTGGTGTATATCCCATGTTTATGTTTCACAATGACATAACCCCTACACATGTGTGTTCATCTTGAACATCTGAACATAGCCTAGTTTTTATTTTTTTGGAAATGGACTTGTTAACTCAATATTAAGATGGGTTAACCTTTGGACCTTTTTGTTGTGCTACCTAACACATAGGTAGCACAAAAAAAACCTATGTAGTAGGTAACAGGGTTTTTTTTGTGCTACCTAACACATAGTAGCACAAAAAAAAACCTATGTAGGCCTAGTAGGTAACACATAAGGTTTTTTTTTGTGCTACCTAACACATAGGTAGCACAAAAAAAAAACCCTATCTGCTACCTAACACATAGGGTTTTTTTTTGTGCTACCTAACACATAGGTAGCACAAAAAAAAACCTATGTAGTAGGTAACACATAGGGGTTTTTTTTTGTGCTACCTAACACATAGGTAGCACAAAAAAAAAAACCCTAGGGCCTATGTGCTACCTAACACATAGGGTTTTTTTTTGTGCTACCTAACACATAGGTAGCACAAAAAAAACCCTATGTAGTAGGTAACACATATCTATGTAGTAGGTATGTAGTAGCTACTTCAATTTTGTGTACCTTATTGTAAAGTGTTACCCCGTTTTTTTTCGATTCTGGGAGAGTTTTTTTCCCCAGAGCAAATTTTTGTTGTCAAGGGTTGCAATGGTGACACAAATACTTCACAAATTAGCTAGTAAGGGCATAAAAATATGTCTTTACAACTTTTCTAGCGAGAAATACATCATGATATCATAATATTCGTTTATTGAAAGTATCAGATCTCTATTTTGTTAGTTATAAGGATGGTTTGCCGACGTAAGCCTATTTAGCCCTGTTGCTACGTAATAGGCTACTTCATTACCCATCATCCTTTAGGGCTAGGTTGCCGCGTTCGACTCCTATCAGACCGACCATAGACATAACAAAGACTATAACGACTGTGCCAATCATGATATGTGATCAGCGCGCGCATGTGTGTTTGTGTTTGTGAGGCAGTTACAGCGACGCATGGCACGGGCTTTCTTCCTTCCCAGTCGCTTTCTTTGTGGCCGGTTGCCTCCTTTTTTCCTCATGTCCGTCAAAATGCTGTGCTTATTAAGTGCGTTATCATATTCAGGAGCTATTTAGCATTCGCCATGTATGGTAGATTGTGGGATGAAACTGGGAGGTGTAGTGGGATGACACCGGGCGGAGATCGTCCGCGCACAATTCACCGCAGGTGGGTAATTATAAAGGGAAGATTGCGTGCAACTGTGCGCAGCACAGTTTTATAAATCTCAACTTTTTTTTTGCGCAGCACATTCTTGGCTTTGTGCGAACGCAATGTTTTGGGAAGGTTTCTACGCACACCGTTATAAATGAGGCCCCTGGAGAGGAAGAGGAGTCCACCTGTCACTACATATAGAAGCAGCAACAGAGGAGCACAAACAGCCCTGGCAACGTGACCTACAGTCTGCCTGCAAGCTTTTCCTTTCCTAATGTACTGTATTGGATGGAGAGGCATCATATGACGTGCAGAGGAAGCCCTTAATTTACTCAGAGAGCACTCTCACCAATAACCGGCCTCAGAGCGATATCATGTTTTATGGCAAAATCTTGAGAGGACTGCAGTCAGTGGTGGCGGTGCATTCATGTCATGCTCCCCTGTATTTGATAAACGACTCGGAAAAGGGCAAAATAAACAAGCATCATTATGTTCAATAAAGGTTTGGGCCTGTGAGTTGTTGCATACCTCATCCCTCCCTGGGTCTGTCTGGCCCAGGGAGGGATGAGGCACTTGCACCCAGGTTCATTTTGCACGGTTCCATTCTGAAAACCCTGACGGGCCAGATGGCAACACACACAGCTTCTTTCCCGTGGGACTCCCTCATCTGCGCTCTATTGATCTGATCTTTCAAACCAGATTTTCTTTCGTTGACTACTGTACAACTGCCCCTCCATCCTGCTAGTTCACTATCGGTAACATCCCATAGAATAAAATGATCGAAAATGTATGCCACATATAGGATTAATTTACCATTCTTTATCCTGTTTAGAATCAAAGATGTTCTATCTAACCAGATGAGAAGTATAACTTTTTCTTTGGACATTTGAATTGGGTTCCACGGATACACCAGAATACAAATGTAATAACTTGAGAGCAAATGTGTTTCTGTTTGAGTCGCAATTCAATCAATAATAAAAGTATTGATTTCAAAGTTTTTTTGTTTCTCTTTCGGTGAACTGAAGAGAGCAGACATTGAAGAGGCGTTTTCTTTGTTGGGGGGATGGGGGGGGGGGGTGAACAGGCCTTTGTATTGATCAGATTTGGACAGACATTGAGTTTAACACGCACGGGTAAAAATTAGCCTCAGGCTGTTGACTGTCAATGCAGTCCATTATGCATTCAGAGACACACAGACTTGGCTGATCATGGAAGCTTGGACGTGCTCTCACAGACAAAACAGCAGTCTGCTTAAATCAGACCCAGGAGTCATAAAGGTACAGGAGACTTTCTAATGTATCATTACTTTTTTGATTTTCAGATTTCATCACCTTTTTTTGGTGGAAACAACATTTAAAAGCATAAACTCCCTGTCACATAACATGCCAATTAGAACATGATCTCGAATTTGCTTTCAAGGTTACAGTTTACAGTCTTATTTTTAAATTCTAAAATGTAAACTGATCATCTTTTGTATTTGGTTTTGAAAGATAAAGTGTCAGAGGTTGATTTAACATCCAATGCTACTGGATCACCCAAAAATAAACCAATAATATGTTTACCTGCAAAGTCAATATATCACCCATTTTTATTAGACTCCTTTTAGGGTCTTAGTTTTGTTTATGAGAAACATGCAGCCTGGGAAAAGCACCAGTGGTTGTAGATGAATCTAAAGAAGCTATCTATGTCTTGTGCATCTCATAGATTTAAGTTTTCAACTTTTAGCCGTGACTAAACAATGCTGCCCCCTGCTGAGCTCTCATCATGTCAGAGGTCCCAACTGTTCAATAACACTCGGAATTCTTGTAATTATTATTAGTAATTCTGTTTTTTTGTTGAGTCAAGACAAAATATTTTAACCACAAAAAAAAAACTCATGGTCTCTAGGTATATATGTTTGAATGTTTGTAAAGAGCAAAATCAATCCAATCCTTATTATCCCAAAATAGATCTCACAGTTCATAGATTTGGATCCCTTAAGGTTTCTCAGTTTACAAGCAACAAAAAAAAACAGCAGAAGACTAAACCACTTTCCCTTTGAATGCCATCGTTATATCCAGACTTAAAGTGCACTGCGTCATCCAGTCAAACCTCACCTGTCCGGTGTCCGCCCACTCTCAGTCAGTTTTCCTCCCGTGTTCATTCCCGGGACGTGTCTTGTCATCGGCCTCCTGCCTACACAGCTGCTGATGCTGCTGATGCTCCACACGCTATTTACCAGACTGTTGCCCCGGCTGCCAGCCATTCCTGCCCGCTTCCTGTCGGTGTCCTCTTCTAATAACCTGTAAGTGACAAAGTGCCTGGCCTCCCTGGGTCGCCAGTACAGTACTTTTGTACCTTGACAAAGTCATATTTAGTTTTGACATAGTAAATCACAACTACCACTGAAAGATCAATATCATGAAGACTAAGTTATAACATACACTGTAGCCTGTGTATACACAAGTACATGTTGATATCTGCAGGCAGAAAATGTAAAAGCTATAATTCGTCACCAGTTGTAATGCGCGTGTGCTGATATGTAATGTGTATGCATGCGTGTGCACTGCAGGCCTGCATAACTAAATGCATACATAAGGTGTGTAGGAGGGTGTGTGTGTGTGTGTACCTGTACGCATGTGTGTGTACGTGTCTGGGTATGTGATAACTATGGTTAAATCTCATACCCAGGGTGAAGGTTAATGTTAAACACATGCATAACAAAGTGTTTAAACAGTCTGTGTCATTGTGATATTTAGCTATATTGGCCAAATTTGTATATTATAAGCAACAATGAAACATCAACATACAATGTCTATATACACATTTAAAAAAGACACATTGAATATAACATCTCTGTTGACCGAATGACATGCTGCTATGTTTTACATCTAATAAATACATTACTGTTGATTTTTCAGCAGCAGATACAGTGGGGGATTTGAAATGCAATGGCCTCTGACCCTTTGTTCAGGACTGTAAGTGAAAACACACACACAAGGGCATCCCAGCCTATGCAGGGATTAGCTTTCTTTTATCTAAAGGGGAATTCCACAGATTTTTACAAATGAAGGTGCACTATACAGTCTGTGTAACTGGCTAATGTAGCCTTCAGAAATCTGAATAAAGAGACTAAAGTGACATTTCATATAGGTCATTTAAGTGTGTGACTACAAATGAACATAAGAAAATAAATCACATTATTAAACTGGAAGTGTGAGGTTTAGAAGACGTGCGCAATTCCCAGACATGGAAGGTCTAATTACATAATTGTTTATTGTTTAACACTTTATGTAATTCCATTGTATAAATCAGGTTGGTAACTAAGAACTAATTGGTTAAAAAGTAAAACAATGGAGAGCAAGAGAGTAACAATGGGGTATTTTGTAGGAAAAGATCCATTATTTATACTTTGTGTTTCTTACGGGGGTAATACCCAGGGGGCAAAGTGATTGTATGGACATGGAGCGTTGTAAAAGGTTGTTCACCAAAAATGACATCTAGGACCTTCCACGATCACAACCTGGGTGGACAACCTTGTCAACAAGCTGCTGGAAAGCTACAGAGGGCCGACATAGCAAATCAGAACCACTGTTTAAGTCAGTGCTTCTCAAATGGTGGGGCGCGCCCCCCTGGTAACACAGTTACATTTCATGTGCCATGGACCAAAAGTGTCCTTTTGGAGTCTCCAGCTGGTATTTTAGGAAACGGCTAGAAAAGTAGAAAATTAATTTTCTATGGGTTATTGATCAAATTTGAACTGTGATTAGGAAAAGCTTGAGGCAGTTGGACACTAGTTTTGTTTTCAAAAATTAAATACAAATTGACTCTGCTTTTGTCCAACATCTAGATTTTGGGGCTTTCCAGATATGCAAATGTACGCATCATTAGTAAGATATTGATGATTTTTCATATTTATTCAAACTTTTTGGAAAATACTGTAATACAAAAAGTTGTTGTTTTAATGTCAGTAATCAACTTGCAAAGTTTCATAATGATATCTATAAGTTTAAAAAATTCCCTATTAGCCCACCCCCATTCAGTGGTTCTGATCGGCCCGCTGTAGCTTTCCAGCAGCTAGTTGACCAGGTTGTCCACCCAGGTTGGGATCCTGGAAGGTCCTGGATATCATTTCTGGTGAACAACCTTTTACAACGCTCCACGTCTGTTTTAAAAAAAAAAAAGGGGGTTTTGCCCCCTAGGTATAAGGGGAAAATGGTGTAAACATGCTGATATTGTGTGAAAACATATAAAGGGTCTCTGTAAAGTTACATAATGACACCAAAACTGTCCCCCAACTTCAACAGAATGCAATACTACATCACTGGATTAATGATTGGAGTATACAAGGAGGAAAAATGGGGCTCTGTCCGTTCCTTTTCTTACTCTAACAGCGCCAAGAATAATCAGGAGTGTTCCTTTTATATCCCTTTCTAAAGGTACGTCAATTTAAATGTGCTCGTTTTGCAAGCAGACTCAGTTCTGTACTTTCATTTTTGTAGACTAAATGTCCTGTCTCACGCCACAGTTTCAAGAGACGGGCAGAGACGAGACGCTGACCATCTTAAAAGAAGAGGAAGGAGAGAAAACATTAACTTTATCCAAAGTGTCACTTTGCACCACAGTGATGTTGAAGGTGAGAGGGCAGGCCTGGCAGTATAATCCAAGCCTTTGTTGTCCTCCAAACACTGTACATTAAATGTGATAAGATGCTGGTTGGATAAAGACACAGTGTGACTGGTTTCCTGCACATACCAAGTCACACTGTATGTACTATCAATATTATGGGTAGGACAAGACCCCATCACTGTGTTTGATGGGTCTTTTAGAGATAATTAGTGTGTGTGCATGTCCACCTGTGTATGTGTGCGTGCATGTCTTGGTCCCACCCCTCATCAGGCAGCATGCCCCCACACATAAACACAGAGGGAGCTTTAAAGAGGTGGTTAATATAAAGTCACACTTTTTTGCCATTGCGGGGTCAGTCCCTTGTCACTGCTGTCGGCTTGGCGAGTGCCTTCAGGAGGTAAGTGTCACCTTCTACGCTATAGTTCTGCTTGATAAATGGTGTTTGTGCAACAAGTAAAGCTGCAACTCAAGGACCACTTCTTGTAAATTGCACACTTAATGTTATTGTCTTAAGGTTAATGCTGCATGGAGGATTTTTCAAAGATTAGTGCAGGGTGTTCTGTTTAGTCTTACTCAAATGGTGCCTAAACTACAAGGCTCTGCAAACACTTTGTGAAGAAAAAGACCCAGAGGGTATAGAAGCTTGCAGATTTCATGCGTTAATAATGCGAGACATCTGAGGAGGAAATGTAACAAATTGAGGTGTGACACACCAGTCAGCGGAACTTATTTAGCCTGAGGTAAAAAAAATAAATAAAAAAAGACCTCACTGCAGGTCCAGTTTTATTAAACATTCTACATTAATGTGTAAGTGTGTTGCTTAAAAAATTGCTTTTTGTGCAAATTGGACACACACATAGCTTTTTGAAATAATATTAATGGTAATTTTTAAGTGTGTATGTGTATATCTGTGTGTAAAAATGTCATCCTGATGCAAATTTGAACACTTTACAGAAAACTGCAACAATGACACACATACCCGTGGGTGCACACTGCACTTACGTCATTCAACGTAATGAATAATTTATTCATGTTACAGCTAAGAATGTACAGACTTTCACATGATGATTGACGATTGAAGTCCCACACAAACACACACACACACACACACACACACACACGGTTGGACTGTGGACAGTGTCCTGTTGGTCTAATCCGAATCTGCCACCCCGTTCCTTAGCTGTGTTTTGGAAATAAATCATTTTGTTGTCACAGACAACTTGAGCGCTCCAGAGCAATCCGAGATCAAATGGACACTCTGGAGATATCTTACAAAAGACTGAAGTCATCCACTACCAACAACATAAATCCACATAAACTGTGAAATGTATTTCTTTATTATTCATTTATCTTAACCACTTTTGTATCAAAGTTTTGAATAAATTAAAGCGGAAACTCATAATCCTCAGATTACCAAAATGCATCCTAACGCACAGACTCTATTCAAACTTTAAAATGTGAGATCAAATATGAAATGGTGGCATATTGCCATTTAACATAATGTATGTTATTGATGTGTTAGAGGGCTCTTTAAATGGATCCATTGTGTCTGTTTCAGCTGCCTGGAACTTCAACAACAACGACAACCAGAGTGTCAGGTAAGGGACACCCACACACACACACACACACTCACATGCACACATACACACTCACACACACACACACACACACACACACACACACACACACACACACACACACACACACACACACACACACACACACACACACACACACACACACACACACACACACACTGTATGTCCACTCCAGGCACACGACATCTATTGACAGTCCAAACATGTCTCGGGTGAGCAACAATTCATGCCCACGCCGCAAACTCCTGATGCCCTGCTGTTGTTTTGATGCAGAACAACCACCATGTTTGTCTTGTAGACACAAAATCTCACCTGAACATCAACCTTCCACCTGAGCGTGATCCGTATCCACATTAGTGCTGCCAAGAAGATGATCTTCCCTTGATCCTCAACCCAACACCCAAAATATCAACAGTGTTTTCGTAACGTATAGTGAAGCGTGAAACATGATTTTATCTGAGCCGGCTCTTACTGTAAGAGGACACAGTGACATCTGTAATGCTCTCCTGTAACAAGAGCTTAAAACTAAATACCTGAAATAAAAATGCAAAAAAGTAAAATATCACGAATGTAGTAACACAAAGTCACTTTCACCAGAAGTGTTTTCCCCTATTTTCACTAGACCCTTTTCTACTGCGTCCATATGAACTCTGCTGCAACCTATTTGTAATGACTTGCATTGTTTGTACTGTAAAACTTTTCGGAGAAAAAAAAGTGTCATTTTGTAAGTGTATTATTATCTATATTATAACAAATAACATATTATACATGCAGCTGAAGAAGGTAATGAAGGACCAGAAGCAGCAGACCTACTGGCAGGAGACAGGCCGATGGGGGGGCTACGAAGAGAGCTTGGACCCCCAGGCCGGGGTGTGGGCGTCCTCAGACGTCTCCTACCTCACCTTCAAGAGCCTTATCCAGCTCCGACACGTCATGAAAACAGGTCAGAGAAGAAAAAAACATAGCATTTTTAATATATATATACAATATATAGTCAATTTAAGTGGTTGAAAGTAGGTACGTTTGCTCAAGTAATGCACTTCAATAGGATTTGGAGGGACCTCTACTTGAGTAATTCCAATGTGTGCTACATTATACCTCTACTCAACTGCTTTACTGTAATATTGCACTTTTTACTCTGCATCTCAGAGCTTAAGTTACTTTGCAGATACAGATTATAATAAAAAATTATAATCGACAAATACAATATGGGGAATTATTAGTATTATAGCATTATAATGAGATTATAGCATTTTCTTCTGGTCACAATTCATCTCACCTCCTTTTTCTACATTTCTCCCATGTTGCCTGAGCCTACCTTAAAAACAACCACACTGTTCCCTTCTTTATGATCATCTCTGGGTATTCCTCAACGTGTTCCTCTGTCAAGGTGTGACCATTTTCGACTGTGAAGAGCAGACCCTGGCCACTATCGCCGACAAGATGGTCAACGAGATGGTGAACAAGAAAGAGATCAGACCTGGAGACAGAGAAGGAGTGCTGAAATCTCTACTTCAAAACCAAAGGTATCCTTCAAGACACCACCAGAGGGTGAATCAAACATGCTGTTGTCCAGAGTACTGAGGAAGTTGGACAGAACACACAGCTATGGTGGAGATCTGGGGCCTCATTTATCAACGGTGCGTACGCACAATAGAGTGCGTACGTGGCTCACTAAGCAACATTTGCGATTTATCAAAAGTATACTTGACGGGAAGAAGTGCGGTGTTCCACGCACAATATAACCCATGCGTACGGACAAAAAGTGGAGAAAGGAGAACTGGCGACTCCAGTCGGCAGATGAATGAAGTACGAGAACGAATGTGTCTGTGTAAAATTAATCGTATTAAGCCATGCATGCATGTCATACATCGGGAGTTCCTTTGCAAAACGGATAAAGCCATTCTTACAATTAATATGCCTCGACCGATTTTTCCATGGAGTGATACCAACAAAAACAAAACGAATTAGGATCTTAAATAGCCTACAAACGGAGACATATGAGTGCAAATAAAAACAAAATAGCAACGTTCGAATAAACTCTGCAGTTATTAAAGAATAACCTATCTGCATGTTGTGGAATTAATTCTGATAATATTGAGGTGGAATACAGCCTATTACTTTTACACTGACGCTGTTCTCGATGCCTCAGTCAGGCAGACAGGAGTGCACCTTTTCATACACTAATGATAAGCCTACTGTACATCACATAGGCTACTGTGATTTTTTTCACGGCTTTTAGTCCGTTTTATTTATGTGTTTTTCTTTGTGTTTAAGCACGTCGCAATTGTGTTTTGAAAGGGACTGTGAAGTTTATTATTAACCCTCCGCCGCCCGTCACTGCCCCTGGATGAATTCTCCGAATCTGTATCTCATGGGGGGTCTCAGTGCCCCCCGCTCGTGGCACAAACACTGTTGTGTGAGTGAGGATATGCACTTGTTTGCGTCCACTTTTATGTCGGATCACTTCTTTTTATTTCGGCCACAGCGTTCACAGAGATCGCCACAGGCTGCACTCTATCGCCTTTACGCTCACACTGCCACCAAACTATATTTTCCCTGTTCGCCACTTCTCCAACGGCTACTTCGGGGTGACCGCAGTGATCCACACCGTGTGGAGTTTATTTTTCCATTTCCCTTTCAGTCGGCGATTGCCACTACCGCCTTCATGCACTCAGTAAATGATATTCATTCGGGCGTGTCGATGACTATGTATGGGTAAATATGGGCGGTACGTGAAGCCCGCAAAGGCTGCGCCACATTTAGAGTTGATTGTGATTTATAAAGGGAAATAGGCGTAGGACGTGAGTGCGCACTGCTTCATAAATCGGAAAATATCTTTCGCACGCACTGCCCTAAATCCTACGAAAGCAACCTTCTAACGCAAATCCTACGCAAAGTTTGATAAATGAGGCCCCAGAGCTGTATTTATGAAGCGCCGTCTCTGACCACTGAACCAGAATGGTTGGCAGCCTGTCCTTATTACAGTAAAGGTTTCCTCGCACCTATAAACATCAGGTCACTCTAAAAGGGTAGAACCACCAATGAATTTGTAATGTATAAAGATTTCACGATTTCTGTTTAATCAAACTATATAAATGTAAATAAAAGGACTACTACCATTAATCAGGCCCAAGTCCATTTTACTTAGACGTGTTATTATTTTCTCAGGTACAAATTTTTTTCACTCAGTCAGTTCCATTTGTTTTTCTGTTGTCAGAATTTTTAGAACTTTTTAATGATATCTTCATAAGAATAAAGTTTAATCTTTAATGGGTATTTATTTCGGTGGTTTTGTCTGAACACAGTGGCATTTGAGAATATTTAGGCCTACACTCAGGTAAATCAGAGTAAAATTCAAACTAATTGTTTGACACTTTGCTTATTTGAGTTTTTTTTTTGCATTTTTATGCTTTATTAATAGTGTAGAGACAGAGTTGAAATGGGGCAGAGAGGGGAGTGACATGCAGAGAACGACCGTGGGCTGGAATCGAACCCAGATCCGCTGCTGGCCGAGGCACATGGGGGGGACGCCCTACCAACTGAGCTAAGGGCGCCCCCTTTATTTGCGTTCTTGCAGAGAGTTAGATAAGAACATTGATACAACATTCATGTTTATACAGTAAATATGAGGCTACAGCCAGAAACTGGTAAACTTAGCTTAGCATAAAGACTGGAAACAAGGGGAAACAGCTAGCCTGGCTCTGTCTAAAAGGAAACAAAATACCACCAGCATCTCTAAAGCTCATTGATTACAGGGGCCAGATGCCAAGTAACCACCGTAGATTCCAGATATTCCAGATCCTGGCCTAGATAAAGTCCAGCACATAAGAAAAAAAATTCAGAGGAGCTGGTAGACAGATGTATGCCAACAATGAGTTTAATCTAATCAGGATAAATTACTTAACTAACTAATTTGCTGAATGATTGCAGTGAATGGTTCGCTTGTCTCTCAGCATAGCCGCCCTATCTTCAGGTATAACACAAAAACTGCCAATGACACAAGTTGTTTTCTCCCTTTAGCCAATCAGACGACCCAGAGAGCCAAGCCCTGACTGATGGGGTGGATCTGCAGAAGTTTTCAGTCAAAGAAAGGGTAAGTCCCACTGACGAGATTACAAGATCGTCCAGATGAGTAGGTCATTGATGATAATAACATGATCTGATATCATGCAACGCTGAGATAATGGCCAAGGGGAGAGCGCCGCCTGGAGCCAGATCTTTCAGAAAGTCATTCAGAGCAGTAAAGGTGTTAGAGGTTTCTGTTTTGGGATTTATTTTTAGATGATGTTACAAATGTCTTCTGTTTTTTTATATATATATTTATGTGCAAGGTGGATCTTATTCAGTTTTAAGGGCTGTGACACAAGTTTTGACATGTTTGGTCTTTTTGCAAATGTTATCCAGAAGTAAGTATTATCACACAGATGTGGGGCTAAAAAAATGCTGATACAAAGATTTGATGTAATCAAAATGATCTATTCAAATAGCATGGATTCTAAAGGAAAGGTCCTCCTTCAACAGTGCCATTTCTTGGTGGTGGCAAGAAAGTCTTATGTTGGTTCACCAGGTCTGCTCCTTTTTCTGTTCCTTTAGAGGGATGAATCTTATCTGGTTGAGGCTTCCATGGTGCTTGTAGGTAAGCCAGTGTTTCTTCAGGATCTTAAGTACACAATGTGTGTGTTTGATGCAGCAGATCTTTTAATATTATTTTAAATTAATGAGTGAATATACCATGTCTGTCTCTTTAACTCAGGAGCCTTGGACTTTCTAGAGAGACCCACAGTTGCATTTCTACGTCTGAAGGAAGCGGTGGTGCTGGACTCTGCCTTGGAGGCCCCAGTGCCTGTTCGCTTTGTCTTTGTTCTGGTTGGCCCCACCAAGATTGATATGGACTACCATGAGCCTGGCCGAGCTATGGCAGCACTAATGGCGGATAAAGTGAGTTATCGGACACTTTCTACAGACCTAAAACTCATCAACAGGGACACATTACCTGGACACATAATAGTTACGATATATAGTAGTAGATATATAATAGTGAAACTCGTAAAGCAGTTTATGCCAGTATAAAGTTGTGTGGCAATATCACTGTTACTGTGTGTCAATGTTGTAGTACTCAAGATCAGTCCTGGTCTGGAGACCACTTTTTGAAGGTCTCAGAAGAAGAGGACTTGTATTTTATTTCAGGACCGGTTAACAACGCAACTGCAGGGATGACATGTAATACATACACACATATACAAAATATATATTGGGGAAAAAAAGGTGGATGACGAAATCTTAATTTGTGTTTTGTGGGTATTTTTATGAAAATGTTTTTTTTTTTCAATTTAGAAAAATGCCCATAGTTTATACAGTTGCATATACATAGTTTATTAAAGTGTGTCATGCAGTGTGGAGATGGCACTGGTCTGGTCTTGGTCATGACTTGGTCCAAACTCAGGTTGCCTTTATTTCAATACATTTTCATGCATTATAGTCATGTCATCATTTCAAAGACTGAGTCCAAATTGAGCTCCCTGTACTGGACTGCAAACCTGAGTAGCTAGTTTGACTTGAAGTAACCTATGTTACAGTAGAAAACCCATTAGAAGGACATAACCACATTTTAGTTTCTCTTCCTCATTTCCCCTTATTATATATTTTTGTTAATCATTTTCTTTTGTGGTGGAGGCATTGTCATCTGAAAAACTTTACCCCTTGGCTTATGAAGTCAATTGAATCCAAGCTCTACTACAAGACTATGATAAACACTTATCTAATAATTTAGACTGATCGGATGCCGACTGAATAATATCTCCGACCATACAGCATTTATTGTTGCAAAACACTTCTGAGAAATGTTTAGATCATGGATATGTATTGCCAATCTGCACGTCCACTTCACTTTCTTCCTCCCAGGTGTTCAACCAAGCAGCGCTTAAGGCAAAGAGCACCCGTGAACTGACCGACGCCATGTCTGACTTCATGGACTGCAGCATTGTCATCCCACCCACCGAGATCCAGAACGAAGCCATGCTCAGCTCCATTATCAGCTTTCAGAAGAAACTGCTGCAGGAGAGGTACCAGTGTTCGGATCCCGCGCCTCGCATGGACTCCAAGCCTCGCAAGGGTGAGAACTTTGAATTTCAATGCAACCACACACATAAAAAATAAGTCAATTACTTTTTGTTTTGGTGTTCACATTAAATTGTTTTCCTCCAGTTTCCTTCTCCAGCGGGCCTCCACCCCCTGAAGATCCCCTGGCCCGTACTGGTCGACCGTTTGGCGGGATGATTCGAGACATGAAGATGCGCTTCCAGCACTACAAGAGTGACATTACAGATGCTCTCAACGCCCAGGCCCTCGCTGCCATCATCTTCATCTACTTCGCCGCCCTGTCTCCTGCCGTAACCTTCGGAGGACTGCTGGGTATGTGTGCATATATTGGCATGACGCATTGAATTGCTGTTGTTTGCAATGACTATACATTTGCCATTATCTGTTCCACAACAGCTGATAAGGTGGAAAACATGATGGGCGTTTCAGAGCTCCTCATCTCCACCAGCATTCAGGGGATCATCTTCTGCTGCATAGCTGCTCAGCCCGTCCTGGTCATTGGTTTCTCTGGTCCTCTGTTGGTTTTTGAGGAGGCCTTCTTTGCTGTAAGTTATAACATTGAATCATATCCACACATCTAAGCAAACTTTTTTGTTAGTCTCTTCTATAGATATTATCCCACTGACTGTTAATTTGTGTCATCACTGTCATCATGCATACTTTACTGACTTTATTGATGGTGGTCTTGGTCAAAGTTGAACTCATGTCCATTTTTTCCTTCATTCAGTTCTGCAAGTCTCAGGACATTGAGTATATTGTGGGGAGAGTTTGGGTTGGAGTATGGCTAGTCATCATTGTGGTGATCATCGTGGCCTTTGAGGGCAGCTTCCTGGTGCGTTTCATCTCCCGTTTCACCCAGGAAATTTTCTCCATCCTCATCTCCCTCATTTTCATCTATGAAACCTTTGCCAAGCTGGGGAGGGTAAAACCACCACCATCCTTTTCACACATTTCATCTGTCCAAATGGAAATCTGAGACATTTCCGTGTATAGAGTGCTGTTAATATATATATACATATATATATATATATATATATATATATATATATAGACACACAAATTATTATCTCTTTCTCTGTAGATCTTCAAGGCCCACCCGCTTACTCTGAATTACGATCATCTGAATACAACAGTAGAAAATCCCTGGCATCCAAAGGTGGAAGAGATGGTCATATATGACAATGCTACGGGCAACACGACTGTTATTGTCAACACAATTAAGCCCCCTTACCCCAACACAGCCCTGCTCTCCATGTGCCTCATGTTAGGCTGCTTCTTTATTGCCTATTTCCTGCGCCAGTTCAAGAATGGCACCTTTCTCCCTGGAAAGGTGAGTCGGTCGGGAATGTGGAGTCCACACGCCCATCCCAAATAAAGACCTTTTGACACTTATAAATGAACATGTTCTCTCTCTTCTACTCTTTAACCAATGCTTTTGTTTTGGTTTCTGATCTGTGCTTTCCAGGTCAGACGTTTGCTTGGTGACTTTGGTGTGCCTATTTCCATTTTTCTGATGGTTGTCGTGGACTACAATATTTCGGATACTTACACGCAGGTTGGCCCACAAGTCTTAGTTTCCAAGCCTAGTTTATACTATGAATACATTCACATTTTAGCCGACATTTTAAAGGATATATATGCATTTTTTCAGGTCTGACACTAAAAGTTGCTCATATGAACATAATGAACCTTACATATTGTTAGGTCTCATTTCAATGTTCACATATATGCACCTAACAGTTTTAAGACGGACTTGAAAAATTGTGAACCTATCATTTAAAGGCCTACTTCACCGGTGGGAATATGAAGGTGTATTGAATTCTGAGATCCTATGTAGTATAAATGTGCAAAAAAAAAAAAAAAATCGGTTCATCCTAGCCTGAGAAAAGGCAGAAAGAGTGTTTTTTTTAACCCTATATTAATCTTACTGTGACATCACAGTAAGATAAATATAGGGTTAAAAATAAATTACTTTGTAAATATTACTGTGATGTCACAGTAGGAGAAATCACAGTAATATTTACAAAGTAAGGTTTTTTTTTTAACCCTATATTTATCTTACTGTGATGTCACAGTAAGATTAATATAGGGTTAAAAAAACACTCTTTCTGCCTTTTCTCAGGCTAGGATGAACCAATTTAAATTTTTTTTGCACATTTATACTACATAGGATCTCAGAATTCAATACACCTTCATATTCAAACCGGTGAAGTAGGCCTTTAAGACTCTGAGATTCAATAGATTAGAGATTCAATAGATTAAATTCAAATTGGGTTGCTTTTCCTTTACAGAAATTAGTAGTTCCCAAAGGCCTGATGGTGTCCAACCCAGCCAAAAGAGGCTGGCTTATCAACCCCTTTGGAGAGCACCAGGCTTTCCCTGTGTGGGTGATGTTTGCATGCTGTGTCCCGGCCTTGCTCGTCTTCATTCTGATCTTTCTGGAGTCTCAGATTACAACGTGAGTAGTAACATACAGTATCACTCACTTAATGATAAAACTCAGAAAACGGCACATTTCTCGGCTTTAACCCGACTTTTTCCTTATGTGGCATATGTTTACAGTTTGATTATCAGTAAACCTGAGAGGAAGATGGTCAAAGGCTCTGGGTTCCACTATGACCTGCTGGTATTGGTCGGAATGGGAGGGCTCGGTGCAATATTTGGTGTGCCATGGCTCAGTGCTGCCACGGTGCGATCTGTAACCCACGCCAATGCCCTCACCGTCATGACCAAAGGAACCAAACCTGTGATCGAGAAGGTGATAGAGCAGAGGGTCAGTGGCATAGTGGTGGCGTTGCTTGTTGGTAGGTGCTGTTCAATCTCCAAATCTTGATGTATCTTTTCTAAGACTGCATGTCCTGGGAATACAAAGGCCTGGTATTAAAAAAACACTACACTGTCCTTTATCTGGATGTCTTTTTGTGTCGAGGTCTGTCCATTCTGATGGAGCCGATCCTAAAGATGATTCCCATGTCGGCCCTGTTTGGGATTTTTCTCTACATGGGAGTTACGTCACTCAATGGCATTCAGCTGTGGGATCGTATCCTGCTACTGTTCATCCCTAAGAAATACCACCCTGATGAACCCTACGCCACCATGGTAAGATTCCCCCAAATATATGATAAGTCAAGTGTTCACTTCAGTGTACAGCTATTTGAAAGCTGTGTTATTGTGAATGCATAGGTTTTGATGGTGTGCTGTATATTGGCCACCACAGTGGTTTTTATATTAATATTATTGTACATTGAATTTTATAATTTTGACACAACATGTCATTGCACAAAAAATTTATGAATAAATAAAATACTGGGAGATTATGAGATGTTATGTGATATGAAATGAATCGCATATTGTCAAACTATATCCTGTACAGTTGTGGAGCATGTCGGGACTGTTACTATCCTTTTATTAAGTAGAAACTCATATTATGTCACATGTTTTTGGCCACTATTAGAGCCATTAAATCACAGCAGCCCCCCCAAAAAATGTGTCCGATTGTGCCGTCATATATCTGACTAATTATTTTACATGTTTGCTACAGGTGAGCACAGGACGAATGCACTTGTTCACAGCCATCCAGCTCGTATGCCTTGCTCTTCTGTGGATTGTTAAGTCCAGTCCGGTATCCCTCGCACTTCCCTTCATACTAATCCTCACCATCCCCCTGCGCATGTTTATGACTGGGCGTTTTTTCACCGAGCTGGAAATGAAATGCGTAAGTGCTGTCCTCTTGTCATTTCAATAAATTACTGCAGATGTAAGCGGTACCTTGAAGAATAATTTTGATAGCTGAGCCTTGGACTGTGTGTAAAATATGTGAGTGGGTTTTAAGGCTCAAAATGTTCTGCGTCTGTTGGTTTTCAGTTGGATGCTGACGACGCCAAGGTGACATTCGAGGAGCAACCGGGACAGGATGTATACTGTGAATCTCAGATGCCGTTGTAGATGTCTTCCATGGCAGCTGCCAGCAACATACAGTTTAACAAAAATATATTTATTTTATTTATGGCTCAAGTGAATGTTGGATCTTTGTGCACACGTTTCGAGGGTTTTCTCATGAATAAATGCAGGTGTAAATTCTACCTTTATAATTACAACATGGATAAAAATACTACCTTGTAAAAATAACAAGAATTTCCAACAGTCACTCAGGTAAATTTTCCAATATTTGAATTATGTTTTTTTTTTAAAGGTGCTATGAAGAACTTTTCAATATTTTGTAACAGCAAACGAGACCATCAGAGCAAAAGATGCTATTTTTATAAGTTTTTCTTTATGCCTTTGTCATGGGTACGCTCACCAAGGAACAACAGCTGGAGTAGTAAAAACACTACCACTTTTGTCCAAAGGGGGTGCAAGAATGAACACAAACTGAAAGTTCCTCGGAGCACCTTTAACAGAAACTGGGATTATTCATATAACATTTTATAAGAAAATGAAAGTATTTTTTTAAAAGTAGCCTATCTCAAAATGAAATGACAAATCTGCAATCATTCCAGCACTCCTATAGTAGACTGACTGAATGCTGAGTATAACATATTTTAGTGTTAAATGCCATAGGCCTATATGTGTTTTCAAGCAATCAAATGTTGAATGTAACGTTGTAACAAGTGCCGCTTAAGTTATTGTTGTACTCACTTTCTCGAGAGTGCAATCCAAACCCTGAATGAAGTAGTAATATTAAATAATAAGCTAAATGTAAATATTTTAGCAAGAATGATCAAACTTGGAACACTGAAGAGCAAACGGGCAACACCACAATGAAGGGGGAGACAATGTTGAATTTTCTGTGAGTATTGTTAAAATGCGTATGTTATGTTGCTGCCCTCCTGTCACCTCTCAATACATAATAAAGCTACCTCCCCATCAACTTTATTTTTGTTTGGTGTGATTGGCTTTTGACTAGGCTAAAGGAAACCAGCGACCAATTAAATGGCCTGCAGATCCAATTCCCTGTGTTAAGGCTACTGTCAGATTTTGATAATTGAATATGCCTTTGACACTATAAACCTTGGGGGACCTAAATTTCACAAAAATGCTATGTAGAATAGCAGTAGCCTACAATAAAAGTATGTAAGCTGTAGAAAAGAAATGTTAACACTGCACAAAGCCAATAGTATCCAGCTGCATCCCCGGAGAACAATACTGAGGCGGGGCGGAAGAAAGTAAAAATAAATTTAGAACGTTATTTAGACAAATTATATTGTTTTGGCGATTAAGTTCAGGCATCACAGCTGGGTGGTTAGGGCAAGGGGATAGGGAGAGGTTAGAATATATATATAGAGAGAACATTAGATTATGTTCAGGCATCACAGCTGGGTGGTTAGGGTTAGGGCAAGGGGTTAGGGTCATCTTGAGAAGGTCACGTCAAACAATAAAAAAGACCGCAGACCGATAGGCTACTAGCCCCGCCACAGTACTCCCGCCCCGCCTCAGTACTGTTCTCCGGGGCTGCAGCTAGACTCTACTCCACAAAGCAGGATAGTAATGGATGACGGGTTGAAGTTGAGTATTCATTTACTCATCACTTCTCCACTTCCCACTCAAAAAGTGGCGCTCAACGTTTGTCTGCATCGTTTGCCATTTGCTAATATATACAAAGAAGAAGAAAAAGCACGAGCTCATTGGCTGTTTTCTGGCTGTTTTGTGTGACCCGCCATTTTACCCGTTCCTCATTGGTTGCTTTCCATGAGGAAACCGACCGACCGGCCAAACATGGAGACACGGCATGTTGTCGGCTCTGTGATCAAACCTAGTGATGAATGTTTTTCTATTTAGTCTACATGCGGTGTTATTTTTCTGTTGGTGAACGAACGACAACAACGGCAGCTAATACATGTACCACCAGGTTGAATTTCGATAGCTTTTTATTAACTAAATACGAGCAAGTAGGCTGATTATATTGTTGTTGTAGTTGGATTCACGTGCGTTCCTGGCCCAGGCTCAAATACGTCTGCAGGAAGCATAAGTTGTTAGAAAAATGAGCTGCAATGAAACGACCACCGAAGAATCTGGTGGGTAAAGAAACATAAAAAACAAGGTGAGATTTGTTCTTCTTCTTGACTAAGTGTGGGTCATGATTTACAGGCTGGACCACGGAAAACCTCCAGAAGCTCCTAGCTGAAATGAAAAGCAGCATCCCAGAGTGTGACAGGATGAGCGCCTATCAAGGAGTACTGAAAGCTGTGGATTGGGGCAAGGTGGCTTTCCCCCCTTTCTCTCCGGAGGCATGCAAAGAAAAGTGGGGAGCGATTCTACACAAGGTGGGTCAAAGTTTAACTCGGGTTCACAAGTAGCGTCTCTCATGCTTTCAAGTTAACACGATATTGCATTAAAATACTTTCCAATCATAATGTCAACCGCTGTTTTCGATACATTTGTCTTATAAACACTTTCATGCAACATGACCTGTTGGATCTTCTGTACAGCTCCAGTATGTTAACCCTTTTTGTCACACGTATGGTGTAGAGGCCAAGCCCAAGCTTTAGGCCCCGAGCTGCTTTGCCGCGGATATATTTCTTGACCCACCTTTGTCCTTGTTGATGAATGAAAGTCCGAGTCTTTCTTGCAGTTCAAAACATTTGTAATTGGCTCTTACACATGGTATAAGGCTAACTTTTACTATGTTGTTTTGAGTGAACTGAATTATAGTTTTACAAAAGTGTTCCCTCTAAACATAGAACTATTTAATTAAGAATGGCTCAGTAAATGGGACATGTGCCTGTTGATTTTTGTGAATGGAGAGGTTGGAATTATAATATTTTTATATAATTTGTCTGGAAAGCTTGCATCTGGATCCACCTTTCTTGCTCATAATGACGCCATGATGTTCATTTAGTTCCTTTTTTCCTGTCTGACTATCAACACTACACATTGATTTCTGATGGGGAGGTTTGTCAGGTACATTTGAAAGAGTTCCTTTCGATGGTGAAGCAAAACAACATTAGAACTTCAAAATACCCCTCGAGAACAGTCTCTTAAATCTGTCAGTTAGCGTCATATCCTTTTTGTTCTCGCCCAGATGCGTAAAACCCGGAGTCTCGTAGAGCTCATCACTGAAGCTGAAGACGTCATTTCAGATCCTGTCAAGAACTGTAAGGTAAGCACAGCACCAACTAGGCTTCAGATGGCGTTGTATTGTAAATACCGAATTGCTCTTTATGCAATGTTGTATTTTAAATACCATGTAGGTCACTGTGTCTAGTACAACTACAAATCTCATGATGATAAAACATTAAAGCAGAGCCAATTGTGTTGCTGGATGGTTGCAAATCGTTGTGAGGTGATTTGTTGATATATACATACAGGATATCTGCAAGTACTAGTGCAGACTGAAAGGTTGCTAGCAAGGGCCCATCACTGAAACATTATCCCACATATTCTGAGATTTGATCGATAAAGTCATTTTCCTGCAGGTCCATCCGGAGCTCCCAAAGAAACCCAGCACTCCAAATGCCATCTTTTATGAGGAGAACGTGGCCAGGTTTCATGAGCGGCACCCGGACGTGACTGGCCGAAAGGTGTTCAGGGCCCTCCACAACAAATACAAGAAGCTCCAAGATGTAGAGAAGGTACAGTCAGTGAGAGGACACTGCAACAAAAACAGTGCGTACTTCTCATTTGGTGTTGCCTTAAGGGTCTCAAATTTTAAATCAGAATGTACTCTTTTTCCAGGCTCAATATGTGAACAAACACCTTCTTGCAAAAAAAGAATTCAAGAGAAAGATGCTGCAATTCAGGTAGTAAATGAACACGCAGACCATTACCTACAGTATGTATATATATATATATATATATATATATATATATATATATATATATATATATATACACACACACACACACGGACAGTGTCAAGCTATTTTATTTTTTATCTTTCAGGAAACAATATCAGTGGATGATGCCCTGCACAGGAACCTCAGATGTAACATATCAATATCATATTTATATAATTTAATACAGTATATGGGACAATAGATCTTGGGAAGGTAACATATTTGATGCCAATTTCTAACTCAATCTTCAATTGGTTGTGTGACGTCTTGCCATTGCAGGATGAAGAGCATTGCGAAGAAACAGAAGGCCTGCCCCCCAAGCCACCTCAGTAAACATACACACACACACACACACACACACACACACACACACACACACACACACACACGTGACTGTGATTGCAGTTGAGTTGTTTGGCTTTGCCCGTAAACCTCTTTCACTGTTTTCAACATATTAACTCTCTCTAGAGATGTGTAAAGAAGAGCCAATTCTTTTCCCATTTTTTCAAGAATTCCCTGAACTTTTATTGTGAATCTTCTATCTTCCTATTTTATTAAATAATTGCATAGGAGCATGTAACCTGAGTTGAGAAGGTGACAGAAAAACAGGCCACAGTGACCCCTGTCTGCTAACAAACAAACAGCAGCAAGTAGTGGAGAATGGAGATGCTGTGGTAAACTTAAACTTGCGACTGAGCAAATTTGGTGTGTGTGTGTGTGTGTGTCTTTAGCAATGGCTATAATCTATTCTGCAAAGATCAAATGGCTCACATGGAAGGTGTCCAGAGAAATTCGTTTGTGAGCGTGTGGGCTGAACGATGGCGTGATTTGACAGATGGAGAGAAGGCCGAGTACAGCATGCGCTGCAGAGAGGTACGGTTTCAAACAAACAACACTACAAAAAAAACTGCTGCACCACATGACACTGTGTGTTATGTTGGCTAACTATAAAAATTATTTGCATCTGAATGAAAAAGTGCCTCTTTCTTTCAGCTTAAAAGGCAGTACACCATCAAGCTAAATGTAAGTCATTCACAGGACCACATTTGCAGCTTTGAGCAGATGCTGAGAGACTTTGTGTGTAACATTGGTATTTTTGTTCCTCAGACTTTTGATACAAAGACGCAGCAGCGGATCCTAACTAAGCATGGCATCAAATCACCACCTAAAGCTCCTGTATGTAGTGACAGATTTTGGGAACTATTCTTTGATTTGATTGAACTTTTTCCAGCCATTAATTGTCTTTTGGTTTCATTTTTCATCATTCCTCATATAAACATCAGCTCATACTCAGTGGGGATTGTTTGCATCAGAGGACTATGTCGGATTGATCTCCTTTTAAAAAAAAAATAAAAAATGTTGTCATTGATATGCAGGTCAATTACAAACGCAAAGCGGTAAAGAAGGTATTTCCCGGCGAGCCCAAGATGCCACCCCGGTGAGAATGACCATCAAACAACATCTGTGCCTTCATTAAACCTGGGTTTATATGAATAAATGAATGGATGAAATGTTTATTTTCATGTCATGCCACACAAGTGGCACCACAGCCCACACGGGATTACAAGACACTGATATAATACAGCTCAAAGTGTGTATTAAATACACAATTACAATACAGTATCTGTGATCTCATCGATCTGGCCTGATAAACTGAAAATAAGTATATAGTGACATATTTCTCTTAGCCCATGTCTTTTCAATAAAGTCTGCAATTACATATCCGAGCTTGGAGCAAAAGGGGCGTAAGTGACATATTTTGCAAAAATGACTTTTATATATAATTTTAAAGGTCTTGATAAGTTCTATCAAATGGTAAAAGAATAACGTCACTAGACATTTTACTTTTTGAAATAAAGGCTGAAAACATAAAGGCGTAATTGAAAACTTGCAGTTGAGTTTGGAGCAAAAAAGGCGTAAGTGCATTATAAATAGGATAAATGACAATATGGAAGGATTGCAGAAAAGACCATCATTTATACTACAGAAAAAGTGTTATTGAATATGTTTGGAGAATTTGATATACCCATATATGATGGAGAAAATATGGACACTAAAATAAACACTTTATTTTTTATTTTATTTTATTAAAACATTTTCTTAATTTTAAATTTTTTCTAAAATACGAATTCCTTGAAGCCTAATCTCTATTAAAGTAGCGATTGCTTCCATATGCTGTTTTTTATTAAATATTTACAATCAATAAAAAGTTTGTTTTTGCTCTCATGTAAAATTCTGAAAATGTCACTTACACCCTTTTTGCGACAAGCCCTCGATATGTTGTATTTCTTTAAATGGCCAATTATATTCAGACATGCAAAAAAATATCTAATGACAATTGTCTATCTGAAGACAAAGTTGTGACTGGATTTTTCTTTACTTGCAGATCTGGCAATGCGATTTTCCACAAAAAACAGATGGGGGCCCTGAAGGAGGAAATCCCAAACTCAAAGGATCGCTTCATCAAGATCAGCCACTTGTGGCAAAACCTTGCAGAAACAGAGAAAATAAAATATCGAAAGGAAGTATTTGAAAACGTTCAAAAATATTCAAAGGAGCTGCAGAAGTGGTTTAAGGTAATATTTAGTAAATCTAAATGTAAGGTTTTTTTTTTATTTTTTTTTATGGATGTTCTCTTAAAATGTATCACCTTTTACATTCCTCAGACATTGAAGCCAGCCGAGCAGCGAAAGTATCGGACATGTAACTCCAGTGTAAGCAAAGACTATCGAGTGCCATTTTGTTTCTTTCTTTATACGTGTTTCTACAAAGGTTTTTTTCTAACATGCTTAATATACCGGTATTTGTCTTTACAGAAATGTAAATACCTTGGTGACATGGTACAATTGAAGGCTGAGGCAGTAGAACTCTCCGTGTGCAGACCGTCAGTGAGTTGAAGTGTTGATACACTACACAGGACATAATATAGTGTTCTCTTACCCTTAGCTTCATGAGGTGGATATTGCAGGGCTATCTGCTCCGGACAGGCTGTCTTTTAGTAATGTTTAAAGTACATTTACTCTCACTCGTTTTTCCCTAATTGTATGCTCATTAGATTGTGGTCTAGTTAAGTTGTAGTTCTGGGTTGTATTTTGAGTCCAGAAGGAATAATGTGATATATAATTCATGGAATTCATGGAGTGCCGTACTAAGAGTTAAAAAGCTCAAATTTTTATTTATTTTTTGTCCACATCTATTTTATGTCACACAGGATTCAGAGGATGAAGACATGGATAGCAGTAGTGATGATGATGATGAAGAAGAAGAGGACCATTTGAACCATGAACAGGTTTGAAATGCTAAAATCAAATTCTTACACTTCAGTTTGCAACTGTGAATCCAGGTGCTAATAATATCAACTGTTGGTCCACAGGATGAGGAGACGTATGAAGGGGACAACATCACGTTTGAGATGTTTTAGATGGCGAAGAGATGGACACCAGAAGTGCCACAAGCAAAAGTTCAGAGCTGGTTTCTGGGTTTGAGAAGATAAAACACAATCCCCAAATTGATATTTTCAAGTTTGCCACACATCAAACCTGGGTATATTTAAAAATAAAAATTATAATAATAATCATATGCCACTGGGTTATTGTTCAATATGCATATAAAGTGTGGGGTCAGAAGTTGACTGATAAGACAAGCCTGAGCTGGCGAGCTTCACATTCAAGCTTGACTCACCAGGCTAGGTCAAAAGGGGCCTGCAGCTAATTGTTTTTTCATCTGTAGTCACCACACAATGCATCTGAAGTCTGTATCAATGATTGTAGGTGGAAAATAAGCTTTATTTTACTGTTGGCCATCTTTTTTTTTTTTTTTTTTTTGCATGTCGTGAAAAAAGAAAATATATTGCTTGTATGTATACAGTTCAAGGAAGGGTATTACAGCTGTTTTAATATTTTTGCTGTATGCCCTTTTTGGTGTTTGTAAAACACCAAAACAAAATCATAGGGGATGCTGTGACCTTTGTAATAAAAGTGTTATGTAAAGATGTGATTAGTCTTTGATTGCCTGATTCAAAAGAAAAATTATAAATATCAATGCACATACAATGCCAGCCAAGGTTAAAAAAAATAGCGATGGTTCATTATGACTAGGCTACTTCAAGGCCAAACAAAGGGCCAATTTAACCCTAAATTGCTCAAGTTTACACGAAGTCACATGGTGGTGGTCTGGATGGGAAACGAACCCAGTCCGAAGTGTCTAAAACACCCCGGCAGACACTGCTGCAAAGGAAGCGCTCGGTGGAAATTCGTGCAGGGATCGATTGCTACTGTCTGATCTTAGTGATGTAAAGATGGATGCCTGCCGAAATAGGTAAATAAACACAATTAGCCAATTTGCGTGGCTGCAAAAGCTGTATTCCTCGAAAAAAGGCTTTGTATGGGGGGTCAGAAGGTCGCTTTATTTAATTATTCGTTTAGTTTCCTTCTGGGTTTGTGTTTGGAGCTGAGATACGAACAGCCGCAGTGCAGCAGCGGTGTCGGCTTCGGGGGACCTCGAGCCTCGCTGTGGTCAAATGTAACTCTTCGGTTGCGAAATAATTCGTTTCTGCAAAACGCGTTACATTGTTTCTCCTCGCGCTTGTGACAAGTTTGGAATCGTGCCTGTGGCCAATGTTGACCCGAGGAGGACATCGCCTCTCTTGTAACGTTAACCTTCTTGGCATGTTCAGTTCCTTCAGCCTATTCATAGCCACGCTCTTTGTTTTCTTCACCAAAAGGTTTCGGCTAAGCTACTCTCGTTAGACCGCAATGCTCGGACCGGCGGGGCGGTGTTTGAACAACTGAGCTACCGTCATGTTTATGTCTGCTTATTAGGACGTTACCAGTGGGACGACACGACGCAGACCCTAAGTTATTCTGTTTTGTGTTATTCGTAGGTTATAGTCCTAAGTGGGAAGATTCTCTCTCTCTCTCTGACAGTGCTCAACGTTCAGTTGTAAGTATGTGCATCACGTTACAAGGCGTCAAATGTCGACCATACACTGATTTTCACCGATCGGTTTGACTGGATTTGATGCCACTGTTGCCAACTGCTCGTTTCCCTCCTGCCGCAGCCCTGTTTTGGCCAATGCTTGCTGCACTACAGCATGACCACAGCAGCGTCGGCTCATCTGGTAGTTCTGGCAAATGAAAATGGAGGAGGTTTCAATGTCCAGCCTGGACAACAGCAAGCTGGAGGTACAGTAAAGCAAAGTCACTGGGTAGTGACAGTTCAACTGGCCTTGGAAATACACATTACATCTGCAGAGACACTGCAGGATTATAAACTGTGTCTGTTTGTCTGTCTGTCTGTCTACCTACCAGGGCCTAGCTCAGGACATCCTGTCTGACTTGGTGGAGGATGCATGCCTGGGTCTTTGCTTCGATGTCCACCGGGCCGTCAAGCAGGGCTATTTCTTCCTAGATGACACGGACCAAGAAAGCATGAGAGACTTTGGTGAGCAGAAAGGTATTCTGTCTCTCTAGTCAAACAGGTGAAATTGGGAAGCCCTAGTTTGTGTCCATGTTGAAGGGGGAGTCTGCGATTCTGTACGCTTGTTCCACTACCTGTCCGTACTGTGTGTGAGCTGAAAAAAAATAGGTGTTGGTTTATAAACAGCCTATGGCCCTTTACACTGGCATGTAAACAAAGGGGCCCACTTTAGCTAGCAACATGCCCCTTTACAAAGCCTAGGCTGTCTATTAACACATGCACACACACATAGCACAGATGGGTAGTGGCTCTGTATTTATTCACTGAATTTGACGAAAAGGATTTTGTCAACAAGCCTTTTCCAGAATCTCCACCTAAGGAAATAGATATGTAAAAAAGGCTAAATAAAAAGGAGCTATACATTCAGGCTTTAAAACCTCTCAACAACCGTAGGGGTGAATTGTGATGCGTGACTGTTCCTTTTAGCCCTGTTATAAAGCAGAGACATCTATTGCTTGATTTTAAATTGTCTCCAGAAATTGTGGACCAGCCGGGGTTGGATGTGTTTGGCCAGGTGTACAACCAGTGGAAAAACAAGGAGTGTGTGTGTCCCAACTGCAGCCGCAGCATCGCTGCGTCACGCTTTGCCCCACACCTGGAGAAATGCCTGGGGATGGGACGCAACAGCAGTCGCATAGCTAACCGCAGGTATGAGGGCCAAGGGTTTGCTCCAGTGAAAACACACATTATAAACCCATAGCACGCTTGCTTCTCTAAATTGGATTCTGACTGTGATGTGCCACTCTTGCTTTGTCCTAAAACCTCAATACATATTCATCCTCTGACTATGATAATGTTATCGCCCTTTCTAGCTTTATTTTCTGGAGACGATTTTTCTTTATTTTTAACAAAATACAATAATAAACAACCCTAAATAATTTGTCTTGGGTCCGAATGCATTTGTAATTTGTATTTGAGTCATTGGGTGTTGTGTGGGTGTGTGTGTGTGTTACGCCTTATTTTCCCCTCTTTTCCAGAATAGTCACCGGTAACAACACAAACAATAAGTCGGAGAGTGACCAAGAGGATAACGACGACGTCAATGACAACGACTGGTCTTATGGGGCAGAAAAGAAAGGTGATGTACTTTTTTTTGTCCAATTTTTTCTTTTGTAAAAGGACTGAATGTGGATTGCCAAAATACTCCTTGAATTTGGAGATGTATAGAACATGTCCTTTAATCTGACTTTGAATGTCTTTATTTTACAGCCAAGAAAAGGAAAAATGAAAAGGTACTTAATTTTCATTGTAAAAAAAACCCAACCCTAACACTTAATATAACATGTTTGGGCCACATTATAGTGTTTCATTATCCCCTTCATTAATAAATGTATGCGAATAATAAATGTAGAATGTGACAAATGATTCATGACATAATACATTTTCATTTTTACACCTCAGAATCCCAACTCACCCAGAAGATCTAAATCATTCAAGCATAAGAACAGTAAGTGGAAACTCCTTTTTTAAACCTCCTCTCGATGCAGTTTGTACTTTTGTAATTATTCTTCAATTGTTGCGTGAACAGTACCGTACCTAACTGAATATCTGACTTCACCATAATAATGCCTAATATACAGTATCAGAAGAAAATGATAGCAATAACATGAGGTTAATACTCTGTTTGAAAACACTGATTGTCTCTGGTGACATCCAGCCTCCTGTTTATTCCCAAAGGCATGATGGGGCCTAGACGTCGCATGGACAACCAGGAGAGTCCGCGCATGCTGATGAAAGATGAGGCCTTCCCTCAATGACACCCATGGCCCACAAACACACATTCTCTCAGCGAGACCAATAACACTTCACCCACGGTTCTCCTTTATGTTGTGAAATCAATAGACGTCAATGTTATAGGTGACACGTATGGCGTTTGGTGCTCTGCAGAAGCAGTCCAGACCTCCCACTGTATACTTGACAAGATTTTGTTATGTTTTTTTCACAAAATCATTGTACCAACACTCATTTTTTAAATCTTTTTGTTGAGTTGATTTTGTTTTCAGAAGTTTTTTTTTTTTTTTTGCTGGAGTCCAAAATAATGAATATCACCATATATAAGATTTAACTTCACAAAGGTAGATCCTGGTGTAATTCATTCTGCGGCCAAGAAAAGCAGCTGTGTGAACAGCAAAAGTGCGCACAGATACAGTATGTTGTTTCTTAATAATACAGAAATTGTTAGCCGTTAGGTGTACTTATATTTCCTCACCTTTTACAATCTTATTCTTTGAAAAAAAAAACTAATAATGTCAAAGACAATCATTGCTTATGGTTTGTCTTTTATTTTCACGTTCACTGTCAGGCTCATGGTTCTGCAGTTGAATTACAAAACGTTGTATGTGAGAGAAGTCTTTCTCTTCGTCATTCACCTGTGGAAACTTGTTTTGAAAAAAACTGTTAGCAAGTGAACCCATAATTGTACAAGCAGTTATTTGCTGCAGAAAGCACGTTTGTTTCGTTTCATTTTTGGTGGATAGATCGGCTTGTTTTCTAGCATTCAAAAATGTCTTTGTATCATGTGTTTACATTTGTAAAGGGTTACATATATCCTTGGTGTGAAGTGATAGTGTAAATATTCCAATAGTTGAATTGCTGCTATCATGGCTCAGTTTGTTTCATCTGTCTAGCATAATAAATGATTTGTTACCTGTCGTTGTGTTTGCTGTAACTCGGAAGCTTTTAACTTGCATTGAGTTGATGAGAGAGCAAGAAACCTCAGTAACCCTTTACTTACATACACAAATGACCAACAGGGGAGGCTGTTGCTCATATGAAGGCATCTGGAAAAGTTTTAGTTTTTTTAACACACTTATTGAATGATACTTGAAATGTTACTTTGTGAAAGATTTATTATTAGTCTTGTACTTTTGTAGATCTTACTTTATGGAAAATTGAGAGTTGGTAAACACAATAAAGGTCAAACAGTTGGAGATTTTAATCATGGTGCATTTTAGTTCCCAGAACTGAAAACTGGCAGGGGAGGCAGTTATGCTGCCTTTATGGGCGCCTCCTGAACTCCCGACATCTGAGTTTTGTTTCAGTTTTCTTCATAGGTTGTCGGGGTGATTTGAAAGGGCTTGGAAATTAAGTTTTTACTTCTACCCTACTATATCTCCTTGATGGCTATAATAACCAGTTACTGTGCAGATTTTACATAAAAACAAACATCTTATGTAGCCTAATACAATGTTTTGAGAAGGATAAACCCAGTGTTTTCATTTTTGGCTTGAAATTACTATTTACGGCCCTCATATCATGTTTTTCATCTTATTTGTTACTCTTAAACATTTTCCAATTATAGGCCAACTTCAAATTATATAACTATTCACTGTCTAAAGAGGTCAAATATCTCAATATGAAATTGGCTACAGAATTAAGTCATTATGAATAGCCTACAGATTTCTGCATCAAAAACTTGCCCCAAATTAATCATGAGAAAAGTGTATAAAAAGTAGTCTAGCCTACTTAAAACTAGTGGAAAGTAACAGTAGTTTTGAGGTTGGCCTCTTTTCCAGGCTACTTTACTTCAGAGAAATTAGTAAAAGGTTAGTTTGATTAAGGGCCTTAGATTTATCTTATCAAATCAGTGTTGTTCCCTATCTGAATCGATGGCAAGGACAGAGGGTGTTATTATGCAGTAGGCTAGGCTATAGATTGTAAAGCCTTCTGAGGCAAATTACTCTTTGTGATATGCCTACTGGGATAGGCCTATTATCTAGGCTATCATTACCACTCCACACAATAAACTCAACAAACTTTATGATAATTCACTACAAAGGATTTAAAACAGAAACTTCACCTCAATCCACTAGCCTACAATAAAATGCAGCTTAAAACATAAGGAAAAGCACAAGTGCCCGTAAATGTCACATGTTGGGATCATTGATAGTATATTGGGACTGACTCCTAAAAAGTACAGGCTTTAATGAAATACACTTACTTACAAAAAGTTATTTCAGGCTAAAAATAAGTTTTAATGTGTTATTATGCGAGGTAAACCGTTAAAATGCGCGGTAATTTTGATCGTCAAAATTCCCAATATCTTTAAAGGCAGCATCTTCTTGCATCGTGTGTTTAGGCAGTTACACCAGACAGTTTTTCGTTTAATCGTGGCTTCACCATGTTTTTCCTCAGCCTCACAGTTGAAATAGCTGCCAGTTAGCGACGTTGAGAATCGGAGGCAAGGGGAGGAGATGACAGCCACCACTCTGTGTCCGCAAAACAGAAGCAAATCCCGGAACTTGAGACGAAAGGAAACGAGCTAACATTAGCTAGCTTTTTGTTGACAGCGCGCTTGCTGTCAAACCAGATCCAGACCTCATTTAAAAGTCACTGTAGGCGGCGGAACAGACCATCGGACTTGTACCAGTGGGGTTGATTGGGTAGCTATCCGCGCCGTTATTTGGGCTGAACTTTTGGTGTCAGTTTCCTTCACTTTTAACCACTTGTGGATCTAGAAGATGGCATCGAGAGGCTTCACACCGATGAACTCGGGCTTGCACCCCATGAGTGTGGGGCATAGTGCGGGCATGAGGATGCCAGGTATGCCCCATCCTCCGGCGGGATACCCTCGTAGCATGAACAACGCCCCCCAGTATCCCCAGGAAAAGGTTTTGTTCTGCTTTATTTCTCTTTATCTCAAAGGAAAGTTGGTGTTGACCGAAAGGCGACGGTAACGTTATCTGACAGAAGTTTTACTGTGGTTGTATTTTTTAAAGTGTGTGTTAGCCTACATTGGCTGATTTCCCGAGTAAACGCTCTCCTAAAGTTTGGTTTTAAGTAAAGTAGCCTATTCAGTTAAATCCAGATTTCAAACTAAGAGTAACTTCAAAAGTCAGTATTCCTTAATATCAAGGTGTGGACACTACTTCCGCATTTGCTAAGTGTCTGTAATTACTTTGCTGCCTCCACTTGCCTAAATTGAGTGTACATATTGTGATCCGGCCTTAATTGTCATTGATCATTGTGTTCTTTGTAAATTTTCGAATTTTTCATTAGAATTGACAGAAATGTTTAGTTTCGTGCATGTGTGGAAAAGCCAGTCACGTGGCTGCCGCTTGGCTGCCTGTCGGTAAGCTGGAAAACAAATGTAAGTTTATCATCAACACCATCTGCCTGCAATATTTTATCCCAATTTCGCCGCCATCTGCACTTACATGTGGTCTTTAGTTAATATGCGCTAATGGTGTTGTATCATGTTTGTCAGTTAGAGCCAGTTGTTTGCTTTGTTGTCACAGCAGACACCAGAAATAGTAAGAAGCAGTTCGAGGTAGAAAATGAACAGTTAATACATCTGCTTATAATTGTATTGTACATCCAAATAAAGATTGAAAGGTCAAGAGAATAGCCATTAAACACACACACACACACACACACACACACACACACACACACACACACACACACATATACACAAATCCAATCTTCACATGCCGTACATTTATTTTAAATATTCCTGTTCAATGCCTGACTTTTTTTTATTTATGACTATGAATTTTATTTTCAGGCATGTTTGCCTAAGTATGTAACTGACTTCATAGCTGAGACTATAATTGTATCCCTGTCAATCATTATTCATCGCTAACAGAGTGTCCATCACCTCTGGGGAAAACCCATTTCTATCCTCTGTCTTAATTGAATAATTTTGGTCTTAAATCTGATAATAAAATATTTTGTAAAACAATACAGAAGGCAGAAAGCGTAACCAAATCATGTGCATGAATTCTTGTTGAAGTAACCAAATGTTTTTGTTTAAAAAGAAAGTAGTGGAAAACGTGCACAGTTATGGAGAAATAATCTTGTTTGATACAAAACCTCAACAGATACGTTATAAACCTGAAATCTTAGCTTCAGCTACAGCTTCCCTTCTTTTGTCCAGCGCATGGGGATGCCGCCCATGAGAATGGGGCCCATGGGTCCGATGGGGGGTCAGCTGCCTGGTCCTTCTTATGGTGGTGGGAACGTGTCCATGAGGCCAGGCATGGGGCCTCCAGGCATGGACGCCTCCAGGAAGCGCTTCCTCCATCAGCATCATCAACAGTCGCAGCAAGAGGCGCTGGGAGGCCTGAGACGAGGGTAAACTGTGTTTCTTCTTTTGTGACGGAGGGGGAGACAAGGAATAATGGCAAGGTTGATCGACCAACAAGACAGCCTGGGACCAGATAATGGCACCACACTTGATTGCTACTTTCATGTCATGAAAATAGGGCTGCATCTAACGGTAACTGCCATTGTATTTTCTTTTTTTCGATTCAGCATTTCAACAAACCAAGTCGGATAAAGAGTTCAAATGTTGCAATTTATCACAGCAGGTGACATTGACAACAGTCCTAAACCAATAGATGTAATAAACCGTGATAAGAAGAACAGAGCAGGGCAGTGAGACATCACATTGGAGGTGTCAGTACCTGAATGTATCTATTACATGGACTTAATTAATTAATCATTAAGTTTTCACCAATGATAGACCACAGTGAAAAAAAAATCCTCTCACTACACTTAAAATACTGTCATCTCTATCACATTTCCTGCAAACTTACTCCTTTTATCTTAGATGCAAACCTTAATTCCTTTTTAAGGACCTAAACATTTTTTTAACTAACTTCCTGTCAGTTACTGGAGTTAGCAGTCCCCTTGCTTGTCCCTACGTCACCACATTAATGCACTGCGGTCTTCAAGCAGCGAGTTATCTAGCATCATCTCAGATCCATAAGTGTGATAAAACATGATTAAAAACCATCAAAACAGACCTTGGGAAGGATTTTTACCTGCTCCGCCATTGTAGGCGCAGAAACATTCACCCATCTGTTGCTCTGGCGTGCACCGGCAGTGAGACCATGAGGGAGACGGGTGTCTGTCTGTAGCGTTCTCTCTTGTGATTGGATAAAAATTTCGGGATCCTCCAATAAGTTTATTTGCCGATTATATGCAGAGCAGCTTACTGAGAGATCGGCTTTATGAAACGTGCACATTATGTAAGTAATCACTGTATGAATAAATTGCGATTTAACACTTATATTAACATACACTCAACAAAAATATAAACACAACACTTTTGTTTTTGCTCCCATTTTTCATGAGATGGACTTAAAGATCTAAAATTCATTCCAGATACACAATATTACCATTTCTCTCAAACATTGTTCACAAATCGGTCTAAATGTGTGATAGTGAGCACTTCTGCTTTGCTGAGATAATCCATCCCACCTCACAAGTGTGACACCTGTGAGGTGGCAAAAGTGTTGCGTTTATATTTTTGTTGAGTGTAAATAAACCGCTTACTTCACCTTTAATAAAAAAAAAGTTTTGTGTTGCTTGTTAACAACATAACAACTCCGCTGTTTGCGCGGGATGGGTTTTCTCTCTGCAGTCTGATTTGGTAGTAACTTCACTGTTTAAAGCACAGAGCATAGGAGTCTATCTCATGACTGGCCTCTGCTTTGAAAGCAGCAGGCACCAGTGGGTATTTTTGGCTTCAGACTGCTCGGTGATGCCACACTCATGAATGTGGCGAGCCGTAATGTGAGGCAGCACTTTCAGTCCTCTTTCACAATGAATCTCTTTTCTTTTTTAAACGGTTTATCTCATGACATAATTCGCGGTATAGATGGGAGAGTACACAGGGCTAAAAGCAACATTTCAAAAGCTCATCAAAGCGCTTGAGAGTTAAATTTAGTCATAAGGGAGGAACTGTGTGACTTAATAAAAGAAACAAAACATCTTTTATGAAGTCAGATGCAAATGCTGGGAGCCTGAAGAGAAAGAACTGGCCAAGATTTAGTTATCACTCAATGAGGTTTTCACAAATAAGTAATAAAAAAAATGAAGTTAATGATGTATTTCTGTTAATCTTGTGTGTCTCAGTGTGCGGTCCTTGCGAATCTGCTAACATCTTGTATTTTATCGTTTCTGTGGTATTTAGGACAAAAAGACGCAAGATGGCTGACAAGGTTCTCCCACAGAGGGTAAGACCACTTTGACCCTCTGAATCGTACTGGAGAGATGGATTCCATTTTGATTCCAGTTGCCTGTACTCCCTTTATATTCATGTCCCGCTGTTGGCTCCCTAGATCCGAGACCTGGTCCCAGAGTCCCAGGCCTACATGGATCTGTTGGCCTTTGAGAGAAAACTGGATCAGACAATCGCACGAAAGCGCATGGAGATTCAAGAAGCCATCAAGAAGCCCATTATGGTACCTCGCCATCATAGCACTTTTTTTTTTTTTTCAGATTTTCCAAAACGGAAAGGAATTTTGATTCAAGTTTCAGGCTTTCAGAGGGATCTTGATTAGCACCAATCTCTCTCTTGTCTTTCCTGTGATCTTTTCACAATAAAAGCCACTCATGTTTCATCAGCCCAATGCTTTTAAAATAAAGCAGCAGTAGAAAATGTTCAGTTTGCATTAGTAGTTCATTAAAGTTGTAGTCAGCGATTCCGGAGCACGTGTGTTGTCATCACTTTTTGTCAATAGCAGTGAATATCTCCTCACAATTCACAACCTGTCCGTACTGTGTGTGCGTTGAAAAAAAATTGGGAGTTAATACACAGCCTAGGCTGTGTAAACGTGTATGTAAACAAAGGGGGCCCACTGTAGCTAGCAACATGCCTGTTTACAGAGCCTATGCTGTGTATTAACAGCCGTGATTTTTTTTCTTCAGCGCACATAGGTAGAGGATTGTGTGGATATATTCACTGATTTTGACAAAAAGGGTTTTTGACAACAAGCGTTTTCCATAATTTCTGACTCCCAATTGAATTAATACGGTGCTAAAATGGCTGAAGGAGAGTGAACATTAAACAGTGAGTGAGGCTATCATGTTGAATCAGTGGAACACTGGGTTGCATGTGATCTGATTTCACTAGAGAAAGGTGGACACTTATAATGAAAACTAAGTAATTATACAATGTTAATGCTTTGAATGGCTGAAAATAAGCACCGAAAAATATACAGTATATTTTTTAATAGGAGTTCATGAATATTTTAAGCAGTATACCTTTTTAATTTGTTCATGGTTAAATATTTGTTTGAGTGACAGTTTTTACTAATAATATGCTAATTTATCTCTTGATTCAGCAAAAACGCAAGCTCAGGATCTACATTTCCAACACGTACACCCCCAGCAAGCCTGAGGGCGAGGAGGCGGAGAAGGTGTCCTCGTGGGAACTGAGAGTGGAGGGCAAACTTCTGGAGGAAGTACGTGAATGACTCGGCTCTCGTTGCTTCATTTGAACCTTTGTGCTCTGTTTCAGTGTGGTTCGAGTGGTTCCGAGTATTTCATTCTCTGCTATTGTGTTTCTTCAAACATTCAGTTGCTCATAGGATCTGGTTGGCCTGTATCATTCCCTGGCTCAGACCGACTCCAGATGTGTGTTTGTTGCAGCTCTCCCCACTCTGCACTCCGCCCCACAGCCCCCTAACACAAGCTTGTATTCTCTTCTTAAAAAAATGAGGAATTGAAACTTGCTGGCCGTTACATACCATGAGCTGACATGCCTTCCCCTCCCAACCATCAATTCAAGCTCAACTCATTGTGTCATCCAGGGCCACATGAAGGAGGATTTTTTTCTTTCTTTTTTTTTTCTTCCTCTGTTCATTTTTCTTCCCCGGCTCATTGGTTTTAGGCATGCGTGGGAGAACCGCATGGAGTAACAGAAAAAGAAAAAAAGGGCTGTGTGAGGAAAGCAGTGAGAGGGGTCATGTTGTGCAAACAGACTTTTGTCAGGGCTGGAGGCTGCAACAGCTTTTTCTACTTTTCTACAGTTGTTGTTTGGTGCCTCGGCAACCCCCAATGCGGTCAGAGCTAAACAATGCAGCGACACAGACTGACACAGCATAAAAAGGAGGACATAGATAAATAGCAGTCTGGTTACTCTGTTTCTCCTTTCACACTCTTTTATGCACGTTTTGTTTTTTCAGCCCGGCAAGCAGAAGAAGAAGTTCTCGTCTTTCTTCAAAAGCCTGGTGATTGAGCTCGACAAGGAGCTCTATGGACCAGACAATCACTTAGTAGAGGTATGACACAATGTTAAAGGTATTTGATGCAAACCACCTCGGAACGTTTTAAGGCACACGGATATAACACAAAATGTTCTGGGACGACTTTTAGAGAAAGTCGAGTTCAGCTGGAACCATAAAAAAAAAAAAAAACAACTTTTGGAACCAATCGTGTCTGGGCCTGTTTGACCGTGCAGGGGAGGATTATTAAAGAGCTCTTGAATCTGGAAGATATCCCGCCATGTTTGACGCAACTTTGTGTGACTTATGTTTTAATTTATCCCACAGGTGGAGTTAAACCAGAACCCAGAAATATCTGTGCGATTGACATATTTTTAATTAACATTTATTTATTTATTTATTTATTATTCTTTCGGACAATTCCACACAATACACAATTTTCTCTTGCAAATAATCATACATCATACTTTGTGTTGTCCGAAGGGAGACGGAAGAAGCCAAAGGCTTATCAGGTCCCGCCCCCATTTTCATCAAATTCGGATTCAGATACAGTTACTGTTACAGAAAAATAAAAATAAAACAAACAAAAAACATTTTTTTTATATATATATAGCTATAGCTATATATATATAAAAAAATGTTTTTATATATTTATATATATATATATATATATATATATATATATATATATATATATATATATATATATATATATATATATATATATATATATATACTAGTGGTGGGCCGATAACGGCGTTAACGTGCTGCGTTAACGCCAGACTCTTATCGGCGATAAAAAAAATATCGCCGTTAATCTCTTATTCCTCTTATTTTAGCGCGGATGTATACCTGGCCGAATTGCACTGTAGTGCACGAGTCAGAACGAGTCCGACTTCGCACCTGTGTACCACATCAAACGTAACGTGCTGACATGGATGCAGCTAGGAAGCCGCCGGGTTTGCTTCAGGGAAAATGTATTTTTAAGAAGCTTCCCAATGGAAACCTCGACAAGACCAAGGTTGTTTGCACCTTGTGCAATGCGGAATTGGTTTACTGTAGGAGTTCTAACAGTCTGTGCTCTCAGAAGCGGCCGGGGCATGCGTGTGTGCAATGGGAGAGCTTTGTGTGGAGAGAAAAAAAAGAGGCAAGGGAAATCGCCAAAGCCAATGCATAGCCTCGACTCATTAAAGGTTGAAAATCACTGAATTACACAACATGTAGGCCAGCCTATGGCTTAAGGCTATGGAAATCATTATGGAAACAATATTTTTTTTTATCAGTGATAGCTCAGCTGATCTCGTTGCTATAGAGACCACGTCCGTCCGCTTTGTTTGACAACTGACAGAGCTGCCAAGTCTCACCCTTTTGGCCGTGAGACACACTCATATCAACCAGCTCACACTCTCACACGCTAGCCTACAACTCAAATTTCTCACGCGGAGAAGTTAATCCCCAAAATAACGATTGTTTTGCGGGACTTTTATTTTGACAGTCTTATATTGAAAAGCTAACGGACATGAGTTCCGTGACATCCTCTTTCTGCACGTGCGTTAACTTGATGCATTAGGTGTGCACCTGCACAGGAGATGAGCCCCTGGTCTGATGGCCACCTGGCTTGAGAAACACGTTCTCAAAGACTTACTTTGAGTCATTATTTAGGGAGCACACACATATTATGAATGAATTCAAATGAGCCATTTTAATCTAGATTAATCTAGATTAATTCCAAAATTAATCTATATTAATCTAGATTAAAAAAAATAATCTATGCCCACCTCTAATATATACACATATCATTTTTTTTTTTTTTTAAGAATCTGCAGTCCAATACACAGTCAAACATCCAAATAACATTGGTCCAGAGGCCAGCTTACACACACACACACACACACACACACACACACACACACACACACACACACCACACAAACAGTGTTGAATGGGTTTAAGTTTATAGATACGTATATGATAGTACCATTTAATAGAACTGGCACCAAATCTATTTGGAACATTTGCTCACATGCGTCTTCTAGTAGGTGCACTATCTGTAATTGTATCTATAAAAGTAGTTAAGCAGGCATAGATGAAGAGCAAATGGTGGGCTGTAGGAGGCACTTATGTGTATGAAAATCTTAACTTTTTATTTTGTAAACATTATTACATTTAGATTTTTAATTTAAGCTTTAACAGGACTTCATGAAAACAATCTAAATGTGTTATGTAATTGCTTCTTTCAGTGGCATAGAATGCCCACCACTCAGGAGACTGATGGATTCCAGGTCAAAAGGCCCGGGGACGTGAATGTTAAATGCACTCTTCTCCTAATGCTGGACCACCAGGTACCTACCACCCATTTAGCCATTTGTAACATCTTGCAAACAGTTGTGTGTTTGCAGGTCAAGACTTGCTAACTTTTTCTTTGAACATAATGCTCCCCCCACCCCCCCAGCCCCCTCAGTACAAACTGGACCCGCGGTTGGCTCGTCTGCTGGGCGTGCACACACAGACCCGGGCCAGCATCATGCAAGCTCTCTGGCTCTACATCAAAAACAACAAGCTGCAGGATAGCCATGAGAAGGAGTTCATCAACTGCAACCGCTACTTCAGACAGGTAAAACGTTTTTAAAGTCTTTTTGATTATGTTTTTATATAAAATGTGCAGAGCCTTTTATGTTATGTTTTTGTTTTTCTTACTAATAATTAATACAACTAATAGAGAAAGAAGAACCATCTGTTTTGCCTTCCATAGAACCTACAATGATTTGTAATTTGAGGGCATGTATGGTTCATTTTAACGAATACAATGATCTATTTTGTTCCATAAATTAATCATTAAGAACTGAACAATGAATCACTTGTAGTTTTTAATTTGTACAAGCTAAGCAATGACAGTATAGGATTTCAAAATGTGCTGGTGACATTCATGTTTTCTATAAGATTTTTTTTTTAACGCTCGTTAAAACTTTATCTGTTTTCTTCCAAAATGCTGTCCAGATCTTCAGCTGTCCTCGCATGAGGTTCTCTGAGATCCCCATGAAACTGGCAGGCCTGCTGCAGCACCCTGACCCCATCATTATCAATCACATGATTAGGTAGAGGACATTGTGTTTTGTGCTTGTGTCACCAGGATATAATTTTTTATTTTTCTGAAGATTGTTTTTTTTTTTGCATACAAGCTTTCAATTTCACCCGCAGTGCTTTTTAAGTTAGCGTACAAACAGCTAATTTAATTTCCTAAAGTGTTTTGATTACAAGTTTGCATCAACATCTCCCATATTAAAATCAAACTTGAATATTGTTTTGATGTCTGTGTGTCTTCTAAGCAGTGTGGACCCGACGGATCAGAAGAAGACAGCGTGCTATGACATCGATGTGGAGGTGGATGACCCGCTGAAGGGCCAAATGAACAGTTTCCTCTCCTCTACAACCAACCAGCAGGAGATCGCTGCGCTGGAGATGAAGGTAAGGGACTGCCAGTCCATCACAAGAAGGACAAAAACATGAATTATGTTTGTTAAACATGTGCTCATCCAATACTGTCCTGGTTTGGTTAACTGCAGATTCATGAAACGATTGAGTACATCAACCAGCTGAAGACCGAGAGAGACTTCATGCTGAGCTTCAGCAATAAGCCACAGGACTTCATCCAAGACTGGCTCAAGTCTCAAAGCAGAGATCTGAAGGTAAACGTCCAATCACACCTATAACTTAACTTTATTATAAATATATACAGTATATATGTTATATTCGGCTCTTTCTTTTTTGAACATTTTATTTTTTCACATATTTTGTGCCTTCAGTTGTTGGCTTTCCCAAATTTTCTTACCTGCCTATTTTATAAAAACATGCTCTTTAAATACAACTGTTTTGTATGTGGCCAGTTGCCCTAGGCAAATTAATAGCCGGCAAACACCATATTTGCCTGTTAAAACAAGAGCTTCAGTCTGGTCAAGGCAAAACCAACGGTTAGCTAATTTTACAGCATTGTTTGCTCAAATTAAATGAAGTGACTTCAATGTCTGCACAAAGATGGCCTCCAGCAGGTACTGCGCTTTCTAATTTAATTAATAATCCATCAACCCTCTCTGTATTCGTGCCAAAGTAAAGTTAATATGTACTATGTACTACTACATATATTTAAAATAATTTGTATTTATGAAGCTGTTGTTTCCTCATGTTCATCAGTTGATGACAGATGTGACTGGAAACCCTGAGGAGGAGAGGAGGACTGAGTTCTACCAGATGCCCTGGGTACCTGAGGCAGTGGGCAGATACGTTTTCTCCAAGGCAAGGAACTATACAGCTTAATACACTGCAAAACATTTGCACACTTGTTAGTAGATATTTATCGTGAGGGTTTTAGTAGTTTGTCATTGCTTGCTTTGACATCCCCTTTCTTTGTTTTAGGTGCAGCAAAGAAGACAAGAGCTGGAGCAGGTGTTGGGTATCAGGCTTACCTAAAGACATATTCCAGAGGAGTCACAACCATCTTATCATCAAATGTTTGTCTCCTCAATCGAAATTGGAATTAGCCATGGGGGGGATAAATAAGCTAAGTTTGCAGCTTAAAAGTGACAAAGCCATACATATGATAAACCTGCTTCTAAATAGGATACAATTCTAAAATCAGCAGAGTATATGGGACCAAAGGGGCATGTCCTTAATAATATGTTTGCCTTTCATTGTTGCAATTTTGAGCCTCTTCAAATAATCGTTTTTGTTTTGAAATATGTTTTCTTTATGGTACAATATGCTTGAAGCATTGTAAGCATCGGTGCTTTCTAGGTGTTTCTCAACATCACTGTGTGTGCTATTTTGTAAGGGTTTCCGTTTACCTTCCCATTTATAAGCCATGACCTTAGGAAAGGAACAATGCCTGATGACTGGTTAGAATTGTGAGGCATGGTGAAATATATATTCTTTATTTTTAAAAAAACACTTAGAAACTAATAAGCGTTTTATGACAATAATTTTTACCAACTTGAGGTGGTGTTTGTTTTTTATATTGGTGGGTATGTCATTTGAAATTAAACTTGACTGTGTAAGAAAGCAGGAAACGGGAATGCTCTATTTTGGGAAAAGATTGATCGCCTTATTTGTACAAGGAAAAGATTCCACTGTGTCAACATTTTTTTTTTATATTCTTCTTGAATGTTTACATGTTGTTTTCATTTGTTATTGGGTTGTTGCATTGTTTTAATCCCAGAAGGAGGAACGCTGGCTGGCCCCTTTGGATTTGAAGAGCTCTTCCTGGAAGATCCATGCTTCCCAAGGAGGTTAACTGGGTTTAATAAAATAGGAATGCAGTTGTAGTGTTTCAACTTAACAAAGCACCAGATTGTTGTGTACAGTTTTCTAGTTTCATGGGTGAACTATTCTTTGAAATGCTATTTTTGTCAAGTTTTTGTATGAGGGGATCTCTTGAATTTCTTTAAGCATTCCATGTTAAAAGATATCGCTGTGCCATTATGTGTTTTTTGAAGATGGCACATAAAATTTGAGCAATGTTGTGTACAAATATTTTTTGTATGGCTTCTTTGGAAAATGTTTGCATGTTTGGTATCACTCAAATGCCTTTATCTTTTTATACATTTGGACTATTTGTTTTTAAAATAAATATACTTGCAGATGTTAATTGTACTGTATTATTTCAATAAAAAAACCTACTATAAAGAAGAAAACATTGTGTTTAAAATGTTAATACTATTATCAATAATCTGTGTCACACAATTATCTTTGTTTAATTTCTTGTACAGCCTCACGTTCAAAGCTGGAATCATGCCATGAGTGGGCTGGTTGAAGAGCTCATGTGTTTCTGAGGGAATCAGTTTCAACAGGTTTGGCTGGTCTTGCCTGTTTCTCGCAGCTCAGATGTGTTTAGGACTCCTCAAATAACGGCCAACCTCAAATACATCCTGCTTTCTTCACACAGCTGTGCCTCAGCTTGTAAAATAAATGGTTTTAAAAAAAGAAGACATGTGACTACAGATAATTGGATTCAATTGATGACAAAGTATTATGTTCACAAAAAAATTAAATTATACAGTGTTAATTGGCAATCAGGTTCAATAGTAAAATGTTTAAAAGTCTCAAAGGCATTCAATTTATCAATCACAGAAATAATCATTTTATTTCAATACCACATCTATACATTTAGTAGTAGATCAGCTAATGTTTTCACTGTATTAAAAAAGTAATTTCTTTATCTTATACACTTGGGGGAAATGGTCCCTACAATATTGAATATTGTAAAATTGCTCTTTAATTTAATTCCGAGTGTAATTAAAACGTCTTAATTTTTCCTTAAGATGTTGGAACCATAGACAAATTTGAATACTGTTTTTAACGGTGAGAATGAAAAATATGTTTTTACTTTTTTTTAATGACTGTAGGTGGCAATGTGCGTCTTTGTTTTATAAAAAATTATCCGAAGAAGAAGTCAGCCGGAAATACGCCTGTCATCAAGCGGAAGCTGTAAATTTCAAGATGGAGGTGGACGGAGTTGATCATGTAGGTGGTTTTTTTTCTGCCGTTTTGTTGGCTTTATCGGTATAAATATTATCAAATAAGAGGTACAGCTAGCCTTTGAGTTGAATAATTCTTTGAAGCAGTTGTGAGAATGATAGGTTGTCAGACTTGTGCTGTAAACGGTGACTTGTCACTTCATTTTAAACAATAAATGTATGCTGCCGACACCGGTTTGCTGTCTCATTGTAGCTACAAGCTAAGCTAGCAGCTTTGAATGACGGTAACTGTCTTCTCTCTGTTTTTATGTTTAAACAATACGACCTTACACTTAACAATTACACTTAAGATAACGAAAACTGTCCGTTTCGCCGAGTGTAACTTAATCTAAGTCATTTAGTTACCGCAAGCTACACAGATCATTGAGTAAGTGAATAGAAAAGCATAGATTAGTATACAAATTACTCAAATCAATCTGTCAAAAGCCTTTCAAATGCTAAGCCATATTTTTAAAATGTACAAATGCTCGCATTAAAATCACACGGTTAACATGCCACAATGACATGTTAATAATAATGAACAAACTTATTATTGTAGGCGTGTTAGTTGTTTACACTGTAACAAGCTAATCGAGACGAGGCAGATTTTATTATATTGTGGAATTGTTGCGGAAGCAGTATTATTTGCTGGCTTTAAATTTTAATTAGATAATTGTGTTAATTATATTTGTCTGTCGTATATGTTGTCTGACTTCATTATGAAAATACTGTCTTTAAATTAATTAGCAGCAATTGATCAATGGTCAACCTTGTAAAGAATCGAGCTAAAACTACAAATATTCTCTGATTCTAGACTCTGAAACTTTAGGATGTGCTGTTTAATGTTATTGCAACTTGGATATATTTTATAGTGTTTACTGTAATTCGACAAAACAAGAGGTTTGAAGAACCAACATTTTTCACTATTTTCACACATTTGAGCGAATAATAAAAAATACCCATTAGATCTCACTTAGAAGACTGGGTTATTTTGAGTGTTTGGCGATTTGTCGTTTAACAGATGGAGATGGGCGAGAGTAAAGGTGGGACCGGTCTCCGACAGTACTACTTGTCCAAGGTAGAAGAGTTACAGGTAAGAAAATAATATATCTGCTAACGTTCACTTCCTACAGAGACCTAATTAATTGCACAACTTCTGCTCGTCTGTAAGTGCTGATCTACTGTTTTCTCAACAGTTGACTGTGAATGACAAGAGCCAGAATCTCAGACGGCTGCAGGCACAGAGGAATGAGCTCAATGCCAAAGGTACACTGTTCTTTATTACTTCAAATTCAGTGTATTAAAAAACATGATCTCATTTGGTTATACAGTAGTAGGCTGAACGACACCCATATTCAAGTTTTACTTTCTGTCTTTCAGTGCGTCTCCTTCGTGAGGAGCTGCAGTTACTGCAGGAGCAGGGATCCTACGTAGGGGAAGTGGTTAGGGTTATGGACAAAAAGAAAGTGCTCGTCAAGGTAATTTTTTTTTGTACTTATACTTTGTAGCGCACTATTTTTTCATTAGCTGACGGATTCAATTGAACATGTCTCCTCATCATTCTCAGGTTCATCCGGAAGGAAAATTTGTGGTGGATGTGGACAAGAACATTGACATCAATGATGTAAGTGTATAGGTGTTGTCATATGTAGCCCCCAAACCATGGAGCCAGCTGCCCCGCCATGTAGGGACGGCCCCTATGCTGTCTGTTTCTCAATTCATGTTTAAAGACTCATTTTTATTTAACCCAGCATGAGATGTTTTGATTCTGTGTATATTATTACTTGTGTTTTTAATGATTTTTTTTTATATATATATATATATATATATATATATATATATATATATATATATATATATATATATATATATATATATATATATATATATATATTGTGTGTTCTGTTATTGTGACATTTATTTTTTGCTTCTTGTCTGTGCAGCACTTTCGCTCAACCATGTTGTTTTTAAATGTGCGTTATAAATAAAGTTGTATTGTATTTTAAATAATGGTTGCAAGTCAGAAGAAAAACAAGAAACCTGATATAATCATCCCTCTGTCACTTCTGGACTAGGTGACTGCAAATTGCCGCGTGGCTCTGCGCAACGACAGCTACACCCTGCACAAGATCCTGCCCAACAAGGTGGACCCCCTGGTGTCTCTTATGATGGTGGAGAAGGTGCCGGACTCCACCTATGAAATGATTGGAGGCCTGGATAAACAGATCAAGGAGATCAAGGAAGTGATTGAGCTGCCCGTCAAACACCCGGAGCTGTTTGAGGCGTTAGGCATTGCACAGCCGAAGGTGGGTGGTTGGCAAAAGAGCTGATTGTCTACAAGAGCTGCCTTTAAAAAAAATATATATTATTATATTTGTATACATGGCACTGATATTTTCTTGCTTCAGGTTCAAATACATAAGTGTTGAAGGTGATAGAGAGCAGATATGTTGGCATCTCTAGGACACAAACAGTGGCCTTGTATAAAGGACTTTCTACAGACACTTTTTATATAATTGCTCTGTATGAGATTGTTTATATTTAATTTCATTTGATTTTTATTTGATTTTTTTAAACTGGCACATTTTCGGGAATTGTCCAAAACTCATCCAGCCATAGAAAAAAGGCTATTAATGTTTGACAACATTGATATGTGGTTCTGCAACTACATCTATTTTAGTAATCATTATCAATAAATCTACCAGTTACCTTTTCAACTAATCCTTTGAACTATAAAACATAACAACTGTGAATAAGAGCCTGAGGTGACGGTTTCAAATGTCCAACAAATAGAAGTTTACAATGATCTTAAGCAATTCTACACATTTGAAAAACTACAACAAAACTAGTTTTTACATTGGTGTTTCAAACTAAAGTGCTTAACAGCTCATCAGATCAGTTGACCAATTAATTTATTGTTGTATTGTATGTTGTCATTTTTGTTTTGCTTTTGAATGTGTGCAGGGTGTGCTGCTGTACGGTCCCCCAGGAACAGGGAAGACCCTGCTGGCCAGAGCTGTGGCCCACCACACCGACTGTACCTTCATCAGGGTGTCTGGCTCTGAGCTGGTCCAGAAGTTCATTGGAGAGGGTGAGCTCCTCTTGTCTTCACTTAAAACTATTAAATCAAACACTTAAAACTATTAAATCAAACACTTTCCCATTCTTCTGTATAAGCGTTATGTCCCGCCCCCTCTGTCTTATGCCAGGTGCCCGTATGGTGCGTGAGCTGTTCGTCATGGCTAGAGAACACGCCCCCTCCATCATCTTCATGGATGAGATCGACTCCATCGGCTCGTCCCGTCTGGAGGGCGGCTCAGGAGGAGACAGCGAGGTGCAGAGGACCATGCTGGAGCTGCTTAACCAGCTGGATGGCTTCGAGGCCACCAAGAACATCAAGGTAGGAAATAATTCTATTAGTTTTTTTGTTTTTCCAAAAGGGACCTTTCACCGATTTAATGACCAAGATTACCCGGATCTTTTTTACATATAAAGTTGTAAGCAGAATCAGATTTAAGGATATTTTAAAGTGTCTTTGTCTAGTCTTTTAAAGACATCTACACTTTAATAATCCAGGTAGTCAAATTGGAACCATCCCTGCGTTCCGAATCTCATACTTATATTTTTTCTATTCTACACACTACATCCGACGATAAAAATAATCTAGTTAGGATGCAGTATGCACACTATTGGAACATACTTTGACTTATTTATTTCATCATAACATTGCGCCTTGATCTTGCCTCTTGCTTTTATATCCGTCGCATCCCCATTTGTTTTCATATGGAGGCTCCGTTGATGTGACGTCACTTCAGGTTCGCACTGGATTATGGGTCAGAGTCGCCCAAATAGGATGCTGTTTTCAACACTAAAAATCTTGGCCGCATGTAGTAGATATCAGGGTCTTTCTAACCATCCTAAATCTGGCCACAAGAATCGGGACACACTAAATATTTTTTCTACCGTACTTAATAGTAGAACGTGTGCGATTCGGAACGCAGGGCATGTTGGTTTGTTTGAATGAGACTAAAATGTCCCTCTCTCTCTCAGGTCATTATGGCCACCAACCGTATTGACATCCTGGACTCAGCTCTGCTCAGGCCAGGCAGGATCGACAGGAAGATTGAGTTCCCTCCTCCAAATGAAGAGGTAAGTTACCTGCACAATATTTACACTTAATGATTGCTTTTTTTTTTTTTGTATTCGAGCATGTGGTAAATCTCTACCAACAGGCCCGTCTGGACATCCTTAAGATCCACTCTAGGAAGATGAACCTGACACGTGGCATTAATCTGAGGAAGATTGCTGAGCTGATGCCCGGAGCCTCTGGTGCTGAGGTTAAGGTAAGAGTAAGGCCCAATCATTGGTAGCAGTTGTGTGGTTGGTGAAGGTAGTCTGTGGCCTTTGATTAACTTTTTCTTGTGTATTTTCAGGGTGTTTGCACAGAGTCAGGGATGTACGCTCTGAGAGAAAGGAGAGTTCACGTAACCCAGGAGGACTTTGAGATGGCCGTGGCAAAGGTTTGTAGAACGGTTCACTTATGCTGTGTATCTGGTTGCATTTCCATTGCCCTGTATCCTCGCTAGTCTAAACATGAAGAACTGGTCCACCATAAATATAGCTTGGACAAGTACAATATTATTATAAAATAATTATACTAAATTATACTATAAAAAAGGAATTTGAACAGTCAAAGGTCTAGTCTATTGACTCAGTGTGAATGTTCTACTTGCCTATTACAACTTTCTCCCTTGTTTTTTCACACCAGGTGATGCAGAAAGACAGCGAGAAGAACATGTCGATCAAGAAGCTGTGGAAATAAAAAGGCCTTGTCGATTCTTGCACCCAACGCAAACATATGTATATTTTTCTTCTTTTGTTTCTGCTTTGGTTTATAATTGTTACTTAAGACATTCTACAGTAAATGGTTTCCCCAAATAATACTGGATGGCTCGTGTGAGTTTTATTTCTCAGTAATTTGTTGTCTTCAAACAGTGAATAACAAATTCAACATGATTATTTTTATTTCAGACTTTCACATCAGGTAACAGTAACATCAGAACAGTCTTCAGCAGAGATGGTCTGCAGGTCCATTTTACAATTATTTAGTAGATGCTGGATATGGCACTTCACAATGTAGCTTCTGTGACAATAGACCTGTCACATAATTGTTGACTGTGGGCTTGATTCAGAAACTCTGTTCTACATGCTTGTACTACATACCTGTCCAAGCTGTTTTTACGGTAATTCTACAGTTTGAATATACACCAAAGAATCTAAAAAAGAAAGGCTTTCAGTTTTTGCTGATGATGCTGGCTGGACTCTGTCAACATTTGCTGCCTTCATGTGCTCATCGGATGTAAAGTTCTTCCCACTTGTGCAGTCGTAATAATGACATATACTATAACGCTTATTTGTGTCTCAGCAGCACAATGTAGACTGTAGAGTATAAAATGTGCATAATCTGGTGTGTACGCCTAACTGCTGTTTTAATAGCTGTTGGTTGTCCCTGTTTCTGTAGTTTCATTGAATAAGGGGTTAGCCTATTCTTTTTTTTAATGTCAATTGTTGATAGTGATCTCCCATTTAAAGCCATGTTTGCCATCTGCAATGTCATGCAAACGTCACAAGTGGTCATCTGATCCAAATTTCCCACTCGTAATTACGACTTCAGAGGGCCGTTCATGTGCTCGTAACTCGTACATGGGGACATGAAGGCAGCATATAACAAACCTGTATTTGTGGAATGGTTAGTATGGCAGTAAACACTAACATCTGTAGGCTTCCTGCAGTCCTCTGTCTCCCCCCCATGGTTTTCCACTTATCCATCTTGAACCAGTCGGGCTCAGTACAACAGGATAGCTAGCTCCTCAACCAGGACACAGGCACCCACTGAGGCTCTGTGATGGCCCTCTCCAGCACCACCTGGAGCTCAGCCAAGGCACTGACTGGATCCTCCTTCACCAAGACGTAGTCCACCCAGTGGCCGTAGCACTCGTCTATCCGCTCTGCTGCCTGTTTCATGTCCTGTAGGTCCACCTCCTAGGACAGTGTTTGATTCAAGGCGTTTTTTGAAATGATAATATGTTGTAAAGCGGCACACAAGTAAGAATCCCTCAAATTTGTGCTAAAGCTCCATTTAGACATTGGCTTGGTCTAGTGTGTTTTCATGTAACTCACCGTGATGCCTGAACTGAGTGATGAACAGGAGCCAAGTGCTTTCTGTTGAGTATCGTAGATTCGAGTCCTTATGAAGATGACAAATGGTTTGAACACAGCCATACGTAGAGTCTTCAGTGCCTGAATGTCAAGGGTAAAAATGTCATGGTTTTATGTTAGAGAGATACAAGAAATTAAGGGAGGGATCAAATCATCATTTACACAAAATATTTGACCCGTCTGTACACATCACCAGGACAAGTGCTTTCACATGAATTGAATTAATGTTGAAAATACAAGGTTTGCCAGGTCATGAAGTTGCGATCAGTATATATGTTTCCATACTGACCTCTGGTTGCACATCCACCAGACAGGCCTTGTTTTGATCCAGGATCCTGTGAATTGACCGCAAACTGGTGCCATACAGATTCTCTTTATACTCCCCGTATTCAATGAATCTGTAGAAATACATTACCATCATGAATTATCCAGACAAATATTGATTAATATGCACCGGCTGAGCAGAGGCCTGCATTCTTCCTTAAATAAAAATAAATCCATTTGTTGCACATAATTGCTTGGTTTGAAATATATTGTAGTCAGGGCCGCCGCTCCCTATACGCAGAGTACGCAGACTGCGTAGGGCACCAAGTTCCTGGGGGGGCACCCCAAAAAATTTTTTTTTTTATAATTATAATTTATTTTTTATTTTTTTTTATTAAAAAGGAAAAAGAGATGGTCCGGGGGCCCCCCAAAATAGTTTTTTTTTTTAAAGTTCATGATAATCATTACATTACAAAAAATATATAAATGAGTTATGAACAGGCCCATCGTTGTTTTTTCTTAATTGTGTAACCTATCCAGGGGTGGATTACAGCACAGGCACACCGGGCACAGGCCCAGGGGCCCAAGGGCTCAGGGGGGCCCTCAGCCAGAGATACTGATAGTAACTTTTCATGTTCCATAGTCAAAGAGCTCAGACACTGATGTCAATAACAGGGTCCAAAAAGGAATAGCCTAAATATAAGTACTCATTAAAATGTAACAAGATAGAAATCATCATGGGCCCCTCAACTAGTAGGGGAGAAATACAAAAGCAAGTTAAAAACAACAGCATTAGTAGCTCTGTCTAAGGGGGTTGAAGCCCCCCTCACACATACACAAATAAGCTTTATATGTGTGAATTCTAAATTGTTCATATCCACCCTTTATCTGTTGAAATGGGCCCCTCCATCATAGAACATGGGTCTGCAGACCAATCTACTGTTTTTACAGTTGCAGAGTAAAGAGTGCTGTTTAAGAAAAATCTGAAAAATAATGTTCCTTCTGCATCTCAGGATTTGATATCTCTCTAGCCTCTAAAATGTCCTCTCAAAGTGCACCAGATTGATGCATTTTACTTTAAAAAGGTAAAAAAAATTCTGGGGGGGCATACCCCCGGACCACCCAACAAGGTACAGGGTCCCTCCAACAATACCCCAAAATCCTGTGGGAAACACTGACTTCCTTAATATGTTTTTGCCATTAATTGTATGTATCCGTGTAGAAAATTCAGTGTACCTGACTGGATAGGGACAAGTGGGGGGCCCTTTAAGAGTGTGTGCCCAGGGGCCCATTATCTCATAATCTGTCTATGATCCTATCACTCAATTCCTTTGCAAAGGCAGTTAGTAGGATACTAGGCAACTTTTTTCTTTTTTCACAAGTTAAGCTGTTCTTTCTGTTAGTAAATGCTGTTCACAAAAAGTCATCACTACAGCAAATGTGCCAAAAAGCAGTCGCAGAGATCTTGCAAGGGCAAAAAAATGTTGCTCACGCCCTACGGACGCGAGCTTCTTGGTGTTTTTTTTTTTTTTTGTGGGGGGGGGGGGGGGGCATCACTGACAATTTCAGCTTAGGGTACCCAAAAGCTTAGCAGCGGCCCTGATTGTAGTCAGTGTCCAATACTCACTTGCCATTCTGGATGTCTGCCTCGAAAGCAGCTTTAGAGATGAAGTGGTACTCCACTCCTTCTCTCTCATGACTCTTCCTGGCTCGAGTGGTGTCTTGGGGCCGAGTGTTCAAACACAGCCAGCAGGAAAAATAAAAGAATGTTATTGAGGGGTAAGACTTTATAATGAGGTCACAAAATAAATGCTTATGTAATGCATGAGTCATGATTTCAAAACAATGCTTTTGATCAGCCTCTCGGAAAGAAGAACTGTCTGGATTTTCAGTTACAAATTGAGCTGTTTTTATGAAATTGGTGCAATCAGATCCTGTATCAAATTGTGAATTAAATCATGGGTTGGTAATTAATTTCTTTCACTTGAAGTCCCTCTGTGTTAATGTTTTTGGATATGTGAGTGATGCATAGGATTTCATAACATACACGCTCTCAAACACTAGAGTTCAGTATTTACTGTGTATTTGTCTCAACAGAAGTACTGCACAAACTTAATATCTATAATGTTCACTCCAAAATAGCACATTATCACAGGTATTTCATTGTTACTTCACACAATGTTTGCTCTAGTGATGACCAAAACATGTAACCAATTCTCAAATTTAACAAACATCAGTTGTAGTTGCCACATTGTAGCTAATTAGGGGATTACGATGTCTGCAACAGTGGATGCACCTTAACTATATCTTCCATCACCAGCAGTAGTGTACAGGGGGAAAGACACAGCCTCTTTAGATAACAACTACTTCCCTCCACACGAGTGAGAGGTCAAAAAAAATAAAACTAAAAAATATATTTAAAAAGACTTACGAGGCACAGCCAAACCATAACGCAGAGGACTATCAGCGATCACCTTCTGTTTCAGCTCGCTTATCCGAGCTCCCAGGGAACCTGTGACCACAACAAAACAGAATAAATAACTGAAAAGATATGAGTGTGTAGATGGATTATTCTCTGAAAAACCACTGATTCTACTCTCTATAGTTTTTAACGTGTGGCAGAACCAGACTCATAAGTCTTACGAATGAGAAAAGCTCTAAATTATGCTGATAAGAAAAGTGCATCACTACATACTTTTTTTTTGCCTTGTGTAACTAATCACAACCGCTTTGTAAAATTAGCAGCGTACCATAGTTTATATTCTTGAATGTCACCAAACCCCAAGGCACACCTACCTATCAGTACTACAAGACGAGGCCTTTCACCAGGGCGGGGCAGATATTGTGTGACTTCTTCATAAATCAGGAAGTCAGTGTGATTGGCATCTGGAGTGGGAGGTTCTCCTGGGGAACCATGCCGATCTTTCTTGAGGCGGAAACTTCTGCGCAGGCCGGCTGTGGTCATAGACATGCAAATGAAAGATGGGCAGAGATGTATATTCACTACAACCCTCACACATTTCTGTTCCAGGTCATACTGCCACTTCAAAATCTGTATCTCTCCTTGGTTAAAATTCATATCCTGTGCCATACATCACAACACACACACGCTGAACAACACCATTAGAAATCAGGAAGAGTACCTGAGTAAAAATCCCATGAGAAAGCATGGCCACAGAAGGCAGGGGCAGCCTTGCTCTTGGGAGAAACTACAGCTCATATTAGACCATTTATTCATCCAACTTAAACCTCATCAACACAATTGAAGCTTAGAAGGCATGCATACTGCGTCTACCTCTTCACCAAACACAGACAAAGCACCTTCAGCATGTAGCATGAGGAGAGTAAACTAGCTGCCATGAGGTGCTGCAAAGACGCTGTGAGCTCTGTGGCTCTGGTCTGCACAAAATGCCTGCCAGAGTAAGCAGTTTTCACATCATTGTCCATCAAACTAATCAATTCAAAATAAAAATCACCATTTGTTTCACTTGTCTGGTGCCTGTCGATGCTGCATCATAAGTAAAGAGTGGTTCTTATATCTTACTTAATGCAACTTCATGACCTGTGTTTGGCCAGAAGACCACAGCTCTTTGAGGCTGTACTTGCGGCACAATGAGCTTAATGCTAATGTCAGCATGCCCAGATAGTAATGCTAACATACAGAGGTTTTCGAGGTACTGTAATTGTTTTAAATGTGGTCATCATCTACATTTGGCGTGTTAGCATGCTAAAAATGTGGGGCTAGAGAAAAAGTTATTGGACCAAAGTCTTTACAATTCATCTTGAGAGGAGCGTGAAGTATGTTTATGTGTGTGTGTGTGTGTGTGTGTGTGTGTGTGTGTGTGTGTGTGTGTGTGTGTGTGTGTGTGTGTGTGTGTGTGTGTGTGTGTGTAAGAGGCAATCTTTATAATGGAATAAAATGTGAAAAATAAGGTCCAGGTCAAAATGGCTGCGGGGAATGCTTTCAGGCATAACAAACCCACAGAAGCACAATGACATTAAGCCAATAAGAGCAGACGGGAAGCCTCATGAGCACGCTGATGACATTGCTAACTGAGCTGTGAAGACACTAGTAGATCAGGGCAGGTGTTTGTGAACTGATTTTTGCAGTGAGTTGCTTTTCAGTATTTAAAATGCTAAAAGAGTGCAGAGGTGAGGCATTGCATCTCACATTGACATCAAGGAATAAACCAGTGAATGCCCATTTTAAAACGTACACCTGTCCGAACCATTTAGTCAAAACCAAAGCCGGCAATCACTATAACACCTCAAGGAGGGATGGATCAGCACACATTGAGCAGAACTGTGATGTTGTTGCAGTGATAAGTATGTACTCATTGAGCGTGCCTCCTCACCTACGTCCTTTCCATTCAGAGCACCCTCACTGTCACAGTCTTCTGTAGGACGACAAACAGGAAGAGAAGACAGGGTAAGAGGAGGATGGAGAGGTTGATGTTGAGGGCACTTTAATGTCAGAATACAATAGGTTAAGTGCAGAACTAAAAAGGTAAAAAATAATATTAAAAAAGGGACAATTGTAGCACGAAAAAAAGAACATATTTTTTTTTGGGGGGGTTGGGGTTTGGATAGAACTACATTCTGAAATTCTGACCATGCAACATGTAGTCAATGCAGGGATAATTGTTCTAACATGAAGGTTTTTCCACGTACCTCTCTCAGCATGTTCGTCTGCGGTTAGCAATGCAAGGAACACAAAGTTTCACTATTTAGAGTGACAGAATAGAACCGCTGTACTGCCATATTTCTACTGTTCTGCTCCTCACTTCTCAAACTTACTATAGAACATTAAGACCAACTCTCAAAATGTCATATCTGAAGTTTATCTCTGCTTCATCGTTTTTTTCTCCTTTGTAAAGATTTCTTTAAAAAAACTTTCATGAAAACAAAAAGGACACATTTACATTCCTCACCTTTACAAACAGGACATTATACTGTAGCATTATAATCCGTGTACCTTCCGTTCAATCCATATCCGTTTGGAAATCAAAACACGAAAAACGAAAACAGTTTGATTTCATTTTTTAATTATTTGTTTCATTTAAAAAAAATAAAAAACTGACTTTTATTCAAAATATGCCTGTAAAACATGAATTGATTGCCATTTCTTATTTTTTATTTTCCATGTCGCCCTTTACATACGAAAATGGGAAAGGAGACAAACAGAAAATGTAAAAAATTTTAATTTTCATTTTTGAAGTTCCAAATAATCATTTATATTAATCAGCGGGTTAAACTGCCCCGCTGCCACAATGCTATGAGCTATGCGCGGCCAGCGCCGTGATGGCTCTGACCCATACTGTTTTCTGACCGTGGCTATCTCCGTCTTTTAAGTAGGCTAAAGCCTCTTGTCGGTAGTGGAAACGCATGGCAGATCTAGTAGGGTAACCCTGCCGAACCGTGCCGAACCGAACTGTGCTGCTCAGAGGAAACAAGGCATGATCTAAACAGCGACAGACATACAGCTGTTGATCCAGATCAAAACGGGACAAACCACCAAATGTTTAATCTTTATTGAGAGAGGAAACATATTTTGGCTGGCTGCCAAAGGCTGCTATGTCATTGTCTGTCATAGGCTACCATCAAGAGCCTTATTTTACAAAAAGCTCAATTCAGATAGCCTGTAGCCTAAACGTGGACAAAATATAGCCTAGACAAGTTTCTTCTTTCCTCGACACACACACACACACACACACACACACACACACACACACACACACACACACACACACACACACACACACACACACACACACACACACACACACACACACACACACACACACACACACACACGCCCCCTTAAATACTTTGACTCGGCAAGTGAAGTGAAGACATGGAAAAAAGAGAGACAGAGATGACGATCGCCTCAGACGCAATTTTCACTCGTGGACCTAACCAATAAAAATGCTTTCATATGCAGCTGTCTGCACTGGGGCTCATGCCTCAGCTGATCACGAGTATCAATAACATTATCAATAATGTAGGATGTGTCCTTCAGTTCCCAGTGCGATGCTGACGTCCGCACGTAATCGGTGATTAATGAATGATGAGTAAAACAAACATTTATTAGATGAGACCCAAGGCAATTGCCTACCTTTGCGCAATGGTTAAGTTCGCCTCTGTGGGCGCACACACACATACACACACATACACACACGCACGCGTGCGCACGCACTTTCACTAAACATGTATTTTTCAAAATCAACATTTAGGCCAGTATTCTCATATTTGATATCCTGGTCATGAATTGTAATTAAAAATGGATAAAAACATGTTTTAGTATAATATATAATGTAGGTGAGAGGATGATTATTTAAAAAACAGGTCACTTTTCATTTTTCGTGTTTTGATTTCCAAACGGATATGGACGGAAGGTACACGGATTCATTATACTTCAGCTTTTTTTTTCACTAGTGACAGCCAGGGAGTTTAGCTTTGATGCAGACAGAATGGATACAACAGAGCTGATTTAACCATCATCTGTTGTTTTTCAAAGCGCTTTGTTTCATTGCACTTTTAAATTGGATTAGGAAATGAAACGATGGCTGGATTATGCTACTATTTTTAAAGATATTAACCTCAGATTCCCTCTTGTCTTTCTGTATTTTTTTGGCTAGATTGGATTTGACCTGCAAAATATGAGCTGTATCTATATATGTAAGCTGCTTGTCCATTTATGGTTGTACTGTGGGAGTGAAGGAGGCTTACATGAAGGCGCTTTGGGGGAAACGGGGGCAGGGAAAGAACCCACTTTCATCCTGTATCTCAGGCGCCTGGAAAGGACAAAAACAATTTAGGTAAGATTTGTTTTTTGATCCGTGAGACATTTTCAAATCATACGCATTGTTGTTTAATATAATTATTCATTTGACGATTCGACTACCTCTCCTGAAACTGTGTGGAGGGGATGAGGGCAGCGCGCAGGTTACAGTCGGCCACCCTCTTGGCCTGCCACCAGGTGGCGTCCTCCTGGCTAACGACCTGCAGAATGTCCCCCCTCTTAAAAGGAAGTCCCGCCTCTTGGCACGGCGTGGCCCTGTCGTCATAGGGCGTGTAGTCAAACAGAGCCCGAAGGTAGACCTTGATGGGAGAAGGAATATTCTGTTAGCAATGGAAACTAGAGGAATCGTTTGATATTCTGGGAAATACAATAATATTAGCTTTTCTCACTGAGAGTTTAGATGAGAGGATCGATACCACTGTAGTATCTCTCCATAAAAATATAAAGTCAACAGCAAGTTAGCTTAGCTTAGAATAAAACAACTGGAAACAGAAGAAACAGCTAGCCTGGCTAAAGACTTGTTTGCAGACGTGGTCCGTACATGCCTTACGAACCGATCGAGCATAACCAGGCCTCTAGGTGGACTGTGTCAGACAGAGCCAGGCTAGCTGTTTCCTCCTGTTTTCAGTCTTGATGCTGAAACAATCTAAGTGACTGTAAAGAACCAACGACACAACTACAAGCTTTCACTTTAAACCTATTAAAAAGATAAACCAATCAATCAATTTAAAAAATGTTGCCAGTTGTTTGGGGGGAGTAGTAAGTGGCTGTCCTCACCCTGCTTTCCTTCAGTTTGTCTTCTTCTGCAACAGCTGGAATTATTTTCAGTGTGATGGAGCCTTGAGACTGGGACTGATCATAAACATCAGAATCATCCTTTGTATCCACAGTAATCATCAGTGAATAATCATACAGTTTCTGAACTAGCATGATGCTTTATGTGGGGGAGCTTTTTGAATTTCTTTACCAGAATCTGACTGATTTCGTCCGGCCTTTTGTGGGTTATCAGGTTCCCGTTGACCTCTCGCAGCTCGTCGCCCACGTGTACCAGACCTGGAAACATAAACGCAAAACACACGGCCACAAAACAAGTCTACTGAAAACAAGCCTATGAAAACAAAGCAATGAATGACAAATCCCAATATGTCTAAAACCACTAAAGAGCCTTTTCAATCCTACAGACAATTTTCCATTTGCATAAAGTTGATAACGTCTCCATGGCAACAGCCAGGGGCTACACTTGTTTGTAATCTCAAAATATGCAATCTCGTGGTACTAATCTCAAGGATTTGATCTCCATCGATAGTTCACGGGGTTACACAATGCAATCTCCTCACTTCTCGGGCTGTAAATCTGTCATGATGGGTGGAAAGTTCAGGACAGGAACGGAGATGCTCAGATTATTGTTTTATGGCACTTTGCGCCCATTTAAGAGAAAATAAAAGAATAAAACTGACATTTGCATCATAAATTGTGTGAACACTGTTGCGTCTCACCACTGCGGTCAGCTGCTCCTCCCCTCATGATTCTGGCAACGATTACTGCTCCCGTGGCCTCGTCTCTCCGGATGGTCGCTCCCTGTTGGAATATAAATCACATTTCCAAACACACAGTATATCTAATGTGGGTCAAGCTGGACTTCATGTGCAGGTTAGTGGCTCTGCCTGGAAAAGGTAACTACATTGAGTGAACAATTATTGTGTCAGTGAAACATTCCGGCTTCAAGCTGCTCATATACAAGCAATCATGTGGTTGAATTTCTTGTTATTGTATCATAGAGATTAAAGGCTTTGAAACCCACTTCCTTTAATTGTTTTTTATACCCTTGGTAACAGCTCCATCAATTTCTGTCTAGAGATTTTACCATGGTATACTTTCAGAAAAATCATTTTGGGAAATACCTTTATTGACTTTTGTTAACACCAAATCTATTTTTTGTCCTTTGCTTGAAGGATTTCCTTGAGAATGAATTGTTTTTTTTTTAGCATTGCACAGTAGACTCACATTCACACAGCCCAGAGCACTCCACACAGCCTCAAATCTGCTCCATTAAAATGAAGTCTGACTTGAATAGGAAGAATAATAGCTCTGTGACTCACTAAGGGCTCCTTGTTCTTGACCAGGCGGACGATCTTGACCGACTCTTCCTCCAGGTCGTCGTCCACGTCGTCGGGCAGCGGAGGCAGCACCGGGTCAAAGTTCTTCTGGGCCACTGTGTCATGGGCTGACAGCACTGCCTGCACCAAACCATACACAGAGAAATACTCACATTAGGTGTGACCAGTGACGTGCGGTGGGGTCAGTGAGTGGGTAGGCACTGAGTTCTGAAAGCCAGATTTCTCTAAACCTATATATTGTTAAATCAAAAACAATAAACAACAAACAGGCACGCACGGCCGATTTCAAATAAGTTCCTTCCTTTCTTTCTTTCTTTCTCTCTCACTCACTCACTCACTCTCACACACACACACAGACGGGACGTATATGAAATGTCACGACGGTGACTTCAGGTTTGCCCGTAGCCTACTGTAGTTTGGTCTAAATGATTAAACATCGCATCCATCGACTTAACGGACCCGTCTCTCACACCGAGGGCCGAAAAAACGTAAGGCAACAAGTCAAACCTTCGCCGATTCAAACTACCGGTACTACTTCTATTCAACTTAAAAATAAAATACAGCATTCATCATTATGTAGGACTACAGCATAACTGATGGCAACTCCACTCCATAAACTTTATCTTAATAGATAAAGTACCAGTAGCATATGCCCCATGGACCTGTCCAGCATCAGAATGTAACCATTTATCCACATTGCAGAGCTTAGGTTTGTCCGTCAGTAACAATGAAAACACAACTGCTCAATTGAATATAAAATGCAGAATGGATTGCACTCGGTATCAATTCATCCAACTTTATTATTAAATAAACCCCCAAAAAGTTTCTGACTCACCAATCTGACTCCCTGGCTGTAGAAATAAGCAAGACGATAGTAATCCAGTGACAGTCTGATTGACAGCACAGCTAGCTAGCATCCTTCCGTTCATGTAGGCTACCTGTCCGTTTGAAATGCTCGAACATTGTTTGTCCCTGTTGCTGCTGTACACTGTCCAAGGCTGGCGCAGGCCTTTCTCTTGCTATTCATTCTGTTCCTTTTTAAATTATAATCCAATATGTTAAAATTCCTCCAGTCTGAAATATCTGCATGCACGGACACGGCAGCTGCAATGTTGATTTAAAAATCCGCGGGGGTAACGCGACGTGAATGAGCATAGCCAACGTAATGACGTTGGCCTAAGCTGCGTAAATGTCTAGTAATATCTCGATTTTAATTGGTCCATGAATGATATGTAACGTAAAGGCTTATGTGGCATACCATTTACGTAAAAAAGGCACAAAGAATTATGCTTATTTGCGTACATGTTAAATAATACAGAATCAAGTGTGCATGCGCGAAAACTTTTTTTTTCTTGCCGTCCACAATGAATAGGCGCAAAGGCACTGATTCTTTGCCGTACACAATGAATGGGAAACAGCAAAGGCACAATATTTTTTTGGCGTAACTTACTAACTGCCACGTTTCTAATCAAAACGTCTACACTTTTTTAAAGTAATCGCGGATTACATGTAAAGATCAAAATAATTAACAGTAATAATACAAATATAAGTTTATTAAATAAAAAAATATTTTATTTTATTTTATTTATTTATTTTTGCACACGGCGCCAGGGTAGGCACTGCCTACCCTGCCTACCCTGACCGCACGTCACTGGGTGTGACTCAAGATGGTAAAGAACAATGAGAAATGAAAAAAACACACAAAAAAAAGAAAAGCCATGCAAAAATGGACTGTGAAGAGTAACATCAAATTCTTCATGCCTGTTTTTGTAATAAATTGAAGGTAATATGTAGTACTTACATGTGGTACTTTGTAGTTTGATTTATTTGAATCTATAGTACTTGCGTGATTCTTGTTGTTCTGAGATTGTACCGTCATGGTTGAGTGCACTTAGAAGTCGCTTTTGATAAAAGCGTCAGCTAAATAAATTGTAATGTAATGAATTAGAGTAATTCTGTGTCTAGGGAATGGTGGAAGGGGTATAGGCAGCTCTGACACTGGTGTTATGTAATAGAATAGATGATCAACTTAGAGAGCTCAAACCTCAGTGGGAATGAGAGCAAAGACTGTTTAAGCATCTTAAAGACAAAAGACACATCATATACTGTATATATGTGTGAGTGTGTGGACCTTGAGATGAGGAGTGCTCAGCAGGAGAAGCAGCTCTCTCTCGTCGTCCTCCAGCGCTCCAATCTGAAGCTCTTCTGCCAGCTGACCATGTCAATCACAAAAGCACACATTTGCTCGGGAAAAATAGCCTTTTCTGGATTATGATACATGTTTACTTACACTTGGTATTTTAAATCTCAATAATATTTTAATACTAAGCTTATGTTTGGCTTTGAAATATTGAGGATAGATTGCACCTACATCCTCTGCCAGACAGGAGGCGCTGTGTAGAACTGGCGTCGGGCTGTGTTTCTCATACTGCCTGAGTTTGTCATGGATCTTCAAATGAGAAGACAACACACACTAACCCTGCGTTCCAATTCTCATACTTTCTGCTATTTAGTATGGTAAAAAAAAGATTTAGGATGTCCCAATTATTGTGGTCAGATTTAGTATGCTTAAAAATCCCCGGATGTCTACTACATACGGCTAAGATTTTTTAGTGTTGAAAACAGCATGCTATTTGGGAGATTCTGACCCGCAATCCAGTGCGCACCGGAAGTGACGTCATATCGACGGAGCCTCCGTATGAAAACAACCGGAGATGCGACGGATATAAATGAAAGAGGCAAAATCAAGGCGCAAAGTTATGAAATAAATAAGTCAAAGTATGTCTAACTAGATTAGTTTTATGGGCAAATGTAGTATGTAGAATAGAAAAAAGAAAGAATATGCGATTTGGAACGCAGGGAAAGTAACATATACATGACATTTATTGGACAGGAAGTTGTTTTTCATAAGAATAAGCTGATTAAGTTCAGGGAAGTCCATAAATCCATTTATAATCAGACATATTGTAGCCTACCTTCATGAGGTAACCCAGGCTCTTCTCACTAAAGACATCTTTGAGGAAGACCAGGTCCTCTTTGTGGTTGGCATCGGGGTGGAGCTGAGAGGTGAGCAGGGCCAGAGTCTCATGCAGCCCTATGTATTACAAAACCAGCAGTTATGCAATAAGCACACATTTAAAACACCCATTTCCTAACATGAACTATATAAAACTAAATAAATCAATATAAAAGCTTCTCTTCACTATAACTCCATCATCATTAAAGTAATAAAATAAAAGCATTGTGACATTGCAATTCTTTTTTTCAGATCTATTGGAGCTTGCTGGACGTATTTTCCATCTCGTTTGTGGATAATAATGGGATATTCAAGAACCTGATACACTTAGGTCAATAATCTGATGGCTTTATTAAAGTAATACCATGATACTAGCTTTACCTTTTTAATAAGGTTTAGTATACTCTGTACACTTCGGTCAATCATCTGATAGTGTCACTGAAGCAATACTGTGATACTAAATAGATTGTCCATTTTAATAAGGCTTAGCATTGGCTACTCGTAACCACCCTCCTCCCTCCCTGATGACAACAACGCTAACATTTCATTTAGTTTGTCTGACTGTTAGGGGACATCAAAATAAGCCGGGCATAGGCCTACACCTGAGTTTCAAAGTTTTGATATGATAGCTTTTGTAATGCAAACACAGTTTTTGTTTCAGCTATTCTTTTGGTGCAAATGGCATGTATGCACTGCACACATGAGAGGGAATGAGGAGGAGCAGCTTGGAGCATTATGTTTGGCGCTGTACCTGTGCTTGCTGACAAGATGGGCATGGCTTCAATCATTCAGAAGAGGCAGGAGGGTGCAGAGAGGGGGGACAACAGGGAGGGAGGGGGAAAACAAAGCCTGCTGGATGCCTTCTGTTCTTCACTTGTGGCCTTGGTGAAAAATCACAGCTGTAATTGGGGAAAAACAGGAAAACCCACACACATTGTGACTCTTTTCAAAAGTGGTGCAACATTTCCCTGAACTTGGGCTTTTATTCTAAAAATCCATCATTTTTCTTGTATATAAAACTACACAGGCTTGATTTTTTATTTTTTTCATGCAATTTCAGGATTACATTTGGGACACATTCTAACAGATCCTACAGTTAAAAACAAGATAAATCCAGTTGTAATGCTGGTAGGTGCTACACAATGTTAAGGGTTGTTGCCGACTATAGAAGCAAAGATCTGACCTCTAGCGATGTTAATAGAGAGCACAGTGAGGTTATGCAAATACATTTCAGTAGCTTGGCTTGGAGGCTCACTTAGTAGGCCTAACGCATATTATTTCTCATTAAGAATTACCTCAAATTGTAAATACATTTTGAAAGGGCAGCGGACCAGCCACACTTTGACAGTGATGAATTCGGCCATTAAACTGTGGAGCTGCCGAACTACAGGAAGGTACGCTGACCACTTTTGTCCAAGTGAGGGCTTTCCCCTTGTTTGTCACCATGGCAACCATACAGTACCAATGACTCCCTCTGTGTTTCAAAGTGTATAGCACTTTAAGTAGATTGGTGCTGTGTGCAGTAAAGCATGTAGCTTCAACCTGGCATCAATATAAGATTTACATATTTGATTTTTTCTCTTACACCTTCAAACAATGTTTTTCCCCCCCCCGATACGCTCATTAAAAAAAGGTGGAGTCAGCAATTCTGGAGACTCATTTTTGGTCACTTTTTGTCAAAATCAGTGATCTCCTCAGTCCTCAGAATCTGCTACCTGTCCGTACTGTGTGTGAGCTGAAAGAAAATCCAGTGTTATTACTACACAGCCTTGGCTCTTTAAACATGCTTGTGGCTTGCGCAGGGGCATCCCTTTGTTAACAGACCAGTTTACAGAGCCAAGGCTGTGTAGTAACACTAGATTTGTTTTCCAGCAGACACAGTACGGACAGGTAGCAAATCGTGGGGATATAATCACTGATTTTGACAAAAAGTGATTTTGACAACAAGCATCCTCCAGAATCGCTGATCGAATCAGGGGAAAAATGTAGCAACACATTATTTGCTGTAATGAAAATATAACTAAACAGTAAATAAATTATGCACTACATTTGCAGATGAAAATAATATTTAATATGACATCAGTAAAATTTTTTTTAGCATCACCGAGACATATTTATGCCACTATATCCTGTAGGTGAAAGGGAGGATGTTGCCTTTCTTTTGATCTTCTACATTTTCTCCTCAGCCGTCACCACATTTGTCTGATACACTCTCTTAATTAACAGTCCCAGCAGTAAACAATGTCAAGCAGCAGGACATTCTGGAGCACAAAGGGACACATCTGTGGGAGGTTCGCAGTAATAAGATTCCCCCCATGAACAGAATGTTTGAGTATGCTCAGTCTTCATTCTACACATGTTCCTGTACTGGTGCCTCACAGCTGGCATCATACTTGTTGCATTCACGAGGGCAGTTATCCCATCACATTCACCTAAACAGGCAATGGCATCAACTCTATTCAGAATGATACACAGATTCGGAACCTGATTGAGGATGTATTCATTCCACTGTTAAATCCAATCCATCAATTAACTTCTGAACTGCCCACTATGCCAAAAAAAAAAATAGGCAATTAGTGTATCTTGGATTTTTAGTGTCCATTTTCTCATTCTGAAGTCCATGTCTCCAGACATTTCCTTTTACAACTTGACAGAAGAATGCCTCTCAGCCAACTCTCCAAAGGTTAACATAAAAATGTTTGTATAATCAACCGACGGACGGTGGACCAGAATTCATTGCAGCCTATCAATTTTCTAATCTAACTCTTTAAAAGGTGTTATGAAGAACTGAAACAGTCTAATTTTCCCGCTGATGATCATAAATTACATTTAACAGCAAACAAGAACATATCTGCTATCTCTATATATTTTTTTTCTTATTTTTTCTCTTTCCACAGGTACGCTCAACAAGGAACTACAGCAGGAGTAGTAAAAATTATCGCTTTTGTCCAAAAGGGTTGGTCAAAGTGTACAGCTCATGTTAACTTTGACCAATCAGAAATCACATACCCCAGCTTTAAGCAAGCAAAAAAAAACATGTCTCAAATGTCAAACTATTCCTTTAATGTTCTGTCATTTGGCTCTTATTGTTTACTGCTGCGCCTCAGTAATCAAACACATGTTGAGATGACATGTTGTCCACACACTTCATCAAAGCAGTTCACGTCGACATGAGTGACCCTCAAGCAGCCATCTATAATACCCACAGATTGATTCATCACCACCATCAGCATGCCCGTGCCTTCATTCAGTCACTCAGCGGGGCATTGACAAAGTAGCACTTTAAAAAAATCAATTGAGCACATTATTAAGCAAACACAGCCCTCTGGCAAGCGGCCTGCATAGTGTCAACTAACACAAGCCATTTAGATCATATTAATTTTTTTGTTTGTTTATTTATCTTTCCTCTCTTTCCTGATTTCTATCTCCACTGTCCTATCAAATAAAGTATGAAAATGTACATATTGTTGAAAAATATCTGCCTGTCAGTCATTCCACTTAGCTAAATCAGTCAGTCAGTTTCTAAATGAATGAATGAATGATAAGGAATTTTGTTTGTCACAACATGTTAGCATTATTGCTCAGCTTTCACTGCTTCTGTAATTACTGGTCACTGCTTTGTAATGAAAAAGTGTCCTCTATTGCAAGGGTTAATATTTCATATTTCCATTAGAGATGAAAGTCGTACAATGAAAGTTAATTTTGTTTTTGCTGTCTGTTGGTCATCACACAGCCAACACCCTTTGATAAAAAGTTGCTTCCAACAACAACAACAAAGATGTGGTAAATCCTCTCCTCCACTCCCCTGCTTATACATTCAGTCCCAGCACACTTGGCCCACGTTCCTGACCTTCTTTCTCTTCATCTCCTCCTCCCTCCATTAGACTCTCTCTTTCTAATTACAAGAGGCTGTGAAGAGCTTAGAGCTGAAATCTTTCCTCTCACTAGGCCAGTCCATCAACTAAATACTAGAGGGTTCCATATGGCGGCATTATCCAGCGTCCTTGGTTTATTAAAGACGTCAGTTGTGCTAGGCGCTGTGTGTGCATCACGGAGGATTTCAATCGATACAAAGGAGCAGATTAGAAAAGGACGGGGAGATTAGAAGAGAAACTGAATAGCAGCAAAGGATGTAGTGGAGGGGGCTACATTGAAAAGCAATTTGTCACCCTGTCACAATATGGAAATTAATGTTTTTGGCAAGGAGAACTGAAACAATTGTTCAAATTATTGTTTAAGATGTGTATGACATAGGACGTCATTTAACCCAAAAAAAGGAGCAATTCTGAATTTCCTTCGGGATCAATAAAGTATTTAACCATCTATCTTTCTATATATCTATCCATCTTTTCGTCTAGTTTGAAGTCAGACTCGATTGGAAATTGTGAATGTTTTAATCAATTATTTGAATGTATTTTCACAATTGCACTATTGCACTTGTATTTTGTCTTGTGTGTTAAATGTTGTAACTCCATCTTGGCCATGTCTCTCAGTTGCAAAATAGATTTCAATCACAATGAGACAACCCTGGTTAAATAGAGGATATAGTATAGCATTAAACTGAATCCCTTTGGATTTTTTTGTAGTGCTAAACATGGTAGAAACATTATACTGGCTAAAACAGCAGCATGTTGGCATTTATCTCAAATAATTGCACACTTTTAATAATATGTTAACTGTTAAAAAAAACTGTAAAACAGGCAGACTGGCAGGAGACAGGTTTGTTCATTATTGTGTCTGACTTTTACACAGTGGAATACAGATTTCATAAAGAAATGTATTATTCTTCCTTTGATTCTGTTTAAACACCTTGCCTCGTAACAAAAGAGGGTTGAGGGAGTTGATCCAGGAGACTTCAACAAGCAGAGTCTCTCTTAGATTCTAATAAAAGCTGTCGAGTAGCATGCTCAACATGTCTGACCTTCAGTCTTGATCTTCAATCAGTAAATCAATATAGAACTTTACCAAGCTAGACGGCTTTTCTAGCTTTTCACTCAGGTGAGGTCAGGATATTGAAGATTATACCGATTCACGATTATGCCGATAATGGAAATTCACCACGATCAACTTATTGTGAGTGTTTTTTTAAAGGCGATTTGTGATTAAATCTTACACCCTCTCATCCCTATGAACTGGTCAGGGTCTCCATGGCAGCATATAGCAGAATATAGCAGGTGTGTTCTTTGTTATCTATTTGGTTTCTAATATTATTGAAACATTTCTGCTTGTAGGCTTTGACTGATGATTGTATTTTCCCGCTGGTAAACTTTGTCCCTAGTGTCTCTTTTTTCTCCGTCTCTTTATCATTTATCTACACAGAACTTGGAGGGTCGTGGACGAGATTATTCATGTCACTTAACTGGTTGCTGTTGGCACAATCTTCAGTCATTGACAGTAGTACTTTTGTTATACTGTCATTGTGTTGAGGGTGCCCAACATTATGTCACCGTCCTCTCTTCAACCATACACAAACACCACCTGTTTGCCCGACTCATTTGCTGTTAGTCAGGTCCCAAGAGGGAGACAGAGAGAGGCGAGGTCGCCGACACACAGCCGAAGCCATCTGCCGACCACTCTGTGTGTGTGTGTGTGTGTCCATCCAGCACCACAGACGCCACAAACATGGACACAACAGATTTTTTTCCAATATCTGTTCGAAAAAAACAAAGTTGCCTGCTGTTCATTTCGCAGATGTATTAATATAATCTATAGCAACTTCATGAGAGATTAATAGTGTGTTCCTCAACTGAGGAATACCGATTTCTTTCATTCTCTTCACAAAGTGTAAAAAAATAGAATTATCTGTCTGCATCCCAAATAGGATCATTAAAGTCTATTAATGATTAATTCAGTGTCAATAATAAATCACTTCCCAGAGCTTAGTTGGCGTCTTCTAATGTGTTTTGCAAAGAATATTACGTTTAAAATTATGTATGACAAATCTTCTTATTTGAGAAGCTGGAACCAGAGAATGTCTGACTACTTCATCACTATTTTGTACAGTGTAGGACTTCAGTATTTAATGCAAATCTGTTATCTTTATTACCAAGCAGCTACCCTGAGATTTGGATTTTAATTGTGCTGGAAATGAAAATGATTGAAAAGATGAAGTGCAGACAGAGGACCCATGAGGAATGAAGGAATCACTTGAGAACACCTTCACGCCCACTCTGTCTGAGCAGCAGCAGCATGAAAAAAAAAATCACCTTTACTGATGGGATTGAATTTGGCTGTGTCTGAGGCAAAGGCAACTGTGTGTGTGTGTGTGTGTGTGTGTGTGTGTGTGTGTGTGTGTGTGTGTGTGTGTGTGTGTGTGTGTGTGTGTGTGTGTGTGTGATTTTGTGTGAGAGAGAGAGACAGAGAGAGAGAGAGAGAGAGAGAGAGAGAGAGAGAGAGAGAGAGAAACAGAGTGTGTGTGTGTTCTTTTTAGCATGAGGCAATTTCAGGATTTGGAACAGCCAAATAGGTTTGAGTTTCCGAGGAGGACTGTGACATGATAGTGCCGAATTATATATTTTTGTACTGGTGCCTTTTGCTAAACCTGGACGTCAAACACTGTCCAAGACCAAATAAATGTATCTCATTAACATAAAAAAAAAATTAAATAAAAACAACACCACCCAGTGGCAACAAAGTCCTAGTTTTAAGACTTCCTCTTGACCTTTGGTGCACATTGTTTTTTCTTTAGACTTTGTTTACTAAAACACTAACCTTCACTGCATCTCCTGAAAGTATGAAGCCACATGCAACATAAAAGCCCTGTCTTTCCTTCCCATGCCATACAGCAAGGCTTGTCCATAAGCCACCTTTCAAGCTGCGCTGTCTGTCATTATAGGCCTATGGCTATCAGCTATACCTTTCAATCTACCAGAAGGATATTGGTAATTTTTTAGCCATCCAATTGGCTTATGTAGTTTTTTTTTTAAAGGTGCATGACCTCATGTAGTGGACTTGGCAATCAATCACAGGTGATCCACACACACCTCATTAACATACAGCGCAGTCACGTTTCCACAGGGTGTCACTCAAATGTCCATTTATAAAAAGCCCTTAAAATACTAAATATATTTTTATTGGCTGTCTATGTGCTGAAGTCTCCATTGGTGCAAATTAAAAGACTCGCAAATGAGCAGCAGTGGAGTAGAGCGGTGCACAGTTCAGTCAGTGCAGGTTAGAGCATCCTTACCTTGTTGAGGCTCCTCGCATCAACCTCAGCGCGCGCGTTTCTCCCCCGTTGTCTGTCCCTCTCTCTGAACCCGACACAACACGACTCGGCCCGCCCTACCGTGTTTATTTTTTCTCCTTTCTTTCGCTCTCTGTCTATTTCCTCCCTGCCTCCTGCCTCCCTGAGTGGCACACGTTGGGTCTTTCTTTCTCTGCTCCGTTCAGCCTATCATCGCTCACCGAGACTCCCCTTCCCCCTCAAGTCTGTTTGCTCTCGCGCTCCCTCTATCTCTCTCTCGCTATGCTGCCTTCAGGTGCTCCTCGTTATGTGTCCATGTCCATGTCAAATGTTGTTGGGGTAGAGGGGGTGGATGTCATTAGGGGCCCCAACAGCAATCTTTTGCCTTTTGATCTTTCTCAAGTATTAATTTAAATTCCTTTTAAATTGGATATTACATGACAGGGAACTGAGCAAAAAGTGAAAAAATTATCAATAACAAACTGTATATATTTACACAACACGATGGTTGCCTTTTTGTGCCAGAACAAATACATATAAATACATATACTGATGGAAAGTTTTTTTCTTCCGTCAAATCGTTATTTTGTATTTTCAAATTTAGATTTCATGAAGTCTGAATTTTGTTTGTTATTTTTTTTTCATATATTTTCATCAGATTTTTTCTTATCCTGGCAGGAATGGGCTTCCATACAAACTAATGTCATAACAATTATTATTCTACTGAAATGGCTTCACGCTTTAGATAATCTTACGTTTCATATGTGTATCAGAAACATTCTATACATTTAGCAGCAATTAATTACATATTCTCCAATAGAAATACGACTATTAGCCCTAACCTGTATAGTCCACACATGGTTGTAAAAAACTATTAAAAAACTATATATTCTTGGCCATCCAAGAGTAATGTAAAGCCTCATTGTTGGATCTGTCATTGTTAACTGAGTGCTTTTATCTGACAGCTTCTCAAGGCAGCACAGTGCGACACACACACACGCCTCTTTAGACTGCCCCTCTCCAATCCATCCAGTGCTATCACTCCATCGCTCTCCACAGTACATACAGTTTCAGCTGACTGACAGAGATGCCTCATGGGGGGACCAGTGGTTTAAAAATTAATCATCATGGACCACATAATAAAAACCCACCTGCCACAGCTCCCTTTACATTCCATAAATTGCCATATTGTGTTTACACTTGTCTTCACTCCCTCTATCTATCTTCTCCACTCGTCTTTTGCCCCTTTCCTCATCGTGTTGGCCTGGTTGTTGCAAGCTCAATGAGACCTTGATGTGTTCAGACATTTGTGACAGTGGTAAAGGAGCAGAATCGCTGCCTCTGCTGCCCTGTGACATGTCTGAAATAGTGGCTCTCGATGTGAGTAAATGGATGATGACAAAGCATTTCGTCTTAGCTCAGTGGGTCAGATACAATAGCTTGGGATCAGAGTCCTATCTGAGATGAGAAGAGTGGATAACACCAGTGGGAGACTTGGCGTAATGCAAGATCCCCCTGTGATTTGTCGCACAAGAAAAAGGTAGAAATATAGGAAAGAGATGGTACTGTATTTACATTCAGTATCATGTGCTTTATTCTGAAGGGCTCAACATCTGACATTTTGTGCGTCATGCCATTTGCAGCCCCAATCCTTTCACTTTCAACTGACACACAATGATAATAACAGCTTTCACTTTCTCACAATCAAACTGTACATGAAGATATAAAACAACCAATCGTAAACAGTCATTATTCACTTAATCTAGTTATTGAATGAGTAATATTAATCAAATCAAATCAAGACTGTAAAAAATGTTTACTGCTTTCAAATTAAAGTTAAACATGTTGCTGTCTGTTTATGCTGTGTTGGTTGAGCTGTGAGGTTATGAGAAACAATAAAGATCCATAAGTCCAGACTAATTTCTGATGTAGAGGTCACATCAAATGTCAGAATCTGGAGAGGCCGAAAATGTGTTCTCCTGTTGGAAAAAACACAACAATTACTAAAAATGGAAGCAATGAGATGATTTGTTTCCAAGCTGTCAAAAACATATATGCCATTGTGCATTATTTATACACAAAATAAATCCAAAATAAATAGTGCTTTAGACTGAATGAAATCATGTTACAACATTTACAAAAAGGACAATGAAGCTATTTACTGTCATCCCGACCATAGCTTAAATGTTGTCAAAATATAGTAAAAATATATAGAAATGTACAGCCGACACATTCAATCTGAGTTTATTGTCACCCTGGACTCACCGTGTGTGTGGGATTTGAGAAAGACACAAAAGAGTCTTCCCCAATGGGTTCAAACAGCTGGGGGAAAAATAAAGAAATTAAAAGTGTATTGCAATATGGAGTGCGCACACGCACACACACACACACACACACACACACACACACACACACACACACACACACACATCTACTCTTTATTTCAGACCTTCACCTGTAAACTCTCAAAACATTCTGAGCAGTAAACATTGTGTATCCTAGGCTACCTGTGCGCTCGAAGCAGCTGGTTGTGCAGAAGTGATGTCAACATCTATGTCTGAGCCATATGCCGGGTTTCCAAAAGCCTCCTAGAATGGCCACAAGGTGCAAAAATGAAAAAATACTTAAAAGGATTGTTCAACTAGCTGTCAGTAGAATCAAATACTTTTCTGCATATTCTTCCATGTGGTTTGATATTTTGTTATAAATCCAATCATTTACAACATATTAAATACTTTTGATATGTCATTAAGTTGGTCATGGATATAAAATCCGACCTTGTTGGAAGCGGCAGGTTTGTTTGCACTCCTCACGGGCTCTTCAACAACGTGAACTTCCTCCACATACAAAGGATTATCAATGTTCTCCTAAGGAAGGAAACAGACGAAAATGAGACTGAGCTAAGCAAAGTATATATAAAATATAGAAATTATATAGCTGTGATGTGCTGCATTGAATCACAATGTCAGGGTTTTGTATTATGTTTTTATATTTCTTGTTACAAAATAAAAGGAATCATAGGTATCCAACCAGCAGATACAAGCAGTACAGCAAAGGTTAAATCAGAAATGTCTAAATGAATGTGGACATTGGATCAGGAGACGAGGAACAAATCCATAAAAAAAAAAGTATGTTATTGACAACATTTCCCTTTGGCATATAAGCTCAAACTGTTACCATGTAGCATGTCATGCATTTGCAGCCACCAAACAGGAGCAGCCTTGAGCACAATCAATGAACTGTACATATGAGCGCCGGGGAGACCTGTTTATTGACCTTGTTTGTTGCATGTGGAGCAGCAGTGGCTGTCACGGTGCTCGTGGCTGCAGCTTGTTCATCAGCTGTATAGGCTGGGTTCTCAAAGCTCTTCCCATCCGCGTCCACCATGGACACGGACATACAGGGAACCTGACATCAGACCACAAGTAGACAGTTTGAGTAAATAACTACAAGATAGTACATTATCCGCAGTCAGTGACACGTTTGAAGATGAAATGTTTATTTAAATAGGCAAATAGGCATTCTCCCATAAAACCTGATTGTGAATCTGAAACGGTTCTTAATCATATTGTTAATTTAAAAGGTTCTTGTATCAGTAGTTTATTTGAAGAAACAGGAGAGGGACATTAGCGGACTGGTAAAGAAATGGTTTTGGTGTAATTTGTGTTTGCCAGTGCGGCCCCTCCTATGTTTAGCAAAAAACTTCAAGGTAATTTATTATTACTTTTTAAAAGCCTTGACTAGCAAAAAAGCCGTATATTTCTATGTTCAAAATTTGACATCAATCACTGGGCTGTTTAAGCCATAGAACACATCAGGCAAATGGAAATATAAAAGCTAATTGTTTAGCCTAATTGGCCACAAATCTTAATACTTGTGGACTTTCTGGCTGTGAAGGCAGCAGTCTATTCACATTAGTAGTGAGAGAGGAATTAAGAGGAGAGGATGAATGAGATGTAGTGGCAGACTTTCTATGGCATCATCTTGTAAACTCAGTGTTTTTTAATATCAGGATTTAATAACTAGATTTCAGATCCGTTTCCAGAGAGATATTATTGAGTTATATAGTGTCTCTGCTCTTAAAAATAACTGCTGCCGTGGAGACAATATTTAGTTATATGTCAAATATAAATTGATTCTAATAAATTTTTAATTTTCTTTATAAAATGTTTAAAAAAAAATCATCTAATACATTTGCTGAATGCTTCAGATTTCAATGCACCCAAGTTTCACTCACCTCTGTGTTGGATGAATTTGGAGTTGAACCATTTCTGAAAATCATCAAGACACACGATTCAGATGTAACATGATGCTCCACATAACAAACTCACATATCCTGACAGTTAAATAAAAAAAACATTTAAGTGACTCTTATACGCTATATTGAAAGCATATAATAGATATATTTACTTTGATTTAAGTCTCTTTTTTTAGCAGAAGATCTCACCTGAAGCCTGGCATGTTGGGCATGGCCGGCATTGAAGGCATTGCAGGCATGGATGGCATACTGGGCATTTTGGGCAAACTAGGCAAGCTGCTCCGGAGACTCTCTAGCACATTGGTCTTCTTCCTGGCAGCATAGACAAGAGCCACCAGCAGAGCCACAATCACTACTGTCACACCAATCGCTATTCCAACTGAGAAGGAGGGACAAAAGGCACTTTGTTAATATTAAAAAGGTGAAGATTACCAGTTACCAGTCACTTTGAGTTTTGTAGAAGTGTAAAATGTTGTGCTATAAAAAAAAATCAAATATACTTGAGGACGCAACCATGGTGTATACGCTGGTTTGGCAGTATTCTCCAATCCAGTCTGGGGAACATCTGTGAAACATGATACAAAACATTACAGTTCATATGTTCGTTATTGCAGCCCTATAACTTGTGTTTTCTCTTTGTTTGATGTATCACTTCTATAAAAATATATATAAAAAAAATAAAAATAGTTTGGAGGTTTGTACAGCCTTGACAGTGTTATGTAGTCTTAGTGCTTTTTAGTAAATGTTCTATTCCTGGGTGTAAAAAACTTAAACATGTCTTACTTGCATAGGGCCATGTTGTCATCAAAGTAGCAGGTGCCTCCATTTTGACACTGACATGGTGGGGGCATGGTGGGCGGTGGGTCAAATCCTGAAATCATTTATATTAAAAACATATCTTAATGGAACTTTTTTCTATTTTCACTTCCTCCCTTTGTGTCCACTGCTATTAAAACACACCCTAGCCATGACAAAGGAACATCCTCGTATTTTCTGCAGCACCTTTTTTTGTTTTTACGACACATAGTAAAAGGACAAAATAACACATGTTCTTTTTCGTACCAGCATCACATTCGGTGTTACTGCCGGGGACGAAGCTGGTGCCCTCGGGACAGGCGCAGCTGTAACCTCCCGGGCGGAGCAGACACAGGTGGCTGCAGGTTCCCTTACACGGATTCTTCACTGCAGACACAATAGAAATGGCGCTTTGATTTTCTTTTTCTTCATTTAAACAAGTTAAAAGTGCATGACTTACATGATAAGTTGCCTGTTCTGGTTTTAAGTCAACTTACAACGATAATCGGAAAATGACTGGAGATATGTGTTTTTTAAGGACGGGGCCATTACTGTATTGAGCGTTTCACTGGATTACGGTACCTGTTAATCATGGTTTGATATCATTGTGGTATTTTGCTTTTTAGCAGATTGAGGATTCCAGACAAATAAACAGCTTAATGTTTCATAATGTCAAATGGAATATGTGTAATAATGGAATATGTCAGTCAGCAGCAAAAAAAAACAGTAAAAGGAGACAACAAATAAAAAAAATTAAGAATACACAGATAAAAAAAATTAAAAAAATACTCAATACACTATGTGCTTTATACAACACAGTATGTGTTTGAATATGTGGGTGGGGTGAATGAGCAGCTTACTGGCTATGGAGTTGTATCTCTGCTGCTGATACACAGAGACCTGGGTCAGCCAGGGCCCGGCCGTCAGCAGCTTGGTCTTGGCTCCGCGGCCAAACTTGTCCTGCCGGAACACCTCGCCTTTCTCCTGAGTGCTCCAATAAACGTGGTCCTCGAACACACTCACACTGAAGGGGTTCCTCACATCTAGGCAAGAGAAGTGAACATTTTTAACCTGGCCCCAGTGATAGGAATTGATACTCAAACTAAGATCATCAAAAGGAGCATATTCTCCTCTAAAATGTTTGTGTGTCTTTGATCACTGTCCTCACAAAAATCTTGTAAATAATAATAAAAATACCTATGAAGACGGCAGTTCTCCGGTCCTCCCCTGAAGGCAGCACAGACTCTATGTGGCTTTCCTTGGAGTCAGACCAGTAGATTCTGTCGCTGTTGGTGAAGTCGATTGACAGGCCAGTGGGCCAGCCCAGGCCGTCGGCTACCAGGACTTTCCTCTCTTGGCCGTCCAGCCAAGAACACTCAATCTTGGCTGCCTCCCCACGGTCTGCCCAATACAGCATCCTGCAGACACAAAACAGAGATAAGGAGTTCTGGCCTTTGAGATGTGGTGGGCTTATATCTTTGCCATTCATGTGAATTTCAAGTGCAGGAGAAAAAAAACTAAAAGGCCTGCCGTATATTGCTATATTGCTACTCATGTTTCAAGAGAAACTCAATCCTACTGGCAAATTATTCCATCATATTAAACAATGTACAAATTGAGCAATAAAAAGTGATACAAATTGTGGGAAATACAGGAGAATATAGTTCTTAATAGTCAGCTGTGGTGTCCCTGTCTGTCTCACCCCAGGCGTGGGTTAACAGCCACTGCAGACGGGTGGCCCAGCTCAGTCTTGACTAAGTGCTTCCTGTAGCGGCCATCCAACATGGCCACTTCTAACCTCTTCACCCTAGAATCCGCCCAGTACAGGTTCCTTCAGACACAAGAATTACAAAAACTAGTCACAAAACATGTTTTTTGACACATTCAAACTTTCTACCAAGAGTTTGTATATTTGTTTGTGAAATGACTTTGAGCCCTTTGATAGCTGAAGACTACTAGAGTAATGAAGGAACGTAATCAGGCTCATTAAATGTATACGTTCAAACGCACCTTCCCACCCAGTCCACAGCGACTCCGTCTGGTGTGGTGATGTATTTGATGCCGAGGTCAACAGCAGCACCAATGTTGTTACTGCCATCATCCACAGAGGGGATGTATGCTCTTTTAATGGCACCTGGTACGGAGTCTTTACTAGCTACAGTGAAGTACACCATACCTGAAGAAAAAATAAACACAAAGACATACTAAAACATTTTTGATTTTATGATGTGTCGTGACGTGCGTTGTGTCTCAACTCAATTGTCTTAATGTCTTTCTCGCTGCTATCTGGTATGAATCTGTGTGTGATTGATTTACTGTATCCGGTGTAGTTGTGGTCCCAGTCGTAGTCCAGAGCCATTATGCGATCCTCTTCTTGGAGGAAGTCGTGGTAGGCCTCCGTCTGCAGATTGAACCTCCGGATACGAATGTTCTCCGGGAGAAGCAGCAGGGGAGCCACTCCTAAAGGAAAACAAGAGCAGTTACACTTTACCTGTGTACCATGAGGCTTATTCCTCATCGCATCAGACACGGCTTAGTATCCGGCCTGGGTCTTTGCCCAATTCCAACTCTGTCTCTCCAAATCTGTCTTATAAAGCGAAAAAACGCCAAAAAAGAATCTTAAAATTAAAGAAAAAAATAAGTGATTTTGGCAACAAGCGTTCTCCAGAATCACTTACTCCACCTTTGAGTCACAGAGGGACAATTCATCTTCTCCCTCTTTTTCCTCTAAATTACATGTTGTGAGTGAAGTCAATAAAATTCATTTCAGTAAGCCATCCAATCAACTTCATTGTTTAAGTCAGTCGTATTGATTTTTGCTCTTGAAGCTAGGCCCATAAAAAGATTTCTCTCACCCTCAGCCTCGCACATTTTGCCGTCGCCCACTTTGCGGTAGCCGGGGGCGCACTCACAGTCGTAGCTGCCCTTAGTGTTCTTACAGATCTGAGGACAGGTGTCATACACTTCGCATTCATTGATGTCTAGAGGATGGGAGAGAAAAAAAGTACACTTTTGTTCATGACATTTAATGGTATCTTCATCTATGTGCAGTTATTTGTGTGAGTAGATGTGAAGGCAGTGATATCGTGGTGTGTGTGTGTGTGTGTGTGTGTGTGTGTGCGTACCTTGGCATGTATAGGTGTTGTCTGGGTCAACTCTGTATCCAGGTCTGCAGGAGCAGATGAAGCCGGTGCCGTTCAGGTTGGTGCACTCGTGCTCACACAACTTCTCCTCACAGTTTCGGTCTTGGCCAAAATCTGGAGTCAGACAACACAGAGCATGTTCTCTGACACATTCAAAAAAGAGCTTTTGTCTCTAATGCAACTTGTGACTTCTGATGAAACCAATCAATGGCTTTGTTATGGCTACAGACAAAGTACTTATTTGTCTCGTCACCAGAGTTCGGCCTTAACTTGAACTGTGTTCATATGGAAAGAAAGATCTACCATTATAGATAAAAGAGAAAAATATATCTCATAATTACATCCATTAATCATCTAAATGTGAAATCTTCAAATCTAATCTTTTTTGGGGTGGAGAAAGTTTTCTTTTTATTAGAAATTATAGATTCCCATCTGTGATATCCATACCTTCCCATTACAAGATATTCTATCATAATTACAAGACATTAAGTGGATCGGATCGGGTCGGTACCTAGCCCTGGATGTGTGGCACAAAATAATTGATGGATAGATGAGTCATAAATAGACGACATGGAAGTCATAATTATGAGTAAATGGCATATTTATGCAACATATGTAAGGATCATGAGATATTTTTCTTATTACAAATGTTATTTTACAATTTGCCTTTTTATGCAATGCCCTGCTGTAATCTTGACTTCTGATCTGCTATTATCTGTATGCATAATGTCATGTCTTAAAACTCTGCTCTACAGTTTAAAACCCTAGTGGGTAACTGTTAGGTCAGTTTACCATCATCAAAAAGGTTCCTCCCAGCAACATTTAATAACCGACTTTAAACTGATATTTAAAACAGGAAGTTGACAGTAAGTGAATGAGTGTTTTTTTGTCGTGCTACTCACTGCAGCCTAATTCGTCAGTGCGATCCCCACAGTTGTCATTGTGGTCACATACATACGGCAGGGCCACACAGTGTCCGTTGGTGCATTTGAACTCTTCCAGTGTGCAGGGCGGCAGCGTGGGCTCGCGGCCTGAGGAGCACACAGTCAGAATGAGTCATCAACACAAGTACAGGAGGAAAGGTGGAGTACCCATCTACAACCCGTCCACCTCCACACTACTCTAAGCATCCTACACAGTCAAGTACTCACACATGCATATATACTTTAACATGAAAACATACTATACCCAATAAATCACATCTTCATTTGAAGGCTTCTCCATAGCTTCCCCCCTGTCTGTCTTTACCATCTCCTCCCTAATTACAAATGGATTGAGATGAGCTAGCCAATGCCCACCAACTATTTAATCTCCCTCTCAAAATAATTTGCTCCGACCGATGTTTAAGCTGATTGTGTAACAATCCCCTAAAACAGACCATTTCCTTATCCCTTGCATGTATACCAGGCTTTGTGTCCTGTAAGGGCACACCCATCTCATTCTGTGTTTTGCCATTTTCGCTGGCCTTACACAGGGCATTAGTGTTGTTCACAATAATCCTCGGTCCCAGAAACAAATGATTGGTGGTGCATTTGCTGAACCTGAACTTGATGCTAATCTAGTTATGGCTATGTTTGAAAATACGGAAATATAAAACTGTGTACTATGTACACAAAAACCTAATTCATTTTATGTACATTCACAGCGTGTCTATACACAATATCAATTTATCTAAGTGTATCATCGCATGTGTAGCCTACATATTTGCATTGATGCTTGTTTCTGTGTATTACACCATGGCTTAAAATGATCTTATTACTGTTAGCAATGTTAGCTTGTGATTTTTTAATCATTGTTTATTGTCATAGTAACAATCTGACCTGTGTTTTAATAGTTAGTTGTGTAGCTTTTACCTGTTTGTACTAGCTACAGTATAGTGTACGTTCAAAGTTGCTAATTTGTTTAGTTGTACCTGTACACTCGTCATCAACTAAAACAACTGGAGTCAAATGTCTTATATATGTCAACATGCGTAGCCAATAAAGGTGGCAAAGTGTCACAGAAACTTATCTTGGGTAGCTATCACTAGTGTCATCCTCGACACAGAATAACTTACTTAAATGTTTGAAAGCCTCAGTGATCCGGTCTTTTGTCTTTGCTTTGAAACAGTTAAACGGTTCTAGAAGTGAGTGAGGATGTTAACACACAGTAGCTGTTATACAAAGGGTAGGGAGCAATGTATTTCTTTTCCAATTTAGCCCTAATGAACTACTGTAGATATGTGGTGTATGTGTGCCAGTCATACAGAGTTCCTCCTCCTCATCACTGCCGTCTCCACAGTCGTCCTGCTTGTTGCACATCCGGCCGGAGTAGATGCAGTAGCCGTTTGCGCAGCGGAACCTTGACGGCATCTCACAGGTGATGTTTACTAGTCAAAACACACACACATGACAGTTTAGTCCAACACTGCTGCCACTACTACTCGGGTTAACATTGAAACATTAAAATCCTCCATATATTTTTCAAACCTAAGGTGAATTGTATAAATTGAGAATCATAATGTGCTTCAAGGGTTTGCACATTTGGAAAAATACAGGCAAAATTCCTTTCACAGGACTTTGCCATGGACAAATTACTGATAAATAAAATGTTTTTCTTACAGCATAAGTTAATCTGTTCGTCAGAGCGGTCTCCACAGTCATCAGTGCCGTCACACACCCAGCTCTGGCTCACACACAGAGTGTTGTCACACTGGAACAGGCTTAGAGGGCAATAACGGCCTCCTGGGAAACGAGTGGCTGTCGAGTTGGAGGAAAAACTGTTACACACACAGTTTAAATCAATATGTATCTAGACCAAACGTTTGGATGCGAAAACAAAAGTGACTCTTAAAGCTTTAACTCAAGCTGTTGGTATCTGCTTATGGTCTATTTATTCAACTTCTTGAGCAGTTTGACCGACTGTAGCATATTTGAGATATTTTCATGCAATAATTTAAGGACATCCATTTACCCTATACACACACACTTACAAAACACAAGGTAAAAACAGGTGCAATAAAATGCTGCAGAGCCCAGGCAGTTTGCCATATGTTTTCATGTTGTTTACTTACGACAGCTGGTCTCGTCTGACAGGTCCTCACAATCGCGCCGTCCATCGCACTGCAGAGCAGCGGGGATACAGTGGCCCGAGTCACACTGGAAAAGACCTGGACGACACGTCTGCAAATCTGGAAGAGAGCCAAGATGTCAGCGCGTTTGTTTATGAAACCGGCCTTGGAAACTTTAAGGATGCGAGTTTGTGTTGCAGTGCCGGCTCACCACAGTCCCGCTCATCTGAGTTATCCCCGCAGTCGTTGTCATGGTCACACACCCACTTTCCAGGCACGCACTGCGCGTTGTCACATCGAAACTCACTTTCAGAGCAAGGCCTCGGCTCTATAGACATCAAGATTAAGAGATGGTGTGAGTATGAGTTTTTTTTTAACTCCCTGATTGATTCAACCCCATAAAAGGATAAACTGAAGAGGAAAGGAAAAACTCATTCTGTATCAGTGGCAGACACATAACTCTTGCTGAGTTTGTAATGTATTTAGCTGATACATGACAGTATATACTCACGGCAGTCCCTTTCGTCTGAGGCGTCACCACAGTCGTTGGAGCCGTCACACTGCCAGCGGATAGGGACACAGCGGTGGTTGTCGCATCGGAAATCTCCCAGAGGATCGCAGGTTACCTCCTCTGTTAAGAGTCAGGAATGCATGGAGAAAAACATGATTCAACATGTGGTCAATGAGAAAAAACTGTTCAGTGACACCACGTTTAAGACCCCAAATATACAATGCTCAATAAGCAGAACTTGCTGTGCAAATCTGTAGGTTGAGACAAACAAGGTACTCTAGCCAAATAAAATGGGACTACAGATGAAAATTAGCTAATAGCTAACTCTGGTACTGTACTGCTCATGAGCCGTGCATTGTCCCTGCTAAATAAATAAATCATAAATAAAAATTATTATCATCAAATTAAAAGGGTGATACACACTGCTATTCCAGCCTATTGAAAAGAGTTCAATAATACAGTGTTAATGCTAGGCAACATCCTACTTTGATTTAAAATTTTTATCAGCGGTACAGTGTGCTACTCTTTAAGCAAACTGACCGCAGCCCTGCTCGTCGCTGTTGTCGATGCAGTCATTGGCGCCGTCACAGCGGGCCCACTGAGGAACACAGCGGTAGTTTGTCTTGCAGGAAAACTCGGTGTCATCGCACTTGTAGTCTGGACCCACTGGAAGGAGAGAGAAAGAGAGATTAGACAAGACAGGAGAAAGAGACAGAAAACAACAAACAAAACATGGAAGACAGAAATGAGAAAGAACAAAACAAACAGTGACAGTGAGTAAGAGCAGAAGGGAAGAGGCTGAGAGGGGAAAAGATTAATCGTTAGTGCCATTTAAACCTAGAAAAAAAAGCCAATACATCATTAATTCACTCTAGCTCCTCTTGGGACATGGGCGAGTCTAGATTGATTATATATTATTGAAAAAACACTTAAGCTTGATTGAACCGTCAGCTCTGTTCTGCCACAGTGCACGACCCATCATCAATTACAGCAGAGCTCTTCCTTTGAGTATGAGGAGAATCAGGGTCTCACAGGTTTGAGCCCCACAACAGCCACCGAACAGGACATCATCATCTCTTGCCTTACTGGCTTTTGATTCACTTCAAATTAGGGATGGGGCCGATCCGTTCCAATATCGGTATCGGCTCCGATATGGCTGCAATCTACATATCGGATAACGGACTGATAACACCCGTTAAAAAAATGTAATTATTAAGAAATCTAAATGATCTTAACTATGAAATACATTTTTATTTTAAGACCGTAGTTATGTGATATAGCACACATTAATATTTGAATTTAGCAATTCAAAAGTTGAGTTCTGATGTTCTTCTGCATTCAAACAGTTCAAAGCAGTTAAGATAAACCTTGTTTCATTTTTGTATGTTTGTTGCTCTTTAAATGAGGATTGCTGTGTTGATTAAGCCTTCATAACATTACACCTAGCATTCCCACCAATAAAGAAATGTATAATAGTTATGATATCAGACACTATCGCTATCGGCCGATATCCAAAACCCAGATATCGGAATCGGATCGTACAGAAAAATAGTGGATCGGTGCATCAATAGGTCTATTGGTGTATTCTATCATTTTCTTGTCCCTTACTGGCTTTGATTCACTTAAAAAGACATCTCATAATGTCCCACTCACTGCATGTTTCAAAGGGCTCATCAGACCCATCCCCACAGTCGTTTTGTGCGTCACACACGTAGCTAGACGGCAGACAGCGCCCGTTGGCACACTGGAATTCTCCCGGTCGGCACGTCCTCTGGGAACAGGTCTCTGTGTCCTCATCGCTGCCGTCCGAACAGTCGTTTACTCCGTCACAGTGCCAGGATACGGGGATGCACAGCTTGTTTTTACACTGGAACTGGTTTTCCTGACAGCGGTGGTCACCTACAGGGAGATAACTGCATCTTGACTTGTGTTTTGAACATTAAGTGAGCTCATCCTAAGGGTTTTTAGCATGGCCAAGGTGAACTTAAACCAGGAAATGTTGTGATATGTTCTTCGCTATTCTATAAGCTAAATCAAACAAACAAATTTGACATGTGTAAAAAAACCATCATGCAAGACCCGAAATAATCACTGTAATATGTGAATTTTGCGAGTTAATAACAGCTTCCTATCTGATTTTTCTACTCTATTGCAGTGAGTTACAGTAACTGTCGTACTGCAGAGAGCCACGTCCTCGTCGGAGGCGTCAGCGCAGTCCGAGTGCCCGTCGCAGATGAAGCCCGGGTAGGTGCAGTTTCCGTCCCGACACTGGAACTGACCGGCGGGGCAGTAACGGGGCGGACAGGTCTGAGGTTCATCTGAGCCGTCACCGCAATCCGACTGGCCGTCACACTTCCACCATATAGGAACACACCTGAGGATGAGGGGAAAGGCACGGAGAGGTTAGGCAAACCTAGGAATGATATAATGGAAACATGTTTTATTAACTCACATTAATATACTACTCACATTGATATACTGTAACAATAGATCTGGGAAGTATGTGTATAGTATTAATAACAAAATCAAAAAGTGTTTATCGATACCTCTCCAAATATTTAAAAGGGCAATCAAAAAATGTCAGATCTTTGTAAAGGAAGTTCAATACTTTACAGTAAAATTCACTACTTTTAATGCCTTACTTTGAGACTATTAAATTCAATGCTTTTTAAATGCTTTAAAGACCCAGTGGGTTAGCCTGGCATTCCCAGACCTGCCACTAGGTGCTGGCAAATTAAATTTGCTGCGCCTGTTGGTCTGGACACGCTCCGTTGAAGCTTTATCAAGAAGACCAGAAATCTGGGCTCACGTTTCAATTGGTTCTATCTAATATGGGCGCGCCAGAGCCCTTTATATGGTACTCTGGGGAGGACGTAACCGGATGACGACAGTGACGTGCATGCGACGTCGAAGCCGTGATAGTAAACATCAAAGATGGCTGCGGATATGTTGTGTGAGTTTGAGACTGCTTTGGCCTCGACCCTTAACGATTTGGAAGACGGCACTCAAATCTTTCATTAGCAAGTAAGTGGAATGTTCCGTTTTGCCGACCGACAACGGCAAACGTTTAATTTAACAGTTTAACAGTTTAACAGTTTCGCTAAACTACGTCACCTTGTGCATCGCTCTGATTGGTTGTAGTGCTATCCAACTGCGTGCAGTGGCATTTGAAATGCACGAGTAGGAGCCGCCCCTTGAGTTGGAAATTACTATTGATCGTGGCCAGACCCTCTATCGTTCACGATATCAGGGTCTGGATTTCCAGGCTACCAGTGGGTACCATGTTACAATGCTCTTAAATATTAATATTCAGCCTCCCTACAACATGATTTAAAACTGGATGAATGGAATTGTAAGGACTGTGAAATGAGAGCACAAGTTATTTTATTTATTTTTTATCTGACCGACCTCTCATTGTCCCCACAGCGGAACTGGGTGCTAGAACAGTCAGCGACACACTGGATCTTGAAGCCCACAGCGAGGCCGATGAAGTGATCTGGACACTCGCAGGTGGCCTGCTGCCCACCAGGGCCAATCAGGCACAGATGACTGCAGGTCAGCGAATGGGATGAGCAGGGGTTTTCACCTGGGTGATTCAAAATTAAACATTGGTTTATTCTGGGCTGCATCCAATTAAGGCAATAAAAAACACAAGCAATCTGCAGTTCAAATGTACGCACTGCGAGGCTGCCTGTATGGGTGGTATACGTGAATGTCATAGGGCCGATGCGTGTTGTTGCCCATCAACGTGCGCTGTTCGCCAGTGTACTTGTGGGCTTTCTCCACTGTGTGTGTGTTCCAGTCAGTCCAGTACACCCAGTCCTCAAACAGGGTAACGGCAAAGACATGGGGGAGTGTACCAGCAATGGCCCGGTGTCGGTTCTGACCGTCCATGTCTGCAAAGCTGAAGGTTGATACAGTGCAGGGTTAATACAATCTGTAGGCATTACATATTCATAGAACTAAAACTTAAGAAATTCAGAGCACTGCCCTGGAAACGTGACTACACAAATATGTTTTGAGCATCTCCACACTCACTCCAGGAAGTTCAGGTGGGAATCGGCAAAGAAGATCTTGTTGGTGGTGTAGTCTATAGTCAGAGCATTAGGCCACTCCAGCTTGGTTGTGATGATGGCAGTGATATTGGTTCCATCCATGCCAACTCTGCCAATATAGGCAGTGTCCCCCCAGTCAGTCCAGTACAGCCATCTGAGAGAAACAGTGGACACGAATGAAGAACGGAAACATCCAAAAAGATTATTAGAGTCAATTGTAATGGATATTTACCAATATAAATGGTCTGCAAATAACAGTAATGCCTAATATTGTTTTACTGGGTGCATTTTATTATCTTTACTATTCCTGTCTCTGACTTGATCAGTGTACACAGCACAAGATCACATAGAATATGTAATTACCTATTATTAGGTGTTTCCATTGCAGCTACAAAATTCTGACTAGAGAACTTTTCAATAGTTAACACCTGGTTTCGGTGTGCGATATGTGTGTGTAAGTGTGTGTGTGTGTGTGTGCGTGCGTGCGTGCATGCATGCGGTCACATGCGTTTGTGTTTGTGTGTGTCCGTACCCATATTTAGGGTTGACTGCCACGGCGCGGGGTCGGCTGATAACATATGTGGCATTTCCATTTGTGAACTGTCCTGACAGCAGCTTCTTCTGGTAGCGCCCATCCAGTTCCATCACATGAACTGAGCTGTAATAACTGTTCACCAAGTACAACTTCCTGGAAGCAGAAAGGAAAAGATTTCACTGTCATCCCAAATTAAAAATCCCAAAATACATATAGGGGAAGGTGGGGTGATTTGTGCAACTTTTTACTCAAAGTGATTTTAAAGTGAGGCCTTGACAGTTATGTCTCCAACTCAAATATGTACATATATTTCAGGATGTTGTGCATCCTTGGCAATAAAAACTTTGGATCTGGAATAAACTGTTTAAGAAATATAGCTTTCGGAAAAAAAGTTGTCTTGTCGCACAAATCACCCCACGTAGTGGGGTGATTTGTGCGTCATTGTGTCACAATGACAAAGTCACCATCATCATCTTTCTGGCCATCTGAACTCTCATCAGTGGTGTCGTTAAGTGGAATTGAGATGTCACTCTCTCCTGAGCTACTGTAGACTATCACTTTCTTTTGGTGACCAGCGTATACAGCCATGCCACTGGCACAACTCTCAGAAATGTACTTTGCACTAGTTGCTCCGTGCTTGTGGAACCAACTGCCACCTGACAAATGTGATTCCCCCTACATTTCTGCCTTTAAATCAAGGCTCAAAACCCATATGTACACCCTGGTGTTTCCTCCCCATTAACCTCTGCACTACTTACTTACCTCTGCACTACTATCTGTGTTTATGTGGATGTATGGGCTTTACGTCTTTTATTTTGGTTATTGTTATTTTACCTTCATTGTTTACCTACTGAATGCACTATGTACAGCACTTTGGACAGTGCAAACTGTCATAAATGTGCTTTTATAAATACATTTTACTTACTTACTTACTTATAACTCACCCAGGCCCTTGCGCACAAATCACCCCATCCCCAGAATTTTGGATAATAGGCATGATGCAGCAATTTAGGGTTGACATTGTGCTAATTATATAGACTCAAAGTGTAGCATACCAAAGCACTAAAACATGTGTCAAATGTTTTCAAACGTGTCTATAATTGTTCAGACACAATAATCAAAAAACCTTGATCATGGAAATTTTACTTTGAAAGGCAAAACACAGTTTTTTGAGCTTAAATGTGCTTATATCTTATTCCTTGTGTCTCCCTTCTTTACAGGATGAGTCAAATGGATGGCTCTTCTTAAATATGTGGTCACATTTCCAATTTCTTCCACGGTTTTCTAGAAACAATGGGTTTTGCAACTTCCAAAATGCACAAATCACCCCACCTTCCCCTACTGTTTATTGTATGATAAACTATTAAAAATAATTATAATTTAAAATAGCTTTATGAATGAAGATTCTCACACACCTGCCCACCCAGTCCAGCGCCAAGCCTTCAGCTCCAAAAACATTCTCATCCGCCAGCGTCTCCCTGTCGGTGCCGTCTAAACGCATCCTCTCTATCTTCCCTACTCCTGCGTCCAACCAGTACAGCCTCTGCTCTGCGTGGTCAAAATCTAACGCCACCACATTGGACAGGCCCTGCAGGACTATACTCATGAGTGAGCCATCGGTGGTCAGTTTGCGGATGTAGTAGCGGTTACTGTACAACAGGTACGGGGCAATGCCACTGTTCTGCCGACAGGTGCGTCCATCGGGTTCGCGGATGTACCCCGGGGCACATTTGCAGTGGTACGAGCCCACAGAGTTCTCGCACATCTGGCTGCAGACGGCCGGCGTGCTGACACACTCGTTGAGGTCCTCGCAGGCTTTTCCGTCGGGCATGAGTCGGTAGCCGGGGTTGCAGGAGCAGTAGTAACCGGTGAGGGTGTCGGTGCAGATCTGGGCACACCGGTGGACTGATGGGCTGCGGCACTCGTTGACTCCTAGACAGAACGAGAAAAATAAGACCAAGTGGGGAAAAGACAATGAAAAAAGATGATTCACATACCAAAAGATTGATTCATATACCAAGAGTGGGTATATGAATCAATGTAATATTAAATGGGTGAACGGAATTAATCACATATATAAATTATGATGAGACAATCAGCCTATCAACCGATAACTCAAAATCGACATAAAAGGGCTTTAATAATTGTAAACATTCTTTAAATGTTAATTATCAAACACAAATGCTTATATTTGCTAGTTCCAATCTTTTTTTGATCATTGCATCATTAACACTGAATATCTTTCAGACCAAAACATTTTAAGATGTAGTTAATATTAGTAGTATTTGTTTCCCAAATCGTATTGTCTCATATTTAAGTAAATGATTTGGAATATAAAATAAAAACTGAAATAAATAAATAAAAAATAATCATGAGTTTTAGGGAGCCCTTAGCTACATGGGGTAAATGGGTATATGAATATATTCAAACAATTGTGAGAACTTTAATATTGTCGCTTTTGATTCAACTTCCCAAACTATCCACTAACAGGATAGAAAATAAGCAAAAGTAAAAACTTTCCATATAATATGGTGAGTTCTTCAAAACATTTTAGGTAGCATTTTGGTTCACAAGAATCAAATGTATTGTCTACTAGTTCGGAAAGAAACTTTCCAAGTGCCATGTACACATGTCAATAGTCATCAGTATCATCACAATATTTCTGTATTTCTCACCGCAGCCTTTTTCATCGCTGTTGTCTTCGCAGTCCTTCTGTCCGTTGCACACCTTAGTGTTGTCGACACACTCTCCTGACTTGCACAGGTACTGGTTGGGGGCACAGGTGGGCTGGGGCTTGATGCACAAGCTGTCCGCCTCGTCTGAGCCATCCATACAGTCGCTGTCTCCGTCGCAGGTGTATGAAGCAGGGACGCAGGCTCCGTTAGCGCAGGTGAACTGGTAGCTGCTACACGTGTCATAGGTACAGCCCAACTCGTCACTGCCGTCCCCACAGTCGTTCACGCGGTCACAGCTGGGTAGAGGAGAGTTAATTCCTTAGATTCCATTCCAGTGACGAGAGAATTAGTTTTGTGACGAGGAACTTTTAAATATTACTGAAACAGTCAAATTTTTCCTCTGATGATCATAAATGACATGACATCAGCAAACGAGACCATCAGTGCAAAGAATGCAATTTTTATATAGTTTCTCTTATTGCCTTTGTTATGGGTATGCTCACCCAGGAACAACAGCTGGCGTAGTAAAATCACTACCGCTTTTGCCCAAAAGGAGTGCAAAAATTAACAAACACCAAAACGTTCCTCGGAGCACCTTTAATTAAAAGTGGATTAATTGATTCTGGAAAATGCTTGTTGTCAAAACATTTTTTTTCTCAAAATCAGTGAATATTTCCTCATGATCCGCAACCCGTCCGTACTGTGTGTGCACGCTGAAAAAAAAATACAGTGTTAATAGGTCCTGTAAACTGGTATATCACTAGCTACGGTGGGCCCCCCTTTGTTTACATACCAGTTTACAGAGCATAGGCTGTGTATTAACACCTGATTTTTTCTTCGGTGCACACACGCAGTTCAGACAGGTAGCACGGATTGCGAGGAGATATTCACTGATTTTGACGAAAAGGGATTTTTTCGCTGACTACACCTTTAATTCATGTCACACACAAACACTTGTAACTTACTGGTAGGGGAGGAAGATGCAAAGCCCGTTGGAGCAGGCAAACTCGTTCAAATGACAGGTGCGGTTGGGGCAGTTCTGGAGCTCGTCAGCCGCGTTGGCGCAGTCTTTGTCCCCGTCACACACAAATCTTAAGGGCACGCAGCGCGGGTATCCGGGGTGCCAGGTTGGGCATGTGAACTGGCTGGAACTACAGGTACGTTGGCCTGAAATTATATGATACCGTAAAACATGTGCAGGATCAAACATTTGGCTGTAAAGAAAAATTCAGATGTTTGTAAGCTGAACAAAAACTAATTAGTTCAAATAGTGCATTTGTCTTGCCAACAGGTCAACAGCATTGCCCCCCCGCAGAGCGTTTTAATATAAAAGTGCTGCCTCACCACACTGCAGTTCAGGAGCTTCGTCACTGTTGTCCCAGCAGTCATTGTTGCCGTCACAGACCAATGACTGGGGGATGCAGTTTCCATTGGTGCAAGTGAACTGACTGGGATTGCATGTTCTTATCTGATCCTCTGCACATGAACACAGAATAATACATCAGTTTTGAGAGGCCTTTACACCACCATTTACTCTAATCACAGACCACGTATCTGTGAGTTCTCAGCAAGGCACGGAAAAAGCTCTCTGAATAAAGGTTTAACTGGTCTAAAGAGCCCAAATGTCAATTGTAAAAAGGTAGTCAACTCACCACAGGTGGGAGGTTCATCTGTCCCATCGCTGCAATCTCGGACATTGTCACACACCCAATAGCCAGGGATACACGTCCCTCCATCGCAGCGGAACTGGTCCGGAGAGCATGTGCGACCCGCTGTAGCACAGTAACACAGATTCAGATATACTGTACACACATGTAGAGTTCTATTAAATCTACTCACAGGGAAACAGACTAAACATTGTGAGTGACCAGTTCCTACCAGCAAGTCTCTCTCTCTTTCTTGCTAAACGTTCAACTTACCACAGAAGAGAGGATTCTCATCGCTGTTGTCCCCACAGTTGTTGTAGCCGTCACACAGGCTATCAGGGTAGATGCAGATGTTGGTGTTGTCACATTTGACCTGGCCCGTTGGACACGTCCTGACAGCTGGAGAGAGCAACGATCAAAACACCAACCACAGGATTAAAAACATTATTCAGCCTCTTAGTCAGCAACACTGAATAAATATCTGGGAGGTGGATATTAATAAGAGATTCTTTCGGACTATTGACAACTTACTAAGGCTTTGCCAAAGGGAACTTAAGCTAATGACTGAGGAAGAGCAGATGGTTACTCGTGCAGTGGAACCAATGACGTTAGAAGAACACTTTCCAAACCATTTTCCAATCTAGTTGCTGAAACGTGTGTACGTTAAAGATCTAATTTAAGGGGGCAGCTCATGGTGTAGTGGTGAGAGCGCCCGTCCATAGAGGCTAAGTCCTCAGAAGCAGCAGACTATGGGTTTGAATCCGGCCCTTGGTCCTTCTCTGCATGTCATTCCCCTCTCTGCCCCATTTAATCTCTGTCTCTAAAAACTGTCTGATAAAAGCATAGAAATGCAAAATAATAATATTTAATTTTTTTAATTTAATTTAAATTTTTTACCTTTATATTACCAGGCAGGTCTTTAAAAACATATTCTTATTTATAAAAGATGGCCTGGCAAAAGATAAAAGCCTTTTGAGGGGAGGGCTGAAAATAACTATATCATAACTCACGGCAGTTGATTTCGTCGGAGGTGGCGTTGTCGCGGCAGTCGTTGTGTCCGTCACAGACGAAGGCTGCGCTGATGCAGCGTCCGTTGCCGCAGGTGAACTCGGTAGCTGGGTTACATGTGGGGAAGGGGCAGCCTCGCTCGTCACTGTTGTCCCCACAGTCGTCGGTGTAGTCACAGGTGTAGCTGAGTGGCACGCAGCGCCCACTGTCGCAGGTAAAGTCAATGGCTGCGCAGGTGTGGTAGGCTGGAGCAGGAGGAACAACGGTGGTGATTTACTGCCCATTTTACCTTCATTGTTTACCTACTGAATGCACTATGTACAGCACTTTGGTTAGTTCGAACTGTTATAAATGTGCTTTTATAAATACATTTTACTTACTTAGATATTTAATTTTCGATGTTCTGCCTATTGGCTTTTTTTTACTATTACAATCTGAAACCCACCATTTTAAAAATGGATATTACTATTACAGGCAGTGAGAATATAAATGTTCAATAACAAAATTATGTGTGTGTGCCTTTCACACATGGGAATTGTTTCAGCAATTGGGGGTTTAAATGCCAAAAATCATCAGGTTTAAGTGGAACATTTTTATATTTTCTTGCTTGCTTGACCTGCCGATATCTGTACACTTATGGTTACCATCCGCTGTTTACGTTATATTAAAACCTCATCTCTTACCACACACTCTCTCCAGCTCATCCGAGTTGTCCCGGCAGTCGTCGTAGCCGTCGCACTTCCAGCGCGCTGAGATGCAGTTTCCATTGATGCAGGTGAACTGGTCCGGCTGACAACGTTTCCCCGTGTCTTTGATACAGTCTTTGCCGTTGTTAGCCAGATACCAGTTCCCCTCGTGAGGACACTGGCACTCTGGGCCCACTGGACCTGCAGGAGGGAGAATGGGAGATGAGGGAGTTTAAGAATGGAGTGGTATTGAAAGGGGAAAACAGATATAACTATTAACTATTAATATATAATAAGTAGCACTGTGTCCCTTCTTTGTGTTGTTTGGAATGTTCACAACTCCCAATACTGGCTCTGAGGTATTAGGTGAGGAAAAACCACTTGTGTTCAGTGTGGTTAAAACTTCCAAAGATTTTCATGTAATATTTCATTTTGAATATTTGTATTGAGAGGCCCAAGGAAACACTTTTAGGCACAAAAATGATGAATCAAATGCATAGAATAACATGTTCAAAAACAGCTGCAAATAAGGTGGATCTGTGCAGAGAAAAGTTACAGGCACAACTTTAGATTTCTGGAGGCTATTGTGCTACTGTGTAACTTAAATTGAGTTTTAAGAGTGGGATCCACTGCCTTGTTTAGCAGCAGCAGGTACAAGTAAAGACTCTTGCTCTCTTACCGGAAACACACACATGACTGCAGCCTCCGTTGAACTGCTGGCAGGAGCTGGAGCACATCTCCTGCTTGGATGCAGCGTAAACATGGATGTCGTTTGGTCTGTACTGTAGGTCCTGGGCCAGCACTGTGAAGCCTGAACCATCGTCCTTCCCTGCCCTAAAGACTCCTCTCTCAGTCCAGTCGGTCCAGAAGATGTCCTGCTGGAAGACGGTCATGGCAAACGGGTACTGGACCCCTTGCACGATCACTTTTCGGTTGGCACCAGTCAGAGTGGAACGCTCAATCTTGTCTCTGTGAGAATCAGGGGTGGATTGATGTGTTCAAATATAATTGTTTTTAACAGTATGAGATCTGTTGCAATAGGGTGAAAATAAAAAAATAAACATACAACGTGGCATCGGCCCAGTACAGCATCCTTTCCTGGTAATCCAGAGTCAGGCCGTTGGGCGTGGACAGGCTGCTGTTAATGATCGGGGTCCGGAAGTTTCCACCCAGTGTGGCCCTCTCAATCTTAGCTGGATAGCCCCAGTCAGTCCAATACAGGTAACTGGGGGAGGGGGGAGAGAGAGAGAGAGAGAGAGAGAGAGAGCAGGGTAAGAAGGGAGGAGAGGAGCTCATATCATGGATAGACTTTATAACAGTGATGTCCAGTCCAGTAACACATTTGGTAGTGAAGTAATGGGTCTGGGGCTTTTACCCATAGCATGGGTCAACAATGATGCCTCTCGGACGGTTTGCAGGTGCGACGATTGAGCGGTTCTTCCCATCCACCCCAATGGACTGGACACTGCGTCTATAGTAGTCAGTGAAGTAGAGACGCTTGTTGACCCAATCGTACGCCAATCCTTCTGGGTCATCCAAATCTGAGCAGTGTAGCAAATGAGAGGAGAGGACGTTGAATAAAGAGAGAAAATGATAAGATCATGATGGTAATGAGAAAATTGAGAACAGGGTGAGTGGGGAGACAATCATGAGATGGAAGTCCCAATGGAAGTCCCATAAAGGGAACACAATAAGAGTTAACGCTTGACTCACTTGAGGCTATAATGACAGGTGGGCTGGTGACAGATGAAGTGGTGATGTAGCCAATCCTGCTCCGACCATACCCCATATACTGGGCGAAGAAAATCCGCTTCTCCTTGAAGTCATAATCCAGAGCTACCACGTTGTAGCCTAGGGTTACCGTTGGATAGGGGGTGCTGTGATCGGTAGGGTCTAACCTTAAGCTATTCAGCGTGTAGTCTGTTGTGAAAACTAGAAACTCATCCAGTCCGTAACCACACGTTACTCCATTACTAAGGAGTGACCCATGTGCGCAACCACATTTTGGTTTCTCCTGGCCTGGCAGGGCGAAGCAGAGCTGCTGGCAGCGGCCGTTATCTTCTTGACATGGGTTAAAGCCCACCTGGTTGGCAGATGTAGGCTGGACGTGAGAGTCAAAGACAGTTACATCCATCAGCCCATCAAGATTGTCTCGTATGACCTAGTACAAAAAAATCAAAATAAAATTTAATTGGCATAAAACATTCAGCAGTATCACAATTTTTTTTCTGACTCGGTCCGCCTCCCCTCTTTTATTGAGACTCTTTAAGAGATCATTCTCTGGACGCAAGACAGTTATGGTGCAACCTAACCATTGTTGATCCTAACTGCTAGTCACTGATTTGTGGATTTCAAGTTTAAATGCACCACCAACTGGGAGGGCTAATGTTTCTTATAAATTGTCCAATTATAGTTGAAAATGCCATTTTTATTTCACAATAATTTTTGTATTATTAGAGCAAAAGTTCGTAACCTAAAGATACAGATATTCAGTCAACTATAATATACATATGTCCGTGAAAAGCTAGACGTTTCATCTTCTCAAACAATTGATCCTACAGATTGTTTTTTCCCCAACAAATTGCGAATATTAAACAAATGATTGAGTTATTTCAATGGAATATCACAAAGGTATCCTCCCGTAAGCAAAAACAGAGCGCCAAGATGAGCAGATTTAAGTCTCACCTCTGGCTGGTCGGTATTAGCTGGGTCCTTACTGGCCTGGAGGAGCTTCCCCAGCTTTCTATCCACCCACAGCATGTAGTTTCCAAATATAGCCATTCCTGTGGGAGATGGATAGCGGCTCCCATAGCGTACAATCTGCCTCTGTGTGCCGTCTGGGGCCATGCGGGAGATCATATCAAGAACATCATCTGTCCAGTAGAGGAAATCATTGGTGTAATCTATGGTAAGGCCACTAGGTGACGCTAGGCTTTCTGAGGCCAACACTGTGCGGTTGGTGCCATCCAGCAGGGAACGCTCAATCTTAGGCGTTTGGCCACCATCCGTCCAGTAGAGGTAGCGAAGCCGCGGGCTAACAGCCACGTCACGGGGCTTGTCCTCGGAGGACTTGAGGAGAATCATTCGGTAGGTGGTGTTGATGGCGAGCACCTCCAGGAAGGTCTCACTATCAAAGGCATTGGTGAAGTATAAGTTACCTATGGAAGTGAAGGGAGAGATGAGAAAACTACTATTCATGTATTTATTAAATTTAATGCAAGAACTGTTTAATATCTTTGCTCTTAGGGCCTCCCTGTAAAGACAATGGATGAATGAAGGTTGGTTGAACGAGTTGCTTCATACCCGCAATCCAGTCTACAGCGAAGCCCTGGATGCCCCCTCTTCCAACACCAGAGTTGATGACATTACTGTAACGCCCTCCGTTTGTTTTAGCCCTGAAGATGCCCCTGTATGAGGTGGAGCTGGAGTTGTCAGTCCAGTATAAATAGCCAGATTCTATATGGAGATCCAACTTGCCCTTAATGGAGTAGGAAGCTGCAAAAAGATGAACAAAAATGTAACCCACAGCAACTGATTATTTGGTATTTATAGCTAATGATTCAGAGAAAAAAAGCAGGGTTGAACACTATGATGCAGAATAATATTATGCTAACATACTTCCACCGACAGGAACCATAGCTTCAGAGTGGTCGGAACTGTTTATGTGGAAGCCACGGATGTACTTGGAGGTGGAGACAATGGCGAAGGAATCGTACTGTTCACAGCGGGAGCCATCTTGAGAGGGGTTAAAGCCTGTGGTGCAGGCACAGGTCTTTTTATTATCTGGTTTGGGCAGACAGAGGTGGGAACAGCCCCCATTGTTAGAGCTGCAGGCGTTGGTGGTCCCCGCTGAGTCTGAGGTGGGAGAGAGAAAGAGAGTGGAGGAGGTGAGCATAACTAGATCATATATTAGCTCACATTACTGAAAAGAAACGGTACAATTAATATGTTTAAAGTAAAAATAAGGAGAAAATAAATGGAAAAGCTTGACAACTTTCAACAATGAATAGACTTAAACACAAAGCCACGGCTCCTCAACTTTGGATTGACTTGATGACGCAAACTTTGTATTTAGTTTTTTATTTATTAGTTCATTCATTTAATGCAGATCATTTCCACCATAATGGTAACCATAATGATAGAGCGTGAGATGCAACAAATATGTTGGTTGATCGTTAGTCTTAACCCTTTAGCCACAGGGCAACCCTTTACATTTTCTTTTAGATTTTTTATGTAGATTTTATTCCTTTTTTACGGTTTTAACTCATGTGTTTCTGTTGTGTTTGTTTGTCTTTTTGAATTTTCTTATTGTAATGCATATTGTAAATATGTATTGTTAAAGCTAAGCTACATTTTCTTTGCTTTAATATGGGAGCATTTATTATACATCGGTTTTTCAAGCATCTACATTTAAGGAAATGCCTGGTTCTGCAAAAAAAAATGTGTGACTGCAGTATGGTGCACAGTTTTAATTCATAGACCATTTAAATGACTTGATTTCTGCTTATTACCACCATCTTATCAACTTGTGTTTTCTTCTAAGTGAATAACATGCACACAGGAAGACGAAATCACAAGACAAATCCTTCCCCAATCTTCAAATATAACAGATGATATATGTTGATCGTGAAAAGGGCTGTGAGAGCTATAAGAGTTCGTATCAACACAAAAGGCTATATCCAAAAGATGAAATACAAGTGGTGCTTGATCCTGCAGTGTGCTATCCTTGGGGGAGAACACTAATCTCCTATACTCCCTCATTCACTGGCAAGTAATTACCTGCTGCATAATGAAACAGTCTGGCTGAAAACATAAAAAGCTCAAGGAGAGCCTGCGTTGAATTAGAAAAAAAAAGCAGTTTAATCCACGTACTGTCTCTGGCGTGCACTTTGAGGGCCCGCAGGCCAGACATGCCGCTTCTCATCATCACCATGTTGGCCCCGGTGTCCTTGTCCACCCTCTCAATGACCTCATAGTCCAGGTCTGTGTAGTAGAGGTGGTTCTGGTAGACCGTCAGCCCCCACGGATGGGAAAGGCCACTCACCACAGTCACACGGCTTACTCCATCCATGGTGCCACACTCGATCTGGGGCAAAGATAAAAAGAGGTTAATCTCAATGTCGCTGAATCAGGAAACATGATGAAGATGAAACTTGAAATCAAAAAATTATCACACAACAACAAGAACAAGAATTTAAAAAAGTTTGGTCTGAAAAACTTCAGATTATTCAGGTGGAATGAACTTGTTACAGTTTTATTTTATTTTTATTAATCTCGAACAATCAACAATATTTAAAAGAGAGAAAAAAAAGAAAAAAAAACATAGATAAAGGATCCAATTACTTTAAAGAAGAAAAAAGGACAAGTTCGAGAAGGAGCAGGCAGAAGCACAATGCTTCTATATTCCTACCGCTACTGAAATATTCCTGCCCCTACAGTGATAAGTAATAAAAAGACAAAACATCTTCCATAATGCAATTACATAAACGTTTGGTAAACTATAGGAGAAAATAAAAGTCGGTGAACTATTTCAATAAAGAAATGGTGACTAGGAGGATCATTATTCCCCTCGACCTCCCAAAATTGCAAAAAAAATGTGTATGAAGCCTGTGAGCAGAGTAGCATGTACAGGGTACATACCAGCCCTGAGCCAGCCACACCCCAGTACAGTTTACTGGCAGAGATGTCGACAGTGATGAATCCTATGTTAGCCATGTTGCCTGTGTAGAGGTTCCTGATGTTTCCTCCGTCCATGTCGGCGCTGCCAACCTTTGGAGGAACTCCACTGTCCGACCCCTTGTCTGTCCAAAACAGTTTCCTGTAAAGGGGAAGTCAAGTCAGTAAATGATCATGCTGTACATGCACACAGTTAATAAACCGAGCTATGTGTAAGAAAATGATTACATCAATCTACTAAACACAACTTGTAAGACTGAACTTGTTTATAGTTTTGGGTGGGCAGAAATGAGGAGAATGTTTTTGTCCATTTTACCCACATGAACTGACTCTTGATTATTTGTCCCTTCCATTGTTTTCCATACATCACTGAATTTAAGTATCACAGCAAATTCTCCAAATAGTTTTTTCTTAAACAGTTGCTTTACCCTCTTGCTGGATCCAGGGCTATTCCAATGGGCTCTCCTACTCCTTCCGGTTTACCAGTAGAAGTTATGAGGGTTTTCCTATACTTCTGGATTCCATCCACACGAATAACCTAAGTAAAGAGTAAAATTGTGTGAAAAATTTGGATACATTTAGTCTATTTAAAAAACTGAAATTAAGCGATTAAGCACAAAGGGCAGAATGCTTGATTTTATTTATGTATCAAAAGATGCTTACCTCTATGGTTTTAGCAGTAGGATTGGTGTAATACATCATTCGGCCTATCCAATCAAAGGCCAGACCAGACGGTGAGCCTATGAAAGCAGCTGGAGCAAACTCAGACCTGTTGGTACCAGTGGTTTTCACTTGCCATATAGAACCCTGATATTAGAGCATACATCAGAGACCATGCATCAAAACAACAAGCAAACAGTGTTCAAGAAACTGTGGGCAGTCAAGAAATTCACTTTAAATGTCCATTAGATGCTGTTGAAATAACTTTAGCAAGGCATTCTGCATGTTAAATGTAAGACCTCCACTCACACTGCCCTGTATCCAATAGACAAGCTGCTCCTGGTCGTCATAGTCAATGTCCCGTCCTTGGCTGATGCCAGACACAGGGGCCATTGCATTGTTGGAAGGGTCAGCGGGGTCCAGAGGAATTCCAAAAATCACTGATTCTCTCACAACCATCAAGAAGGGAGTATCATCTAGGATAGAACAAAATTTACATAAAGAGAAGAACACAATACTTACAAAAGGGGCTGTCTTATCAGAAACACTACACCGTTTATATCTAGAAGTAGAACATGTATATTCAGCCAGATGGTTTGTATGTTTTCATTATGGTTAAAGCCTGTGAACATGGCGGCAGAAAAGAAAAAAAAGCTACTGTTAAACAAAACAAAAACCAACCTTTGATACAGGTGCGTTTGTCAGCATCCAGCTTCCATCCAGATTGACAGTGACAGGTGTAGTACCTGGGTCTCAGGCCTGCCAGCAGGCACAGCTGAGTGCACAGGTGTTCTCTGCACGGGTTGATGGCTAAATGCAAAACAACAGTCACAATTAGACTTAATATGACATAATATTACAACACATTATCCAATTCCGCTTACTGAAATGATCATTTGGTTAAGCCAACATGGTGGAAATCTTACATCCATTACATTTGTGAAGTTGTCTGCTTTTACCTTCCTACATTGCATTACAGGTTTGAATACACTTCAAAAGCTAAGCATTTAAGATTTGCGGTTTAAAGGTGAAGTCAGCGATTCTGAAGAACCCTTGTTGTCAAAATCACTAATTGTCAAAATCCGTGAATATCTCCTCACAATCAGTTACCAGTCGGTACTGTGTGTGTTTTCGCTGGGTGTGTTAATACACAGCCTAGGCTCTGTAAATGTGTATATAAACAAATGGTATGCAAACAAAAGCCCACTGTAGCTTGCAACATGCCCATCATTTCCCAAGATATTCACTGATTTTGACATAGTGATTTTGACAACAGAATCGCTGACCCCACCTTTATCTAAAAGTTACCGTTGGGCTGTTTGATGGGATGGTCCATAACGATGCCCATTGGCTGATAGACATTGTTCATCAGAGTTGTGATGTTGCCGCCATGGAACTTGTTGGTCGTCATCACTTTGCTGGTGTAGCGCTCTGACCAATAGATGTTGTCCTCGAAGATGGTCATACCGTGTGGGTGCTGTAGATCCTGGTGAGAAGCAGAAAACAGATGAAATTATTTTGATGCAACTTGACACACTGATGTTTGAAACAGCTTTTGTTGTTCTCTTTTTGCCCAAGTTTGAGTACTGTACAAGTTTTTTTTCTTAAATTTCTAAATCCAACTTAACCTACCATGTCACTTGCCATGACCTGATGGCGGTTATTGCCATCGTAATCACAGTAGTCAATGTATTTGAGGTAGGCGTCAGCAAAGTAGACCCTGCGTGTGGTGTAGTCCAGGGCCAGGCCGTTGGGCCAGTAGAGCTTAGTGCTGACGATGACTCGTCTCATGGCTCCATCCATGGCGGCGCGCTCGATCCTGGGGTTCTGACCCCAGTCCGACCAGAACATCAGGTTGGTGCTGTGAGGAATGACAATGTTTTGTATGATTTCTTGTGACGTGTTGAAAAGTTGTTAAAATAATGGAACTTAATATAACATAGAAAAAGGCAGCAATGTAATATCTAATCAAAGAACATCCAAGCATGGCCTCAACTCACTAGTTACGGGGGTCTAAAACCAGTCCGCGGGGGCTGGTGACGTTCTTGGTGAGGAGGACTTTCCGAAAGCGACCATCCAGAGTGGACACCTCAATGTTCTCCATGACAGAGTCGGTCCAATAAAGGTTCCGACCCACCCAGTCCACAGCTATACTCTCTGGCACCATCAGACCAGAGGAGAACACCTAGATAAAACATGGACATTGTTAACACTGTGGACATTGTACAGTTGGGTTTAGAATTAGAATTCTAACTTTGAAGATACATTTTGTGACCTTTGGATGCTTTATTACATCTGAGCTTTTATTTCTCTTACTTCCCGTCTGTCGGTGCCGTTCTGGAAGGCACTCCATATCTTCTTCTGCGAGGCATCAGCCCAGTAGATTCTTGAAGTCACGCGATCAAAGTCCACCGTCACGATGCTTGAACCGCTGATCACTGGTTTCATCTGGGGCGGTCTCGTGTTGATTCGATTTGCGATGATCTGGCTCCGCTTGGCAACCAGGAGCACAGCTGCTAGTTGGTCTGAGGTCAGGAAAACATTTTGTTCAACATCTTATAGAAAATTATAACTCTATATCAAATATGCTCTACAATGTAGAAGATTTTCACATATATAAACTTGCAAATTAATACTTTTCCACTTGGCTTGCATATTCTTTGTAACTGGGTTGGTTATATACCTTGCTCTTCCTGTTAACGCTGCATTTACAACTTTTTATGGATTAGGTTTATCTTTGACTTCATTTGTTTTGTGTCCCAAAACAAAAACACACATGTATTCATTAATAAACACAAGAAAATCATTGAAAACCTTATTTTCTCTTGGTATTACATCAATTCAGCATTCTTTTAAAGGTGGAGTCAGCGAATTGTGGAAAACGCTTGTTGTCAAAATCACGTCAAAATCTGTGAATATTTTCTCACGATCCGCTACCTGCAGGTACTGTGTGTGTGCACTTAAAAAACTGTTTTAATACACATCCTAACTACAGTGAGCTCCCTTTTATTTGCACACCCTTTGCCAGTTTATAGAGCCTAGGTTGTGTTATAAACATCAATAACAACAACCAAAAATAAGCCCACACACACACACACAGTACGGACAGATTGCAGATATTCACTAGTTTTGACAAAAAGCGATTTTGACAAAAAACAAGCAATGTCCAGACTTGTTGAATCCACCTTTAAAATGCCACAGTATTTGTTAACACATGTTGTTTGCTGACCTGTAGCTTTGCAGGTGCGTCTATCAGGTTCTAGGAGGTAACCGTCTGAGCAGTAGCACCTGAAGGTTCCTCTCTCGTTGTAGCACTGCTGGCTGCAGAAACCCGGGATCAGACACTCGTTGATGTCCTCACAGGTCTTGGAGTCGTTGAGCAGCTGATACCCTGATGGACAGGTGCACTGGGCCCCATATGGACCCTGTACACAGCCGTTACTGCAGCCCCCGTTGTTCAGTGCGCAGTCATTTTGGTCTTCATGAAATAACAACACAGCGAGTTATTATTTGTGCATGTATCATTCTCCATTTCTTGTTGGAGGTTTCTATTGTCCGTTTTTGGTTCGGATCTATGTTAATTTTTATTCTTGTTTTATTCAAGTATTCTACACCTACATTTAAAATGTTTTTTTTTAGTAATACTTTTGTCTCGTTCTTTGATACGCAATATAATGCATGATTGCTTTAAAACCAAACTCACTGCAGATAGGTGACTCGTCCGCTCCATTAGGGCAGTCCCTCTGGCCGTCGCACACCTTGTCTATGTCAATGCACGCCTGGTCGTCGGTGCACAGCCACTGTCCTGAGGGGCAGCTGAAGGGAGGGGTTGGGCAGTTCTGTTCGTCGCTCATGTCCCGACAGTCGTTGTCTCCGTCACACAACCAGCTCATGGGGATGCACACCGCCTTGTTGGCACACTGGAAGTAGTTGGGTCTGCAGGTGACAGGCGGGCAGGTGTTGTGTTCATCGGATGAATCCTCACAGTCCGGATGGCCGTCACACTCCCACTTATCTGGTATGCACAAACCGTCCGCCTGGCACTGGAACTCATCTGTGTGGCAGAGGCCTGGACCTCGAGTGGCTGCAAAGAGACACAAGGTGTTTTACAATGACAGTAACTGTTTGAAATACTTACAGACATGAGCTTAACGCAACCAAAGTGGTTAATATCTCTTGCTTGGAAAAGTGTGGATAAGCCTAGTATTGCTCAGTAGCTTAGAGAAATGGTTTCTTGCCTATGGAAGGAATATTAACGTATATGGTTAAGGGTAGACAATATACTATCAAAGGAGGTTTGGGGACCATTCCTGGACTTTGTTGAACAAAATGGTGTGGGTCATATATTGGAAAACGAGGGGAATTCTTGGTAAATCAGTAGTCTTCATATGGGAGAGAAATGTTCATATCGGCATGTGTTTGATTTGCAACAAGTTGAGAAAAATAATTTTTAAGAAGCGATCAGACTACAGTGAACAGTAGTTTAATTTGTATTATTGTATTTATATGTTTTATATCGTTTTATTTTAATTTATTTATTGTATATACAATGTTTTTTTAATGCTTTTTTCTTATTTTTTGTTAGTATGTTGCTGTGATTGCTGTTGGTTGTTTGGTTTTTGCCGTTATTGTTTTTTCGGTTACATTTCTGTATGTCTTGGTCAAAATTTAAATCAATAAACATATTGTTTAAAAAAAAACAATGACAGTAACTGCAAAGGCATTCTCTCAGAAGTTGCAGTAACTCACAGGCATAAAGTGAAAAAACTAAACATCAAGGCAGGAGGTGTAATATGTATTTGTCATTGATCATCATCTATCCCTGCGTTACAATACCCGTTCAACATGCCCTCGTTCACTTGCCCTAGGCACTTGACCTCGGGGGAATCCCCACCGCCATCTTAAGTGTCATTCCAATTGCCTGGAAACTGAAGTGAACTTCGTGATATAGACCCTCAAAGGGCTGATTGATCAAGTGAACATCCATGGTCACTCCGATGTGGATATCACCCACAGTGCATTGCAGTTCGTCTTAAATAAGAACATAAATAAGAAAATATGTCGGAGCAAACAATTTCCATGTGTAAGTAACAATATCTTGATAATCTGAGTTACCGTGTCGAAATTCAATGTTTGTTATGCTATGGAAATGGCTTTCTGCAAGGGTAAATGAACGAGGGGAAGTGCAACTACTACTGGAATGCAGCTTTAGTGTCTCAACCGAATCAACAATGAAGCCGAGTGTTGCAAAGTGTCACTATTAAATCACTGATTGACACAAATGACATTATTTATTTGGGTATACTGTATATTTCCATGCTTGAGTGTTGCTAGCTTACGACAGTCGCGTTCGTCAGAATGGTCCCTGCAGTCAAACACTCCGTCGCACTGATATCTGGAACTGACACACTGGTCCCCACTGTCGCAGGCAAACTCATAGGAGGAACAGGCAAACTCTTGAGGGGGAAACGAGAAACGTAAGAGGGAAAAGAAAAAATGTGAACAATCAAAATTGAAGAGAGAAAGAAAGTGTTTCAGGATCCAGGTTTGAAGCTATTTGGCTCAAATAAGGAGTTGTTATGTCGATAAATGAAAATACAAACAAATAAAACGGACACACAATAAAGAGTGCAGTTATGGTGATTCCTACCACAGTCTTTCTCATCAGAGCCATCAAGGCAGTCCTGGTCTCCATCACACACATAGGAGCTGTAGATGCAGCGATGGTTGGGACACAGGAAGTAGGAAGGAGGACATGTAGTGATGGTCGAATCTGTCGATCAAAGACGCAGCTCCATTAACAAGATTATAGCCCTACAGTATTTTATGTAGGCTAGTTGTAAATGACATGGGAGTGAGCTGAGCGGGCTGAACAATGTCCCCTGTGTACTACTTACTGCAGTTGTGTTCATCCGAGCCATCACCACAGTCGTTGTCACCGTCACACACCCATATTGGAGCGATACACCTGTCGTTATCGCAGGTAAATTGGCCGGCGGCGCAGGTGGTAGGGATGCGCGTCGGACAGTTCACTTCGTCTGAGTTGTCACCACAGTCGTCCGTGCCATCGCAGCGCCAACTGGACATGATGCAGTGCTTGTTGCTGCAGGTAAACGCTCGAGGAGAGCAAGTCGCTCCTGGTGTGAGAAGATATACACAAAGCAGATTAATAACTTATCCGCTCAATAATTTCCTTCCAGTATTTTTTTTCAGTAGGTTTTTTCACCTTTTATTTGACACTTTTTTGATATACAGTGTGGAAATGGGGAGAGAAAGGGGGATGACATGCAGAGAACAGCCCGAGCCGCAGTCAAACCCAGGTCCGCTGCGACAAGGACTGAGCCTCAAATGGTACACGCTCCTCCCACTAGACCACGGGAGCAACCCACTTCCACTACTCTACTCTTTAACAGGAGTATTCACACAACCAGAAAACTTTGATGCAGGTGTGTGGGATAAAAATACACAGATGAGAAAAAGAAGATCCCGCACTCTGCTCTTGCTCAGTATCACTAGTATTTATTTTTTTATACTTTTTTTCACATTATCGGCCCTGCTTGACCCTTTCCCAATAGTGCACTTCTAAAACACAAAAGACACTTCCTTCTTTTTCTTCAATCATTCACCTGTATCAGTGCAGTTGGCCTCATCGGTTTTATCAACACAATCGGCATATCCGTCACAGCGGTAGGAGTTGGGCCGGCAGCGTCCTCCATCGCACTCGAAGGCGTAGTCGCCGCAGCTGCTGTCCGGTGGGGGAACCGAGTCGTCCTTGATGCAGTCCCTCTGGTTGGCTTGTAACTTCATGCCGTACGGACAGCCACACACGCGACTGAAGGAGGGGATCGGGAAACAGAAGTGGCTGCAGAGGCCGTTGGCTACCCTATTGCAGCGGCTGGTGTACGCTGTCGGTGATAAGGAAGCAGGGTCAGTGGCTTTCTGGAATTTTTGTTGTATCTGGTCAACTCATTTCCCAAATATCTATAACACACAGTAGTATCACTGTCTACATTGGCCTCCCTGTGTGTGTGCAAACTTACTGCTGTGGAGGTCAGGTGTGTAGGCCTTGACATTCATGATGCCATTGATTCCTTTTCTGATCATGATGTTTTCTCCTCCATCCCTCTTCCTCAACCGAAATATGCCTTTAATCCTGGTATCAGACACATACAGGAAGTCTACAAGACAGAAAATGGATGATTATGCTTCTTATTTTTACAGTTAAAGAGGCACCTTATTAGATTGTATTAGTGTGCAATTCACACTTTATAAAACCATTTGGATTTTATAATGTCAAAGCTGAAAAGAATAACAGCATAAACAATTTGAATAATATTGTGCGTTTGTAATATAAGTGTAACTAAATAAGGAGGAGTCATGAGTAGAAACTAAGGAACTGCACCTGAATAAACTGTTAGAGAGAAAGGTGAAGTGATCTGGCCAATATTGGTAAAAGCCTGTCTGTCATATCCTTCAATGCCAATGTGACCAATCTGGTCCAATAGGGAATCCACCCAGTACAGCCTGTCCATCCTGTTGAAGACCAATCACATGGAAAACTAGTGAATATGAAGGAATACTGGATTATCACATAACAACAGACATTTTATTCTTGGACAAGAGCCTGAGAATTGTTTACTGAAATCAAATCATAATCCTGCAGGTCATGTGCTTACATATAGTCAACAGCGAGTCCAAACGGATATCCCAGTGTTGTGTTGACCAGAGGAACAGCGTTACTGCCGTCAGTGAAGCCCTTCATTATGAACGCTGGACGGTACCAGTCAGACCAAAACAAGTAGCTGTGGATCAACATTGTGATTAGACACACAAGAGGACAGGTCTGTTTTCTGTCAGTCAAAAATAAAACTTTCTTTTTCATGGATGATAGCGTAACTGTGAAACCGGAATATATTCAATCAGGACTGAAATAGTGATAGGGACTGTTATTGTAATGTTGTAGTTTTCAGTATAAAAAAACCCAACAGTTTTTAAACTAATTGAGATGATTACATATGCTGAATTTGAATGAAAGGTACTTCTGCACTGCCATTACTACAGATATTTCAGTGCAGAGCTTGTAAAGTGAGTGTGCAGTGAATTGTGTTGATTTCCCTTGCTTGTCCCCGCGACTCCTCAGAACAAACCAATCACTCTCTAGTTTTTACGTCCCAACACATTTAAGCACTCACCCAGCACTTGGATGCACAGCAATTCCTTTTGGGTACCTCAGGCCCGTCACAATGTCTCGCCTGGACTTGTCTGTGACCTTGAAGGCCACCACCGACTTGTATGTGCTTGTGGTCCAAAACAAGACTTTGGAGGTCCAGTCGTAAGCCATGGAGTCAACCGTTCCCACTCTGTAGCCCGTCAAAATCTGTTGGACTGAGATTGCATGCAAATAAATACAGTGAGATGTGAACACACAGGATTAAAACATTTATAGTATTATCATATCCTATGGGTAACATCAAATCAAATTAAAATGTTTCCTTTATTTCTTTATGCAAAACAGAAATCTGATCTCACTACGCGCCCTTGTAGTGTTGCTTCATAAAACAAATGTAATAAAAAATTCACCAGTGCCGTTAAGGTTGGACTTGTAGATAAGGCCCCTGGACCTGTCGTTGTAGAACAGGGCCGCCTCGTTGCCGTCAAACTCCACAGCAGAGCCAGAGATGGATGATCCGAGCCCTGTGATGGGCAGGGTGATGTCCTCCTGGAGGGATATGTTCAGTGGGATTCCACGCACGGCCAGAGAGGTGGCTACCAACAAGAAGTCCTTCACCTCTGTTTAAAGAGTGAGTGGCAGTAGTTCAAAGAATGTACACATACTGTCTAAACTATTTGGAACGAATGTTGTGATAATGCATATGGTAGCTTAAATTTAATGCAAACCCAGAAACAATTAAATATACAGTTTATACATGTTTAAGGGTCATTATAGCAACAACTTGAATGAAATCCCTGCCTTTGACCAAATAATTAAATAATTAAAATGTAATATTGTAAATTGCATTGATTATTTTATGACTAATTAAAAAAAAACTTCTACAAAGACAGAGTGACAGACAAACTCATGAACACTGTATTGTTTGGCCCTCTATCATGGGGGAACTCACCAAAGCAGGTCTGACGGTCAGGCTGTAGGTCGTAACCATGGCGACACTTGCAGCGAAAGCCAAGACCATCATTGTCGGTGCGGTGACTCAATACACAAATCTGTTGACAGCCACCATTGTGTCTGCCGCAAGGGTTCATCACTGTAGGACATGATGAGGTCATTTAAACACAGCACCTTGGACTTTCATATAGGTGAAGAATGTATGAATGAATGAATGAATGAATGTAACAAATGAAGGTTTTACAAAATATAAGAGTGGCCAGTATTTAAAACTGATCCTTTATTGACAAAAACTAGAAATATGATACACATACAAAATTCGGTTAAATGGGAATTATTTAATCAGCAGCAGAAACATGGGGACCAGTGAACTCGATATGAATTCTGAAGTGTGTCTCTCTTACCAACAGGTTGCAGGACACGATGAGAGACCACCACATGGCCTGGTCGCTTTGCAGTACGATAGAGGAGTGCCGGGTTGCTGCCGTTAAAGCGGTCGGCTCTCACCACGCCCATCTTGGTCCAGTCGGTGAAGAAGACGTGGTTTTCAAACACGGCAATTCCAAATGGGTGTGGAGCCTGGGTTCCACCACTGAGGACTATTTTCCTTTGGAGACAACAACACCTCAGAATGACCATTGAGGGGCGCACACCATCAATTGTGTTGTTGTTTTTCCCTTTTAAGCTTAAAGTTACTCTCCAGCCAGCGAAATATTTTATGACTGTTAAAATTTTCAGCGCAACCCCTCTTACCTGTCCAAACCACTGTAGGTGACAGTTTCCACCGTGTCAAAGTGGCTGTCGGACCAGTAAACCCTCTGGCTGACGATATCTAGGGTTATTCCTGTTGGAGTGCCCAGACTGCTCTTCACCAGCTCCATGCGATTACTGCCATCCATGAAGGCACGTTCCAGCTTCATCTGCTCACTGGCAACGCCCATGTCTGTGAAGAACATGTAGCTGCAAACAAACAAACAAACAATACAGGCTTAACGGGACGCTAGATAAGCTATTTAGTGCCAGGTAGACTAAAAACATTTAAACTTACCCCACTGTAGGGTCCAGGACCAGGCCATGAGGAGTCTGCAGGTTTTCAGCCACCAGTGTGACCCGATTCCCTCCATCAAAGTCGCACATGTCAATGCGCTCCACCATGGCCTCTAAGACATAGAGTTTGAAGTTGACCCAGTCCACAGCGAGGTTCTGTACATTTGAGACTGCAGCGGTCATAATCTCCTTAATGTTGCCCCCGTTGTAGTTGGCAGAGTACACCTGGTAAAACAAAAATTAAATTAAATTGATGATTTTCTTTTGTTCTTTCTTTTTTCCTCTGTATCTCAACTCCTGCCTCATTGCCCATGAGCAAAGCATAGAGATCCCAGCGGCTCGGGCACTAATCGCCAATGGAAATAAATTATTTGTGCTAATTAAGTTTTGCAGTTCAGATAACAACAAGTGCCATGTGTTTTGCAATCAAATAAATAAGCCATGAAGTAGGTGAGGAGGGAAGAAATAGAAAAAAATAGGTGAAAAAAAAAAGAATACTGTGATTATAAATTTCACCAGACAAGGATCCAGACCGACCTTTTTGGTGTATGTATCGCTCCAGAACACTGTGTCACTGTTCCAGTGGTATGCCACCCCTACAGCGGTACCTTTGCCCTGGGACGGCACCAGAGTTCTGACAAAGCGCCCATGTATATCAGCCATCATCACATCACCCCCGTTGGTGAAAATGAGCTGTGGCAGTCCAGCTTGAAAGCAAAAACAGCAATGGTTATATTAGATATTTAACACAATAAAAAGTATATATATATAAAAAAAATTATATATATGATGGTATGGACACTGTCTCCTTAACTTTTTCATGTTTAAGAAGGAGCATGAACATATGCAATGTGATGTGTGACACTCTGTACCTGACACATTGGCTTTGCAGATATGACCCTGCTCCAAGAAGTATCCATCAGCACAGCTACAGTGGTGGGTCCCGGGACGATCTTCACACAGCTGGTCACAGATCCCCCAGATCTGACAGTCATTATAGTCTGGAAAATTGAACAAACAGCCATTTCATTTATGTTTTAGGCATCAGGATGGCAATCTTTACCAGTAATTTGCAACTAGAGTGCTGTGAAATTGAGTCAATTTCTTTTTAAACACAGTACAGAATACGGTATCCTGTAATGTACCATGAAGTTAGGCATGACTAAAGATCCTATAACAATGTTAGAAGATCTTAGAAATTAACCCCTCCAGATCCATCGCCATCCTTTACCTCTCTCTTACTTCATGCTGCTTTGATACATACAGTAGTTCAGCATACTGCTGTCAACAACGCCACAAATAAGAAGTTTAGTTTTGTTTCCATAAAAAAACATGATATATGGCACTCACCTACACAGGAACGGCTGTCATTGGCTATTATAAAACCATCGGGGCAGTAGCAAACACCTCCCTGAGGAGAAGGGTGGCAGAGGTACTCGCAGCTCAAGGTGGAGCACAGCTCCAGGCCTGTGAGTTAAAAAGAAAATCAACATTGTGGTGAAAACTAGCTCACAGTTTAAGGTTTTTACTTGAAATCATCATCAGAGCAGCTTGGTCTACCAGAGCTTCATTATCGGCACCAGTATCAGCATCATAGCCAACATCAACTCTGGATTTTAGAGGGCATTAGTGTTCGCCCAAGGAAAATGAGTGTGAAAGCAGTGATAAGAAAGCCGGTGAAAGCTGTGATCACTTCACACCTTCATCAGCTGACTTCTGAGAAACATTTACGAGGGCAACACAATATAATGGTGTAAAACCCTTGCACCCAATTTAAAGCCCTATGAAAGTGCTGCCAAGGTGGGGTGATCCGCATGTGACCACATCTCTCTCACTAAGGCAACTTTTACTTCAGTTCACTTCAATTTGTTGAGTTTCTACTGAACAGGATATGTTCAGTGTATGGATATAAAGACAAATATTGATGGGTATAATGAGGTTTTGTATGGGACTCATAAGTGCCGATGTTTCAAACCCATGTTAAAAATCCACATCTGTGTGACTTACTGCAGGTTAACTCTGCGGTGGAGTTGGTCTCATCTGTTCCTCCAGGACAGTCAGGTTTGTCATCACATACTTTGCCCAGTGGTATACACAACGTCGAGCCTGGGCATCCCCACTCGCCAGGGTAACAGTCTCTAGAGTTACTATCTAAAAAACATGGAAAAAAACTTGAAATTAAACTATGAATTAGAAAGATGTCAACAAACTATTCTCTTTTCCAACTTGTAATTACATTTCTTAAAAACCTAAATGTTTTGCCAAATGACTTTTTGCATCATTTGACAAATACATTTGCCTCTTCAGTGTTTTTATCATGAATTAACTCCTCAGCTATGACAAAATGATTCACACTTGATTTCAAATAACTCTTGATGTTTGTGCTGAATTTCCCATTCCACAAGAAGTTTCCTCACCACATCCTCTCTCATCACTGTAGTCGCCACAGTCGTTGAACTGGTCACACACCCAGCGCTGAGAAATACAACGGCCGCTGGAACACGTGAACTCACTGCCGCTACAGCTCTGATACACTGAAGAACAAAAGAATGGAACTGACATGTATTTCTCATTTACAACAAATAGTTATATTTAACAATGTTAACACATTTTGATTGCAATTGAATATTTGAGGGGATTATTATTAAACATGTGAGCCCTAGCCTACATGTCAATCAAGTTGGCCATAAATTGAAAACAATAGGCTACTAAAAATCCATTCTTATATAATGAATAAATACAAATTGTATGAGATAACAATAGCAAATAACTTGATAATTTTCCAACAGCTGAAAACATATTATTTAGGGATTCTCTCCCAAATTCTTCAGACAATTCAACATTTTGGCTTACAAATGATGTGCCAATGACTTTGCCCTTAAACCTATCTTTAAAAACACACTGCAACTTAAAAAATATGGGAGTCTATCTACATTTTAAATTTACTACATGTGTTTGAATACATTTTTGTAGCAAAATACAACATTTATAGGCTATGCAGTTTGCCTGGGACGTCACATTCTTCCAAATAAAATAAAAAACTAAGAATTTTAGCAATAGCAGTTCTTTATTTTATGTTTGGAAACAATGATAAGAACATTTTGAAATTATAGTGCAAACAACATAATTTATGGTCATCAGAGTTCTTTAGTCACTTTCGCCCTTACCACAGCCTTGCTCATCGCTGTTGTCCCCACAGTCGTCCCAGTGGTCGCACTCAAAGGACCGTGGAATACAGTAGCCGTTTGCACACTGATACTCGTGGAGTGCACAGTGCTCTGTCGCTGAAAGTAAAAGTGGTCACTATGCGTAATAAGGCTTACCTCAAGTCAAACGACATCTTACTATAATGTATTCAACCTAAACTGGGGCAATGGTGCAATAAGTTAAGATTTCTGATTCACCAAAACCGAGAGGAAGCTGAAAACAGCACAAGCTTAAAAGATCAAATAAGAAAGTTATCTTGCCTATCTATAGGCTATTGAACAAATAGCCTACATTTTTCCGAAGTTCGTTTGACAACACCCACAGCTGTTTTTAAGACATTTCCATATTCATGAAACATAGCCTAAATTCATGCAGTTGGAGTGAAAAGGTAGCCTAATAATTCAGCAGCTCGAAACCAATTTTACTTTTTTTAACCCATTAGATTAGCCTACGTTGTGGGAATTTAGCTGAAACCAAACAAAGATGCCGGCCGGAAGTGACATTCTCTCTCCTACATTGTAGAAGGCAACACATGGGATACATTAGATGAAAATACATCATACTGAATCTTTTCACTTTTTAGATGTTGTCGTAGTGCACAAGAAAGTCATTTCTAGCGAACAATTTGTGTTAAGCTGTGGTTCCAATAGGACACAGGCTAAAACAACTCATTCAAAAGTCTACATGGTAGTAAATGGAGCAGAAATCATTTTTGTCATGCCAGTATCCATCTCTACACCAATAAAGTGACCTTTTATGAAAGTAAAACATTTACTTTCATTTGAATGTAGTGACCTACTCTACAAATCAAAAAAGTTGGGATCCATTAGCCTACTATCATCTTTGCACTGCTAAAGCCAAATCATTTTGTGATAGAAGGTAATGCTGCCCAACTTAGAATAGTTTACCAGTGTTAAAGAACCCAACATTCATTCTCTTTAGTATCTGAAGAAGATTAGGGTTGACTTGGCTGTGAAGCCTCGTCTACTCACTGCAATTGAATTCATCAGACCCATCTCTGCAGTCCTGTAGCCCATTGCAGTGCTGAGAGTTGTTGTAACAGGCCCCATTAGCACATGTCTTCTCAGTGCAACTTGGATAGTCTGCAAAAAAAAACAAGATTATTCCTATTCATTTAAAGGACTCAATTCTCTGTTCAATAATGCAAAAAACAAATATACCTATCAAAAAGCTTCAATTATTATAAATTATACAGGTAAACAACACATGCCCAAACATCAGTTGTGCATTTCGGACTGATATCAAAGCAGCCTACAATGGTAAATTCATTGTAGATGTAGCGTAATAGTCTTACTGCAGTTGTTCTCATCGGAGTTGTCCACACAGTCCTTCACATGATCACATCTGTATCTTCCGGGGACACACTGGCCTTCTTGGCAGGTGAACTGGTCTGAGCTGCAGGTTAGCCCACCTGAACCAAGAGTGGGTTTTGTTTCAAACTGTTATCTCACAGGGGAATCAGACTTGTAATGTGGTATATAGAATGAGCAAATGGCCATCTTAAATTAAGAAACCAGAGAGATTTTGTCTTGTGTTAATCTAAACCTTTGTCACTCTGACTTGGACAGTCGTGAACAAAAATCTTTATCAAGAAATCCCTGTTAAAGCTAGACCTACACACTGTAGGTTAAATCTGTTTTCTAGGTTTTTACTAAAATGTCTTAAAGGAAACAACAAGTATGTTCTTATTCACATTACAAATTTGACTGTGGCGCAAAGTTTTACAAGTTTTATCTTTAAAAAAAGGATTGAATAGCTTTTTATCCTCTATGGTGTTTATTTAAAGCTTCTGAATGATATAAAATGCTTACATGCTCCATACTTCTCAACTTATTGTATGAGTTTTTGGAAAAATCCCAGCTAAACTTCTTCTTCAAAGACCATACAAGGTGTTAAAACTATCACATAATCTCAGTTTCTTATTTTTAACACCACCCCAGAAACAACAACTCTGCATAGCATACCACAGGTTCTTTGTTCATCCGAGCCATCTATGCAGTCTTCCTCCCCATCGCAGACAAATCCCAAAGAGATGCATTCACCGCTCGTCACACACTTAAATTCCTGTGAGGTGCATGATGGAGGTGCTGCCACAAAGAACAAAACAAATTGAAGCTTCTGTTTATTTTACTATTAACAGTTATTCTCCCAGTAAGTGGAGGTGTATTCAGCCATTCTGGAAAATGTTTGTTGGCAAAATCACTTTTTGTTTAAAACATTAAATATCTCCTCACTATCTGCTAGCTGTATGTGTGCCATGGGAAAAAAACAGCGTTGATACACAGCCTAGGGTCTGTAAACGGGTTTGTTGCTAGCTATGGTTGGCCCCCTTTGTTAATATACCCTTTGTTTACATGCCCGTTTACAGAGACTAGGGTGTGTATTGACACCAGATCTTTTTTTCAATGCACATACAAGTACAGATTATGAGAGATATAGACTGATTTTGACAAAAAAGCGATTTTGACAACAAACATTCTCTAGAATAGCTGACTCCACCTTTAAAAGATTTATTATTTCAAAAACATTCATCTATTTGTGTTGTGTGTGTGGTAAGTGTATAGGATCACTGGAAACAATGCTTTTTTTAAATCATTGTTTTGCTTGGTACTCTCTGTGTGACCCAGTGATTGGTGGAAATAGGGAAATACTCACGACAGTTCAGCTCATCTGAGTCATCTGCACAGTCTTTAGTCCCATCACACCTCCAAGCAATGTTGATGCATTGTCCACTAGTGCACTGAAACTCTGCACTTCCACAGCTTCCTGCAGAACACACACACAGACAGAAGGATAGATTTAAAACATCTGGCATCATTCTATGCATGGTGTGTGAGCTTGAGTTTTAGTCATTTATGCATTAAATATTGTTTGAGTTGCACCTGAAAATGTCAGGGGTGAAAAAAATTAACCAGAAATGTTTACTGTTTCCTTGACAAATGAGTGACCATATTTATGACAGCTGTAGCCACACTTGGTGTGCAACATTTGAACCTTAAAACATGTGATTTGGTCATTAAAGGATAGTTAATTCTTCACCATGAATTAACAGTCCATCGTTTGACCTTGGAGTATACAGCCCATCATTTAAAATATATACACATAATTGATGTCTGAATCAGCACAGAGACGTGTACTTTGTCTCACTGCATGAATTCATAACTTTTACAGTATTTTGTGTGTCACAATGACCACACAAAAAGTCCAGACATTAGTATAATGTGTTTTAAAATGTATGACTGCAGAAAGAAATTGTATGATTCAAGGATTTCCTTTGAGATAATTTTCTTCACAAAATATTTTAACATCACATTGAAATGCGGCTTAAAAACAAAGGGTTAACCCTTTAGCTTAAATTGTCAATAACTGCATGGTTTTATTAATGTAATAATTGCTCATTTATCTCAACAACAATCTCACATTCTTGTGCATAAGAAAAAATAATGGTATTGGGAAAGACGAAATCCCTTAAAACTTAAAATGTTTTGGTGAACATATTATAAACAAATCCCACTGATTGCAACTGACCATTATATTATTCATCACCCAATAGACAGATTTGACATATTGGTGACTAAGTATATTTTTCAAATCAACAGTATTCACATACCTTGAGTCAGTTGAATTCCATGGCACAGCAGCAGCAGAAATAGAAGATGAAGACCGGTAAGGCCCATTATTTAATGCTGGTGTTAGTTTGACAAAGTGTGCGCACTCATGCTAAATCAAACTTTGTCAACCCAAAATGAGCCTGCGAAAGACACTGCCTTTGGGGACTGAGATGTATAACCCGGAGCAATCAGCAGACCAATGATGTGACATGGAGTAATTCAGCTTTTTATGGCTGGCTCCTTTACATAAACTTCTTCTAAGATTAACTTGTACCTGTTTGCATGGTCTCTGCATCAGCAGAATTTTGTCTTACTCATTTTTGTGTAACACTGTGACAGGAAGTTACCACCGCCTGTGGCTGAAACCAGGGTTAAGATAGGCTATCCTCATTATTTTAATTTCAACACCCATTAAGCAAATACCAAGACACTACAGCACAACTGACATGCTTATTTGGGACTTTTAAGAGCACAATTTAAAATCTGAAAGTAGTTGGTATATACAGTATACTGTTTGTACATATAGGGTGGTTTAAATAAATATGATTGTTGTACTGTATGTGACACATGTTAAATTAATTGCCCAAAAATACAAAATCCCTGCAATAATAATTATTGATAAAACCATTGTAAATGCATAATGGAGGGTGTGGTGTACCAGTGATTTAGTTTCACTATGAGTTGCACAGATACTCATTTTAGATTTTCAATATAAATATACAGATGGATAATTAAGGTTTTAATATGAATATTAATTCCACCCTGGTTTGAGCAAACCAACACAAGCTAATCATTAACTGGAACTGTGTGTTGGGCGTTGATATCAAATAATTGCCACATTATTGAGACATGGTCATATTAGCAGTAATCAGATAAACAGACTATTGGCAGCTTCTTGTGGATTTCTATATCGCATTTTACAATTTATTTATTTATTATTCTTTCGGACACACACAATACACAATTTTCTCTTTGACATATTCATACATATTTCTTTGTGTTTTGGTCCGAAGGGTAGCAGGAGAAGCCAAAGGCTATTCAGGTCCCGCCCCCATTTTCATCAGATTCAGATACACAGATACACAGCTACTGATACAGATAAAACACAATTCTCTTGTTGTTGTTTTTGTTTTTAGTTTTTTTAAGAACCTGCAGTCCAATACACAGTCAATTTTAGGTCTCCTTATTCATTGACAGTGCACAGCAGACATGCTTTCCATTTTCCCAATGAATTTTGATTACTCATCGTTATTAACCTCTCTTTCCTCTGAAGCCATTTTTGCGATGTCTCCTTTGATAGCTGCAATATCGGATCCCATTTTTGCTATCTCCTCCCGAACTCAATTTCTGCTCTGGTAGTCTAAACACATCTGCAAAAGTATTCAAAACAGTCAAGTCTGTCTTCTGACCTCTGATTATTTGTTATGGTATTGTTATGGTAGTGACATTCACATTGTGCTCAGCGTTTTAGTAAGCTGTCTGTCTGTAGTTTTCAATAATTTTTTAAACATAATTATTTTTTAAATTGCGCAAACTGCAACTTCCTGTGACATCTTCGTCTAGATTATGTAATAGTTTAATACCCTTTACAGAATTTTCTCAGTGAATTTTCTTTGTGCAACAATGTGCAACCATGTCACAGTATTGTGCTTAGTAGGTTTATAGCACAAAGGAATATGGCTGGTGCAAGAAAAGCAGGAAGTGGTGAATATTTACGACAGAGGCAAATGCTGTATGAGTGAAAGGCCAATTGAGAGAGTGTTTTATGTCACATTTATCCTCATCCCTAGAAGATATTGGGACCATCTGCTCTGACAAGAGATACATCAAATATACAACACATCAGATGTTTATCTCCCAACAGTCCCCCATCACTGAATCTTCAAATCTTTTTTCTTCTTCTGACTGATACACCTGCTGTGTGCATATAGTCACTTTTAATTTTTTTCATTTATGTCAATAACTTTGGTTCCACAAGGCTCAAAATGAGGTCCAGTCTCTATCTATTAACAACATTACCTGATCTCTCACAAGCTGTCAACATTGCATTTGAGAAATTTCAACATTCCTTCACCCACTTACAAACTGCACTTACTCACCTCAAATTGTGCTGAATGTGCAGAAGAACAAAAATTTGTAATTTTCGTGATCCAGTTCTATCGATAACAGGGACCTACAGTATAAACTTGTTGCCAACCTACATCACATGGTCTAGGGCTTTATCAAACATATAGTGACTGGCTATTGCATCATGCGCCTCAAACGAGGACTGCATAGGGAAATACTGCCTTTAATGTGGATGCAACAGTTTAATGAAACAAACTGTGTCTCCTAAAGATCAATACACTGGTACTTTTTAGACAGTCGAACTCCATTGTCCATCTTCCCACCCCTGTATGCCCTCCTCATAACTGAATTTCCCCTTTTATTTCTTTACTCTTATTTGTAATTAAAAAAAAAATTAAGACAGTATGTCATAAAAAGCAAAGTTATAATGTGGAAAAACACAGTGGTCAAGCTTAAGCACAAACCCTTTTCATCACTTGCACAACTGTTTTGAAATACAGTAGTTTGTATTGATAAAATGTTGGCGCCCTCCAGTGGGACTTCCAGAAAATACACTGTAAAATGTAACCGCCTCTACAAAGACTGCATAGGGTGGTGACTTGCAGAAGCAATTGATAATAATAATAATAATAATAATAATAATAATAATAATAATAATAATAATAATAATAATAATAATAATAATAATAATAATAATAATAATAATAATAATAATAATAATGAGAAGAAGAAGAATTTATTTTCAAATTGGTTCAATGCATTCAAACTTTAATGGATGGAAGGAATTATATATCATGATAAGTTACAAATGAAAACAAGACAATACATGCAGTGATAAAATATATTTCTAAATATCATTATTTCCCTTATTTATGCTGAATAACAGCTTGATGTCAACATAAACAAAATATACACTCAGCTAAACAAAATAGAAAAAATCAAACAATTTCAACTCCGTAAACATTTCATACACATTCTACTGAAACACATTTTATAGATCAGGTGTGTCGAAACCTTTTTCACTGATAGCCACATACAAAGAAATATATATACGGGTCTGGCCTGGGCCACTCACTAAAGGTGAGTATGTCGCCTCACTTCTAGTGTATAAATGTTAGAAAAATCAATCAAATTGATCAAAAGTAAGTGCTGATACCCAATAAGCTATCCAGACAGAGCCGTTTGTTTTGTTAAAAAAACACTGCAATATCCAACCAACGTTTTTGAGCTTTCATCTCATTTGGAGAAGTCCGATGTATCTGCAACTACGTGTCAAGTGATGCTATGTTAATGTAGGGAATGATAATTGTTTCATCCGCTCTATTTTCACATAGTGAATGACAAGAAACCTGAATAAAATATTACTAAGGTAATGACCTCGGTGTCCTCAATGGTAGATACGGACATGCTGCTTGGCACTTAATGGGAGCAGTGATGCTGCGCTTTGGACTGAAGGGCCATATTCCATCACATTTTTAGAATTTGCTGCGGGCCGCAGTTGGCTCACGGCCCGTAGTCTGGACACCCCTGGTATACAGGAACTAAAGTGCCCTGTTTGGGAGGAATAACTAATTACAATTTTTACAAAGAAACTCGTCTCATTCACAAAACCCCGAGTTAAAGATGACATTGTGACTCATTATGATCCTAAAACATTTTACGTACAAAATGATTCCTTGTAAATTCATAGACGAGTCTCAGTAAAATCTTTATTCCTGGCTTCATGCCGTTTAACAACTTCAATCTCTTCAGTAATCAATATCTTTATTGACAGATAATAGATGATAAAAAGAAACATTTGAAAAGCCCTACAGTTCCTCTCATATCCCACAACTTCACAAAAACAGTGAAGGAAAGACAGGAATGATTTATGACAGCTTATTTTTGGTCACAATAGAGTTCACACTGTACGATTAGTGTGTACAGAAATGTGTACTGCTGCTTCCGTTTATAGAACTCTCAATGTAATGGGTTATTACTGGTTTACAGTTATTGGGGAGAGAAAAAAATAGATTTGATCAGTTACAATGTCACTGTACGAAAAACCTTTGTGGTTCCATATTAATTGAACCGTCTTCCATTGTCGTGCACATAGTAAGGGTTGGTGTGGCCTTGGCTGGAAGCATACGGGTTGTTCTGAGGTCGATTCTGGGCATAGGGGTTGTTCTGGGCTCGAGCCTGTGCGTATGGGTTCACGTCATTAACGTCCTCGTAGGGCCGCTACAATGAGAACATTTATTTATGAGTCAATTGCAAAAACAAGCATTTACTGTACATCCCTGATATGTATTTTGTTTTCTGCTCAGCATTTTTTGAGTCCTTCTGTTACAGAAACTAAAACCTTCATGTACACACACTCACCGAGTTCCTCATGTTTGGCCGAGTCATCTCCATGTTGTTCCTGCCGTCCCAGCTGCTGGGGGTTGTGGCCCGTGGGATCCTAGGCACCCCACCATTGGCAAAGGCATTGGCTGAGCCATTGGCTGGGCCTGCCTTGCTGTTGGCTCCGTTCACCAATGGAGCCTTGGCGAAAGAGTGGCTGACGTAAGGCTTCCCAATATCCTCATCTGTGTTCTTCTTAGATCCCTTTTTGCTGGATCTGACAAGATAACACAAATGTATTTATTACTAACTAACTACTGTTACCGTATTTGTCTATAGTCTTTATTACATTCGTAAATTGATTTTTATTTGATTTAAAAAATAAAATTGCTAGTATAAAACACAGGGCTTCCTTGCTATACAAAAAGAAACGGTTCATAATAATGTGCTGGGTTACATTAAGGTTTATGTGTAACGAGAGTGAGAGATAAACATGGCAAAGACATGGCAGAGGCAATAATGAATGACTGTAAGTGGGCGAAAAAGTGAGGAGAAACTCACTTGCGTGCCACCAACGGCAGGAGAATGATTGTGACGAGCAGCAGTCCCCCAAGCACAGAGCCAGTGATTACCAGCGCCAGTTTCCAGTCTTAAAAAACACAACGGCAAAGACATCAATAACAAGACTTCACTTTGTAATCACTTTAATTCTTCCTTTTCTAAAAACAGAAACCATAACCTTACACAGTAAAGGCAAACTATTCAAAGCAAAACATTTACTCCGCTGACTTAAACATTAAAGTCTGTTTACTGGACTGGAGATCAGTTCAAAAAAGCATTAGCTTTTTGTTGCTCCAGGGAGTAGGGAGCAGCAGCACACAATCTGAGAAGCTGTCTAAAGTGATGTCACTTGAATCAGCCTTGCACAATATCATAGAAGACTTTCAATTAAATGCCTTGCGGTACATCACAAGTCTGCTTACATTCAGAATAAATACAAGCAAGTATGCTGTCAAAGACCTCTGCAGTCCCTTAGAACCCCAGTCACGCATTTGTGCGTTATATCACGTTATATCACGTTATATCATATCATATATATACACTATCTTATATTTACTTTTCATACACTGTTGTTAAAGGTATATCATTTAATGTGATGAAACATTTCTGCAGGATGATGTGTGCCCCCGAACATATTGCATTGGAGTTGGTTAGTTTGACGGTTGGAGGAGGTTTTTTTTAACAGCGCTTCAAGAGATACATTTGTACCAATTAATAGCTTAAGTTTTTTTTTACAATCCCTCATAAAGTATCAGATTTTTTTCTACAGTTCAGTTGTTTCTTATGCCTGTTTTTTTTAAAGGATTTTTTATCATGTCATGTTTGTTGTTTTGGCTTCACTGTCAAACACATGCTGTATACTCACTTTCCTTGCATTCAACGCCAGTATAGCCAAATGGGCACCTGAAAGAGAAGAAGAATGCTGTTCAGATTGTAAAAAGCAAATTGGTTATTTATGATACTGGGTATATATAAATAAATTGTACTTCATTTGATGTAGATAACGATTGCAAATTGTTTTAAGAGCAAGCTATGACAATTAGTACTTACTCGACACACCCGTCGGGACCAGGTTTTTTACCAACGGGACAGGTGACAGCTGAAAAGGTTAAGGTAGTGTGAAGTTGTTGTGTTGTATTTGTGTAGTACACACACACACACACACACACACACACACACACACACACACACACACACACACACACACACACACACTAAATTCCCTTACCAATGCATACTCTGCTACTAAACTCCGTCTCAATGTAGTTTGGTGTTTTACACTTGCAGCTAAAGGATCCATCTGCTGATTTGCATGTTGTACTAATGTCATCACAGGCACTTCTTTTACACAGGGATACCTCTTTAAATGAAGGAAACAAGAAAAGGAATTCAGACAGTGCGGCAAATACAGTTAGCATTATTTTGAAACACAGCTCTTTAAATATGTTTTATTTACCTTAAAACAAATACTTCTTGCTTGAATGCTATTATACAATATCTCAACCTCAAACTGTGTAAATATTGTATTTATATATGAGTCATAAGCTTACCTTTAAACTCTGTTGAAGTGCCGTTTTCAATATCTGTCAAAACATCTTCTGTTGTGATTTCAGACGTTGATTTGAATGCAATCTCTACAGTTGCATCAACACCCTGACTCTTCAGTGACCGAGTTGGACTAGTTGCTGGCCTATGTAGACAAACATCATACTTAATTATGAATACATTCTACAATTATCAAGTGCAATATGCTGTGTAGTGTATACTTTTATGGCGTATGGTGCTAGATGGAGAGACAGTCAGATGGTAAACACCATACTCACTTAGCAACAAGTTTCAGCACTGTAGATCCAGAGTAATCATCACCCCTTCCTTTGAACGCCTCATCAAGCTGTGTTTTGTGGGAAAAAACATAATTTTATTAAGGCCACCATCTGACTGGTAATGCACAGTCCCTTTATCTCCATTAGACCCATGTGATTATTTTTGCTTTTAGGACGGCTCTATTTAAAAGGTAGTTTTGCATTAAAAAATATCAAACATCTTAAAAAAAATCCAAAAAAAGGGGATACTTATTAATCAATCAATTAGTCCCTTCATGACACAGAGGGCATGCAGCTTTTGCAGTTGCATAAGATATTAAACAACAACCACAGTTAGCTGTTGTTTTTAAAAGATGTGCTGGAAAATGAAATGTGTTCAAATCATGGATAGATATATACAGTATATGTATTACACCTCTCCAAGTAGATGAGGGATATTAAACAACACACAAGAAATGGTGTGCATTACTTGCATTTATTAAAAGTCTTTCATTTTCACACAAAAATATACATCAAAATAGGAGAAAACCGATTACTTACTTCATCAGTAATTTTTTTTGAGGCCTCTTGAAATTCTGGTGACGTTGGATCTGACATATTATCGCTGTACACTAAGCCAGGCAGGACTAGTTGTCCAGGGAAAACTTTGGCTGAAATAAGAAAACATCATCTTAACAAATTGTACATACATTCTGTCATAACCATTTATTTTAAGCAATGGGTCAACCTTTGGGGAAATACACTCTGATGCATTTCAGAGAATTAGATGATAACATGAACCCTATTTCCTATCTGAAATGATAGGCCCATATCATAAATGATAGGCCATAGCAAGCACTTTTCTGTGGAATTTAACTTTAAGCTATATAAAATAAAAGTAAAATATGTTAAATATTATCTCACTGTAGTTTAAATGGAGCCTGCAAACATCCTGTCCAAAATAGCAAAGTGTAGCTGTTCATATTTCATGAGACAATTAACGTGGTTGTACGCAATTCGCAAACAAATACTTACCCTTCTCACAACTTTTGCTACTGTCACTGTAGTAATCACCAGCCAAACACAAGCATACAAAGGTTTGATTAGCACGAGCCTGACAGGTGCTCCCAACGCCACATGGTCCTTTGTCACAGGGACCTTTAATGTCAAAGGAAAAAGAAAACAGAACAATATAAAACTGTTGACAGCATTTTATGAAAAGTGGTGACATCTTGGATACTTTAAATCTTATTGTTAATACCTGGATCCGGAGCTCCAGTAGTTGGTTGTGTCATGGGCGGAGCATTCGTACTGGTGTTTATTGATCCAGAAGTTGCTGTGGTCGTACTGTCTGAAGGTGCTGTGGTCGTACTGTCTGAAGGTGCTGTGGTCGTACTGTCTGAAGGTGCTGTGGTCGTACTGTTGTCTGAAGGTGCTGTGGTCGTACTGTCTGAAGGTGCTGTGGTCGTACTGTTGTCTGAAGGTGCTGTGGTCGTACTGTTGTCTAAAGGTGCTGTGGTCGTACTGTTGTCTAAAGGTGCTGTGGTCGTACTGTTGTCTAAAGGTGCTGTGGTCGTACTGTTGTCTGAAGGTGCTGTGGTCGTGACGTTCAATGAGCGTTGGGCATCCACAAGACTACCTGAGACTGTTGTGGTCAAAGCAGCACAAATAAGCAGTTAGTAACTGACAACCTGCTGCTTGTTTAAGTGTTCAGCTAAAGCCATCTTGGAAATCCCAACGAATTTGACAAAACTATATCGAAACAATTGTCCATGAGATGGTATTGATTACAGGAACAAGGGATGATGATTGAAAAGTAATGATACAGACAGTAGCATGAGTTATGGGTTTCACATGCATGCAGTGTTTTTTCTTTTCTTTGGAGACTGAAAAAATACCAGCTTTTCACTGTGCAATAGCTTGAGCACTGGGGTTATCATATAGGTTAAAGTCCAATAATAACCAACCAACTAGTTTCATTGTTATTAGGCTACAGCTATTTTCAAAATCAGTAGTGTGGCAGCACAGTGGCGTTAATAGGAACTGGTGAACACATCCTATTGTTGCATACATTAAAGCTAAGTGAGTGAATACGTTGAACTGGATCTGTGAACAGGCATTTATAAGAAAGTTTCAGTTAGGTGACAAATTGAGAAACAGTTTGTTAGAACAGCAGTGTATATATGCCACGCCAGAAAAAAGAAATAAAAATGTATTACGGTAGCATCATGTTATAACATTAAAGGTTTCTTGTCACAAAAAATATTTTCACATCATTACGATATATAAAAACATACTCTTTATAACAAGAATATTTATTTTTATAACAATATAGGCCTACTTTTCATTTCTATAACAATATACTATTAATTTCTATAACAATATACGATTCATTTTTATAACATAAAATGTTTTATTGTTCTTGTTTCAACATGAAACATATTTCATATAACAATGAGATGTTCATATTATAACTTGATATTATTGACTTGAACTGATCTATTTTTCTTTTTCTGGTGTGGCAATACACCGCCGCTTCCAAAGAGATTCGACTCCATAGTCCTAAAACTGCTCAATAAAGCTCACTTGAAGCTAATTTAGGCTTCAAACATGTAAAGCATTAACCAGAGTCTAGTGTTAAACAGGGACACAGAAAAGAAAGGTAGGGTAATAAGATGATCATAAGGAAGGACAGATTGTCTGCATCAACACAGTAGTTAAATATTTATATTTGACTGTAAAATCACCAGACCAACCCTGACACAAAAAAATTGCTTTTTAGGCCAAGCTATAGCAATCATTCGAGTGTGTCTTCCTTTTTAACTGTTCATTTCTAACTCACTGGATTGCCTTTTTGAATTTAAAACAAACATTTTGGGAAAACAAATAAAAAATCTGATGGTATAGGGTGTTGAGAGAATTCGTACACTCACTAAAGGACAATGTTGCTCAGGTCTCTCCTTCAGCAGCATCAAACAAATAAATAATAATAATTCCAATAACTGTGACAGAGGTAGACAAGTCATGATGGCGGTAGAGAGAGGTTTATCCAACCACACCTAGGTCATCTCATAGGGTCATCTACATCAACTACATCATTGGTAGACTTTCATTCTCCACTTCCGAGGGTGTCACAGGATCAAGATTAATATAAAGTTAAAGATAATATTTTTTTTAAATACGAAGACTTACCGAGATAGGCTGCAACTAGCCAAAGGATATAGAGGAGTTTCCATTTTTGAGCCATTGGAGAAGAAAGGAACACAATTTCACCACAAGAAAGAAAGCTGGTGTAGTGAGAGGACAAGAGGACGAGGCTTTAGCGCCCTGAAACCTTGGTTGATTAGGGCTCAGGTGTCTACCACTGGCAGTTTTAATCATTAGCCACTCCTCCGAGCACTGTGTGCTAAAGTACATTTCCCGCCCAGAAAAGGAGACTCAGTTCATCAGTCTTCTATGACATGGATCTCTCTCTGTCACTATGTTTTCTTTTATGTCCAGACAGTTTGACAAAGGTCTAAGAGCTATATGAAGGCCATTCCCAGGCTAAGACAGGGACAACTATAGCCCTCGTAACAGCAAGGAAGAGCTGGCCATGTTGTTTGTTTGACAAATGATCTTTGGGAAGTGACATCAGCAATCTTAGTATATCATCAAGACCCTTTTGAAATTACAATAGAGTGTGTCATATTGCTAAAATAACATCCTTGTTGCTTTGATGAAGAAAAAAAAACTCAAACTCCACTCATGGAAGGTTTTGGATTGATGTCCAAAATACGCTCAGACATGTTTTGAATATTTTGTGTTAGACTTGATCATGTTGGCATCAATAGTCAATAGTGTGAGATTAAATGTTATATTTAAAATGTAAAACTATGAACCAACAACGGTGGCAGGTCACCTTCCTCCACTTCCTCCTCACGATCAACCCTCCAAGCTTCCCATACGACACATTAGACAGTTTAAAAGCCAGCAATTGAAATGTATTTAATTAATCAAAACGCCAGTTTTTTCACACAGATGAAAACGTACTATAAATACCAACAAAACATCTAGTTTCAAATGATATAAATGAGCTGGGCCCACATTAGATTGAGGTCATATTTCACATTCATGCCACCTTATTTACTCAAAATTCATATTCAAAAATCCTATGTTCTCAGGATGAAAAAGCACATTTTTATATGGACATGTTTATTCTACATGTTATTAACTATAATAAATATATATTTGCTCCCTAAATAAATAGGTAGCTCATGTTCTGCATTTGCAGTGTTCCTGGGTCAAACCACATGAAGAGCAAAGGTCCACTAATGTCAAGACTACTGTATGTTCTTTCTACAAGCTGACGCAGAGTTGGACCGATCCCATTTCTTTAAATAAAGGAGGAAGTTTCAATTCACAGGAGAGTTTTCTAAAGGAGGTTAATATCAAAGTGCAATTTACAACACATCACAACAAGCGATGTCACGTACATGAACTTATCTCGAAAGCTGTAAAGATGTAAAACATAATCGGAGGATTTCTATGGCAACGAAAAAAACAAAAACACTACCACAGTATAGTGGCGAAAACTTAACTTGTTTTAATGTTCGAGCAACGCTGCTCTTTGTCGTTAATGGCAATGTTAAGCTGCTTTCTTGGGTAAATAGAGCACAATTACTAATGTACATCTCAGCCTTAGACTTCATAAGTTACTTATAGTTATTGTATCGACCAGAAGGGATAAAGATAACATTCCTTGCCAGTCATTTTATGAATTTATGACAGTTTCACCAGTCGTCCCTTAACTCCGAGCCAACTTAGTCAAACTTGATTTCTTCACAGGCCCAATGACAAACATGACAGTGTCTAGACACCATCACCACAACAGAAGAAAACATCAAAAACATAAATCAAGTCTAAAAGTGTCCATTCAGAGAGGGATTCAACCCACTTAGAGCGGTGTTATCGAAAGGTACGGGGCCAATAAAACAGGGTTGGACGAAGCGTAATGCGACCTTTGATTCAGAGACGTCATAAGATGTGACATTATACAATCTGGGTGTAAACAGTAAAACAGCTAAAAAATAATAAGCAGTTGACAAGACCTGGGTAGTTGGAACATTATGAATCTCAAAGTGTGTTTCAAACAGTCAGCTTGAGAATGAAAGTCTAAAGTCATGCTTTTATAAAGTTTTAAAAGTTTAATGAGAACTGGGCTATCATACCATCACCACCCATAAAGTGACACTATCTCAAAGATGACTTTGATCCCAGTTGTATAATCAGAATTATCAAGGCCGAACTATTCAATCACCACACCAGCGTCATCATGGGTGTCTGTGGAAAAACTGAAATGGAGTAAAGATAAAAATAGTTATGGGTTAAATAAGGGTGAAGTAGGTCTAGCTCTGCTTTTTACGTATTTTTGTTTCTTTTTTTCTATTTCTTTCTTACAACTAACTCACATTACTCTCTACGAGTTCACTTTTTCAAGTGAGCAGAAATGAACCTGAACTGAATTGTCGAATCCCTGTTCATTGTGTTCAGTGACCAAGTCTTTCACTTAAATTTTAAGAACTGTTTTCTCCCTCCCACTCAACCACCACCATAACTCTGTGTATTTTCACTCTTTTCTGCACATGTTAAAATGCACACAATTCTCAAAACCGTTACATGTACTTTTAAAACCTAAAAGAAAAGAAAAAATTCAAATGCTTTGCCACACTGAACTCATATTTTCATTCCTTGATGCCAGGTGAGGAAAGGGTGGCAGATGAGGTGGAATTCAAAACATTTTGTAAATGCTGGCGACGATGTGCCGTTATCTTCCAGTGACACAGTGGTTTACAGCCCATCCCAGGTTTGTGTTACTTTTCTTCCACCATACTCTCTCATTTCTCAACCCTACTACTGTTCATTTAGTCATGGAGGTAAACGTTTATGACCAACAGCCCCATGATCAAATGTATCCTCTTGGATGCAATACATGCTGGATGTCTGGGCATTTCTGCAGTATATTGCCAGGGACATCAGCAACATCTTCCTTTCCCAGGTGGATTACAAAAGAGGACAAACTATGTGATAGACTAGGGTCAAGCACTGTTGCATTTTTATATTTGTATACTTTCATGGTTTCATTTTGTGCACTTTGAATTACTTTATGCTAAACAGGCACTAATAAAATCAATGAATGTAGTATATTGCAACATTTCTGGGCTATTCTACTTACTGTAAGGGTGCTAAATCAGTGCAATACAGACAAGCCTTTCTTTTTGTTGTAATGAGTTAATCCAGAGAGGTGAATGAAGTGTTCCAGTTGCATCATTGCCATTTTGAATGTAAGTTGAACTGTGCTGCACTACAGTATATGGCAGGGAAGTGTATGAACAGTTTCAAAAAAGGGAACTCGTACATGGAAGTTAAAGGACAGTAAACAGAAAAACAAAGGCCCAAACTAAAGTTTGAGTTATGCTAAATTGGGAAACGCACAGTAATTAAGTTAATCTGTGTGTCAAGCTCCTAAATTACATATGTGAAAGTACAACATTTACATAATATAAGTATGTAAATATATCATTTAAATTGTCAAAAATATTTACAGTCTTTACTTTTCACCCAACAATCAACATAATCCCACCAGTGGTGTCCAATACTCAATACTACTAAACATTCGAAATTTAGGCCACATTTACCATACATCCCACTGCTTTACTAAACCAAAAACATTTCACTGTTTTATCCTCACAATCATTGGTGTTCATGAGACATCTGTTTTCCCCAACTCTCTATAATAGCAGCAGGTTTTATGAACATGTTGCCATGAGGAGTGTCAACAGGTGCGTGATCACAAAGCAATAAATGCCCAAGTGTCCTCTCGCAAAGTGTACGTCCAAAGTCCCTTGGACCTCACCCAACCCGCTGTTCCTGGCAAGGACAATAAACACAGATGACACAATGGACTCTCAGCTCAAGGTGTCTTAAGGAACTACACAAGTTCTGCATAAATTAATACTTAAAAAATAAAAAATAAATATAGTTCAAGCTGCAAAAGCACTCATCATGCAGAATAATGTAAATATTATTGGATGATAATTATTGTTGCATTTATGCATCTCTTCAATGTTTCAGCTGGTAACGGTGCGGGTAATTTAATCTACGGTATAAATACTGAAGCTGGTTAGATTGTCAATTTAACCCCCAGGGATCAATAAAGGGTTATCTTGATCTGTTATCTTACATAATTTATTAGCCTAGTTGATTATATTTTGTGCTATTAAAGGTGGAGACAGCACTTCTGCCTGGAGAATGCTTCTTGTCAAAATCAGTGATTATCTCCTCATGATCAGCTACCTCTCTGTACTGTGTGCGCACTGAAAAAAATAATCGATTGTTAATGCACAGCCTGGGCTCTGTAAACTTGTATGTAAACAAAGGGTAAACAAAAGGAGCCCACCGTAGCAAGCATCATGCCCGGATAGTGAGGAAATATTCACTGATTTTGACAACAAACATTATCAAGAATCGCTGTAATATGAACATGCAGAGTAACCAGTGAAGTTATAAAAAAAACGTAGTGGAATAAAAAGAACAACATTTGCAATGGAAATACTCAGATACCTCACGTACAGTAGTTGAGGAAAAGTTATTTCCAAATTGTATCTAGTATCTTTTGTTCCACCTTGATGTTTATTGGCAACATCATTATTGCAAATCACAGACCAAGAAGAAAGGCAGGGCTTGAGAGCAGGCCTCCACACAGGGCATAAACACCTGTTACCTGCAACAACTGTCTCTTGCCACTGCTGGAGCCACTGCCCCATCGGAGTCCCTAGTTTTGAACTAACACATGTTGGCCTTACTAAGCAGGCAGGTCACTTTTAATTAGTGATCTTATAACACAACTCAAGTTAGATTTTTGTGTTTGGCACAGTCCTAAACTCTTTTAAATCCTATGTCCATGATAGAGATTCCTTTGTACCTATTGGTAACTGTACATCCAAACCAACAAAGATTATGTGTGGTGTGGAGTTCCCCAGGGGTCGATCCTAGGGCCTTCTTTTGTTGAACCTGTACACGCTGCCACTTGCCCAAATTTTGCAGAACAACAGTATTTTCCTACCATAATTACACAGACGACACTAAGATCTACGTACAGTAGCCCTATATCTAATGATGAATACGAATACGGTAAAATTTTTAGTTAGCTTGACTATTGCAACAGTATCCTCACTGGCATCTAAAAAAATTAAAATCAATTTGACAGCTCCAGCTTATTCAAAATGGTGCTGCCAGAGTTTTAACTATAGGGTTAAGGAAACCAATCACATCACTATAGTGCTGAGATCACTTGACTGGCTTCCAGTGAGTGAAATAATTGAGTTTAAGATTGTGTTGCATGTTTAAAAGGCACTCAATGGACTAAGACCAAAATATAGACCACCTTTGATGGTATGAACCCGTCAATTAATGCTACAAATATATTGCATTGCCTTGCCTCTTAAAAACATAAGAATAATTATATTCTATACAAAAGATAAAGAGCCACTGGCGATGAGAAGAGTTTCTCAATCCAGTGTCTCTTTATTATCTAGGAAACAAGTTTGTCACAGCGATCGAGGTTAAAGTAACAGCTCCATCTTCTGGCAGCACGGGCCTTGTGTCTAATAAAAGGAGGTTTCAGCATTGATGCAATCATACATATAAAATAAACATATGGGTTTGAGAAAGCAAATTAGTCCATGATGATGTGGCACATGCACCATTAGATTCCTGATATGAAAACATAAACGTTTTTATTTTTTCAAGCATATGTTTCTGTTAAAGTGTGTTCAAATAATCTATATCAATATTTTTTTTCATCAACCTTACATTATACTTTTGAACTCTTCTTGCAATTTTTAGTGTATCTTGAATTATTGATTGCTGGTTAATTAGTTACATTCACCCAATATAATGCACAATGGTGTTTTGTCTGGTTAATAAAGATACGCTTAGACGATTAGCCGATTGCTTACAGTAAATACAATTTCACCTGGACTCATTTGCTTAAATACAATTTTACCTGGACTCATGTGTTAATATTTGGCGAAATCAATGTTTTTCATTGCTTTTAGACAAAAAAAAATCCCACACCTTGTACTTTTTTGTAACAAAAAGTTTTTATTGGCTCTTCTAATCCGTTCATCATCTCAATAACAGGTACAGCCTGGGAAATCATATCACGAGGGGTCTAGAACAAATAAGACAAAGGAATGGGGAGGCTTCTGCTACAAAATTTGGTATTGAGGTGACAGTTAGGGAAAAAAAAGCCTTACAAAAATGTCTTTATCATGCATACTGGAGAAAAACTCAAAGAAAAATTGAGAACACACATTTTTAGTGTTTTTGTACATTTTTGTAAACAATATCCTTCTAGAGATCATATCAAAACACATTATGGCAAGTAACAAAAATAAGGGATATAACATGAGAAAAATGAATGATCTATGAGGCATCTAGAATGCAACACTGCTTGGCGTGGAGGTTTTTTTTTTACAGAAAGAAAAATTAAAAAACATTTGCATTTTGATGAATCACTTGCTCTATAATTGTAAACACAGGCAGTGTTAATGATTATGATACAATATGTCCAACCTATACTACAAATATTTCCACTACATACATGAAATGCGTGTCCCTGCTTTCATACGCTTTAGTGATATGAGGTATATTTAGGTCAATCTTATCGTCTTTTTTTCTCTCTCTCTCTCCATCTCACTCACTCTTTTTCTCTCCTTTAAAAGCATAGTGTGTTGGGAGTGAGCCGGCTGGTCGGTCAGTCTTTGTTCCCTGTGATCTGAGCAGCTTCAAAGTCTCTTGGCTGTGGAGCTCACAGACATAGGAAAGTGAAAGGGGGGGTGGCTCGGCTCACAGGAAATCAACTAAATTAAATATCAACCCTGGCTGCCGGGATAGAATGGCTTTAGCCACGGAAGACAAAGAAGGCCATTGTTTATTCTTGTGAGTGCAGGGCTGCATTTTGGGAAGGGGGTGTGGGTTTAACTTAACGTCTCTGTTTCTTCACTGTATTACTGAAGCAGTTTATTGCAATTACTAAAAAACAGTGGAGTTTTTTTTCCTCTTTTTTTAAAATCATTAAAAAAAGTGGATGGAAGGGCAGTGTAGGTCTGGTGACTACTTGCCAAAGAAATATCTGCTACGGAGTTCTGTAAGTTGCTAGTGGAGAATAAATAAGAGGGATTGGGTATGCATCCAACATACCCAGGGGTATAAAGATATAAGGTTTCCAGCATGTCAGCCCGTCTCTCAAAACACTTAAATACAAAGAGGTACTCTCAAAATATTGTATAACAAAATTATGGCAATCATTTTTACATCACCCGACAAACCGTAAGAAAAAACATCCCCCTCCCCCTTTCGTCTACCCATGAGAAAAAGCAACAAAATACATTTAGATGCCCATGGTCATGCCTAGTCAACCCCTATCAATCCCCATTTTACAAGACTCCCACCCACCCACCCATCCATCCACTATTCCTCCCTCCCTCCCAACCCTTGTTCACAGTTTTCTCCTCTTAAAATAAACTTAATAACCATTAGCATAATAATCACTTGTCACATATGCAAATTGAATGGGTTGTTGTTTCCAATGATGATTTGTTTAAAAAGTGCTTGTTTGATTCCACTGACACAACAAGGAACAGCAAGGAGTGGAGTAGAAAAGTGGTGACTTGTTTAAAAAAATACAGCAACAGCATGATGAAAGGATCACAGATTGATGTTCATTTTTTTGTTTTAAACAGCTGTAAAAGCAACAGGTCGAATTAAGTCCGAGCGGTGACTTTTCTACTGGACCAACACATGGACACAACCAGAGGAGTGTGTGGCTCGACAAGCCTCAGGAACTGACACTTTAATGCCGACAGAACAGCAGTCAGTTAAGTCCAAACAATCCTCTTCACCCCAGAATAAGTTGTGTGCGCACGGTGGGGCTGAACCTCCACAACAATTGATACTACCTCGTGTACACATGTGGCTCTTGAAAAAGAAATGTGGATGTCTTCACATTGACACAACAGTACCATAATCTCAACAAAGCTACACGCAGTAGAAATCAAACATGATCATGTGTTGTAATTTGTTGTTCTGACGAGTATATATAAAAAACAAACGAAACAAAAAACAAACAAACACAAAATCAAAGCTTTGTAGTCTCAAAGTACACCTGTAAAAACTGTGCTAATTGCATCTCATCATACAAAGTCTTATTACACAATTTTGACTATTTTCCTGAGTTAATACGTTCCTTGTAACAGACAATATATACTTTTTTGCCATTTGATTTCTGGGCCTTTCCCTGCCACAAATGTTATTATTGAAATTGTCAGCATTATTCACTATTACTTTACAATGGTATAATGATTGATAAAACAGAGAAAAAGAAATCAAGCAAGTTCATAGCTACCCTCTAAATGTTTTAAATTACATTTAAATCTACGGTACGTTCATATCAAAATCACTACTCTTAAACAAAAAACTGAGCGACTAAATACATAGTAAAAATGAGAATATTTTAAAAAATTGCATTTGAGGCCATGGAAGACCCTCCCTGGTCATGTTTGTATTAACATTTAATGGCAGTGTTTAAAAAACAAAATTTTGCTACAAGAACAAAATTAGGATGGTTTTGGGGACTGTATGGACAGCAACAGAACAGCCCCCTACTGGATTCACCTCGTTTGACCCTCATCTGAAACTTTGGCTTGTCGGGGTTTTTGATCCTGTACTCACTGGCTCACTGACGTCAGCTAACAAACTGGTATACCCTGAGAATTCTGACACTGGAGTCTGTATTCGGTGGTCAACCTCTGCCCCAGGATCACTGCCATAGCCCAGAGGGGTCCGCCGCCCCGACTTGAACTGGGAGCCAAAGGCCTGGGCGAAGTTCTCGATCTGATACGTGGTTTCTTTAGGCTGGTTCAGCGGGGACAGGTCTGGGTAGCTGGAGCCGTTAGTGGGTGCAGCACTCCCTCCTGGCTTGGGGTGCTGCCCCTTGGAGCCCACTGCTGAGGCGGTCAGGTCCTGAGGAGGTAGGTTGAAGGTGCCGGGTGAGTGCTGTTTCTCCAACTGCTCGGTCAGCTCCTGAGATGGAGTCAGCTGCTGGTGGCTAGCGGGTTCCAAGCTGAGGTGGTAGCCTGCCTGGGAGGGGGAGCCCACCAGCATGTTGTAGTGGGACTTGGAGGAGGACGAAGAGGAGTTGGATGAAGGGGCGGTGATGGGCAGTGGGGAGGAGACAGCAGGCGGGTAGCCACAATCCAGAGGGGATGTGGAGTACACGTGTTTGTCAGAGAACAGGGGCCCGGTGGGACTGGAGCTGCTGGACAGGAGTGGAAAGGGCCCAGTTGGGCCAAGGCTGGGGAAGGGTCCAGTATGGCTGGTGCGCTCCAGGGCCTGCAGGAGGAACTTTGAGTACTCGCTCATCACTGCTTGCTTGTCGCCAGGCGAATCATCGTCCAGCTCAGGGGTAACAGGGGCTGCTGGCTGGAGGTCTACGTGGTGTGGATGGTCTGACAGGTCAAAAGTCACGTCGTGGTGGTGTGTCCCCTCTTGCTTATGGCTATAATGGTCTAACAGGCTTTGCAGTACCTCATCTGGAATACCTGACTTGTCGTGCTTGAGATCCAAAGGCGAGGTGTCCAGCATGGCCAGCGTGGGCTCGGGCCCCAGGGAGCCCTGGATTACACTACTACCCTGTGATGCCATGTGCAGTGAGCCGGCTCCATAGTCATTGTTAACTGCTTGGAGGTAGCGCCGCTTTTTCACAAACTGCATTGCATCATCATAGTTGCTGGTGGTGGTGGGGCCCTGCTTGTTACCCCCTGCCCCATGGAGTAGACCCATGTTATCAAGGCCAGAACCCTCCAAATGATCCATTGAGCCAGGCTTCTGGCCCAGGCGTTTGTGTCCGTCAGTACTGTCTTCCAGAGAGAGCAGGCCCTTGTCCAGGCCCTTGCGGCCAGCTTTTTTAAAGACCAACTTGGGTGTACGTCCCTGCATGGAGCCTGAAGGGTGCTCCATGCTGAAGTCCTGCAGATCTAGGGGCATTTCCCCAGACGAGGAGGCTGCTGCCGATGCATTCTTCTTCCTCTTGCGCTCACCGCTCTCACCGTTTTTGGACTTGGCCCTCTTGCGTCCAGAGGTGGTAGAGTTTCCCTGAGTGAGTGAATAGCTGCCATGGCCTAGCTCTGCTTCGCTGAGCTCCAGCATGCTTGGGTCCAGGCCCTTTTTTATGGCTTCTCCACAAGTCCGTTTGTGCTTCAGTAACCGGTCTGTTCTTGAGAAAAACTAAAAGGTGTACGGAGGGAAGACAAAAGGAGGAAAAAAAGATAAATAAGTTTAGTTTCAATGGGATAGACAGAAGTAGCTTTACATTCATTTTACTACTATTTTAGAAACATAAAATATAATGCAGAGCTACGTAGCTAGTCTATAGGGGTCAGAGAACATTATAGTAACAGACCTCTTTTGACACAACTAATGGCACGAAAGTCGAGAAACACAAAGTTTAGAATTGACCACATGCTAATCGGTTTAATGTATGGCAAAAATTATTTAAAACGCATTACAAGTCTATGCAAGACTACATGTAACCTACTTGTTGGCAGGTATCGCAGCGATATGGCTTCTCGCCACTGTGTGTCCTTTTGTGTCGCTCCATGTGGTACTTCTGGATAAAACACATGTTACACTGGTCACAGCAGAACGGCTTCTCTCCTGTGAAAGACAGAGGGGACAGTGTCGGGGCTTGAGTCACACCAGCGTTTGGATGAACTACGGTGATACTGAGTTCTTCCGAAACACTCCCAGCAGACACTCACCACTGTGGATCTTCTCGTGCCGCTGGAGCAGGTACTTCTGAATGAAGCTCATGTTACACTGACTGCATCGGAAAGGCCTCTCACCTGTGCGATCAAGAGTACAACAATACGCTCACCACATTAATTAATGACCAGCCTGTCTCATAACTGTGTGTACTGCTATCACAATGACAGCGAGTGCATTGTATAACACACCAGGTGCATGGAAGTTGTGTTTTTAAGCTATCGTTTATAAGTACTGTACATTTCATTGCTCATTATGTTTTGTCTTTTTTTGCTTCACACTGCTTTAAAGCTACAATTACCCACTGAGGCTAATCTACATACCAAATGTGAACAGAATGTGCATGTAGAGTAGTAAAGAGCCTCTTTACAGAAAAACAGTATATGAGAAAAAAAATCTAATTTCCCATAACCGAAGTGTGTATATTTCCTCTTAACTGAATAGACCTTTTGTTAAAAACAAACAAACAAACAAACCTAAACTTGGAAGAATTAAGGACAAAAACTAATTGTTTAAAGATAAACTCAGGTTTCAAAAAAGTAGAATTTCCTTTTGAAGAATTTATTAGCTGAAGTTCAAAGAGCCATGGGAGGAATTCCCAGCAAAAACAATGACTAAGACTTCCAGAAATACATGAGTAATCATTGAGTCATCCCTGGCTTTACAGATTGTCTGGTTTCAAGAAAGACTCCAAGCACTCATGGTGAGGTGGAGATTGGCAAGAGTGATGAAGGGATGAAGTGAATTTATGGTCTGAAATTGATTTTGTTCTAAAAATGCTATCTTCATTTATGGTTAAAAGTGTTTTTTTTTTGTACTTTTCTGTGTCAAACATTTTATTTGTCAGCTACATTACAGTCTGACACAAACTATGTTTATATAGCAAACACCGTCTTGGTATAATATCAGTTCCACTTTCCACAGCATAGGAGATCTACACAGAGTCAAAGTAAAAAGTAAAGCCCTGACAAAGCAGCGAACGTCTCTCACCTGTATGTATGAGCACATGTCTGCGCAAGTGGTAGGAGCTGCGGAAGGCAGCATTACAGTGCTCACAGATATGTGGTTTTGAGTTGGGGGACAGGCAGGCTCCATCTGCATCCAACATCATTGCCTACAAAGAGAGAAATGTGAGTACAATTGGTACACAGCCGTGTCATCCACATCATGTTAAAGAAACTCAACCTAATTTAAGGCCAGAAGCACTGAAGGCATAAAACCATTATTATCAGACAAATTTTTCTAAAATAGTAAAAGGAGATGAGAGGCAAAAAATAGGTGAATAACCTTTGCAGCGTCATTGCGTTTCCTTCGTGCCTTGCCTCCCTGACCGTCCCCATTGCTTCTCTTCCCTCTTCTACCCGAGGGCTCTTTTGGCTCTTTACTCGGTCTCTCAGGCATCTGAGGACAACAACAACGCAAATATAACACAGCCTATAAGCGACAGTCGCCACTGCACGAGTAAAAAAAAGGTATCTAAATAACAGTGACGGACTTAAGCAGTAAGAAGGAAAACTGGCAGATGAGTATGTACAAGTCAACTATAAAAAACGATACTTAGAAACACATGTTGCTCTCACCGGTTCACCGATAGAGCGGACGTTGTTGAGACTGAGGTCGTGGAGAAGCATGTTCTGGTGATTCTGGAGGTGGTTGCCGAAAGACATGTCCGGCATGTCGGTGGCACTTTTCCCCGCGCCGGCTCCACAGTTCATCCCTAGCCCTCCTCCGGCCCCGCCATAGAGGGGCATGCGGTAGTCCAGCTCGCTCAGCCGCTCCTGTTTGATGCCCATGCTGTGGAGGAAGCCCCCGGAGTTGCCGGCGTTGATGCCCTGGTGCTCCGGGGGCGAGTCGCGCTCCTTCTTCAGGATCATCTCCTGGGGAAGATCGCCCATCACGGACTGGGAGGCCAGCCGTGTGAAGCTGGTGACGGGGGGCAGGTGGCTGAACATAAGCATGCCAGGTGCAAAATTGGGGTCCATGCCACCATTGCGCAAAAACTCATTGCCCATTTTGTCTTGGATAATACTCATGGTGGTGTGTTTTTTTTGCTTTTGTTGCAGGGGAAGAAGGATGGGCGATCACACTTAAAGAGGAATGCAGGAGATGGATATCCTAAAAGAGAGGGGAGATTAAAAAATAATAAAGTCACATTAAGTATTGATCATTTCATTTCACACAATAAGTATACACTCCAAAGTAATTGTCACAGTTTGCTCTTGCCAGTTAAATGAATGTAGTCATTCTCAGTCACTGCTACAAATCCTTCACAGTGAGTACTGTGCGCACTACAAGCTATTCTGAATTTCCTCTCTGTCGCTCATTAATTACTTAATTGGATTGGATCTAACAGAAGCACTAGGTAAAGTAAATGGAAGCCTCAATGCATTGCATACTTTGCACAAAACCCATTTTATTCACAGAGTAAAGACATAGCCGTGAGAAGCCTCTAAGTTCAAATATTGACCTCACTTAAATACAGCAAAGCATATTGAAAAATGTAACACTGACATGAATAACTATGGTATACATATTTTGATTTATGTATCAGGACTATAAGGATAAAATATATGATACTACAGAAACACTCAAATATACTGATCACATTTCAAAAGAAAGCATATAAATAAAGCAATCAATGTGTACCTGGGTATTGGTAAAATAAAAAGGTATTTGGTTTAGAGAAAGCCACATAATAATAGCAATTGAGCATTTTGTGTGACGGTTTGATGAGTTGAGTTAAAAGGTAAACATTTTAGAGCTCTGAGCTCCGATCAAAATCCACGTTTAGCACTAAAATTTGGATTCTGTATATTCTGTTCAATATAAGGATTCGGACGTGTTACTTTATTGTTACGTGCGACATGAAGCACCACATGCGACTTGGACAATAGCCAAACAAATCTGTGTACTAGCTCGATAGTATTTTTTAGACCGAAAGCTGTATTGTTTTCGGGACGTTGATGCATTCTCGGACACCACTTGGTTAATTTGGCCAAAAGCCCACCGTGGATGCAAGAGCAATGGTTGGTTGCAGTGTTGGCAAACACATATCGGTTCACTACACTTTTGCCGAAAACAAACGATAACTTAGGTCAAATCCGGCTATACGTTTTAGTCATTTTAGGTAGGAGCTAAAGTGTACGTGAGTCGAAACGAGCACAGCAGAAAGACTGGAGTGGGGATTTATTGTTTAGTCTGGCCCGGCCGACCATTTGGCTGCGCAACACTGAATTGAACAGAAAGCGGGTGAGCTTTTGTGATGCATAGTTAGCCAGCTAGTTAGCCTAGTGAGCTAGCCACAATGAGACACAATCAACGCATCTTAGCGTCCTCAATCAAAACAATCGGCGGAAACGTCCCACAATCCATATCCAGCCATTCAAATCATAAAAAGAACAACGATCATATCCACATGGTCCGAAATTGCCCGCATTTGCAGCTTACACGTTTCTAATGTGTTCCGTTTCGCAACGTTGAGTCTGTTACCTGGTGTTGCTATCACGCTAGCTAATGCTACAACAGGATCCATTATTTGATGCCATTATCGCAAGTATTGGTTATTTAAAGGGGGAATTATATGGAGGGAGAACATCCTAAAATGTAACAGACTGAAAATAACCAGAGTAGAAACATAAAAGCGGTCGACGAGATTAAATTAAAAAGCAAGTTAGTCTTTTAAAGTCAGTGGCATAAATGGCCCATTCTCCAATTCCCGACCTTTGATGACGCTCGTGAAATCAAATCTGTCTGGCTGCTGGCGCTCTATTTATTGTTAGCTCACTTTAGCTCTAATTACAGACGGGTCAAGCTTACCAGGACATTCGGCTAGCAAAACATTCCTCGGCCGATTGCGGTTCGCGTGGACTTCATATCCAATGACCCGAGCTAAATACAACTGAACGCTTTTAGAGATGTGTTTATAACAATCGAGCAGCCATGCGCTAGCTAGTTAGCTGCTAGCTGCCCCCGACTGAAAACCCGCATTACGGCCCGTGCAAAAGAAACAATGATGCTGGCTCTCGGTGCATCTCTCGTTTTACGCCGAGACCACACGACTCCACCGCTTAAATCTCGATAAAGCCAAAGCCAAAGCGGGGTGTAAATTACAATTTAGTTTCTTTCTCACCTACACATGACCGCAGGAGGTTTCAAACGTGCCTATATTCACTCTGTATTCGCCGCTTTTGGGGGTTTATTGCCAAAACATTGTTCTTCGGCGGTCGCTGCTTTCTTCCATCTTGTCTTGGCGCGGGGAATTATGGGTGCAGTGGACGGGTCGTGAGAGGAGACAGGCGAAGGTTGCCGAGCTTCACTGGACAACGCTAGCAGGCAGCCCCGTGTGTGTGTGCGTGCGTGCGTGCGTGCGTGCGTGCGTGTGTGTGTTTGTGTGTGCGCTCTATAGCCTAGTAGCCTAATGTGGACACACGACACATTTACATGAAAAGATAGTCTGAGGCATAGCGTCATGCAACTCATTGTCTGTAGTTCAGGACAAAAGGAACTAGCAATTTCTTTCTTTCTTTCTTTCTTTCTTTCTTTCTTTCTTTCTTTCTTTCTTTCTTTCTTTCTTTCTTTCTTTCTTTCTTTCTTTCTTTACATGTAGGCTAAAGAGTAGGCCTATTGTGTGTTTAATATTTATTTATTCAGTTTTTCGGATTTTTTAACTTGGCGTGCGTTGGTGTTGTAATAAACCTTGCCTCTGGGTTAGAGGAGATAGAGAGCACCTTAACAATTGTGTAAGGAAACAAAACGAGGAGGACTGCAGAATCACAATCAATTATCTTTATTTGACAACATTATTAGTTGGGAGACAACGGGACAGGAACACAGGTGAATGAATCTTTCGGTTAGACCCTCTTTTAGTGACACTTCTTCTCGGGCATTAAGGGCATTAATTAGCCACCCACACAACCCCCAGCAACAGGGCACGGCACACAAATGCTGCTATGCAGCCACACCAACCCCTTAGGGCACTGCACTTCAACCTTGCACTGCAACCCACTACACAGCAACCCGTGGCGTCAGAGCCCCCCTGTAGCACACTGGACGAGCGGTCTTCTCCTACTACTCTCCCCACTCGGTCCCCTGTACTGCCGTGTCTAATTAAAATACAGTTAATTAACAAAGCTATAAAACACACAATACAAAAATATATATCTATATCTAAAAGCTACTTAACTCTCCCAGGAGTTGAGACCCCCCCCTCGGGGTCTGGGCTTTGGCGCTGGCCCGGATTGGCTGACGTGCACGGCTCCGGTCCAACGCAGCGAGGCAGCTCCACAAACAGCAGGAGAGCCTCTACACAAATTGGAGAGCGGCTTGAGCACTCCTAAATGATCCCCACCCTATCAGTAACTCGCCCTCAATACTGGAACCTGTCCCTTTGCTCTATTGCTATCTTCACCGCCGGCACCCCTAGCGGCATGCGAACGGCCCCACCCCCCAGGCCCGAGTGCATTCGGCTTTAGAATGGATCTTAGTTGGGCACAAGCCCGGTAACATTCAGTCCGCTCCCCAACAACCCTGATTGTCATCTGTCTGCCCTTTTTCTAACCTCCTTGATTGATCCCAAACCCACTCCTTCAGCTGCATCGCATCATCCTAATTAACAACCACCCTGTGGCTCACTCTCTGATCACTACACTCCTCCCTCCTTTAAATGTGACTCGACCCCGAGTCAAGGCATCTCATAGTCCCGGGACCACACGGGCGGCCTCCTCTGCCTTGTTTGGCGCGTCTCTTGTAACGTCTCTTGTCTGTTCTGTGTCTCTCCTTCTGGTGATGCCCGACTCAATGTCAGACTGGCTGTCGCGCTCTCCTGCGGGATAAGTCTAGCCGTCTGACTGATGTTTGGCTCCCGATTGGCTGGTGGCTGAATACTTGGCATCGGTCCTCCTGTCTGCCTCTCTTCCCCCACCAAAAGGTCGCTCGAGTGGGCCGCGCTCTCCTGCTGTGCTGGTCGACCAGGCCTCTCATTTTCGGCCCTCCCCCCGGCACCTCCTGCCTTCCAACAGACCCAGCCTGTGCTGCCATTTGTTTCTGGGGATCTGGTCTGCCGCCTTGGTGAGCCGCCCTGGTTCCTTGTCTCTGATACAGGGGAGAGGAAAGGTTTAAGTCGGTTGAAATGCACAATCATCTCTGGGCCACCCTCCACTAGCACTATCTTATATAGTACATCTGTCACCCTCTCTATGACCTTGTAGGGACCCCTAAATTTTCTTTGCAACTTGGGACAGACACCTTTTTTTCTAGCCTGTGTTCGAACCCAAACCAACTCTCCCTCTGAGTAGTACTGCCACTTGACCCTTACATCGAAAGCTTCTTTCTGTCTACCCGAGGCCCTAGCCTGGTGCCCTTTTACCGCCTCCACTACCGTGGACAAGGTGTCACACAACCTTGAGACATACTCTGTAACTGCAGAGAACTTCTCTCTTTCCCCCAGACCCAACATGATATCCACTGGTAGAACCATCTCTTGTCCAAACAAAACTTTAAAGGGTGTGAATCCTGTGCTCGAATGCACACTACTTCTATATGCCAACATTACATAAGGCAACAGCGCATCCCAGTTGGATTGGTTCTCCTCCACAAACAAAGACAGCATAGACAGCAATGTCCTATTAAACCTTTCCACCATCCCGTCTGACTGGGGGTGATAAGGAGATGTGCGTGTCTTATTAATGTTTAGCAGCTGGCACACTTCTTTGAACAAATTTGACTCAAAATTTCGTCCTTGATCTGAGTGAATGGTGCGTGGGGCCCCTAAGCGACAGACCCACTGTTCTACCAGAACTTTTGCCACTGTCTGAGCCTCTTGGTTGGGGAGGGGGAACGCCTCAGTCCATTTAGAAAAGTAGTCTCCAATTACCAAGATGTACCTGTTTCGACCAGATGTTTCTGGGAGAGGCCCCAAGATGTCTAATGCAACACGCTCGTAGGGCCTTGAGGCTACAATAGACTGAAGGGGGGCACACGGCTGCTGTCCGCTTGTCTTTCTGGACCCACAGTCTATACACTCCCTACACCAACGCTTGACGTCCCCAAACCAACCCAGCCAGTAGAAACGGTCCTTTACTTTGGCCTGCAACTTCTGGATGCCCAAGTGCCCCCCGGTGACAGAATTATGCAACTGATCCAAAACTTTTGGCACAAGGGATTTTGGAAGTACAACCTGAACCTGCATAGCTGCATCTGAGTTAATGGGTGGTAACCTCACTAGCCTATCCCCCTGAATCTGTAGCTGAGCCCACACTGGTGCAAATCTCTGCAACTCCTTAGGGGGCTGAAGGCCTACATTCTCTCCTCCCAGAAGAGATATCACCTGTTGCAGCTCCACATCATCTCTCTGAGCTTTTACCAGCTCATCTATTACTTCTGGCTCTGCGGGAGCCGAGGCCCTAACATGTTTGACAGCACATGGAGCCTCAAAAACAGGTAACTCGTCTCCCCTGTATTCAGTCATGGTGGGTGGGCTATCTGTCTGGAATGCAGGTAACCTGGAAAGGGCATCAGCATTAGTGTGTACACGTCCAGGGCGGTGGACAATTTTATACTGGAAACTGGCCAACTGCTCCAACCACCTAGCTAGCTGACCCTCTACACCCTGGAAATTGTGCAGCCATCTTAGAGAATTATGGTCTGTTCTCAGCACAAACTCCTTCCCCAGCAAGTAGTGCTTGAAATACTTTGTAAATGTCACCATACCAAGTAACTCCTTTTTGGTTGTAGCATATTTCCTCTCCTGTTTAGTCAAGGCCCTGCTAGCATAAGCTATGACTTGCTCCTGCCCACCCTCTTCCTGCGACAAGACTGCCCCAATTCCTACATCACTAGCATCTGTGTCTAAGATAAATGTTTTGTGGGGATCAGGGTACGCCAGAATGGGGGCCGACATTAAGCCCAGCTTTAGTTTTTCGAAGGCTGACTGACATTCCTCTGTCCATTTGAAACGCCTACCCTTCTCTGTGAGCTGGTGCAAGGGGCGTGCAAAATCTGCAAAGCCTTTAACAAACTTCCTATAGTAGGAGGCCAGACCAACAAAACTTCTGACTTCAGTCTGGTTCTTCGGAACTGGCCACTGTCGTACTGCCTCTACCTTGGCCGGGTCAGCTTCTACCCCACTTGCTGAAATGATGTGGCCCAAATACTGCACCTGAGTGGCAAACAAATTGCACTTGGCTGGCTTGACTTTTAGATTAGCCTGACGCAACTTTGTGAGCACCTCATCCAGTCGTGATAAATGTTCCTGGAAAGTCCTCCCAAACACAATGATATCGTCTAAGTACACTAAGCACGTTGTCCACTGTAGGTCTGCCAACACCAGATCCATCAACCTTTGGAAGGTGCTTGGGCTATTGCACAGGCCGAAACTTAGAACATTGAACTCAAAGAGACCTTGTTTTGTGATGAAAGCAGTTTTGGATTTATCTTTAGCGTCGACCTCGACCTGCCAGTAGCCACTGGCTAAGTCAAGAGTTGAAAACCAACAAGCATTACTCAAACTGTCGAGTGCATCATCAATGCGTGGGAGCGGATAGGCGTCTTTTCGGGTAAGGTCATTTAGTTTTCGATAGTCTACACAGAAACGCAGACTTCCATCTCGCTTACGGACCAGCACAACTGGTGCTGCCCAGGGGCTATTTGAGGGCTGGACAATGTCATTTTCTAGCATCTTTTTGAGATGATCCGCAACCTCATGCTGCAAATGAAGGGGTACACGTCGGGGGGGCAACTTTACCGGTCTAGAATCACCTGTGTCAATCTGGTGCAAAGTGAGGTGGGTTCTCCCCAAATCATTTTCTCCTGTGCTAAAAATTGACAAATTACGGTAAAGCAAATCACGGATGGCTGGCATTTGAGTTCTCTCAAAACCTCTCTGATTTAAACCCAGTTTTTCTATCAACCCATCAGTTGTCCAAGGTACATGTGACAAACTCCCGCTTTCTACCGCCCCCATATGTTCTGCCCTACTGCCCACTTCAATGTCAGTATGCAACGTGCCTACTTTCATCCCTGCCTTGAGTGTGAGAGCCTCATCAGTAACATTAATGACCCGGATGGGCACAGCTCCGTGATCTACCTGACAGACTACACGGGCAACCATGACATTACAATGAGAAGAAACTGAATCAGACGGCTCCAACATTCCCTCCCTGACAGGACCAACAGAATTTTCTATTCTACCAGTGACGATGGCTTCACTGCGAGGGGGAATTACTGTGTCTGAGGGAAGTGTAACAGCCTGTGGCTTATCTATATCTGCTGGGACCACAAGGGGGAATAGTTTACCCATTATTCTGCATTCTTTCTTCCCAAAGTCTACCATCACCCCGTATTTCTGTAGAAAGTCGAAGCCCAATAGAATTTCTTGGGATGGCACATCAGCAACTAAAAACTCTGCCATCAATGCTAGCGAATCAAACTGACACACAGTGTGCCACTTTCCCAGGATTCCCATCCTCCCCCCATTAGCAGCAGACACATCCCCTTGATGGTCTAGTAACTCAACCCCACCCTTAGTTATTTCTAACCAGACCTGTTTAGGGATCACTGATATTGTTGCGCCGCTATCCACCAACACAAGGGAATCTACTCCCCCTACTTTAGCTGCAATATACCCTGAACCCCCATGCTTACTTGCAAAGGCCACCGTCGTACCATTGTACTTGGGGGCAGGCAGTTGGCCTGCTTTACCTGCCCCCTCTAAGTTTCCCTGCAGATAGGGGCAATCGCGTCTAAGGTGTCGGTTACAGCCACATTCCCAACATCCTCCATCACCCTCTCTGGATCCACGGCTGGGCCTGTTTGGTGCCACCCTCTCTTGGTGACCCCCCTCTGCATTGTGGACAGATTTGGATATATATGGTGTTTGTGGAGTTGTCTGCATAGTTTTAACTGTGGATTGAAGGGAACGTACTTCCTGTCTTAACTCCTCCACCACCCCCAGCATTACTCCCATCTGTTCCTCACTGTCTGACTTAACTGTCACGCCCATTACTTTGGCATCTGGTGACAAGCTGGTCTTCTCTAGGTTTCTCACTAGTTCCATTTCAGCAGCAATATCGATAGATTCTTCTAAGCTTTTGGGCTTGGCACTACGCAGGCTAACCCGAAAATCGCCTGAAGTAAAATGTAACATGAACTGATCTCTTGCCAGCATATCTCTGGTATGGTCATCAGCTGTGGGGTATGCTCTAGTGGCCAACCTTCTCAAGGCATTACCAAATTCCCTTGCCGTCTCATTTGGCCGCCGCCGCCGGGCAGTAAAAGTAGCCCTACTCCAGTCATCGCTATCACATGGTTCGAAACATCTCGTCATAGCTGTTTTTAAAAGGACATAATTATTTTTAACCTCCCTTGACAAACCACTATACATGTCCCTGGCACGGCCGGCTAACAAAAGAGACATGAATTTAAGCTTGAGGGTCTCATCCCACTGATTCACTTCTGCGGCCAAATCAAACTGCTCTGACCAATCATACCACTCACGACCCAGTCCTGTAAATGTCTCGGGCATAAACACAGGGCGGGCTGGACGACCAACTGAATGCATGTGAGCCGCTGGATGACCACTACTAGTAGATGGGGAATGATCATTACTGTTCTGCGCCTGTAGCAACTGATTGGATTCTTCCTCCGACATTTTTAGGGCTAACTCTACCAAGATTTTAATATGAGAGATACAAGATCCCACCGCTGCCACTAGTGTAATAAACCTTGCCTCTGGGTTAGAGGAGATAGAGAGCACCTTAACAATTGTGTAAGGAAACAAAACGAGGAGGACTGCAGAATCACAATCAATTATCTTTATTTGACAACATTATTAGTTGGGAGACAACGGGACAGGAACACAGGTGAATGAATCTTTCGGTTAGACCCTCTTTTAGTGACACTTCTTCTCGGGCATTAAGGGCATTAATTAGCCACCCACACAACCCCCAGCAACAGGGCACGGCACACAAATGCTGCTATGCAGCCACACCAACCCCTTAGGGCACTGCACTTCAACCTTGCACTGCAACCCACTACACAGCAACCCGTGGCGTCAGAGCCCCCCTGTAGCACACTGGACGAGCGGTCTTCTCCTACTACTCTCCCCACTCGGTCCCCTGTACTGCCGTGTCTAATTAAAATACAGTTAATTAACAAAGCTATAAAACACACAATACAAAAATATATATCTATATCTAAAAGCTACTTAACTCTCCCAGGAGTTGAGACCCCCCCCTCGGGGTCTGGGCTTTGGCGCTGGCCCGGATTGGCTGACGTGCACGGCTCCGGTCCAACGCAGCGAGGCAGCTCCACAAACAGCAGGAGAGCCTCTACACAAATTGGAGAGCGGCTTGAGCACTCCTAAATGATCCCCACCCTATCAGTAACTCGCCCTCAATACTGGAACCTGTCCCTTTGCTCTATTGCTATCTTCACCGCCGGCACCCCTAGCGGCATGCGAACGGCCCCACCCCCCAGGCCCGAGTGCATTCGGCTTTAGAATGGATCTTAGTTGGGCACAAGCCCGGTAACATTCAGTCCGCTCCCCAACAACCCTGATTGTCATCTGTCTGCCCTTTTTCTAACCTCCTTGATTGATCCCAAACCCACTCCTTCAGCTGCATCGCATCATCCTAATTAACAACCACCCTGTGGCTCACTCTCTGATCACTGCAGTGTTTTAGAAAGTGGGTTTGAGTGTGATTGGACCTGGGGCCCCTGATGAATAAGGCATAAAATATACAATATAATAGATTGGACGGACGATATCAAATTTTCATGTCACGATTATCCTGGAAATTAGGCTTTAATTGCGATTAAAGACATCATCACAATAATAAACAAAACATGCTTTAAACTTTGATGATCCCGGATTGAGAGGCACTAGTTGGGACGGGGCCCAATTCTTTGTGGCCTCCCAAAAAGTACCTTTTAACCTGCAGTGTGTAGAATTTTGGGTTTTATTCCCTAGCAGACTTTGTAGAAAATAATTATAATATCCATTAGTACGTTTAATTTAGTGCATAATAGCTGAAATTTTTTTTTTTAATTATTTTTTCTCCCCTTAGAAAGGGTCTCATGTATGTCCATATTTCTCCATACCTTGGACCAAGGCATTGGCGCCGCCATGTTGGAAGCGTCATGGTTGGAATGTCATCAGGTGCATTGTTTAGAATTTAGAATTGTTGTTGTCCTTGAAGGCAACTGTAGCTTCTGTTGTTATTCAAAAGGGGTGGGGTTACCCAGGGAGCGTTGCATTTTAGAACATTCTAGAATTTTCTAGAACTTTCTTGATGATGTCATATTACACACTGCACCTTTAACTGTAGAATTTTGGGTTTTATTTCCAAGCAGACTTTGTAGAAAATAATTATAATATCCATTAGTACGTTTAATTTAGTGCATAATAGCTGAAATTTTTTTTTTTAATTATTTTTTCTCCCCTTAGAAAGGGTCTCATGTATGTCCATATTTCTCCATACCTTGGACCAAGGCATTGGCGCCGCCATGTTGGAAGCGTCATGGTTGGAATGTCATCAGGTGCATTGTTTAGAATTTAGAATTGTTCTTGTCCTTGAAGGCCACTGTAGCTTCTGTTATTAAAGGGGTGGGGTTACTCAGGGAGCGTTGCATTCTAGAACTTTCTAGAATTTTCTAGAACTTTCTTGATGATGTCATATTACACACTGCACCTTTAACTGATTTTGGATAGAATAGAAAAGATCGGTTGACGTGTGATGGATTAATGATCACAAGTGCGGTGTTCTTTCATTTTAAACATATACATTTCTGGCCAGAAGTTACTTATTTTGATTGCTTAGGCCTACATAACAATCTCTGAGAGCCTTTCTTTTTCCACTGATGCAGTGGTTTCATATGATAGCCTATTTAATATCAGCAATTATTAAGAAATCGACTAGTAGGCCTACATCTCTGGGGTGAACATATTTTTCTGATCAAAATGAAATCCACTTAATCCTGTTGTGCCCATTCTTGTAAAAATATATATGACTTTGGATATCTGAAAAGTCATCCAATTTGTTGTCACAGTTAAATTACTGCATGCCGTGTCCTCTGCTCATACAAATAATCAACCATTATCATTTTGTACAAATAACACAGCAGCCAATAAAAATGTGTTTTCCAATTAGTTTTTTATTAAAATCTTTTTTTCGTATACACGCCTAATACTGAACAACTCATTGAGTGGAACGATTCATTTCCTGTTGGCCTGGGATAGAGTTCAACTGGATGCGTCCCTCTTTCGGTAGGCCTACTCACATGATATGCTTGTTTTAGGGCATTACATTTAATTAAAATATTGCAATAAAATAGCAAGTGACATCTTCACAAAAAAGTGGAACAGCCAGCCCTGGAAGAGCAAAGCACTGAATCCACATTCCAATTGTGTATGACAACAAAGAGTAAATACCCAAACTCGTGTGGTAATAGTATGTAAGGGATTGGTGTGAAGCAACCTGTAAAATATTCCACTGAAAATATGTGGTTTTATTATGACTGTTTCTTCACCATGTTCTGAAACAGTTAGGCTACTTCAAATGGAATGTTTACATTACTGGCATTTACTTACACTGCAGTATCACTAGGGGGAACCAAATAGCCACTCCTGACTAAAAGTAATCAGAATAATAATCATTTTATAGCGCATTGCTCTCCTTAAGATAGGTAATTGGGCAACAAGAAACACTTTTCAAAGGAAATTGTGAAACATTGAAGGAAGCTCAAAAGGCTGCTCACGGTTAATTTCGCTGTTACATCGCCTAGTTTGCTCGTTCTGATGCTTTTACCTGATTGGGTAGCCTACAGGCCACAAAGAAAAAAAAATCCCTCTCTGTAACCCCAAATCAGCCCCCCCTCTTCCCGAAGGAGATATTTGCCATCCGTGCTGCGGTTCGTACCTACACATTCATTCTTTAATTTGAAGTCACTCCTACAAGGACGCGTCCCACCAGGCAGAAGTGCGCACTGGAGCCTGCTATTCACATTCACGGCTTTGTTGAACAGCAACACCTCACTGAATCCACCAAGGGCACAGCCTCTGAATGGAGATATCTCAATTGAGCTTGTGTATACTGAGCGGGATTTAAATGCCACGGATAAGACCCGAACAAAAAGTTGGCGCTTGCGGGAGACTCGTTTGCGTAAAGGAACGAGTCCTTATCATGCTCTGGGCAGAATCTCCGCTCACTTACTGTTAATTTACAGGAGAGAGGCGCATCTCCATCTCACAGAATGGGAGTCGCGCGCTGAATGTTTTCGGAGCTGGGGGTAGCCTATACCAAACTTGCGTAAAGAGCCGGATTCAGCACAAATACACTGAGTGCTTGTCACAAGTAAAGGGGATTCATTTCATACAATGTCAGCAATTCGGAGGAAATTTGGCGAGGACTACCAGGTGATTAACACCAACAACCGGGACGTTACTTTTTCCGCACCGGTGAAGAAGAAGAGGCAGCGCTTCGTGGAGAAGAACGGCCGCTGCAATGTCCAGCACGGTAACCTTGGCGGGGAGACCAGCCGGTATATCTCCGACCTCTTCACCACGCTGGTGGACCTCAAGTGGCGCTGGAACATGCTCATCTTCCTCCTCACCTACACGGTGGCGTGGCTGGTCATGGCTTCCATGTGGTGGGTGATCGCTTTCATCCGCGGCGACCTGAGCCACGGCGGCCACGACGCGTCCTACACGCCGTGCGTCGCCAACGTGTACAACTTTCCCTCGGCGTTCCTGTTCTTCATCGAGACCGAGGCGACCATCGGCTACGGCTACCGCTACATCACCGAAAAGTGTCCGGAGGGCATCATCCTCTTCCTCTTCCAGTCGCTGCTGGGATCCATCGTGGACGCCTTCCTCATCGGCTGCATGTTCATCAAGATGTCGCAGCCCAAGAAGCGCGCGGAGACGCTGATGTTCAGCCAGGACGCGGTCATTTCGCAGCGGGACGGCAAGTTGTGCCTCATGTTCCGAGTGGGGAACCTGCGGAACAGCCACATGGTGTCCGCGCAGATCAGGTGCAAACTCATCAAGGTAGGCAATACGTTATCCACAGGCCGGTTACGCGATGGATCAACAATCACGGAATGGCTCACTTTGGCGCATTGAGCGTTTCCCCCTTGTTTCATCTTCGAGACTAATTTACAGTCACTTAATTTGTTTCGAAACTGCTCATTATGTTTTATGAGTGCTTTCCAAGTCATGCAATGAATTTCAATTCCTCTCCAGAATTGATTGCATTCCCTAGAGGCTCCCCTATGATTTGCAGAGGCTTTAACACAAGGGCTCCAACATCAAGATGTGTTTTAATGTGTGACCATTTACAATTACCCCCTGCAGCAACTATTTCAGCGCTGGATTGGTCCTGAACGCTGTCTTATGTTGTTGTCCCCCCCCCAAACACACACTAACCCACCCTTTTATTTCTCAGGGTGTTTTCTGGGTCCTAACAAACAGTCCCCCCTCTGTCAGCAGAGTAGCTGTCAGTGGGCTGTATATCTAAGTTCAGCCTCTGTTTCAACTGTTTGCACATGAGATGAATGGGTCCCTGGGGCACAGTAGGAGGTAAAGGTTATTGACTTAAAAAACAAAAAAATCTATTGGTCCAATTATTGGCCTGACAAAGACTATTGTCTTAAGGTCACTCTTGCCTAAAGACAACATGCCTGTAATATACAGTAATAACAGTGATATATACCTTCATGTGAAGGGATTGCTGATTTTCAGTGCTACAACAATCCTGAAAGTGAAAGTAAAAAGAGAAGAGGAAAGCATTTTTTGTGATACAACTTCACAGCTGAAGATACTACAACTGCCGCATCAGTCAACACAGGTTATTAATCACACCTGGTTTTTCTTTTACCTGTATGAGATGTGTTTTCTCAAGTACAGTTTTTTAAAAGTTCTCTGCAGTATATATGACCAATAGCTGGACAGCACTCTGATTTAACCGCCATCCACCACGTCTTAAATTCTTGTTGAAAAAGCCATGTCTTTGCACCGAAATCCATCACTAATAAATGAGATTATCTTTCGACAGCTGTGTGTTTTTCTGCTCAAGCCATTTTCTCTCACCGTAACAGGCATGTCTATTAAAGGAAATCTCCCTCTATTCAGTCCAACCATTAGCTGGTATCTGAAGGACAGTGGTACTTTGTTGTGGAGTTAGTGGTGCTTTCCTCGTCCCCACGGAGCAGGGTGATGATCTTAAGTGACAGTTTGCTCTCTGAGCCTCCATGGAGAGTCACCAGAGAGTTCCCAGTATGTTACCATCGCCATTAGTCCACTAATCGGGTTATACTTAAGATTATACACAGATTTTGTCCAGGCTATGTGTATGCTTTAAAATAACTGCTTTCTAGAGTAAAGAAACACTATCCATTAGATACATACATAAGTCATATCACAGAGTTTAACACCTTAAAATCCATGACCTAATAACCTGTTCTAGCCAACGTTTCAGCTTCTTCTACAATGAGTTCTATTTCATCTTATCATGGAAACTTTAATTAACAGACTAAAAGCATGTCTGTTAATTGCAATTCATCCAACACAGCATCCGGGAGGCAAAACTGCTGTATCAGCAACCTGCCTCCACAGAGACACTTTTACAGAAGCCAGTAGTTAACATTGAGATAGTTCAATATTCTGCATGATGCCTTTATTCACTCCGGGGCACACTGTCATGTTTGACCTTGAGTAAGATTTGTCCGCACAGCGACTGTGCCAGTCTTGTTATATATGGCAGATAGTAAAATCCCCTCTTTTTATTTATCATTCCAGAAGTTTGTTGGGATGATTTAGATTGTGATAATTATTTGATACCTTCAGGCGGAAGTGGGAGAGTGTACTTGGAGCAGATCTAGTTTCACAACATTGAAAGCACCGGCAACTGCTGCAGTACTGTGGCAGAGTAGAGACATTCATATAGAATCAGTTATTTGGCGTCACTCTCCCTCACTCAGTCGTTACTTTTTCCTCTGAGATTTTTTTTCAAAGTAAATTACCTGCCCGAGTGTAATACACATACCGCAAAACATTTCTTGTTTTCAACCATCCATTCCATCGGATTTGTTTTAGTCAAACAGCCCTTGGCTTTTATTTTTTTAAACCCATTGATTAGATTTAGGATCTGGGATTCCTGCCAGAAGATGATAACCTTTTATAGATGATAATTAAACAGTAACATTTTTGGCAGAGCGATATTGGTAGAAGGTCGGACATCCAGGGCTTTCTTAATTATCCACTAAAAAGCGAATTCCTGTTCCATCAATCATGCCCAGAGGACAAACAGTAAACAGCCAAAAGACGCTTTCTAAGTACTCCTTATCCTTTGTAGTCCCACACATTTCATGTACTTTGTGCCTCATTGTATGGCCAAGTCTCTCTTTTCTCTGAATTTTAGATTGAGTGTGTCGTGAAGAAGGCAGCTGAAGGACTGCTGCTGAATAGATACAATGATCGAATGTGTCTTTTAAAGTATGTAACCAGACACAGTAACATCTTTTGCCCATAAAGCTAAGCCACGGTGGTGCCAGACTGTACAGTGGGGCATTGTGGAGTAAATTGACCTTCCATCACCCCGTAGTGCTACACCTGCACTGTCCGGAAGCAATGCCGTAGCTTGTGTGAAGGTAACACACACCTCAAGGTCAGTGTGAGATGGGTTGGCCACAAAGCTGACGGGAGGAAAGAGACGTGCTGCTGTAAATCCTAATGATGGAGCTGTGTAAATGCACCGAGACATGGCAACTGAATTGTCAGGGCTCACGTCACAGGTTGTAAATTCTTAGCAAACCCGTCCGAGAACCATGGCATGTTTTGTTTTCTTAAATAGATAGCATAGTAAGTAAATCAAATAAGAACATTTTGTTGAAGCATGTTTTGGTGCAGTATTTTAACTCGTTGCTTATTATGTTTACATTTTTACAAAAGCAGTGATAGAAGACTTACGTTGGCACTATGTTTCCTTTGGCTGTCAACATTATACTATCAGTGTTGACACCCAAGTTTCGTGAAACATTTTTCAAGGACTGAAAAATCGGAGAAATCATGTTTCACCACTCGGTTTGGCATTTTGTCTGAAATATCTCCCCTCATTTCACAACTCTATAAAGTGAATAAAAGTGTCCGACAGTGTGTGGAATTGTTTTTTTTTTTTTACAGCCAGAGCTTTTAATCATCTGTCAAAAATGTAATCGGATTTAGCCAAATATTTTAAAACATTGAAGACCTGGTCTTTTGAGTTATAGTTCATTACATACTATATGTATTGCTTCTACACCCATGTGTCAAGGGTCACTGACTTGCAACAGCCTACATTTTAATTTGTTGCTTTAACACATAGGTAAACAAATTATTTGGACCATTTCTCTATATCCATAATGCATATGAAGCTAAACAATAACTGTCCTTGAGTGTCCATTAATATTCATACAGCTTTCATTAATAAATCAATATAATGCAGTGGTGCACTGAACCCTGCAGCACTGGCAGAATTTGATGTTTTGACAGCGATGCATGGTATAATGTGCTGAGACAAGTGAGAGAGACAAGCGGTAAACAGCCGCAATGTGACGAACCCAACAAAAGGACAGGGGGAGGGCTGAGTGACAGATGGGTGGTGCTCGTCAATGTCAACAGAAGCTTGTCTCAGTAGGTTGGTCCAAGGCAGGAGATAAGTGATAAGGGCTAGTATGAGAGCAGACAGACAGGCATGGATGCAGGCGTTTGGCTTGAGAGGCAGGCGGACATGGCGGCTTGACTGCCCACATCTGCCCCTGTCTTTACTCTGAAGGACATGCAGAAAGAGGGGGAGAAAGAGAGATGGAGAAAAACAAGAGACAGTTAAATTAGCTCTAATGGTGCTGTCGTGAGATTGGGTATGGCAGCTCAAATGTGACGTCCGTCTGTGAGCATTGCGATTGATATCCAGCTCAAATGTTCCAGCCAGAAAACAAAAGTGGACGGATACACAATTGCATCAAAGAAGCACAAGGACAAATGTACACACAGACACACATTTTTCTTTTTCTAACTTTGTTTGTGTCACTGAGGAGGAAGTGGGAGAGGGCCTGCTTTAACTCAACCTGAATCTCAGGTGGCTTGGTAAATTACGCACTCCCTCTATCAGGTCCTCTTCCAAAGGCCATTAATCCCCCCTCTCCTTGTGGCACCGACTGTTTAGCGACAGTGAGAGATCACACAGGGTTTTCACCTTGTTAAAACCATTCCGTGTCAAGCAGGTCTCTCTCTCCTCGGCGAACAATATAATTTGGTGCAAAACTACAGTTCTAGCCATGATGAAGCAATGAACAGTAAGTGAAAAACAGCAGCTTCACTTTCGTAACTAGACTGGAATGACTTCCCGGGAAATTGTTTTTTTTTCTTCTAATCTCACTGACTTGTATGAACATGGCTGACAAATGGCACAACCGCCCTCACTATCTGGACGACCATTTACATTTTTCACGACAGGGTTTTATAAATGATTTCATGTTCTTTTCCCACTTACGGGAGATGGAGGAAGCTTTTTCAGAGGCGGAGATCACAGCGATATGGGGGGGGGGGGGGGGGGGGGGGAGGAGGAATCAATTGCTATCAATTGTATTTAAATGTTATGAAGACCCAAACTTTGCCTTAAGTAGCATTAATTAGCAACTCTATTCATTCAGGCTTTTACAACTCTGGAAAGTTTTCATAGATGCAAATATTTTATCTTTCGTCACGTCAGTCACAAGGTAAACAGGACAAATAAGGCATCCAAGTGACAAAGTAATCAACCAGGAAATGTGTGCTTGATGACCTTGTGTTGTGATGCAGTAACGTCAAATAGAATTTCATTTTTTTTTGCAAGATGAACCTTAAGGGTTTTGCCAGAGCCTGCACTGACACCTCTGCTGTGTACTTGTATATTTTACTGTGTGGAAAATGCCAAAATGTAGTCATAGTATATTATTTATTACTAGAATATACCATGTAGGCTCGTGTATTATGAGACAGGGAGGTGTTATGACTTTTTACAGCTTTTCTTCTCTTTATTGTTTCTCTCGCGCAAATGATCCGCCTTTGCCTGATTTGACTTCAGCAGGTCTGCGAAGTAGGCTCCCTGTCTGCATGTATGGGAGAGCCCATTGCAGATACAGCATGATGGGCGAATCTCTTTCTGTGGGCACAGACTTCTTCCTGTGAAATGTCACACCCCGACTCTGTCCCCAACATCACAGTGAATACCAATGACAGCCTGTTTGCCATCTGTGGTCCAAGTGGCTGCTCACTCAGCGGGCCAGGGAGACTCGCCTGCATACAAGGAAGTAAACACGGGCAACAGAAAGAACTATATAAATTCAGCCATCACAGAACATATCATGGTTTAGGTTGGTGGTCACCGTTTTCATTTAGCTTTTTATTCATTCGTGATGATAGTAGAATTTGTGTGCAAAAAAATCATTTTTGATTTGTTAATCTATTCACAATGACATGTCAAATGGGGTAAGAGGCAGGCAAATGACAGAGAAAATACATTTTAGAAGCTCACAGAGAGTCATGCCTTCTCCCAATATTCCCATGTTTTAATTTAACAGCTGAAAGAGTACTTAATTTGATGGAGCTTGGTTTCCCAAGATCAAGCACTAGCGTCTTCTCTGTAATCTAATCATACTTGTCTTAGAGGCCAGGCAGGCTGTCTAGACAGTTTAGTCCCAATGCTCATGATGCCTGAGATGTGAGAGAAGTGGTGGAGCACAGTGACAGTCCTTTATTCCTACCTTTACCTTGCATGACTGCCAGTAAGTTCACAGAGAACAACATCAAGGTCCTTTTGTTCCTGCTGTTACCCTTGGGTGTATTGTCTTGCTATCTATCACTGTTTGCCAAAAGGTAGGCTATGTCAAAAATATTCCTAATTTATTTTCATTTGGAAATTTAAATAAATTTCATTTCTCTGCATGTTCTAGTTTTAAGAGCCTTGCGTTGACTCATCCAGCTGGCAGAGACAAATACATTTTCCATCCAATTAAATGTCATCATAGATTGTTTAGGGAGATTCAGCTTCACCTTTCCCATTTTACAAACCGTGCAGATCTGTCAAGCAAACCGGCACCAAAGAAGCAAAGTGCTCTTTCTCCCGCTGATGGGGGATGATGGAAGCAATCCTGAATAACTATAATCACTATTATTTTTCAGGCTTTGTCCCGCCTGCTTTTGAACTCTTAAATGAATTCCTTCTTCACTTTTTACTCCCATCCCAACAGCCTGTGTCCCGTGGAACCATGTCAAATCACAGAGTAGAAATTGCCTTCCCATATGCTATTTCATGGAACTCTCCTTATTGCTTTTGTTACATTCCTATCAGGTTTAGGTTATCATGTTAAATATAAGGCTACAGCCAGCAGCTGATAATCTTAGCATAGCATAAAAAGTGCAGACGTGCAAGATGTTTCCTTAATAGGTTAATAAGTGAGTTTCTGGCAGTTGGAATTGTGTTACCTTTGGACAGAGGCAAGCAAGCTGTTCCTGTGTCCAGCTTATATGCTAAAGCTTAATTAGCTTGCTTTAGCTTATTCATGTAGGCTACATATACTATTCAAGTTGCTTAGGTTCAATTAGTCAAAGTCTCATCCAAAAATTCAAGGAAGTAAAAAGATAGCTGGTTGCTGAAATTGGTTAAATTCAGACACAAAAGTGCAAATTAAAGTTCTAACTTTTCTTGAAATGTAACTAGGCTACTTGATTTGAAGATAGTAATTCAAACCAAATATATTCTAATATTTTTAATATTTCAGTTTTATAAATTCATTATCATTTAAAGTAAACATTTTGCTTTCAGGTGTAGTTACATTTCACAATAAGGTGTTCAGTTGCTTATGAGATTCACATTAAAACGATGAGTTGCTTCCATAGCCACGTGATTTGACACTGTATATTTATTTAACCTGAAAAAGTTAATCGTAAATAAACCTAATGACCAGTTCGTTGTGTTTTCAGTCTCGACAGACCCCAGAGGGCGAGTTCCTGCCCCTGGACCAGTGTGAGCTGGACGTGGGGTTTGGCACTGGGGCGGACCAGCTCTTCTTGGTGTCACCTCTAACCATCTGCCACGAGATCAACCCCAAGAGCCCCTTCTACGATCTGTCGCAGCGCTCGCTCATGAACGAGCAGTTCGAGATCGTTGTCATCCTAGAGGGCATTGTAGAGACCACTGGTTAGAGCAAATTATAATTCTTTAAATAACTTTGAACAAGTCTCCTTAACCCGTATAATTTTTCCCCATCATTTCACCTGTGGAATAGAGCAGTGATATTAAAAAAATATTAAACAGAATGTTTAATTTCGTGGTCTTTAATTATTCAGTAGCTCAAGCTATTCTCCGCCTTTTTTGATTTTTTTTCTTCATATCATTGTCTCTCTTTTCCTCAAAGCAAATGTTCCACTTTTTCATTTCTGTTCTCTGTGTGGCTGTCTGGCCAGTTTTATTCAACATCCTACTTTGAAGAGTTCGCTTGCGATGATACGATAGTTCTCATCGTCCTTTTTCGTCTTTTTTCTTGTCTGTGTTTGAGACATTTCTCTACACTTGTGTCCTTTAGGTATGACGTGCCAAGCGAGGACATCTTACACCGAAGATGAAGTCTTGTGGGGCCACCGCTTCCTCCCCGTCATGTCACTGGAAGAAGGCTTCTTCAGAGTGGACTACTCCCAGTTCCACAACACGTTCGAGGTGACCACGCCTCCCCACAGTGCCAAAGAGCAGGAGGAGAAGCCCTCGTTGACGTCGCCCAACCCTCTGCCCCTCGCACCCAACCCCACCTCCCCTCTGCAGGGCAACGGTGGGCGCGGAGGCCGTAGAGAAAGGCTTCTGTCGGCCGACTATGCAACAGATCACATAGTAGCGGACCACGCCTGCAGGCTGCCCAGCAAACTACAGCGCATGAGCTCCACCAAGGAGGAGCACCTGTGGAGGGGGAAGACAGGGCCTTCAGCCTTACCTGGGGGGAAAGCCTCCAGCACAGGAGACCTCCCGCTCAGTATTCGGAGGCTAAGGTCCAGTTCCATACCTGCCGCGATGCAAGGACAGCCAGAGGAGCAGGTCCAGCTGTTGGCCCTGGATGGGGATGCAGAGGACGGGGAGCTGGAGAAACACAGACTGCCAACAGCCATATGCACCATCCCTGCCCCAACCCCAACATCGGTTCAGATACCCTTGCTAGGGAGTCGACCAGAGGACAACCTGCCCGCCAAACTGCGCAGAATGAATGCTGACCGATGACTTTTTGCGGACAGCCTTTGAGACTACAAAACATTTTTGAAAAATGAATCAGGTTTGATAGGCATTGGGTTTAAGACCATACTGTTATACATAAATATTTTTTTTTTCTGCAGATTTTGTCTAGTACTTGACATATACTTACTGTGCTCTCTACTGAAGTTGTACACAAATAGAAGGTCAACGCCAAAAAGCCATCCATCCACTCATACTGTGAGTCATTTTTTGACTGTGCCCCCCACAGACCTTGTGCTTTGTTTTCCGCTTCTGTTCATAGAGTAGCATCAAATACTTTATAATCTCTAACTACATCTTTTTCAATTAATCAAGCACCAAAGTGGCAGTCATGAATAAGACTGAGCTGAATTGACCATTCAGTAAACTAGTCCTGTGATCATGAATGCTTAGCAACTGTAACTGTGGATTTCCCCACATGCACATGGGGCTGTAGTTAGGGTAACCCACTGAAAGAAGAACAATGCAGCGCAAAGTTCACTCCTGTTCCCCTTTAATGGGACATTAGCGAATCACTCTGCAAAGCATGATGGGAGTCCCGAAGACGTCACATATTTTGTGGGAGAATATGCAGGTTGCTTATTTCTACAATGTTTGCTAATGAGTAGGGTTGCAAAGGGGTGGAAAGTTTCCGGTAAATTACCGAAAAGTTTCCGGAAAGTTTCCACGGGAACTTTCGCTCGGGAATTTTGGGAATATTCAAAATTGGAAATTATAGGAATTAACTAAATGGCGGTAACTTAAATGATTTTTTTTTCATACAAACATAAATCTAAACATTTAAACACTATGTTTGTTCATAGGCAGACATCCATGCAAAATAATACAATTAAAAAACATTACATTTGAACAGATTTAGGGGAGAGTGGCCTAAGTTGTGCCACTTTTTACTCAAAGTGACTTTAAAGTGAGGCCTTGACAGTAAAGTCTCCAACTCAAATATGTACATATATTTCAGGGTGTTGTGTATCCCCGACAATAAAAACTTTGGGTCTGGAATAAACTGTTGACGAAATATAGCTTTCGGAAAAAAGTTGTCTTGTGGCACAACTTGCCCCCGGTGTGGTGTAAGTTGTGCCATTGGAGAAAATACCATGGGGTAAATTGTGCCATTGATATATATCTCATAAACTGTATTGCAAGACACATCCATTACTTACTCCACTTACTTAAAACTCACCTAGGCTCTTTGGCACAAATCACCTCAACCCCAGAATTTTGGATAATAAGCATGATGCAGCAGTTTAGGGCTGACATCGTCCTAATTATATAGACACAAAATGTAGCATACTAAAGCACTAAAACATGTGTCAAATGTTTTCAAACTTGTCTATAATTGTTCAGACACAATAATCAAAAAACATTGATCATGGAAATTTTACTTTGAAAGGCAAAACACAGTTTTTTGAGCTTAAATGTGCTTATTCCATGTTTCTCCCTTCTTTACAGGATGAGTCTTCTATGGTTATCTAGAAACAATGGGTGGCACAAGTTGCCCACTGGCACAACTTAGGCCACTCTCCCCTATTTGTAGGAAGAGCTTTATCAAGTTTTGATTATTTTATGAACAATCAATAATTTCCCTGAACAACAAAAAGATGCATGTTGAGTAAAATTTTACTCATCTGTCTGACCCCACCCATTCAATAAATAAAGTCAAATGCCCCCCATGTGATGGAGGAATGCACAGTGCATGTAGGGGGCGTGGCCTCAGTACCCCTGCAGTAGGATGTGTGCTATGTGCAATTTGCCTAGTGTACTTGCATAAAATCTGGTTGTTTTAGTCAAGATTATGCTAAAATATATTATCCCCAACTATATTTAAAATCACAGTTTAAGCCTCTGTAAACCTGGTCTAGCAAAAACAAATTTATGATATCAAGTTGAGTGTCTCAATAAACTTTAAAAAACAATCTGATTTGAAATTAAATGTTCATAAATGTATTAAAAATTTGTGTAAAAAACTGTTTTTACAGTCTAGAACATTTGTCTGGACTGAAATAACATAGTTGGGTGAATTTAGTGCATTTGGGTTGCTTTAAATTTAGTAAATTCCCGTTTATTCCCGTTAATTCCCAAAATTCCCGTTAATTCCCATAAATTCCCATTAATTCCCATGGAAAGTTTCCAACTTTGAAAATTCCCGGAATTTTGCAACCCTACTAATGAGCAATCAAGCTATTCACTAGCTAGCGAGCATCTGCAGGCCCATCGATGTTGCGTAACTTGTTTGCTTACAGTGGGTCTTCTTTGTAAGCGTGATACTCTGCTTTTGTAGTGGTGTGGTTTTTCTAAACTTTATAAAAAATAAAAAAAATACTCAAGTGTGAGGAATTGATTAAGCGGTGTGCTTTTTTTTTGTTGCCTGGGCCACATATCCTGCGTCTGCATCACTGAGCTGCTGCGTCTCTCTCAGTCTTGATGTTCACACATGCAGCATCACTGTTGCGTCTACTGCTGCACACTTTCTGCCAGCCTTGTCACAGAAAAAATAGGCAAGACAGAGCTGAAGTGTTGCGTCGCTGCTGACGTTCGTGAGATGCACACATGTGCTGTGTGGCTGCTCTTATCTGTTAATGTGTGCGCAGGAAAAAAAGCAAACACTCTGCAGACGCATGATATGTGGCCCTGATATGCTCTAAAGCAGTGGTTTTCAAACTGTGGGGCGCGCCCCCCACGGGGTTATGGCAGGGGGGGCGTGGAATATGTGAAAAAAAAATTATTTTATTTGATTTGATTTTTTTTAGTTTTTTTATACTAAGATCACTGCATAGCTGGACAATAGTTATTCTGCTTTGTTCCTCTCACTGCATCTACATGCATTCATTATATTACAGAGAAATAGGTCTTGTTAAAGAAAAAGAGCACCAAGCCCAACCCAGAGGACCCTGCATACATTTTTTTATTTTAAATTAATATGTTTATGGAAAATCCATGTGTCTTTCTTCAATAGCTTCTAATTCATCAGACCCAGTGTCTCCAAATTATTTGTTCACACACAATTCCTCATATTTAGCCTCTTAATGTTCCTCTGAAAGTGCACCAGATTCATAGCCTGGCATTCCCAGACATGCCACTAGGCGCTGGCAAATTAAATTTGCTGCGCGTGTTGGTCTGGACACGCTCCGTTGAAGCTTTATCAAGAAAGCCAGAAATCTGGCTATGGTTTCAATTGGTTCTATCTAATATGGGCGCGCCAGAGCCCTTTATATGGTGCTCTGGGGAGGACGTAACCGGATGACGACAGTGACGTGCATGCGACGTCGAAGCCGTGATAGTAAACATCAAATATGGCTGCGGATATGTTGTGTGAGTTTGAGACTGCTTTGGCCTCGACCCTTAACGATTTGGAAGACGGCACTCAAATCTTTCATTAGCAAGTAAGTGGAATGTTCTATTTTGCCGACTGACAACGGCAAACCTTTAATTTAACAGTTTAACAGCTGTTCGCTAAACGAAAGGGGCTTACGTCGCCTTGTGCACCGCTCTGATTGGTTGTAGTGCTATCCAACTGCATGCAGTGGCATTTGAAATGCACGAGTAGGAGCCGCCCCTTGAGTTGGAAATTACTATTGATCGTGGCCAGACCCTCTATCGTTCAAGATATCAGGGTCTGGATTTCCAGGCTTATTATTCAGGATTACCAGATTCATGCATTTCACTTTAAAAAGGTGAAAATAAATCTCCCGGGGGGGCATACCCCCGGACCACCCTACGAGGGTCTGGTTCTCCACTGGCTACTATTTTCCTCCAGCAGGACATTGGAGGCACTAGCGAATAAACACTGGGTGTGTGAAGGACATTTAACTAGTCAATCATTTGGGCAAGTCTGTCTGCCTATCTTTCTCACTCCGCTGCACACTCAGTCACTACTATCCATGCTTAAAGGAAGCAGGATTAAAACACTGGATTAAGATGTTAAAATGTATTAAAACATTTGTTTAAAAGCGCACAATTTTTTCTAGAATGTTTCAAAAATATGTTTAAATTTGTAAAATAATTAAAAGATCTTTCAAAACACACAGGTATTTAGAACATTTCTTTTGGGGGGGGGGGGGGCTCCGCTGAAATTTGTTCTCTGAGGGGGGGCTCACTCTCTCACACTTTGAAAACCCCTGCTCTAAAGTAAACAGCAAATTTGAGCCTGTTTGGTTAACAAGCTTACTACCTATAACATATTGTATTTCCAAGGCCAAGGAGCACCTTACTACAGTAGTGTTTTTTTTTTTAAATTTACATTCTACATTCTACATGTTATCTGTTATATATGTAATCTGACATGTTACTTTTAACCTTATTAAGTGAGCACAATATTTTGTATGTAACTGGCAGTTGCTTATTTAAGACTCTAACACAAAGGCAGAAACATCGATGGTTGCTGGCTGGAAATTAGAAACCTTTTTTTATCTACATCTTTGTTTCATCAAACTCCCAAGGATTTTTAGCTGCAAAGCTGCTACTGTTATCACTGTGTTCTGCCGTGCGAAAACTGTGTAGCGACTCTAAAGGAAGACGGGCATAGCTAACAATCAATCATCCGTCATCAACCTGAAATGTATATATATATATATATATATATATATATATATATATATATCCTAAACACCTTGATTTATAAGTCACATCATATATATTTATCACTTGTACTGAATATCTGTTTATTTGAATGCTCATTTTAATTTTATATTTAAGACTGTGCATTGTAACTATTTATACATTGGCACTGTGTTTGCATTGGCCTGTTGTACACTTGGGTAACAAAATGTTATCACAGATCCATTTCGGACAATGGACTTTTATCACAAAATTATTTATTAAAAAAGTCAGACAAATACAGGTGTTTGGGTTTGCAGTGATGCTGACATCAGGGGACACATATTATTGCAACTATAAAATAGGATAACACTTGATATTGCCACTGATAAATAATAAATGATTTGAGATTGCAAGGGTGTCTGTGAGTACGTTATTCCTTCTTTTTTTCATATAAATAATGCTGCATCGGCTTTTCTGTATATTGGCTGTGTTCAACATTTCAACACTTAATTAATGCACCAGTAGCTCATGTGCAAATTTAAGGAGGGCAATAGTTCAGAGTTAAGGAAACCCAAGAAAATCGGTAGGTTAAAGTACTTTATGCCTTCCTGTGCCCACTTGAATTCAAAGTCCTGAATCCTCTCCTGCTACAGCTTCAGCTAATTACTTTAGTTCTCGAGGAGCCGAAAATAGTTGTGCCGTTAACCAGCATGGTCAGGGTCACTCAGTCAATTTCAAATCTTGATTGTGGCTATCAAGATGGAAGTGCTCCGGAGGAGGGTCATTTTCCAGACATTATCCATCTGGAGATGTCCAGAGCTAATTAGTCATACTGCAAAGAATAGAACAAAAGAGAAATTTGATTATGTAACTTGTTGACAGTAAAATAATTACCTCGGTCCAGACTGAGATCAAATTAACTCTGATAAATGATTGGGGGGTATGGGTTGGGTGGGGGGCATAATATGGTCAAATGATGAGTTCAACTGTAAATAAAAATCTGTTTAGCTCATTCCTCTGTCATGCCATTGTGCCTGATCTTAATATGTTACTTCCCTGGTGAAATCAATGTTTAAATACATTTTACAGACAATGCTTTCGTACATTAATTAAGACTTTTCAGGAGAAGTATTTTTGTGAAGAATTATTTTAATGTGGTAATTAAACCCTCTAAATATTTCCGCCACGGATTGTCCGCAAACTCTACATAAAGAATCAGAGTAAAAGTACATGGAGTGGAATGACCACTGTCATTGTAATTTTTTTTATATATTACAATTTTGGATTATTAATAATGATTACATTTACATGTAAAACGTAGCGTTATGCTGTATGTGTATAACTTAACTTAACTTAACTTAACTTAACTTAACTTAACTTAACACACACACACACACACACACACACACACACACACACACACACACACACACACACATATATATATATATATATATATATATATATATATATATACAATATTCCTTTTTAATTATAGAGGAGTACAAGTATAAATACTTAAACAAAGAGTACCACCATTGTACTGACTTTTTCTTTTCATAAAATATGGTGCATTAATACATCAGATACACAATCATCAAACTGGTCTGATTTTAATATCATTGAATTATTCATTCTTTTTTTAAGCCTAAAAGAGACTTGTTTCACAAATTTGAACGGCCCCAAAAAATGAATCACTATAATCTCCGCTTTATGTTCACAAGAGTGTGAGTCATCCTCACAAGTTGCATTTGTTTGCCCCCTATGGAGGCAGATGAGGGTGTTATGTGGCTCTGTTGGCTGTGTAACGTTTCCATGTTTATCTTTGTGTATGGGGAAACACAGCGATACGCTCTTAGGTGGAGCAGAGCGATCGGATCGAAAATTCACATTGACCAGATGCTCATCCATAGTCAATGAGCACAGAAATGGTCCCTTCTCCAGTGATGCACGTCAGCATGGTGGTTTGATGGATCATCTGGGTAGTGATTCAGCCATTGTATTTTGACCTGTTGACAAGGGCGTAGTCTTTAGTGATATTTTATTTCAGACACAAGCTGTTGTTTAAAAATAGTCTTTTTTTGGAAAAACAATTTTTCTGATTTTTTGAATTTATTTAAAAAAAAGTTTCCTTTGGATCATCACGAGATATCTGAGTGGGCCTCATTTGATGTGTGAGCTGTTTTGTGCCCTGTGGCTGGCTCTGGGCAGACTGGGTAAACATGGCTCAGCTCTCATCCAGCAGAATCTCAATTGCTATTTGTTTATCTGCTTTCTCCATAAGTCACCATCATCAACTACATCAATTAAATTGCTCTTTATTTCTGTGGCATGCTTTCAGCTACGGAGGATTGTAAGAATTGGTTTGTTTGCTCTAAGCAAGAAAAAGCCACTCTCCACTGGAAAAAATATCACTTCAAGATTGATTTCTTAGCTTTGGAAATACTTTGTACAATAAAAGCAGTGCGATCAAGAGGAAGGAATACAATACTTGAAAATAATGTTCAAGACATACCTGCAAAACAAAAGCATGGGAGAATGCTGATTAAATCAATTATGTTTCTGCAAAACATTTTTTTTATGTGAACAGTAGATATGTAGATAATACACTTTAAGAATGTCTTGGAAACAAATATTATCACCTCCAAGCACTTCCACATGAACAGCCACTTTATTGCACCTTTTTAATGATCCTGGACCACAGAAGTTTGTTCAATTGGATAGCATTAAAACAGCTAAAATCAATAGTTTTATATGAACAATTGACCATGTGGCTGTGCATAGTATGAGAGGTCAATCATATCAAACGAAGACCACAGACAAAATTGTTACCCGACTCAGCAGTTCCCCTCAGCTCTAGGGAGCAATTCAGCGTCTTTCAGTTTATTGTTTTGGTTTTTAGTCCAGCAACTTTGATGTTTTGGTTCACTGTGACACTCATAGCTGGCTTTCACATTAGTTGAATACAACAGTGGGAAAACTCACAACTGAGAAGCTGGAACCAACACTGAATAAATAACTTAAATCATTACTTTTTATTTTAATACATTTATTTGTTTATGTATTTTTGAATTACATTTATTTTGGGCAACTAACTAATTCATCTTTTGATAAATGCATTGCAGCATTACCATATTACCAGCATTGGACATATTATGAAATGTTGTTTAAACCTTATTGTAGATTCAGGCTGTAGACACTGTGCAATGAATCATATTTTTCCCAAAGGTACAGTGCGTTCTTTCAAATTAATCCAACCAGCAGGGGAGGGTGTTGCATCCTCTTATCAAAGCAGTTCATGCTTTCCAGGACGAACCTGATTGAAATCTGCTCAGAGTGAGAGTTCAACATGTGCCAGCCTTATTACCAGCCCTGTCGCTCAATTACAGGGTGACAGAATCTTATTACATGCCCCTTTCTTGGCACCCTAATTGGGTTTTCCTACCGAGACTTTTTCAATCCCTTTGGATATAATGTACAATCCTAGCACCATGAATACGAAATAATTCAGTGTACATTAGCAAACAGCACTTCGGGAGCAGCCGCTGTTGTTAGGAATAAGTAATTGTCTTTGCAAAGGGCTTACTTAGCTATAAATGGAAGGAATTCTTGTATTATTGACTTAAGTGAAGAGTTAAAATTAATGAGCATGTCCGTGTTTCTTGTGAAAAACATGCTAGTCTGATAAATATTTCATTGATCTATTAATAAGTAAAGCTAGCCTGGTCCTACCAGACCATCGTACTTTATTTTATTTGTACAGAAGGTCTGGAACTGCTCAATTGACAAACGTTCACTCACTTGGAGGCGGGTGTCTGTTGAAGTTTAAAATGATTGGATCAGCCCAGTGCCACTCTGGATCTGCCAACCAATCGCATAGCATTTGGAGTGCCCTCAGAGCCTTCTTAGCTCTACCGTAGTGATGTTTCAGCTCTGACTTGTGTCATTAAACTAATAAATCTGACTGTATTTCATATCAAACGGACACAGCGATGACTGTATTAAATAACAAACTGTTAAAAACGATCCAACTGTATATAGTGTATATCACGTATATTTAAAGTATGCTATTTGATATTGTAGCAGAATACCATTCACTCTGATTCAATAAGTGTTCAAACTATATAAACAAGTACTTTTTAGTCATCTAACTTGACAATCAGCATTAACTGAATGGATGCGATGTCCGTCAATATGAAAATACTTTATACGTGATAGCCTACACTCTACAGTCGGATCGTTTTTATCAGTTTGATATTAAATACAGTCATCGCTGTGTCCCTTCGACATGAAATAGTCAGATTTATTAGTTTAATGACACAAGTGAGAGTCCGTGCGATCGCTGTGGCATCGCCAGAGATACAGACCCCCACATATCCTTCCGTTAAAGCACCATGCGTAAAACGGACACGAGTGACATCCCTGTTAGGCATGGACCTGCCACATTGCCAGTGTTGTGTTTCACCAATGGTTTAAAGTCATTCATGAAGAAAATAATTGCTGGAAACAATCTTAATCTTAATCTCCTCCGCTGTTTCTACATTTTCTATATCTTTTTTAAAATCAGTAGCCTATAGGCTATGGTAGTATGTTCGACCATGGTTAACACTAGAACCGGTGTTCCACACCGCGGCTCGTCCGGCTCAGCTGAAAGCAGCCGGGCAGAGTGCGTCGGATCCTCCGCCTCAAAACATGTAAACGTCTGAAAAAATTAATGAATAATCAATTAGAGTTTACCTTAAGTAAGTGTGCCATGTTACTGTTTATTGTATTTAGGATTTTAGCTCATTTGGACGCTGTTTTGGCCGTCTGTTTTTATTGATATAGGCTATTGCCGATATTATAGCCTATCTACTTTCAGTTTCATTACTGACCCACCACGAAACGTGATTAGTGTTCTTAAAGATACTTAGATTATAAAACAAGAGGTCCAAAACACAGATGATGATTAAACAAACTAATTTATGACTTTATATTAGGCTACACTAGAAATGCACGGGTAGATTTGATTATGCAGCATATAAAGAGAACGCTGGCGCTTCTAGTGTTAAATAAATGTTTCGGCCTAGAGAGGATTTCTAGCAATCTTTTTTTCCGCAAAGACTGCAATACGTTTTATAATATAGTGTTGTCATGCAGCTACGCATGAAATGAGCAGGAAATGGAAAATCGAACTCTGAGCAATCGATTTCAGCAGTGTACGAACGATGTAAGGAGTGTTTCTCCTAAGAGACCGTTCGGGAACCACGACTACAGAGGTAAACAACTTTGGTAAATCATAACGTAGGAGTCTTCGTAGCTCGCTAAGAGAGGACGTTATCGGGAAACCGGCCCCTGGTATCCCTCTGACTACAACTGAAACTGGCGCACGACCTCAACGTCATCTTTCTCAGCCACTCCCTCTGTTCGCTGATTGGACCGCCAAAAATCTGGCTTAGCAGGAACGCATGAATATACCGCAGCCCCCTGACTGACTACTGAAGTGAAATGAAAATTGAGCGGAAGTAGGTAGGTGGGCGGTGCCAGGCTAAAGTAAAGCACTGCTTGGGGAAGAAATTGCTTAAATGTGTGAGTTAATTTGTCTATAAAGAAGACTAGACAAAGAGGATGACCTGAATACTTGAGTAAATAATATGCACAGGAAGGAACCATATTTGTTATGGGCTTCATGGTGCAAGGTTCATGGAATAAGTGATCATGTTTGATGACTGAAGAGTAAGGTTATAGAAAATAGGTGTCCTCTCTATCTCTTTGATTCATTGCAAAAGTTTATACTCCAATTAATTTCAAGGTGCACATTGTTCATCACTCTCTCCAAACAAAATTCACAAAAAAGTCACAATGGCTGCGCTACAAGCCTTGATTTGAGCAAGACCTTCAGTGACTTACAAAACACTAATTTTCTTTGGTTTGATTGTTTGAAAAAAATGCAGCTCCAGCACTTGACGACCTCAACTAACAAGAACTAAAACCTTTGATCTTCCATAAAAAGGCCTCACATTGCTCATTCAGTTTGCAGTCATGTTCATTCATGTATTGAGTCTATTTTTTATACATTGTACTATGGATCTTCATGTGTCCTGAATAAAATCATATATATATATATATATATATATATATATATATATATATATATATATTCACCCTCCCCCTCTGAAATATCGAAATAACACATTCAGTAAATACCATGTGGGATCATTTAGTAATCTTCAATGAGAATGAACACTTGTTCATGTTCAAAATAACATAGGGGAGAATGGGGTAATCTGAGCCACTTTTTACATTTGCTCCCCTCTAAGGGAGCTAAAATAATTTATCACTCAAATGTACACATTTCCCATTCATTCAGGATGTTTCCTAGAAATGGGCATTAGCAGAATTTTTTCAAGACAAAGGACAGTGGAAATATGATGGTTTTAATAAAAGTTGTCATGTGGCTCACTTTACCCCAGCTGTGGGGTAAACTGATCCACTTACTTTTTCCACTCTGAAACTACCATAACAACACATATTGTAACAGTAAGAATCCTGAAAGCTAGCCACACATTCCCGAACTAATGTCGGACTAGTAAAATAATGATGGGGTTTGGTCAATTAAGCAAAGCAAATTTTCTAAACACTTGAAATTAACTCTGAACAAAATCAAATACAACATATTATAATTCAAAAGGTTTTAATAAGATTCAAATGAAAGATAGAACCAGTTAGAATAGAACACAGTCTGGGGGTCAGAACACAGGACCATTAGAGCCAGCTAGTGTCTGGGGGTCAAAGCATAGGAAAATCAGAACCAGCGAGAACAGCCTGGGACTCAGAACACAGGAGAAGACCCAACTGGATTATAACATCAGCCTGTCATACTCTACAACTAGGCCTACGCTACATTCCAGCCCTGAAGGTTACAGGGAAAGATGAGAAGGTGCTCTTTCCGTGTGGTTGCCCCAGGTTGTCTTCCTGGTGTATTTCCTTGGCATGATGGCTTTTCTAGAATGTGTATGACATTGAAATAAAACATATGTTATGTAATATTACATTAAAATATGTTTAAGACTAAACTTAACTTGTGCCTCATGGTGGGGGAAAGTGAGACAGTGGCTCACTTTCCCCCACAGTATTTGGCTCACTTTCCCCCACCACCACAATTTGAGAAAAAACTACCTCTCTTAGCATTTCAGGATAATCTTCAGTTATCAGCATCACATGGTTTCATATGTTGGTAGTTCATCAACACGTATGATAGAAGTTTTTCTACGTGAATACATTTGCTTTGGCACAACAGTTGATTAAGTTGAAATTTACTTTTACATGCAAAATACCTATTTTGGTGAAAAAAAACATGCTTACCACAGCACCATGAGGTCCTCTCTTTCAGGGCCATGGGGAAATGAGAGGGGCTTGAAAACATATATCTCACATGACCACAAATGTTTTCCGTTGCCTAGATACAGGGGGTGGCTCACATTACCCGATGCCTCAGATTCCCCGTTCTCCCCTATTTTCTGAAAATGTGCATGCTTTGTGGGACACAAAAGTGTCTCAGCTCCTCTTCTGGATTTTCCAGTGACACATGAGATACACCCTCAGATATATCAACCCACAGCAGGTTGGAATCAAATTCAACTGGCTTTAAAGCCACTACGAGTAACATTGCACGTTGGCGGCCCCTTTGGACAAAAGCGGTAGTATTTTTACGACGCCAGCTGTCGTGAAGCTGTTTTCTAGCTCGTGCCGGGCGTGCGAGATTCAAATGATCAGGAAGCAATATAGTGCATGTCCGTGTGTTGAAAGTGTGAGGGCACCGGACTCTTTTCGGCTCTGTGAGAGTGGTTAGTGACACAGCATCAACTAATGCCAGTCAGTGCTACACACACCTGATTGCAATGAGTTGATGCAGTGTCACCTCTCACGGAGCTGAAAGATTCCGTGTCCTTACACAAAGCGAATGAACGAGAGACGGCAGTTAGTATGGATCACGATGAGGTAATGTGTTTATGTTGTTGTAAATAATGACTATTTCAGATGAATAATGGTCATCTGATGATGGTGAAGCAAAGTAAACTTTGTTTTAGTAGGCTACCGCTCATTCATTTAGGAGTAAACACTGCAGTCTAGTTCGCTCCCGTGAAATTGTGTATACGTTGCTTTGCAACGCCCTCCCGCCCGCCTATCGCTCTCACTTTTAGCTTTTCTTCATTGCATTTTCTTTTTTTTCTTTGATGGTTCAGCCCTGTTATCAGTCATTATGACGACAGATAACTGTCTCAAACAAGGCTCCCGCTCCCCTTCCCTCACCTGGAGGGATAGGCTTCTCAAATCGCGTTGCTGCGCCACACTGAAATCTGCGACCAATACGGACGGATATGTGACCATAGAGCTTGCACGAGCGAACCGAAAATCGGATTGGGTGTGCGACCAGACCAAATGCAGCAATAAAAACGATATAAAAACGTCTTTATTTGCACTGGTGGTCTCGTTTGCTGTTAAAGGTAATTTATGATTATGAGAGGAAACATGTGTTGTTTAAAAGATATTTAAATGTTACTCGGAGCTGCTTTAATGCTATCAGTCTTTTCAAGCTTTGACAAGGTGTATACTATCAAATTAAATTGCCTCAAACACAAATACATCTGATTAGCTGTGTACACAGACTTATTCAGCACATTGTTTTGACAGTTGATTGAGTGGTGGATGTTTCATGCACACTACATTTGATAAATAATTCAAACGTGTATTATAGCTACCCAAATGCATGCTATAGGAAGCCATTCCCACAAGAGCTGAGATGAGACAACGGTGGATGCTGGGGCGCTTCTCTGAAGTGGCTAACTTCTTCAAGGAAGTGAAGTGAAATAAAATACATGTAGGTTATCTTTTGACCCTGTTTGATTTAAAGGCAGAAAAAAGGGTTAGAGACATCTTTACATAAAACATTCTAAAAGTAGCCAATAGAAAAATGTGACATTAGGCTACATATTTCAGTGGTATCCAGCCTTATATAGCCTACCCACTGCTCTGTCAGATTAACCTCCTAACCGGTTCCAAAGGTATTTAATTTTTATTGAGGTGTAAAATACAAGTGATATAATAGTAGATGTAACAAAATTTCAATTCAACATTCAATGTCAATCTTTCGGGTCACTGCGACTCGACGACTATTTCAACTGTTTAGTTTAAGCTATCTATTTTTATCTGTTCAAGTTAAGATAACTATTTAATCTGCTTAGACTAAGCTAACTATTTCATATGTTTATAGTTTAAGCTAACTATTTAAAATATTATTCATTGTTTTTAGCTATTTGAACCATTAATCCAATATTTTTGCTTATCTCAACTTTTTACTTTAACATTATTCAGCTATTTATCCACTAATGATTTTAGCTATTTATAATTTTAGCTATTTCACCAATTTGTCCGTTGCATTTAGCTAACTATTTCAACCATGTTACTTTAAGCAAACAATTTCAACTGTTTATCCATTTCATTGGGTCATCATCTTAAACCATCCTCTAAGATGATTAATTCAACTATGTCTCCATTAGCCTACTTTAAGTTGTTTTTTCAACCAATTACCAGTTACTTTTAGCTATCATTTAAACTGTTCATAACCTACCGTTAGCTAATTATTTCACCCATTTACCTAGCCTAGTATTAGCAAAATGTTAATTTTTTTTCGTCCTACACAATATGTGAAGTTTAAAAAAAAATCAAATTCCTTGTTTAAGAGTCACTTATGTAGTTTGTAGTTGATGTCTGAAGGTGTAACGAAAGTATAGGAAAGGAAACATCCAGCAGAGTCGAAGTAAGGTAGGCCTAAGTTCTTCCTGAGGCTTTTTAGACACGGTATCCTACTTGTCATGACTCATGATGACTATAAGCATATGGCTGCCAACTGGAAACTGAACAGATTTAGCTATCAGTGAAGCAAAAATAATGACCAATAAAATGTTGTCTCGCACATTTGCCAGTTTCAAGAAACAAACAGCAGCTGAGCAAACAATCTGGCAAACACACAGACGTTTAGTGCCCGTGTCCCAGACTGGCCACAATGCCAGTCTGCCTTCCAGGGAAATGATGCAGCACATGCCAGGACGTTACTGTGCAGAAGTTGCATCTGTGCCCTCAACCTTTTTATTTCTTGTCAAAGTCCTGCCAGGCTGACTTACAAAGTGTCTCTGTGAGGTTAGTCACTTCCTGGTTGGTGGACAAATTGGTAAAGCTTTCCCTTGTCTAACTTACCACAAGGCAGGTTATTCACTATTCAGTTAATAGTTGATAGTAGGCTAGTACAAAGCCAGCATGTTTTGTGGGGCAGGCATTCATTAATTTGATCATTTATTTTGCCTGCAGTTTGGTGTGAAAGTTAGCTGTTATGAGGAAATAAGGCACGAAAGACAAGAAAATAATTTCAGCTTGATATACTTTTGCTTTTTTTTAACCTGAATGAAGAGACATAAAAAAAAGAACGTGTGTGTGGTACATCCTCCTATTGAGCCATTATGTGATTTCTCTTTGTCATTCATCAATGTCAGTGTCTCCTCTAGTTACACCGGTATTAGTATTCCAATCAATTGGTAGTAGTTCCAATCAATTCGCTCTTCATTATTTACAGAGCAAAACCCAATTTGTTTTTGAGTTCGCAATTAATTAGATTTTCAAATTTTTAGATCACATAATCCTCTTGTACTCTTGCACTGACCATCTGCAGTGCTAGACTGCCATCAACGATATATCAGCTTATGCATTGGCTCTAACTTGAGGGAATATCTTTAGTCTACAGTTAATAATATTTCCTTCTGTGGTTACAAAGCAAGTTTTAATGTGTCCCGTCCTCTGGCATTTTGAGAGGATATTTGACAAATTACTCAAAGCTAAAGCCTAAAGCACAAAGTGGTGCAGTCAGATATTGTGCCCTTGTGTTAGTTGCTGTCAAGGTCAAGCCACATCTATACAAAGGGAGTTAATAAAACATAGAAGAGCATTAAAAGTATCTCCTCGGAGGCTTATGACCCTGTATGATAATGTCTCATACGATGTGGCAGTAAAGTAGGTCGAGTATTGGCTCACACCATGATTTAATGAAAATCTTTCCCCATTCCTGAGTCTTGAGTCCTGAGTGTCAATGTTACTGCAGCACTGCATGTCATGGTAATCACCAGCTGAGGTGGATACTGGCTTATGTGTCCGAATGCCCTTGATAAAAAAAAAGCTTGTTTATGAGACATATTGGCAGCTAAATTGTTGTTAGGATAAGAAATATCTTTTTCACACCAAACGCTTTTGCAGAGAGTGGTTCTTTGCCATCTGGCTCTATTGAACTTTCAAGTAATTATTTCAGAAAAAAAGGTAAGGTTTGCATAATTACGATAAACAGAAATTTATTTGCAATACTTGAATTCTTGAAACCACCGTAGATAGTACAGCACATACTGAAAACAGTGTAATTCTATGAAATAAATCTGCTGAATTTTATAACTGCATCCACTTAACCAGAGGCATGAAAGTGAAATAAAGTTGTGCTGAGTTTTGTTTTCTAAAGGAAAGGAGGTAAAGTTTACAGCAGTGATTTACTTAACAGTTTAACATTGTTGTGTATTTCACAGCTTGGCTTCTAATTCTAATATGGTTGAGCACAAAACGTGCACAGAAATGGATCCAAAAATAGTACAAGTCTGAGCAAGCACTGACAATTTTATTAGGAACATAGTTACATTGTGTGGATTCACCTTTTACAAACTCGGGCATCGGGCATCAGTATTCACAATAAGTCTCATGTCCTGAGACACACACAATTTGCCACACTGTAATTTACCATTGAAGGGAAACAGGCAGATTAAATTGCTGCTCGGAATATCATTCCCCGACGAATAAAGAGTAGGTTGTTTGATTTAATTTATTTCACAGATGAACTTTTGAACTATTGCCAACAAAAATATGTTGGCCTAATGTAAAACATAAATAAAAAATAACTATTTGGTCGAGGCTACTGCACAGCTGTTAGCTGTGAGGTGGGTGCAGAAGTCTGGAAATACTGCAGCATGTAACACTATCCAAAGAAAAGGAGTGGAGGTCTCTGTTTATTTAACAAAGTATTTTGTAATAAAGCATACAATGCATTGTTAGATTGTTTTAAGGGTTAGCTACACATTGCAGCTCAATCTCAGACCAGCACGTCCACTGTCTCATATTTTTCTCAGTGTGGAAGCCAGTCCTATATAATATAACAAATAATATAAAGGTTGAGTCAGCGATTCTGGAGAACGCTTGTGATCAGAATCCCTTTTTTTGAAATCAGTGAATATCTCCTCACGATCTGTCCTCTGTGTGCGGTGAGAAATCCATTGTTAATACACAGCCTAGGCTCTGTAAATTGGCATGTTGCTAGATAAGATTGGCCCCATTTGTATAGCCTTTATTTACATATGCGTTTACAGAGCCTAGGTTGAGTATTGATACTGATTTTGACAGCAAGCGTTCTCCAGAAGACTCCACCTTTAAAGTCTGAACATGTTTATATTGGAACAAGATAACAGTCTGGGGCCGTATTCACAAAACATTTTATCTTAGCACTAAGAGTACTCCTAAGGAGCACTAAAAGTGCTTAGTAAGGAGTTATTAACCTATTCACAAAGCTGATAAGACCAACTTTTACTAAGGAATGGGAGGGACTCCTAAGCTAAGACTAGAGGGCGGGGTTGACCCTGTTGCTATGGATGATGTCATGTTCATACCTTCTATGCCTACAGTGATTGGCTGAGAGGGAATGAGAGCTAAGAGTGAATTTATGATAGAAACACTGTGGGAGATATCCATATTGTGTCGGTGTATTAAAGTAAATAGTTTTTATATACAATTAATGACAAGTGACACTGATTTAACATGAAACCAAGATACTGCAGGGTTTCCCACACATTTGTTCACAATTAGCCTACAACAGTGCCACATAGGCCTATTCATTTTAAATTTTAAAATGATTTGAATCGGAAAAAATGTCCTCATTGAACAGCTGCACGCCATGCACTCTCACTGTATTTCTCTCAACGGCGGACTATGCAGCAATAGTCAGACAGCGACAAACCGGGAAATTCACCATTTAGAAACAACAGCCGGCAAAATCGTAAAGTGCATGCGGAAGGAAAAAGGCGAGACGCGCAACTATACAGTAGCGGACCTGTGGAACGGAGGAGATGCTGCGAAGCGCCACATATAGGCCTACTCTAGTAGGCAATTAAACCCAAACGTGACACCAACAGTAACTTTCAGTGCATCGTAAACCAAAAGCAACTGCAGGAAAAGGAACTTAATAAATATTTTTTTATATAAATGTAATAAATATAAATGTGTCTATACTTTCTAAATATAGCTTTACTAAGATCATTAAACCCTTACAGCTATTAAAGGTACCTTTTGTATAGCTCACTAGCATTACATCTCTCCAAAACACCATCAAATGAGTGTCTGTGATTTACTCTTAGTGACTTAGGAGTCCTCCTCGAGAGCTTTTCATAGATTTAGGAGCTAGTTTTAGCGCTAAAATGCTTTGTGAATTACACTTAGCCTATCTTAAAAAGTTAGGAGTCCTAAAATTAGGAGTGAAACGCCCTTTATTTTTGAGAGTTACTCCTAAATCAGCACGTTAGGACCTACTCTTAGCCTTAAAATGTTTTGTGAATACGGCCCGATGTTTAATTTTTCATGATCATACTAATTCTAGGAGTTACCTGTAAACTGCAATAAAGAACATTACTCAATTTTTTTCATGTCCATACATCTTCTACATGGATTATCAATGAGTGACAGCGCCACTGTAGTAAATGTAAACTTTTCAGCAGTACCAGAACAGAAAGCTTGACAGGCACACTGGTATTAACTGAGCTCCAATGAAGAAGAATAAAGCATTTTCTTTTCCCAGCATTTCGGATTCATTGCTCTTCATGACAGTCCTTAGACTTATCAGAACAGTGTGTACACATATATACTGATAAAATATGCCTGCTGATCAGCACCCTTTACACACTGATGAGAAAAGTTCAATGTTGTATGCTATCACAATAGGATCAACTTGTACATGGAGCCTTAAAAGGATTTTTTTTTCTATTCTGACTTTAAATATAAAGTGGAGCATTACTGGCCTGCTTTCTCACCTTGCATTTTCAGGGCATATCGTTCATGACTCAGAAGAGGTAATTCCTCACGTCCTTCAGCGCTCAGCAGAGCGTCACTGATATTTGTGACCCGGGATGTTCGCTGACTGACTTCTTCCTGTGGTTCCAATACCCTTGACATACTGTACATATAAAGTACGTCAAATAGAAGTAAGTGGCTAACAAGCACACACACACACACACACACACACACACACACACACACACACACACACACACACACACACACACACACACACACACACACACACACACACACACATAGACACGTGTCTTGTCTTGGCTGACTTCTGGAAATCTGTTATTTTCTTTCACCTTTTAGGGACGAAACTCATTATAATTATTGATATTGTCGCCCTCGGAGGCAGGCATGTAACCTCAATATTAGCCTATACATTTTATTTATTTAAGGTAACTGGGTGACTTACAGTAAGGTATTATCCTACCAATCCCTCAATTTTCACATAATGAGCAAGACTTCCTCACTGTGTCTGTGTAAGCTGATTTAGACAAGTGTAAAAAAATAGAAATAAGGCTTCATTCACAATTAAACCCTGCGCTGACAGCGGGGATTTGGGTTTACACAGAGGCAAACTTGATTGCTCACACCGCACCACTCTGCATCCTTGAAATCATGCTGTCGCAAACAGTGTGTGGAGGCAGGTTAACATTCATTTTCATTAAGAGCAGACAAATTGTGTTTGGGAGGGACTTAATCTGATTGTTTGTTCTCTGGAGGACTGTGGTTCCTTATACAAACGTGTGCTTCATCAATAGGTGTGTGTGTGTGTGTGTGGGGGGGGGGTATTTAGTTTTTTATTACTTGATTACTTGATTGATTGGATTACTCCAATATTTTGTTAACAGAGTAACTACGAGGAAACTGCCACATGCTGCTGCTCCAGACTGACTTTAATTAGGGAGGTTATAATAGGTTCAAATGCATAAGGATCTATGAACATTTGCTCTACAGTGTGTTTAAAATATGTAAACAATCTCATATAATTGGCTGTGACCTTTTTATGATCATACTGATTCTTTCAACACACATTGGCTAACCTTGTATGCTTGTAGCGCAAAATCACAAAATATATATCAGAAGAACTTTAATAAAATGCTCTGACAATAATGAAATACGTACGGACCTTGAAAAGCAGCAGCAAAACCTTGAGGGTGCTTTCATGAGCAGGATGATTGGATTGTCCTGGATGTTTTTGTCTTCAGGGAAAATGACCTTGAATCTCGGATTACTGTAAAAGTGTTTATGAACATAACACTCACATATTCATATAGTTAAGTTTTTTCCTCTGCATGATCCAAACATAAACTACATTGTAAGGCAGAATTCAATTCTGCTATGTGACAAAGAACAGGAATCGACCAAAGACACAATCGAGATAGCATTTCTATTTCTTGAGGCAAAGTGTGAGCTTACATGTAAACATATTAGGGGTGGGGAAAAAAATCGATTCTCCGATGCATCGCGATTCTCTCTCGAACGATTCCGAATCGATTCAGATAAATTAATATTTTTTTTAATCTGATTTGTGAATACTAGTACTTCCTGCGCCACTGCGTATGCACACCACACACGTGCGAGTTTTTAACAAAAGTGGTGACAAAAGGGCTGAGAGCAGCAAACCCATACCTACACTGGCTTTATTTCTTTTTACGTTTTTGTATGAGAGCTGAATTCCAAGCCAAACTTTTTGCACAATGTGTTGAAATGACATAGAAAATAATAGAATAGAAATCCTATAGAAACATGATTTACAAGAGTAGAAACAAAATTAAACTGAATCGGTTTAGTCTTTACACACTTCCATATTGTGTTGAAATGCAAGCTGCATTGATTATGGCATTGTTCATAGAAAGTCATATTTGTGCCAAGAAAAGCTTTTTCTCTAAAACAATATTAGAGAAGGTAATTCATCTGTTGATTGTCTTTAATGATCATCACAAAAGTAGGAAGTGATTAGCAAACTCTGAGTAGCAAACTCAGATGTGTATATAAATATATTTTTGAAAATCACACGTGTATGTATGTCAAAAATGAATTGCATCAAGATGCATTGAGAATCGATTTTGAATCGAATCGTTGACCTCTGAATCGGAATTGCATTTAATTGTGAGGTGCCAAGAGATTCCCACCCCTAAAACACATCCTGCAGATGGTATCATGGCCCTCATTCTCCAAAAGTTTGTGCACAGTGTAAAGTGTACTTAATGAGATTAAGATCACTTTTTCGAGAAAGAGACCCGCATTCAGCAGCAGGGAATGTGTACAGTTAAGTTAAGTTAACACACAACAGAATTACACGTTTAAAATCCCCCAATGAGATGAGATCTTCAAGTTTTTGCATGTAAAACTACATGAATGGTAAACGGTCGAAAAAATATTCAAGACAACAGATGGATGTCTGGAGTAGGCTACATGTATGAAGTAATTAACAACAACTCATCAGGCTGAACTATCTCAACTGTAAAACACTGAGCTCCGCCATGATATAAAGTAGTTTACTTCCTCTTAAAAAGCAGGGAGAGTCAGAAGAACATCAAAGTCTGTATGACGCATCCTCTAGGGACCACAGATGTCGGTACAACATTTCATGGCACTACATCAAATAGTTATTGAGACAAAGTTGTGGACCGACTGTGGACCAACATTTGCCAACCCGAGAGCCATGCCGCTAGCAGTCCCAGAAAATTAAACCTTCGGGCTGAACGGAAAGCGTCATTGCCAGCTAAGTTGTGATATGCAAAACACTACTGGCTGTTTGTTATACGAGCTCATTAAAAGACCACAGAAGCAACTGAGTCAATAAAAATGTGGTAACAAATTGGTGACTACTGAGCTAACAATCTAAAAAACAGGGCTTGCCTTACCAAACTGAAACAACATCGACTACCTTTTGAACATACTTCTGCACTGAAGGCTGCCAGAGTCAGTGCTGTATGTCACGGTGCTGTATGTCACAGTGCTGCGATCGCTTTATGACGTAAAAAATAAACTAATTCTACTTTTTCAATAAACATTAAATATTAAGCCCCTGTCAGTTGAACCATGTGTCACTGAAGAGCATTAACAAAACAGCCATAAAACAACCAGCACAATGACTAAATTATGTACTGTACAAACTTAATTTCGCCAACACGTTCTACAACCGAACCGTGTCAAAGGGTCCAGGTCAAATGGGTTAGATCGAGTCAGAAACCAGGAAAAATTAGCGAACTACAATTGTATAAATAAAATGTGGTCAGACTCTAAGGTCAGTCCAAAAAGGACTTTTCACAAGAAAAGGGAGAAATAAATTTGTCTCAAAAGTCAAAACACACTGCTTCACACGGCCTCCTTTAACTACTGATCTTCCAGGTCAAACAGTCACTCACACGATTCTGATCATGCAGCCACGATATACTTATGGATTTTGATTTCATTCCTTTTCTTGTGGACATTATTTAGCCTGTGCGTTTGCGTCAGGACCACCTGTAATGCCTGTTTGAATTTATATTGTTCACAGACACTGCCTCACCTCATCAACACTTCAATTTAGTTTTTCCTGATTTCCCCAGGTGTCCTTGCCATCTTATTTTATAAACGACCCTTTTCTAAATAAAACCACGATGTGCTGATTGTCTGGGGAAATTCTTTGGAATTTTTTGCCTGCAGTACAATTTTGCCCTTAGCTTGCCCTTCCAGAAGCGCTCACATAGCACCTATCTGTTGTTGTTTTCAAAGTAAAAGTCCCTGGTTCAGCTTAACAAGTTTAAAGGTCACAATTCTTCCCCCAAAAGCCTGAAGACAGTCAGTGAGTCCTATCCGCTATGCATTTCCCTTACCCCGATATGCTGCGGCAATGCAAATATCTTAATCACTATACTGGTGAGCACGCAGACCTTGTGACATCCTTGAGGAAAAAAAGCTGCTTGAAGAGACAGAAGCCAAAACAAAGAACGAGTGAGTACTTTTCAAAGACTATACTACATTTTAAGAAGCCAGTGGTTTGAGGATTGGAACAAAAATCAAAGCTGTGATTTTTGTTTTGTTCTGTACAGTGAAGCGCGATTGTTGACTGTGTCAGAGAGGTGCTGATTCCACTTTATAGTTTATGATGTGTTGTCGCATTTGATGAAATTATATTGAAGTACGACCATTTGTACACCCACATCCTTCTCGGCTCCAGATAGATAGTCAGGGAATCACTTAAATTCATGCGATCTATTGTTTTGGGACTATATAATGTCTGTACAACCTTTATTGGAAATCCATCCAAAATAGGTTGTGAGATATTTCAGAGTGAACCAAAGTGGAAGACCGACAAACAGACCGTCATTGCTTCTAGTTTGGCTTCAAATGGGGTAGTTTCAGGGTTTTTAGTGGCTTTGTTATCGAGATATTGGAATAATTGACTACACTAATTGATTGCTGTTTGTCAGACTCGGTGCAGTGCAGTCACTTGCAGTGATTCACCAACGATCCAGAAGCTGAGGCACTAAGGTACACTTACAGGAAACAGGAGAAGCTTGAGATGGTAAAAGAAGACATCGCAAGCACAGGACATTGTGCCACGTGAATATATACATTTTCAAACACACACTCCTTACACAACACTTAGTGCATGGTGTACACATCGGACAGAAGGTTTCTCGGCGCCCCATCTTCCTCTTGGGGTCTGAAATCGCTGAACTGGACTGCAGGACACAGATGAGACTCGAGATATGAGAAAAAAAAACACATTTGGAGACTTGTGCACTTAGTACAACAAGAGATGTTGTTGAAAAATGCATAAGCCATGCAAGTCAAACATCTTTCTTTGTCCCTTCGGCCTTGAGAAAAAGCAAGGTTACTGCAAGGGCCGTTTCTGGCCCTGTCGAAAGATAAGAGACGATTGCTCAAGTGAATCAACGGCTGCAGCAGGATTTCAGCTGACACTGGTCAAATTCTATCAAGAAAAACTATTTTTGAGCGCATGGTCAGGTTTTTTTCTGCAAGGTGGTGAAGTGAAACAGGGGGGAGAATGGCTCAGTGTGGGTAGGAATATTGCCAAAAAGAGGGGACAAAGCTTCTAATTGATAATGTGAGCTACTGTATCTGAGTACTGTGGATCGACTGGCCGAACAGTGGTACGGCCTTTGCGGTTCGGTAAAAATACGAATATTTGTATTGTATATACACCCCTAGCTACTAAGAATGAGTAAACACACACTGTATGTTTTGGTGAATGCCTTAATCTGGATGAACCGATCCTTTCGGCTCGGTGACATAATTTTTGGACATAATGAATATGAAAGATCAAAGAGCAGAGCAGGAAAATACAAAAACCCTTTGAGCTCACACATCATAACCTAACCGTAGCAGTAGGCCGGTATTTTCAACTGTCAAGTTGTAGATACAGTCAATAGCCTGGCGGCAGCACAGTCACACCACACAGGGTTTAAAGCAATCCATGTGAAGGTAGTAGTTTAATTAATTTGGCAGTTGTCGACCCCAATACGAAAGGTTTCAGGGGTATATTGAGATTGGTGTCAGAAACCCTGCAGTTACTCAAGCAACACAAATGAAAATGGGAGGAGAGCGTAGGGGAGAACGGGGTAATCTGAGCCACTTTTTACATTTGCTCCCCTCTAAGCGAGCTAAAATGATTTATCACTCAAATTTACACATTTCCCATTAATTCTGGATGTTTCTTAGAAATGGGCATTAGCAGAATTTTTTCAAGACAAAGGGCAGTGAAAATATGATTGTTTTAAAAAAAGTTGTCATGTGGCTCACTTTACCCCAGCTGTGGGGTAAACTGATCCACTTACTTTTTCCACTCTGAAACTACCATAACAACACATATTGTAACAGTAAGAATCCTGGAAGCTAGCCACACATTCCAGAACTAATGTCGGACTAGTAAAAGAATGATAGGGTTTGGTCAATTAAGCAAAGCAAATTTTCTAAACACTCGAAAGTAACTCTGAACAAAATCAAATACAACACATTATAATTCAAAAGGTTTTAATGAGATTCAAATGAAAGATAGAACCAGTTAGATTAGAACACAGTCTGGGGGTCAGAACACAGGACCCTTAGAGCCAGCTAGTGTCTGGGCGTCAAAGCATAGGAAAATCAGAACCAGCGAGAACAGCCTGGGACTCAGAACGCAGGAGAAGACCCAACTGGATTATAACATCAGCCTGTCATACTCTACAACTAGGCCTACTCTACATTCCAGCCCTGAAGATTACAGGGAAAGATGAGAAGGTGCTCTTTCCGTGTGGTTGCCCCAGGTCGTCTTCCTGGTGTATTTCCTTGGCATGATGGCTTTTCTACAATGTGTATGACATTAAAATAAAACATATGTCATGTAATATTACATAAAAATATGATTAAGACTAAGCTTAACTTGTGCCTCATGGTGGGGGAAAGTGAGACAGTGGCTCACTTTCCCCCACAGCATTTGGCTCACTTTCCCCCACCACCACAATTTGAGAAAAAACTACCTCTCTTAGCATTTCAGGCTAATCTTCAGTTATCAGCATCACATGGTTTCATATGTTGGTAGTTCATGAACACATATGATAGAAGTTTTTCTACGTGAACACATTTGCTTTGGCACAACAGTTGATTAAGTTGACAGCAAGAAAATTTACTTTTACATGCAAAATACCTATTTTGGTGAAAAAAAACATGCTTACCACAGCACCATGACGTCCTCTCTTTCAGGGCCATGGGGAAATGAGAGGGGCTTGAAAACATATATCTCACATGACCACAAATGTTTTCCGTTGCCTAGATACAGGGGGTGGCTCACATTACCCGATGCCTCAGATTCCCCCGTTCTCCCCTATAATAATTTTCAACATTCAGCCGTTTCTTCATTCGATATTAAATAGCATGAAAACTATGGAGGTAAATTATAAAAGAGAGCGGTAAGGTAAGTGTTCTGAGCTGGAGTGAAATAGGATTAGCTTTGACACCACCAGCCTCCATAGAAAGACATGTTCACTATGGGAAAAGTACAGATGTTTTAAAGCCAACACATTTCGACTATTTTAGGCTCAAAAGAAGACAGATAATGTGTGTGGAGTATCAGTTTGAATTTAATCCCAAAATTTTGCACAGAGGATTGTATGAACGTCTTGAGATATGGCCCAGTTGCTCGGTTGGTGGTTAATTAAACAAAGGAATCAAGGCAAATGAGTCTGCCATATGATGATGGATCTGAGGGCTAAGCAGTGCTATACTTGCATACCATGAGCCTGAAGACAAACAAGCGTGCACATGTATTTCCTATGTACAGCCCAACCTGAGCAAACTAAGATCCCTCTGAGCATATGCATGTATGTACGGGGTGTGCATCCACACAGACCAATGCACACTCATGCACTCACTCATACATGTGCACACCACCTTTCCTCTCAGGGGTGATCTGCTGTCACCACTGCTCATTCATGCAGAAATACACTGTTTTCTCCGAGGCATCGCACCGCACACATGCACCAACATTAACTCCAACTCCACATACAGTACACAGCACCCGGATGCAGACCCGATCACATGCTATTTCTGCTCACTCCCTAGTAGTAGTAATGAATGAAACATGAACGCTACAGTGTTCCAAATCATTGTTAATTTGCCTTACTGAAACATCCACAGCTCCTTTCCCTGTTTTATCGATAAATGGCTAAGTGGAGGTGAAGAAGTGGGACTCTAGCCGACCTTCGCATCCTAATTGGGGGGAGGGGGGGGGGGCTGAAAGAGATGTGCGTCTTCATCTCTCTTTTCATTTCTTCATGTGTCTACACACTCTTTCATGTGCGCACAATCTACTGATAAATAATGCAGCAGGTGCACAGTGTGCCATACATACTGATCACAGCAGAGGTCTTATAAAGATATAGCCTATAGCATTGGGACTCCCCCTCCCCCACATGCAGAGATGAAAATAAGCACACACACACACACACAAACACACACACACACACACACACACAAACACACACACACACACACACACACACACACACACACACACACACTTCTGTCTTATCTTGGCTGACTTCTGGAAATGTGCTATTTTCTTTCACCTATTAGGGACAAAATTCATTATAGCTGTTGACATTCAGGTCCAGGTCTTCCAAACGTCCTCCAAACGGCATATGAAAAAGTGAAAATTTTCACTTTTCAAAATTGTCATCACTCTCAACATCAAACAAATTGAATTGGTCCTTATACAGACAGGAAAACAAAAGCACACACACACACACACACACACACACACACACACACACACACACACACACACACACACACACACACACACATGCCAATACTATTTGACCTGTCTCTCAGTGGTTCCTACATCTTTGCTTTGCATGCCTGTCACAGCTGTTTAGCCTGAGTTTTCATTGTCGTTGATCCATTATTCAGTGTAAATGTGTTTACTATGTACAGTACTTGTATTCATGGTGGACAGTTTTACATCATTTACAGCTCTGCTGTGTGATGGCACCAGACTTACCACACATGAACAAACTGATGCTCATCAACAAACATTCATTTCTTAGACAACCTATCTAATATTTTTTTTAAATAGCTGATTTTTTGCTTGAATCTAACTGAATCATAAGCAAAGGGCTAGCAGATCAGAACATTGTCTTGTGAATATGTTTTGTAAAAGTTATCAGTACCATTTGCAAACAGTTATTGATAAGTAGTACAAGCAATTTGGTAATTTATTAAACTAAATAAACTGAGACCAAACTAAAAGAGGGCTGAACTGCCCTGATGTCAGCTGGCCTGACCACGCAGTCGAGTGTAGCAGCGGGACGGGGAAAATGCCTTGGTCCCCGTTCAACAGGAAACCTGGATGAGCTCGATTCAGTCGCACATGCTGTGGCCTAAGCAGCTGGCTCCACCAGAATTCCCTGTGGAAATGAAAACCCCCTTGACCTAAAACACATCATTTACCAGTAGCCTACTACTACCAGTGTCTTGACACTCAATAAAAAAAGTCCCAATAACAGTAATAAAATCTCTGCGACTGTACCAATCCAATCCTTGAGAGAGTGCCAGGTAATATATGTAAGATATTTTTTTGATAGTGTAGAGACAGAGTTGAAATGGGGCAGAGAGGGGAGTGCCATGCAGAGAACGACCGCGGGCTGGAATCGAACCCGGGTCCGCTGCTGGCCGAGGCCCATGGGGGGGACGCCCTACCAACTGAGCTAAGGGCGCCCCCTGCCAGGTAATATGCAGTGGAAGGCAGGGTGAACAAAGGGGAGGGGGGGAGGAATCTGTTCTTTTTTGGCAAGGAAAAGGCAAAGCTCTGCCTTTTTTCTGCACTGTGTAAAATTCGAGTCAGCGCTTAGGCAATGCTGACCTGCTGGGACCCTCCACCAGAGGATCTGTTGGATTGAATCCCCACAGCAATTATCCTGGCCTCCAATTCTAGTTCCAGTTGCGCTTATGAGAAGAGGGAAGGGAAGCTTTTCCACATGAGAGAATAGTACGAGCTGATTATATTACACACCCGCATCGAGGGGTGAAGTTAAGCATGCACACACACCTACACACACACACACACACACACACACACACACACACACACACACACACACACACACGCAGCAGAATAACTTTAACTAAATGAATAAATAGTCTAATTACATCCTCAAAGTCAATGAAAGCAAACCACAAAACACACAGGCAATACTATGGATCTCACTTGATGGTATATCAATAGTCATGAATGAACACACACACACACACACACACACACACACACACACACACACACACACACACACACACACACAGCTCATTTGCTCTTATCCCCCCCCCCCTCCCTTACTTGTTGAGATGTAATTAGATAAGCAAGTTTTCAACAAGGCCCTTAGCACCCACACGCTTCCATTTCAGAGCCGCTTTCATAACTGTGAAGCTCAACTCTACTGGCCCACTTTGACCAAACCCATCAAACAGGGCCCCTTGTCACTCTCCAACATAGGGAGTCACATCTCTGCTCCCCCACTCAAAACAAGTCTTCTTTTCCGGCTGTCACACAGTGTTTAACCCTAATGGAAGCCCCACATTCTGTTATGGAGCAGTCACTTTGTAAAATCCAATCCACTCTTTTTGATAAAATATGTATCTAAATTCAATATCGGAGAGTTTGTGACTTTGGGATTCTCATTTCCAAATGTCATCAGTGAAAAAACGCGTTTTATTAACATTAATAATGTTTTGAAAATAAAAACGATTAATTTAGCCGAGCAATCCATGAGAAAAATGAAATAATTTAATATGAGGACTTGTTTTCCTCATGTGACTGTGTTTTGCAGGTAAAACAAGTAAAGCCTTCAATATTGGTTCACAAAGTAAACCAGGATGTAACCACTTTATTTGGCCATTTTGAACTAAAAGGACAACGTGTCCAGTCTCTGCATTGATAAGTTTAAAATACAAAGTTATGAACTTTAACACAATTCTTTCGGGTCTTCATAAAAAATAAATCCTTTAAAGACAGGTTTTCCAGTGCCCCCTATTCCCTTGATGTCACACTGTTTGTTTCTGCTGTGTGATTTGATCTTTTTCCCTGTTTCAAGGAGCAGAATTTAATGTAAGTCGGTGGTGCATCACCTAGAAAATAATTCTACTTTCTCCTCGGGCAAAAAGATGTTTTCCCCTGCTGCTGTAGGTGAATGTGCTGGTGGGCTGCCCGGAGCATTCACGTTGCTGTTTTTTAAAATATTTGTACTACAACTGATAAAACTTCAATGCTTTTTTTCCTTACTTGGAACTTGCCTCCAGGAACAGGACTTTAATTGAGCAGTCAGCTTTCTTGACATGTGAGACTCCCAAACACTTTATATCCATGTTTGCACGTGTTTTGCTCCTTTATGTCCCTGTGCGAAGTACAGTTACCAATAATAATAATAATAATAATAGATCAAATTTATATAGCGCTTTTCCCAGTGATCAAAGACGCTGCACAAAAGCTAACCAAAACAAACAAAACGTAAAGTTTAAAGGTTAAAACCAATAACACCCTTGTTGGCCTAGGTTCAAAGATGTTTACATGCATGTATGGAGATGCAAAGTTCCAGTTTCAGGCTGAAAAAAGCCTTAAGGTTAAATGTCTCCATATGCATTTTAATAAGCCTAACCACTGAACTATACATCTGGGACTTAGTCTTCAACAGTCCTCTTATCGCTCATGAAAGGTTCACATTCAAAAATCTTCTCATTTGAAAAGGTTTGATTCTTTCTGAAGCCAGCCATGCTAAAGGGTAAATGAAATCTTCTGTAGGACACAATTTAATGTGTTAACAGTGTTCCATTGAATTCATTGTCCTTTCGGTTTCCATGCCAGCAGTCGCAGTGTGGAAAAGCACCTTCAGGGTCAATGCAGGCTTTGGAGGCTGACAGAGTCATTTATCAAACGGGAAAGGCCGTGAATTTCCTGCACCTGCCGACTTATCCGCATGTTTAACCCCCTTTCTCTCCTAACACACACACATGCACACACACAAACACACACACACACACACACACACACACACACACACACACACACACACACACACACACACACACACACACACACACACACACACACAAACACGTAAGGGGAATCGGATCTGATGGAATTAGGAATGAGATAGAGTGAGAGAGCAGGGTAGAGGGAGACAGGGAGAGAGAGAGAGTTTATTTAATAAGGAGGAGACAGGAAGAGGGCTGAGTGACATCATTTCAATGTCGCCCCCACCCCCCCACGATACAGTTCACTGTCAAGAGCTCCATCTGGTAGACACATGACACGCACACACACACACATACACACACACACACACACACATACACACGCACCAACATGGACACACTGAACCAACACGTACACTTCATGCTCTCTGACTGAGTCAGTAGCTCCTCCGTTTCACACATCCGAGCTACTAATCAGCTCCTTGATTGCTGCCATATGGCGCTAACATTCTGCCCATGCCACTGTTAATGCAGAGCCCTATCAAGCCAGCCCCCAACAGCCCCTAACACACGTCACATACTGTTTTAAGTCAAGCCACTGCTGTGTGAGATTCAGTCAGCTTAATTAAATGGACGTTGAAGGAATAATTTGATATTTTTGGAAAAATAAACATATTTGCTTTTTTGCTGAGTTACAGTACATCAGATACCACTCTTGTGTCTGGATGTAAGCTGGAAAAAAGCTACCTGGAAACAATTGTGAACAAAATCCACCTGCACCTCTAAAGATTACTTAATAACAACAATAAGTCAATAGTATTGGTTGAAAGGAAAAGGGACTTCTTGGAGTTTTGTCAGCAGCGTGAAGTTGCCTAGCAACCTTATATTAGAGTCAGTGTGACAAAGAGAAAAATAAAGAAAACTAATTTCAATTCATCCGCTTACTTTCCACCTAAATTGCTTAAGACGACTGTGACATGCAGCTCCAAAAATGATTGGATAACAAGCGTCTAAAAAATATGTGATTGAGTGATTAGAATGAATCATCCATGTGCCCCCAGCACATTGTTTCTCATTCTTCAGAAAGCTGCTCTATGTTGCATAAAAGAGTGACAAATTTGAGCAAATTCTGATGCTATAAAACACCAGATAGAAGACTACTTAAAAAATAAATAAATCATGTGCGAAATGTACTTCATTAAACTGCAGAACAGCCGGCATTAACCACCTGTCACTCCATATGAAGTTCTGTGATGGTGAAAAAGCAAAAAACATGTTTAGGGCAAGCCTGCATTCATTTTTAAACAGGATATACTACGTGCATTGTGTAATCGCGGGAGCGTTCATGTAAGTGCACTGAATGTATGTTTTTGTGTGTGTAAGCATGTCTGAATGTGACTTCATGTGAGACTGTGTGTGTTGTATATGCAGCATTAGTTGTGTTAGTTTTAGGTCTGCTTCCCTGCCTGAGTCTGTGTGCATGTGGCTGTGTGTGCATAGACAGGATATAAGGAGCCTCAGTGGAGAAGCACGCAGGAGGTGAAGTGTTCAGCGAAGTGTGTTTTGTGTATGTCAGTGTGTGTGTTTGTGTTTGTTATGTTTACTGTGGGAGGACTGAAATCAGTGGCTGGATCAGTGACTAACCACAGGGGGCGAGGTGTCCGTGAGAGTTGAGAAATCCAGCATTTTACACATGAGCCAGTGACATTAACCGGATGTGCTCTATTTATACAGAAGGACAATAAGACATGTTTTTTGAAGAGAGATTACGGTTGTTGAATAAATGAATACAATTTTACTTCTGAACCTCCGCTTGAGGCAACAAAGTGTGTCCTTGAAGTCTACGGTAACTATTTAAAAAGCATTACAAAGGAGATTTGTTTTATGCATCAGGTAAAAGGGGAAAAAAGCCAAGCCACATACTGTTAGGAACTTGTACGCTGCCAAGATTTAAATGAAAGGATTGATAGTACCCCTATAACTGTCCGTCAGATATAGCCTAAAGCTGGAGCCAGCAGCCAATTAGCTTAGCTTAGCTTAAAGACCAGAAACAGGGAGTGACAGCTTGTCTGGCTCTGTTAATAAAATGCAATATTTTGTTTGTTCAATGTGTTTAAAAACATCAATTTGCAGTTTCACAAGGGTTTGCGTGTTGGACTATTTGCAGTCAGATTTTCCTTTGAAGATAATACTTATTTACAGATGTGGAAAGAATAGGGCTATAATGTTCTTTTAGTAATGAAAAAATAAAATATCTTCAATCAGAAAAATTTGTGTACAAGTGCTTGCTCATAATTAGATGTCGAAGGTCTGTTATGTCTCTAAGATTCATCATATGCTTACTGTATGTACAGCAACAGAAACATCTTGCAAATCAAGGTTTTATAGAATTAAAATCTGAATTACAAAGTACAGCTTGGGAGGCAGACCTTTATGCAATGTGTATCATAAGGGGACTTTAGACTACACAGAAGAACCAGAATATGTACTGTAGGGGAGAACGGGGGAATGTGAGCCATCGGGTAATGTGAGACACCCCCTGTATCTAGGCAATGGAACACATTTTTGATCATGTGAGATATATGTTTTCAAGCCCCACGCATTTCCCCTTGGCCATGAAAGAGAGGACCTCATGGTGATGTTGTAACGCATGTTTTTTTCCACAAAAATGTATTTTTTGTCAAAGTAAATTTTCTTGCTGTCAACTTAATCGATTGTTGTGCCAAAGCAAATTGATTCGGGTAGAAAAACTTCTATCACACGTGTTGATGAACTACCAACATATGAAACCATGTGATGATGATAACTGAAGATTAGACTGATTTGCTGAAAGAGGTAGTTTTTTTCTCAAATTGTGGCAGTGGGGTAAAGTGAGAGAAATGCTGTGGGGTAAAGTGAGACAGTGTCTGTGCCCTCTTTTAATGAATCCATTATATTTGAGGTAGCAAGGAGACTAGTTTGATTAAGACAAAAGACAATGTGGGCTAGAGGTGGGGGTTGATGGTTGAAGAGATGTCAGCAAGGGCATGGTTTGGCACGTACACTGTGTGCAAAATGTTTAGGCAAGTTGTATTTTTGAGGATTAATTTTATTTTTGAACAACTACAGTGCTCTTGGTCAATCCAAAATGTTAAAGAACTGTGGTAGCAGATTTTGCTTGATTTTCCCACCACAGAACCTAAACCTGAATGTTTACGAAAGTAAAAGTGAGGTTTTGTCTTTCTTACGAGAATATATATATGTTTTGCTATTATTAGGCAACTATTAGTATCTTTAAAGTTGAGCTAGTTGGACCTTTTCGGGTTGAAGATGGCCTCAAAATCAACTCCCAAACCTAATGCCAGTTTCTAGAAGATACTTTCTTCAAGCAGTGGTACAGGAAAAAGTCTGCATCTTTCAAGAAGACCATGGTTTTTATGCAGGACAATGCTCCATCACATGCATCGAAGTACTCAATTGCATGGCTAGCCAGTAAAGGCCTTAAGGATGAAAAAATAATGACATGACCCCCTTCCTCACCTAACTTAAACCCTATTGAGAACCTGTGGGCCCTGCTTAAACGGGATATTTACAGTGAAGGAAATCAGTACACCTCTCGGAACAGTGTCTGGGAGGCTGTGGTTGCTGCTGCACAAAAAGTTGATTGTCAACAGATCAAGAAACTGACAGACTCCATGAATGGAAGGCTTGTGACAGTTATTGAAAAGAAGGGTGGCTATTGGTCACTGTTTTTTTTTTTTACATGTCGGAAATTTTCTCGTAAGAAAGAAAAAACCTCACTTTTACTTTCGTAAACATTCAGGTTTAGGTTCTTTAACATTTTGGATTGACCGAGAGCACTGTAGTTGTTCAATAATAAAATTAATCCTCAAAAATACAACAAAAATACACAGTGCTTGTACAGTATGTGGGGGACAGGAGAGTGACCTTTAACATCAATATACTCTAAGTAATATGTATTTATTCAATGAATGATCCCAATAAAAAAAATGCAGAAAAATATTAATCAAAGACTCAAAAGATGGAAAATGACAGCTGGGTCTAGTCCTGTGTTCTGAGTCCCAGGCTGTTCTAGCTGGTTCTGATTGTTCTTTGCTCTGACCCCTCAGACACAAGACAACTTTTTTTTAAACAATCATATTTTCACTGCCCTTTGTCATGAATAAATTCTGCTAATGCCCTTTTCTAGGAAACATCCTGAATGAGTGGGAAATGTGTAAATTTGACTGATAAATCATTTTAGCTCCCTTAGAGGGAAGCAAATGTAAAAAGTGTCTCACATTACCCTGTTCTCCCCTATGTATGGATTAGGCAGCAATAGCGATTGTTGATTAAATGCATGTGTGCATATGCAGATGATAGAGAAAAATCACACATTGGATACCACCACCCAGACTGACAACTTATTTTAAGCCTTGTATGCTATCAATCAAGATAACCCTTACTGATCACAACAAACACACAGAGTGAGCTTGTTTTTAGTGCATGAAAACTCTGCGGTGGCCTTACAGGATGACTGACCTTAAGGTCATGCTGAGATGGATCGGGGGTTGCACAACACATGCGCCCTGTCAGCAGGAGCAGAAATCATCAGGGAGGCTGTAAAACAGCAGGGAAATGGTTTTGTTCGTAACCCCTTGTCAGGTGGGTCAATGTAGACATTTCACAAACGTGCAGGAAAGCATATGGTTGCCATTACGGGAAACCTACATGGGCGGTGAGAAAAGGAGGGATCATGGTGACTTTTCATTGACCATAATCAACCCCCTTGATAATACATGCTTGTAATGGACTGTGCTGAGGTGAGACATGAAAAAAGGGGAATAACAATTGCATCTATAGTGAGCACCACAGAGAACCCCCTCAGCTGCTGCTGAAATTGAGTTTCTCATGGAAAATTGCTGAGGTTGTGTCACATTTATTACATCATGTCAATATATAAAACAACAGAGGATAGTGCCCAAACATATTTCCCCGAACATTAGTAGATATTATGGAGAAGGCAAATAATGAAAAATCTAAATCATCTCCTCGACATTTAACCTTCTAATTTTTTTATTTGAACACAAACACACACAAAAACACACACACACACACACACACACACACACACATTACAAACAACATTAGCAAAGAGTGGAAAGGCAAGACATGTGACATGATACTCAAAGAAAATTACACTCTTGAGGAAAATTTAATTTCAGTGGAGGAAATAAACAGAATGATTGGGGTGCAGAAGAAGAGATGGTGACATAAAGGTTTGTGTTGGTTAAGAAAACATTCCTGTGTGTGACAGGACAACACTGCATTTGTTTTTAATGTAGAAAGAAATTGTTGTCTCTGCACATGTGGGGTATCACGGGAGCTTGGCAACAACGAAAAACACATGCACCAACCGTCAAGAGCACATTAACGCAAAGGAAACCAAGATCATACATACACCACAAACCTCAACCCCTTCTTTCAGACAAATAAAACCAAATTCTCCCGGGGAGATTTTGAGGCAAAGCCGGTAACTCACATTTTCTTTTGTGGCATCAGTGCTTGGAGGTCTATACAACAACACCTCACCTAATTGTAGATGGCTGTGAAAGCATGCTGGTGGAAAATAGCCACTCCACTGCTGTTGATTGTTGAAGATGTGAAGGAGAATGGAGAAAGAAGGGCAGGATGGATAGAGGCTGATATTGAGGGAAAAGGATTGAAAGAATAGGTGGACACAGAGGAAAATGAACAAGAGACAGGAAATGCAGAGAGAAAATGCAGAGAAAAACAACTTAAGAGACAAACAACTTTGAAAATGATAAGAGCTGATAAGAGCCTCTGCATGTGCAAAACACATGCAGAGGCACTGAAACCTAGTGGAGAATATCCTGAAAATTGTCCTTTGTGCAAGTACTTGTGCAGCATGTACCTTAGAGTTTAGGCTATGCATGCATGTGTGTGTAGAAAGCATTACAATTACAAGCATAAGTAAACACAACTATAAAAGCAATTTCACAGTATCTGCGTAAGGGAATGAGTTTGTATAAAACCACAGGAGGCACACATATTATAGGGGGAAAAGATGTTGAAGACAGTTGTTAAAAGAAAAATGAAAACCTATTGAATCTTATCAGATACTCTTGGGGAAATATCAAATCCAAGGTAAAATACACAATGTATGGAGTAAAACAGATGACCGGACAGAAGCCTCAGATCCCCACCTTGCTCTAATACACACAAACATTGTGACACCAGCAAACACACACCAGTCAATATAATCTTTTTAGACCATAGGGGTATTTCAGGTAGCAGGGTTTACAAACTCTGAGTTTAATCCTGCACTCTGAGTCGTTATGCTTACGTATGAGAAGCAATAGTCTATTAAAAAAGGTACGCATATCAGCAGCAGCAAAAGTATTAAAGGGGTAGTTCAGGATTTTAGACATAGGGCCTTATTCCCAAGTTAGCCTTGGTGTTCTTTATCAGTGGAGACAGTTTTCAACACATTTAATTCAGTCCTTCTAGTTGCAGAGTGCGCTCGTGCTAAGCTAGCGCACGGCATCGGGGGGATACCTAGCCTGCTACTAAAACAGTCTTAACCACTCCACAGTACACCCGAGGCCAATCAATTATAACGCCAGACTATCGATGTAAACGTCTGTGTTGATAGAATAATTTTAGAAATAAAATAGTACTAAATAGCTTACATAGAAAACAGTTGATTTAGCCTTAGTTTTCTCCTCAAAGTGCACCAGATTGATGAATTTTACTTTAACATTTAAAAAAAAATCTTACGGGGGAGCATTCCCCCGGACCCCCCTAGAAGGTCCAGGGTCCACGACACAGTCTCCCAAATTCCTGTGAGAAACACTGTGTGTGTGCATGGTTATTAAGAGTCATTAGACCAGGGGTTGTGTTCAAGTACGCGTAATGATTTGGTCATTCATCAATAGAAACATTGTGTTGTTATCTGGCTCAGAGAGGGACCAGTCACTCATACGTTTTGGACTATAGACAAACATAGCTTTTACATGTTTGTATTGTAAGACCGCCTCTCAGAGGACCCATCAGGACTTCCAGAATTTGGTGCAACGCCCCTGCATATCGTATAAAAAATCATGGTGGGCTGCCATGGCCAAAAATGCCAGGGACGATTTTTTGTCCCAGTCCAGCCCTGACTGACCTTACAGTTTATTTGATGAAGTCAATGTTAAGTATCAACCCCTCATCAAACCCTTAGCTGATGATTGCTTTTCAGAGAGGCCCAAAGGAATTACATCTGAAGAGTCTCAACTCAAAAGAGATGATGCACTTTGGTTGATGAGTTTTGGTTTTTCTTTGTGAAAATATTTTATAAAATGTGAAAAAAAGGAGAATCAAGGTTGGAGACTAATTTGAAGATTACAACAGTCCACAAAATATATTGACTTTATGTAGTATTTATTGGATGCTCTGTGGTGGTAATGACTACACAATATAACATACATTACTTTTATTAAGTGAGCTTAAAGAAATAGCTTAATAGTTTTGGAAATATGCGTATTCCCCTTGGTGATAAAGTTACATGACGAGTTACATGAGGCGCATAAAGACCGAAAACAGCTAGCCTTGCTCTGTTTCAACTATCAGACCCACTAAAGCTCATTATTTAGTTATAGTTATAGTATCTCATTTGTTTAGTGGGAGGGTTTTGGGAGAGGAACACAACAGTTGCCACGCAACCAGCAAAAACTCCAAGCCAATAAATACTCTCTAACACAATAGTCATTACACTTTTGATGAAAGCTGGGGTTTGTTTACTTTGGACAGAACCAGCCTAACCGTTTCCAGTCTGTGTACTACTAAGCTACCTAACCAGCTGCTGGCTGTACCTATGATAACCATACAGAGTGGTATATATCTTGTTTTTTTCCCCTAACAAATTTCAGACTATTCCTTTAAGTAGAGGAATAGAGGCTGGAGGAAGTTGCTAAGGTAAGGGACGGTCTAGGCTCCTTTGCTGGCTATATATATATAGCAGATATGTGGTATTAAAAAAAAGGATGGATGGATGGATGCGCCTGTATATTGTGATGTTAATACAGCAGAAGTATTCCTTCGGTTAACATAAACAGAATTTTTCTGCATCATCAATTTAAACCACAAATAAGCATTTACCTAAGTTGGATCGATAAGTCAGTGTGCAACAGTGAAGAAAGACAACTTTAGAGATAAGGCTGGAATGAAAAGGAGAAGGGAAATGGATTAAAACTGAAGGATGAAATGGACATTAAAGAGAAGAGATAAGCAGATGGAGAAAGGCGAAAGTGAATGCAGGCAAAGAAATTGCACTAAAATACAGCAAAAATGAAGACATTCAACGTAAAAATTGCTGCAATTTTGTCATCTTCAGCCATTAGGACTTTCCTCACCATTTGCTCAGATTCAGTCAGTGATGAGTGAGTGACACTAACAATTGTCGAGCAATTCTGGAGCAAACCTATGAATATAAAATCATGAAATAAAGTATGATATAGAGCAACTGGAGGTGAAAAAGAAATTAAGGAGAGAATACTGACAGCAACGTGCCCTTGCATAACTAATTCTGTTCTCATCTGCTCCAGAATAGGGTCTCTCCATATCAAACAGTTGTCAACTCTATTGAGCTGTGCCACAGAACCCAATGGGCTTAGCAAGGATTAAACGGCAGGCACATAAAAGCTCACTGGCCGTAATTAGTACAGACAGAACAGGGCAAGTAGCAGAGTCCCATCAGCATACAAGAATTATGGTTTAATTACAAAGCCATCTCAAATTCATATAATACAGCAAGGCCAGATTTGTACCAGGATTTCGTGATGTGACATACACCTTATTAAAGTTTCAATCACTTTCTACCATATTAATTAATATGTCTTAGTGTGCTAAGATTGGATAGTTAGCACTAAACAAAAAGTACAGCTGAGGCTGGGAAATTACCAACTGCCTCGATAACGTTCAGTCTACAGCACCATCATGAGGAGGATGTCTGCTACCTGGATATTTAGAAAGAAAGTAAGTTTCACTCTGTATTGCCCAATACATTGTGGTCACCTAGCTTTCTGTTAGGACAGATATGCCATAGTCCTATCTGTGTTTTGCCTCCCCCCCAGGTGACTTGATGGTCAAGGCTTGCCTTAATGGTTTTCTTTCTCTTTCTCAACAGATAGATTGAACAGCAAGACGATGATAAACAGGCTGAAATGATGGATGAGAGAGCGAGGAAGACCTTTCAATCAATCTGTCATCCGCAGTTCCCCTCACATCCGCAGGAAACAGGACTGATGTCATGGTCGATACCAACAGGATGGCCGATGTGTGTTTGTGTGTGTTCAAGAAGGGGGATTTATTGCATTCAAGCAGTGTACAGTACAGTACCTGCTGTTATTGGAGGGTGGTGTGAATGGGAAGGGTATGCAATTACTTTGTTTTTTTGTTCTTTGTGCTTAAGGTATGAGGATGGTGTGAGAGAGAGACAGTGTTCACATTTGTTGTACTGAAGTTATGTAGGCAAACTGTCACCATCTGCTGCCTGGAAACACCCACTGACATTACACCCCAGGCTTTTCAGCAGTTAGCAGCTCTCCTTATCCAAAACATGTGCGCTATGCAAGCGTTTGCTTATTTGATCTTCATTGCAATTCCCTTACAAGAGGAAAGCCTCCTAAAGACTCACAAGATTATATTAAAGGAAGGTTTTTACAGACCTTCTTAACCTATATATTTTAATATCATTGTTGAAAATGCTTAACAAGGAATTGAATGATGGCCAAATTCATTGCCTCAACTGGGCCAGTGGGGGCGTTATTACTAACACCAAGGTTTTTTCCAGCCAATGACAATTCAAAATGCATGTTGTGAAAGACTTGTACATAAGTAGTATAGAAGAGAGTCCGATTTGAAGTGAAGAAAAATACAATATGTATAAAATACAGTATAATCAGAATTGCACAGTGTTTCAGCGTCTGTTCGGAAATGACCAAATTAAGTGCAAAACAGTAAAATACAAAGACACAAAACCACTATTTGGCTCGTCACAACCTTTCAGCAAGTACACCAAGATAACCCTAGTATTCCTGATATAAATCCTCCCTGATGGATCTGTAGTACATGCTCTAACGTGCCCACCGTACAGCTCAGAGTGTGTATACTGCTATAGCTCTGAAGCAGTCTGGGAAAACTCAGCAAGTTCATCTCCGCTACAAGAATCCAGAGCTGCTGGGAGGGAAGCCAGAGAGCAACATTGATTAATTTAGCAACATTATCACTGTTATTCCGTCCGACTCTCCTCCAGGCATCCAAGGTTATTACAGGTTTTTTTCTTGCTCAATATTGGCTGCTGCACTCAGGAGCCAACAATGCATTTTTCAAGGCCTTGGGTTTCCCACAATACAAACTTTATTCATGTATTGCTTTGTGAGTAAATAGAATTTGTCCTCCTGAGAGCCAGGTGCATATTGCCGTTGGATAGTGAACAAGTTCTTACAGGGAAAGATGTCTCATTTTTACTTTTTATAATACTGTGTTTTTTTACTCAGCAATTACTGAGACAACATTCACCAACCAGCACCCATAATGAACATATCTTTTCTTTGGTATTAATCGTCTCACCCGAAATAAGAAAATAAATGCATTTAATCCCAGAAATGTCAAATTAATTTTTGTATCCGTTAACAACACTGCATTTGGAAAACGCAGCCTATAACCTCTTCTGCAGAGGAAAAAAAAACAAGAATGTTTTTAATTGGGTTTGCTTGATTGAATATTGCTTTCAGTGTGATTTTGGGATGTCTTTCGGCTCATTTGGGGCCTGATTTTTTTTTAACCTTTATTTATACAGGTAAATCCCATTGAGACCGAAGACTCTTTTGCAAGGGAGACCTGATCAAAGCTCCAGACTATTTTTCCCTATCCAATGCTGTCCATTCAACTCCATCATCTCACATTCACATTTTTATTACTCAAGCTCATCTGGCTTGTATCAGCTGCTTCGTTCTGTGCATTGTGGGCTAGCTGTGGCACCTGAGCCAGGAGGCAGAGTGATGCAGGTGATTAATGCTCGCAAGAAAGAGTTGGTTCATAAACAAACAAAGCAGCCGCCCATTTGCTGTTTGGAGGGGAACTGCGTTGGCCTCTCGCCATCTGTTGTGGACATAATGTTGCTGCTGCATGTTTGTTGGCATCAACCTTACGAGCATGATCTACTCTTTGACACAGGGAAAAAGACGTGGAGCCAGTTTTGGGTTTGAGAAAAAAAGTATCTTCAGTGTGTCCTTTACGTCAAACACACACTCATATGCTTTTAGTACCTTTGGAAGCCCTAGGTGTGTGATGCACAGATGTGTTGCATCCCACAACAACAGCTATTGCAACGCATGAGTCAGGCTGAACGCAGTGGATATTCATGAACAGTTTTGACAACAAGGTTAGACGAGATTTCCGAGACCTGACGCCCACAGACAAAAACATTCTCAAGCAGCACCTTTAGTTTGTTTTTGTCTGGCTCAAATGTTTTATTTTTTTGCTCATCACTTATTGATTATGTATGAGTGCTGCACAAATGTAACAGGGAAAGCTTTACAGTGTATAGGTTGGAAACACACCACCACCTGGTGGCAATATATGAACATGACAACACTTTTACTTTTTTATTTTATTGTAATGCATGAGTTTGCAGTTTAGAGTAGTGTGTAGTGACATAAGTAGCCTATAGGTTTCAGGAGGACATTTTTGAGTTCATACCACTTTCATGGTGTTGTTGAAGGAGGCAGCTTTTGTCAACAACAGCAGCAAAAAAAAATATATATACCTGTATAGCTCTCAATGAAATCGGGCCTTCGTTAGTGTTATTAGTTCCACCTGCACTCGTGCTTCTATGACAAAGCCTGGCGTTAAAATGGCCAATGGAGACATTTTGAAAAGTAGTGGCTCTGTTCTACTGTTCCTTCTCATCTCTTGCACAAATGAATAACTATCATGTGCAGATACTATTAATGTAGCACACTTGAATAATGAAACTCAAGAGTGACTTGAAGAGTCGTTTCTTTACTTAATTTTTTGCAAATATCCTACATATCGACACATTAAGACACGTTTCTGTCCATGGCGCCATCTCAATAGGCTAGGCTACTGCACAACAACGTAGGTTTACAATTTGTCTATTAACATCTTATCAAACTATAGAACAGTTTAAAAAAATACACATTAAAACACGTGAGGTATTTAGCAATGGAAATACAAAAAATAATTGTAGATGTCTCGGTAGGCTAATATTCTCAGTTAACTTTTCTATTAGGCCTATACTATACGGAGCTTATAGGCTACTATTGCTTACTTACCTGCAAATAAACAGACATATTGACACATTGATTAACACACGTTTCTGTCCGCCATCCGTTTCTGTCCTTCACTACAATGTGTGTAGGTTTCACAAGACATAAAAGTGCTCACAATTAAAGGTAAAATCCATCCTGTGGCCGGAGTGAGGAACACCTACTTCAAAATGAAAACAAATAAGATAAATTACTTAAACTATTGATGTAAAAAATAAGGACAAAATAGGCCTACAATAAAATATATGTAGGCTAGATGTCTGTAGGGGGTGTAGCCTACTTATCTAAAAGACACTATTCGCACATTAAGCGCTTGCGTGACAATAGGCTCCGGGCTTCAGGAAGGGTTAAAAGTCTACCTTTTAAAATATGGTTTCAATGGATCCACAAATTAAGTAAGAAGAAAAAGGACCATGTTATATTTGTACTGCAAAAACTATTAACAATGGGTGACAGTTGTAAAATGATCCCATTAAACCCTTTTCACAGCACATTTGAACTTTTCTTAGTAAGAAAAACAAAGGTCCATAATAACACTTTCGCCTGTCAAAAAGGTACATTCTAAATATTTACACATTTGCATCTCCTAATGTGTCTCCAATGAAAACATCTTCAGAGCCTCTTTGTGAGGTAATGTCATGACAGCTTCACACTTGTGCCATTTAAAAGAAAAGCAGAACCAAAACATTTTAAAAATATTTTTATTCAAGGGGGAATCTTGAGCATTAATATCTCATTTCCCTACCACCAATGCTATCTTTGTATGTGCCATGAAATAAAAGCTGGCCTTGGGATCTGTTGCCACATATAATGCAGATATTATGTATCACAAAAAAACGATGCATATTATTGTAACAAACTAATACATAATTGTTAAGCCAAGTGTTTTTGTGAAACACCATGAAGAAAATCTAATTCAGACATCACAGTCAGTTAGATTTTTCTTTTAACCATAACAAAGCATTACAAGTTTACATTTGCAGTGCCAGCTACAGCTATAAAGGCAGTTTATACAGCCCAGGTACTCTCGCGCTGTCTCGCTTACAAACCCACACACACTCATTACTTTTAAAGTTGCACATGTACACACCAACACACACACACACACACACACACACACACACACACACACACACACACACACACACACACACACACACACACACACACACACACACACACACACACACACACACACACACACACACACACACACACACACACACACACACACACACACACACACACACACACACACACACACACACACACACACACACACACACACACACCATTTATAACAAGACAAAAAGATTAGATTTGGTCCCACTGGCACACAGATATTAACGAGAACCAGCAATTATCCAGTACCAAACTTTAGAAAATGGTTAAAAAGTCTACATTTAATTTCTCAATTTTCTTTGGGATTTTTGAGTTCATTTTGCCAACATCCAGCTCTGCACATTTCCTGACAACACAACAATACAAATGTATGTTTTTTTTGTTGCTGCACAAATACAATCTTGGTTTAAGATGGTAGGGATTATTCCCTGAACAACAATTAGTTTTTTTTCTATTATTTGTCATCCTGTGGAGACATTGTTTTTGAACAACTGAATCCCATTACACCGAGTTGGCTTTTTCCAGAAAAAAGATAGAAAGAAAGATAATCAATGAATAAACCCCTCAGTTTGAAAAACACAGGCAGCTTTCATACACATACATTCTCCCACAAACAATTGACACTGTACGGAGTAAACAATATACCACATTCAGTTATACTATATTACATATTTATACTGTGAGGGTAGCTTTTTTTTAACATACAAGGAAAACATCTTGCCATCAAAAAGATTAAAAATTGCACATAATAGTTGGCTGACACATTAACAATGGCATTGGTAATAGAAATATAGATCGAACATTTGTACACTTGCTTTTCTTCATCCTTTACAAAATAAGGACATGATATTTTTTTAGGACTTAAAAAAATTAAAGAAAAGCTGCTGAGAACATAGAAAAACGGGCAGATTTATGTACGAACAAATGTGTTTTCAAAACAGGCCTTTGCTTTTCTTCAGATTCTTTTGTTTCCAGTTTGGCAGAGCGTTGAACTCAACTCGACTCATCTCGAGAAGGGTCTGCAAAACAATTAAAAACAAGAGCAAAGCAACATTTCAATTCAGTCTAGTTGTATCTTGACTGTAAGATGCATGCATGTTGTTTCATTGTTTTGCTTCATTGATGTATGCTTAAAAATGTTTGTGCCCAAGTGCCCTTACCTTGAAGTCCTGGTCAGACAGGTAGTCCTCAAGGCGTAGAGGGTCCACCCCCTCTGGTAGTTGTTTCCCAGTGAGCTCCTTAATGGAGTACTGCTGCTTACTGAGCTTGGACAGGGCTTCCTTCACTAAGATCACCTTGCTCTTGGAGCTCTCGGCCTGCGCACACATGCAGATTACAGTCAGCACACATACGCCAAAGGGAAAAAACACTGCAGTTTTTATTTCTCTGTTTGTTTACGCTGGAATGATACGTCTTACAATATTGTTATATGTTAAAATATGTGCATATCAATAATTCCTGAACAATGCTTCCGGGGTTTACAGGGGCTGACATGACTCAGCTTTCAAATACAAGATGGTAACTTTTTCCTCTGATTGCTACAGAGACAATACTATACTCAAACTAAAACTACATTGCTTTAAATTACCTTTCTTTTCATTTAGAAACTTTGCTGGAATTTTTCAATACATTAAGTTAACTCATGCACTGCGGCTTTAAATAGGCAGATGTGGAGGATGGCACTGTATCTGAACAGATCTGGTTGAGTGAGATGATTTGGATTCTTTCTGCTGTCTCCAGCTCTTCTAACCACTGCATATACTTGCACTAACAGTTAAGACTGAGAGATCAAAGGTAAACAAATCAATAATAAATTCCCACCGTTGAGGCGATACTGTCGTCCTTCTCCCAGTATGGGAAGATGTTAGTGAAGGTGAGAGGTTCACAGCCTGCTAGGACCAGATAGGCCAGAGGGGGGCGCCGAGGGTTCTTTTCTGTAAATCAAAACACGGTGATCAGCCATGGTGGAAGAAGGATTCAGCTCCTTTACTTTAGCACATTTAGCACTACCACACCGTGAACATACTCTGCTACAAGAACAAAGTCCTCCATTCAACTCAAGTAGAAGAATAAGGTTATACTTATAATATTATTATTTTCAGTATAAGTATGTATACAGGCACAGAGTAGCGGGGAGGAGCTGGGGCGGAGCCAAGTCTGAATCTTCTGTTTACAAAACACAACCGACAAATGTTACCAATGCAAAATACAGCCAGAGGTGGAGGGGGCACTGTGCAGCTAAACACACTACCAGGCATTCTAGGGGGCATAAGTGATTATTACTGTATGACTTTCTACCCACTGTGCCTTTAAATACTATTATTTCTCTACAGTGGTGGTCATTGAACTCTGACCTTTGCAGTACTGCAGCACGGTCTCCATGGCACACTTCCTCTCGTTGTTCCAGCGGATCTTTGCAGAGCCGGTGCACTGTGTGTCTTCAGGCTGCCAGCCCTGCCACAGGTACACCTCCATGCGGTTGTCCAGCAGGAAAAGGGCTGGGGATGGGCAAGCAATATATTTTTTACTTCATAGAAAGCATCAGACAAATAATAAACATAATTCTCTCAAATGTATCATAAATACAGTATGTGTGTGTGTGGTACCTGGCTGTTGTGAGGAGTAGAGGTTCTCCTGTAGGAAGGGCAGCGCCATGATGCCCTCCGTCACCCTGGCCGGACACAGCTGCTCCTCGCCCTCAAACACACCAGAGCTGGCACTCAGCCAGAACAGCCGCGGTGTGTAGTTGTACTTCCCTGGATCTGGAGACAACACCACACACACACACACACACACACACACACACACACACACACACACACACACACACACACACACACACACACACACACACACACACACACACACACACACACACACACACACACACACACACACACACACACACACACACACACACACACACACACACACACACAGAGTGGTTAACCACAATAGCTCACACACAGTGTCGTTTGTTTGCAGTGGCGTGTGAATGTGAGGATTTCACCTTGCAGCATACAGTCGTAGGCCTTCTTGTCCTGTGGGCCCAGAGCCTTGGTGAACTCTGCCGGTTCAGTTCCTTCCTCCACCTCTTCCACTGTCACACTGCTGCCTTTGCTCAGACCTAACTCCAGGGGACACCTTTTGGAGACATAAACAGAGACCATTGTTGGTTCACATGTGTCCCTCCATTAGACACACATCTGTATAACCATCTTTCCGCTCTCGCCTTACCTCTGGGTTACTTTGTCCGCGGCTCTTTTGGCCACCTGTCTGGCGCCGGCGTGAGCTTTACAGCCGTGCCACAGATAGAGACGTCCTTTCTGAGCATGGAGGAGCACCAGGCTGCCACGAGAGCGCAGACTGGAACGCTGGCAGTCCACCTCCACCAGAGAGGCCTCCACCTCAGCCTCACCACGGACGCAGAACAACCTCCAGCCATCTTGTAGAGGTCAACCACACAGGATCAGAAATATTAATGCAGAAATGGACAATTTAAAAAGGTGGAGTCAGAGATTCCCCCTTGTTGGCAATCACTAAGCTCTGTAAACTGCTACGAAAACAAAAAGGAGCCCACTGTAGCTAGCAACATTTTGAAAAGCCTAGGCTGGGGTATTAACACTGGGTTATTTTTCAGCACACACAGTACTGAATGGTAGCGGATCATGAGGACATATTCACTGATTTTGACAACAAGCATTTTCCAGAATCACTGACTGAAGTAGCGATTCCGAGCATGAAAATATTAAGCTAAATATATGTTAGCCAAGTATTTTCTTTGTGTTTTTTTATTGTTTTTTTACCTGTGTTGTTGGCACTGTCTTCTCTGCTGCCCTTGTGGATGATCAAACCTCCCTGGAAGAGCTGGAGGAAGCACGGAGGCTCTTTTCCCTCAATCACCAACACCTGGACAGACAATCAGAAGCAAAATTATGAAGAAAGAGACACTTCGATTAAATCCTACTTGCACAAAGACGTCCATGCGTCCATATTCAGTGAATACAAGTATACACGAACGGATTAAGCATTTGTTTGGCTGTTAAACAATCAGAAGCTAACTATCAGTCTGGAAAAATAAAATGTTATTGATTGTGTGTGGCAGTGATGAACGGATGCTCACTTGTGACCCCCTGTGGCTGCCCAGCTCCACTGTCATCAGAGCCGAGGTTCCTTTCTCATTGACGCTGGAGTGACGACCTTGCCAGAAAAAACAAGCAGTCCTCTCTCTTCCAGGAGCGCCGGCACTCAGCTCGCCAGGTTTTTGCCGCTTCCCCACTGACAAAACAGAACACAACCACGTAAACCCAATGAATGTCCACTTTGTCGAACCATAACTATGTGACGCTAAAGCCTTGCTAGAGCCCAACATGTATTAATGACCCGACCCGAAAAAAAATAAAAAATAAACCCAAAATGTAATAACTGGTCAATAATCTAACACACTGCTGAGCCCCTGACGTTATAACCTTTTGCCCATACTATGACAACTTTTTACATTTTGTTTATTACATTATGGGCTACAAGTTATTCACTTTTAGGCTCAGCATTTTGTTACGCTATGGACCAGTTATAACATTTGAGGTTTTATTACATTTTGCAAATTACATTTCGGGGACTTACAAGCCTCTCTTCTTTCAATCCAAGTCAAATTAGCCTCTTTCCTCAGCTGTGCTTTCCCTAATAGGTGCTTTTTGCATGTGCAGACGGATACTACTAATGACTTCTGCTGTTTATCTTCTCCCGGGTCCCCTTAATACTCATACCATACGTCTTTCCCATATGAAACCTCCCACTTTTTACAAATGGCTTGTTTATCCTTCAGGCCAGCTAGCTGTGTGACTCACCCAGTGTGGTGATAGAGTACTTCCAGCGGATGATGTAGGCGTCGGCCTGGTGCAGCTGGCCCATGCTTTCTTGGGGCAGCTCCTCTTCACTGTGCTCTTTGATGTGCCAGGCGTCCACGGTGACCGTCGCTAGCTCTGCCTGCCTGCCGTCGTCTGCCCTCACCAGGCCGTGGCCCCGCTGTACGTTGACCCCCTCCAGTAGCGTCTTCACCGCCTCCGGCTCATGCTCCAGCAGAGCCTTAGCATCACACGGCTGCAGCTCCAAGTCAAACGAGGGCCGTTCGGCAGCATGCACGGGGCTCTGAGAATATAGAAAGAATATGTTTTTAAGTCAGTTTTACATTGTTAAAGGGGCTCCAAGGAACTTTCACTTTGTGTTCATTCTGGCACCCCCTTTGGACAAAAGCGGTAGTGTTTTTACTACGCAAGCTTGTTGTTCCTGGGTGAGCGTATCCCATGACAAAAGCATTAAGAAAAACTATATAACAGTAGCACTCTTTGTACTGATGGTCTCGTTTGCTGTCACATGTCATAAGAGGAAAAATTAGACTGTTTCATAAATATTTAAATTTTCCTCGTAGCACCTTTAAATACAGATTACAGATAATTTATTCAATTTATTTTATTTTAATTTGAGATTATTGAGGGGTGATCCTCATTTCTAATGATGTTGAGTCAAACAAACCAATGCAAAGTAAAAACAACCTAAAAACAATGCAAAGTAAACAGCAACAAAGATTCGTATAAACTAAAGTAACGTCCAACAATAAGCAGATAAAAAGAGCCACTATTGAACAGTAGATAAAAACAATTGAAACATTTTAAAATGTTGTTAAATAACATTGAGAATACTAAAATGCCAGTTAGAAAATAAAAAGAAGAGCACAATAAATCAACAGAAAAAAGGAACAGACAAGCCAAAAAGATTCCTGAAAGCTTTCACGTATTGACAATAACATATTATACAAACACAGTGTTTCGGCTAATCTTGTATACCTTGATTTCCTCGGCTTGAGCTGCTTCCTCCTTCTTCCTTTCCGCCCAGTCCAGGAACTTCTCTCTGAACAGGGCCGTCTCATTGTGCTCTGACAGACGGCCAAACAGAGCCCAGCTCGGACGACTCTCCCCCTGCCTGGAAACACACACACACAGGTTGCGTTCCGAATCTCATACTCTTTCTTTTTTCTATTCTACATACTACATCCGACGATAAAAAGAATCTAGTTAGGATGCAGTAGGCATACTATTGGGACATACTTTACTCTCTTATTTCATCATAACATTGCGCCTTGATCTTGCCTCTTGCTTTTATATCCGTCGCATCCCCGTTTGTTTTCATATGGAGGCTTCGTCGATGTTACGTCACTTCACGTGCGCACTGGATTGTGGGTCAGAATCGCCCAAATAGGATGCACTTTTCAACACTAACAATCTTGGCCGCATGAAGTAGGACATCCGGGTACTTCTAACCATCCTAAATCTGGCCATAAGAATCGGGACATCCTAAATCTTTTTTCTACATACTATATAGTAGAAAGTATGCGATTCGGAACGCAACCATTGTAATGATTTAAAAACCATCTCCCCTGTGCAGCTGTACTGGAGAGATACAACCACTAGGGGGCTACAATAACACAACCAATAATCTCCCTCCTTCTATATAACAGATAGCAACAGCATGAGCCAAGTATAAAGCAGGCCCCATAAACAACCCAGACAAATACAAAAAAAAGAGCACACAAATGTACATTAACTGCCATGAAAGGTGGTGGGATCAACTCACTGAGGCACACCGTTATTGGTGCAGGAGGCATCTAAAGGGTTGACTCTGCAGCTGCTGTAGTCGTAGCTGCCGCCGTAGAGCTGTTTGCCCAATTTCACCGCAACTTTTCTGTCGCCCAAGGACACGTCTTTGCCGGTCCAGACGTACACCTCGCCGCCAAAATCAAACACTAACACCTGGTGTGGAGTATTGGCAAGCAGGGGAGAAGAGGGAGAGAGAGTCGGCAGTTATTATAACATGTAAAAAAAACAAAAAACAACAGCAATAAAGTGCACTGAACTATACATTACTGCTGTTCTTGTCTGGAGGCTTTATGAGCATCTCAAGTTTTTATACCATCCTTTTTAAGACTTTCTGTGCAGGTCCCACGCTTTTACTTTTTTTCCCCCCCAGGTGTAAAATGGATCAAATTTGTTTTCCCACACTTCCCAGGGCCCATATGAGGTCATTGCTCTAGAGTGGAGTGGCCGCCGTTACCTCTTTAGAGTTGAGCAAAGAGACGCTGGGGATAGAGGCCCAGGCTTCTTCGTGAGGCACCAGTTTGTCTCCCTGGAGTCTGTACACCCCAATAGAGTCCAACACTCCGCTCTCATACAGCTCATCCTCCTCTGGCTCGCCCGCCCCTATCACACGCACACACACACACACACAAGCACACGCACACACACACACACACACACACAAAGAGCAGGGTGAGCATGTGTGTGTGTAGGGGGGGGACAGATAATCTTTCAAATGCTAAAGGGGGTTCTGGAGGAAAAAAAGTTCCCTTGAGAAGCATTATAATAGGTTGAAAAAAAACGTGTTAAGAAACAAAAGCTGCCGTCACTCACTTTCACTAAAAATTCCACAGCAATCAGTTTTTTTTGTGCTGCAATAACGTGCTTGTGATGATGTTAATGAGAGACAGATTGTTAGAGAGGCTTTTGCTTCTGGATGTGTATGCAGAAGAGACACATACAGGCGGATTAAATGTGAACTGTTCAATGTGTGTTATGTGAGCGTGTGTGCGATGAGCCGAAGCTGAGACCAACTTGTTTGCCAGCATTCCTCTCTCCTTCAGTATTTCACTATATATATACACACAGTATATCACTTTATATAACATGTGTGTGTGTGTGTGTGTGTGTGTGTGTTTATGAACCTCTGTATTGGGTCTTTCCTCCCAACAAGCTCCAGAACTCTTTGGCCCATCTGTTGTCCGTGTTGATGCCTTCCTCCAGCACCGTCACCTGTGGGGCCTTACACCCAAGGTCCCTTTTGGCCTGAACAAACGACGCCATCTCCGATGCCTGGTGGGCAAGCAAAGCATATTGCGCATGTCAAGAGAAGTTTATCGCCAAATCCAAAAAGTGTTTATGAAGCTGTACTTTATTTGAAGCTCTTTCATGCTGTTTGAGAGAGAGAAAGAGAGAGAGAGAGACCACTACCTTGGCTTTCTCGATGACATTGGCAAACTCTCCGCTCCACATGAAGCAGTGCTTTGGTGTGATGAGAAGGAAGCAGTCGCCACTGTTTAGAGAGCTGGCTGTGGGCTCCATCAGGCGCACCTGGACGTGCCTGCGACCTAAACACAAAGCGGATTATAACTTATTTGCAGAGTAGACTGCAAGAGCCTTAATCGAAACCACAAATCACTGGTATAAATCTTTCTTCTGTTTATCAGCTTTATTGCCATTCCTCAGAAATAACACATGAAGCCCACTTGAGAGACTTCCATTAACATACGTTTTAAGCGTTAGGTAATTTGCTCTCCATTATAAATGGTTATGTGTGATCGTTCACCCTGCACACACACCTGCATTCAACAAGTATTCATAGAAAACAAAAGCCCAATGGTGCCTTCTCTTTGTGATTCTGACCTTTGATGCGAATCAGCATGAGCTTGTTGAAAGGCAGCGCACTGTTGTTGGTCACAACATCGGTGGATTTCACATTGCGCAGGTTGACCTTGCGGAAGTTCTCCTTGCTGGCGAGGCCGGCCAAGGCCACATCAGCCAGGTTTGATTTGGAGTGTTTGGCCACTTTGGAGGGAGACAAAAAGAAGAAAAGGACCAGTGACAATTAGAAATTACCTAAAGCAATGGGTTTTAATCATTGCTGTTCCGTGATTTCATCTGCCAATCTTGCTGTTCATAACAAATGAAGACCACGCCCTGATTCATAACATAGATCATAAGAGACAGGACATGTTTAAAAAAAAACTTCTTTCATGTGAGCTATAGTAGACAGCACATGCGTAGCTGCGGTGCTCACTTCCTCTTGTTACCTGTGATAATCATCTATAGAGAAGAACTGAATATAGTAGATATGTATACAGCAGAATGAAGTAGAAAATACTGTACATCAGGTAGCTAACAAGTGACATATTGTTAAAACCGAAATTAAGGACATACAGTATATTCAAATCAAGCATAATTATACTACATAATTCTATGTTAAAGCAAGTCACTGGCACTTGAAGTCGGCAGATTTAAAAATATCCCAGAGGAAGATTTACAGTATATTAAGAGACTGTGTGAATTTATTGATTTAGGAGAAGTCGAGAATATTTCAAATTTTCTTCTATATTGTCCCTTCTATGATGAACTAAGAGTACCTTTTTGTAAATTAAATGTTTGCTCAAAACCCTGAAATATTGTGAAGCAATGATGATTTTAGGATGGGATGTTTGTTTATTTTCAATCTTTATAAGTTGTCCTCTTTTGTTACAGAAGCTTGGATGAAACGTAAGGATGGTAAATATCACTAGTATAAGTATTGTTTAGCATCTATTTTTGATTTCTGCTCTATGCGTGTGTTTATAATGGTGTCTGGTAAGCCCTTGTGGGCTGGGCATGCTAATGCATGACACAATAATACAAAAATCTAATCAAATCAAATCAAATCAAATCAGTACAGCTGCTCGTACCGTTCAGAACAGCTGAATGGTGTCCAGCTCCACCGCGTACTGTCCAGGTCAACTTTCTGCTGTAATCATATTACTTACTTATGGATTTAGCTTTTGGTGTTTCTTGAAAACTGTATGCAACCTTTAGGCCTAGCTAGGGGAGCTAACGAGAAGCATGCTAGTCCCACAGTAGATATGTTAGTGTGCAGCCTTACTCCTCTCCACTTGGATCCTCTTGGTCTCCACTGAGGCCACGTTGAGCCTCTGCTCGGTGTAGACCTGCCGCAGGTCGTTGCGAGCAGCCAGAGCCCGCAGGGGGTTCCTGGAGCCCTGGTTCCTTCTGGCCGGTCGCATCGCTCGCTTGTGTTCCGTCACAGTTGAGGTGAGCCTAAAGACACACACACACACACACACACACACACACACACACACACACACACACACACACACACACACACACACACACACACACACACACACACACACACACACACACACACACACACACACACACACACACACACACACACACACACACACACACACACACACACACACACACACACACACACACAATAAAGTATCATATTTTTTCACTTTAAAAGAAATATATAGGCCTATATATTTTTTATGCATGTTTACTACATATGTAAAACAAAAATATTGTTATTATTATAATTGATTTTATCTCTATTGTTTAGGGGTGTGTGTGTGTGTGTGGGGGGGGCGGAGTGTTGTGTGATCTGTTTAGTTTTTGTTCATTGTTTGTATTTGCATTGTCCAAAATAAATTAAAAAACAAAACACTTTATGTGCCTATCACAAGTGATCACATACACCGTCTATTTCTTTCACAGAAGTACAGAAAACATTCCTAATAATTTGTGATCATTATGAACTTTACTTTGGTGTATTGGCCTGGATCTGACTGAGGTCCTCCTCTGTCAGAACCAGACTGGAGTCATGGAGCGTGGTGGGAGAGACCGTTTTGTAGAAGTTGCCGAAGGTCTCCTCGTCGTCCAGCGTCATCACCTCTTTCTCCGTCTCTGCCGTCACCTCGATGGTGGACGTCTTGTTTTTGCTCACACCTGACCGCACAATAATAATAATAATGTGTTATTGTGCTATTAAATATCATCTCATGTGTAAAAAAAAAAACCAAGTCGGGGGGGACTGTACCTTTATTGTGAAGCTTGTCGAGGAAAGACTCAAGCTTATCCAGCCTTTTATCTCCTTCAACCGTTCCAGCAGTTCGGCTTGAGATTTCTGCCCAGGAAAAACAAAACAGAGGCTTCATTAATTAATACTGGTTTACTACACTTAATGTTACAACACAATAAAAGTGCTTGGCATTAGTATTGTTTTTTTTAAGTTGTCAAATGCTTTAAAAAGTCAAATTAAAATGACTAAATATTGAATTGAAATCAGTGTCATCTGGACTTATTTGCATTTTTTGACACATATGGCCACAAGAGTCCAGTTCAAGTATCAGTGCATACTGTATTAAATTATCTGCTGTATTAACAAAACATATCCATCTCATCCATTATTGATTGATTGACTGAATGACTCACACACTGATGATATAAGTCAGTGGGGAAAGGTGTTCTACCTTCGTGTGGCTTCACAGGCGTGGCATTAGCTTTCCTGAGAGAGATAAGAGGTGACTCCTCTTTTCCCGTGTCCGTTACAAGACCTGGTGGAACACAAAGGGGAATATCAGGGCTGCGAGGACCGCATTATTTTCACAAATCTATCAGTTATTTTGCAGATTAATTTGATTATTTTGTCCGAAATAAAAAAAATTAGGTTAATAAAAATGCAGGCATAGATTGACAGTGTACTGAGAAAGAGAAGCAGCAAATTCTCACATTTTATATAAAAAAAAGGTATTCTGCTACCAATGACTGAAAATATTGGTTCATGAAATTTGTTGCAGATTCATTTCTAGTCAATTGACTAACTGGTGATGACAAAGCAAAATGTCTATATACAGTATCCATGATTGTCTTTCCATTTTAAGAAATAAATATTGCTTAGTTAGTTTTTACCCTTTTTTTCAAAGGGTAAAAATACAGAGATGGAGACTGTAAAGCAAAGTTAAAGTGACTAAACTGAATAGACACAGTGTCTGCGTGTAGTGCTACCTCTCTTGGCCATGCGTCCAGCCACAGTGAACTGGGTGGAGTCGTTGGCTGCTCCTTTGCCTCTGCTCTTCCACTGCTCCTCCTTGTCTTTGAGGATCTTCATCCTGTCCGCCAGCGACGTCTTGGGCGCCAAATCTACACCAGACTTCTGCAGGGAAACATTTATTCAAATACAATTTAAAATTCAATTTATTTCGCATTAGGACATTTAAAAAAATAATAAATAAAAATGCATATCATACACTCACTAACTGTGTCCCATTTATTTCACACAGGAACAGACCGTTATGAGGACACAGTCAGTGACGTAACCACGAGTGAGCAAGAAAAGGTTGCGTGAGTGACCGCTGGTGATTGTGAAAGGAGATGATGAAGCAACCTCCCTGGCAAGAAATTAATTTAGTTAAAGGATTATAAAAAAAAATGCCGGTAGAAAGTAATGAGACTTTATTTTTTTACAACAAAAAAACATGACGAATGTTTAAGCCTGGAAATAAAACACCCAAAATCCCCTGTTTATATATACACTGAGGCCGTCCATCACCTGCTATTCAGGGGACCTTAAATTACGTGATTTACTCCTGCTGCCAACTTTACACCTTAAAATCCACCTTTAAAAAGTGAATAAGCTGAGGTTTACGGGCCCCCCCTGATTCACACTGGACCTCAGGAGCGAGCTGTTAAAATAATTAATGATATTCCACTCCGAAATCTTCGGAGCGTTTTATGGCCCTGCATGGGTTTAGAACTGGCAGACCCTTGCCTTAACCCTTTGCTGATAATGAGCAATTCACTGCGTTAAATGTACCATGAGCGCGGTGACTTCCTTTCTACAGTAGGTTTGCACACAAGATAGTCTTGCAAAAGCAGACATGGGAGAACGCACAGAAAAATAAATGACAGGCAGCACGAGGCAAAGTTAGCGTACAAGATAATGTCCCAGAGAAAAATAACAGAAAAATAACAGAAATCACAAACTCTACATTGGTTGCATGTATTTTTCTGTTAACAGTTTATTTTGGGGTGTGCCGATAAGAATTCATGTGAGCGCAAGAGCAGGGAAATGTGTGTGATGAAAGTAAATGAAAACCAAATGATTGGGATTTCCCAAAAACCTAACAGCTTTCTACAGTCAGGGGGATTTTTCTTTTGAGGATGAGCGATGGCCTGTTTTGATCTGCCGCCTGTCAAACTGAAAAACTCATCCTGAAGAAGAGTCAACCTAAACATTCGCAGATGTCAGCACCTTTAAGGCGAACAAGATGTGCGGGGCGATGAACTGAGGCCAGACTTGTCAATGTTAAAATCAGTGGTAGATACTCAAATTTTTTGGACATTAAATTAATGGTTATACATTTCGCAAAGGCTGAATGATAACAGTGCAGACAACAGCTAGGAGTCTCCATTCTGTACTTTTGACAACTCACAGAATTTGTGTTAATAAGTTACAGCTTAACATTTATTTTGGCTACCGCTGCTGTCTGCAGAGCTAGTGAAAAGTCAATAGACATTGTTTAACTTTCAAAATGTTGGCAGCTTGCTAAAATTATACTTTCACATTTTTAAGATTGAATTGTTAAGTTGTATGATAGCTGGAACAGCCACAGAGTATGTCACACTATTACTTCTGAGTTTCATGAAATGGCAGACTTCAATATCTTTTTAAATTTGACTCATGACAAAAATGTGAATTTATAAATGAGCAATACTACAAATGAAGCTCGGTGACATACCGTCTGTTCAGGGTGTGCTCTGTGTAACGCAAATGATCGATTGTGTTATTTCTGAACAAACAACAGTTTGCTCATTTTAAAATGCTAATTTAAGGGTATCTGAGTAAGTACCCGATTACATCAATAATTACAAATGCCATCCAGTATATTTTATTCAACCATTTATTTGTTTGGAAGATGATGTATTCTATTCATCCCTGCTTAAACAATAATTTGTGATACCCTGTCAACTTGGAACTAGCTGGAAATTGCCCTGCCATATACAAAATAAATCCGGTTAAAATCTTTAATTACAAGCCTAAGAAATCATACATGTTATTTTCCCTGAATGAATGTGACGCATGCTGCAATATACAGACAGCCATGTAGCAACAACATGTTTAAACACCAGTTTCCCTTTAACCCATTGATGACTATGGCAATCTAGGATGCATGTCCTTAAAGGCCTACTTCACCGGTTTGAATATGAAGGTGTATTGAATTCTGAGATCCTATGTAGTATAAATGTGCAAATTTTTTTTAAATTGGTTCATCATAGCCTGAGAAAAGGCAGAAAGAGTTTTTTTTTTAACCCTATATTAATCTTACTGTGACATCACAGTAAGATGAATATAGGGTTAAAAAAAAAATTACTTTGTAAATATTACTGTGATGTCACAGTAGGAGAAATCACAGTAATATTTACAAAGTAAGGTTTTTTTTTAACCCTATATTTATCTTACTGTGATGTCACAGTAAGATTAATATAGGGTTAAAAAAAACACTCTTTCTGCCTTTTCTCAGGCTAGGATGAACCAATTTCAATTTTTTTTGCACATTTATACTACATAGGATCTCAGAATTCAATACACCTTCATATTCAAACCGGTGAAGTAGGCCTTTAATGCCTGAGGGTTTTCTGAAAAAATAGTACGAATTGTCAAGTCTACCAAAACCTTAATATCTAAGCCTGTGTAGCACATAGAAACATGAAATAAAATACATTTAAAAGTTAAGGTTCACAGGTTTTATTTAAACATGCTCCCTTAGCGCTTACAAACCAACAAATATTTCTAAAAATCGTTAAAATTAGATGAATTAGAAAATGATTAAATATTGTTAATAAATAGATGCAATGTGTTGTGTGATTTTCGTCAGTAGTCTATAGTAGACCTTGATTCTGCGCACCAAACGCCACTAACTGTTCTGTCGCCGACACAGCCGGCGTATTTTTTTTATTATTTTGTTTTATTTTTTATTTTTTTGATTGACATGATTTTCGGCAAACCACACAACTTTTGGGTGGTCACGTGGTCTTAAAAAAAATCAACAAAACCCACCTCATGTGTATTTGAACTAATGACAGTGCATTCTATACTGGGAATGCCATGAAAATTAGATAAAGTAATAATGCTGCGCGACGCAGCATCAGGCAGGAGAGCCAATGTGGCATCGCGCAGCAGCCGTCATCAATGGGTTAAACAATCTTGCACTCAAACAAACCAGAACACAAACACACCCTCCCCCTCTTCCCTTCTCTCTCTCTCTCCGCCACTCACACACTTAAATAATAAATACATTGCATGGTGTGGTCAAATATTAACCTGAGACATGAGACAAAAGTTCAAAGAATTTACAGTTAATCATACTGACACAGGCACACAGAGACAAAACAATGGGGGTGAACATCAAAGTGAGCTCTTGCTGATTTCATAACAAGGGAAAAAATACGAGACATTTGCTTACATACAGAGTTCCCTCCCTATGCCTTTAAACCGTTGATTCTCAAAAATGACTGCTTCAAATTGCTTGTACATTACCTCACACAAAAGTGTCTTAGTAGTATAATAATGCTAAGTTGCACATGCATGCAAACTGCAGTACCTGTCATCACACACACACACACACACACCCCCCTCTCTGGAGTCAATCAGAGAGGGGAAATACCTTGGCCTGACAGGACCCCAGAGACAAGGGGAGGGGAAAGGGAAAGGGCCTGGGCCTCTTACCCCCACAGGAAACTATTTTTCTCAGCCCTTACTGTACCGCACAGACAAACACCGTAAGCCAAAACCGCTGACGCAGATATCGACCAAACTGAGGGCCAGGCAAACCACATTCATGTAGCAACAGCAAGTGCGTTGACAGCCCAGATTTATCAGCGGGTAATTCTCTCAGGGTGTCAGAGATTGTACAGAGCACAGGTAGAAAAATAAAGGGCCAACAAATGAAAGAGGGGGTTACTGATTAAAAAGTGGTGTCAGCCATACTGGAGAATGTTTGTTGTCAAAATCACTTTGTCATAAAATCAGTGAACATCTCCTCACGTTCCGCTAGTAAAAATATCTGGAGTTCATATGTAGCTAGCAACATGCCTGTTTACAAAGGCTATTCTGTGTATTAACACTGGATTTTTTTTTCAGCACACACATATTGGACAGGTAGCAGACCGTGAGCAAATAAATTAGCTGACTTTGACAACAAGTGATTTTGACTACAAATATTTTTCCAGAATCCCTGACTCCAACTTTAAGTCCATTAAAAGAGGCACAACCAGTACATATGCATGTACACACACTCACCTGAAAGGACTGGGAAAAGTCAAGAGGCGGGTGTCTAAGTCAGAGAAAGGGGTAGAGTCTGCAGGTTAGGACAGAGGGAACTGGAGAGAAGGGTAAAAGGAGGAGGATTAGGAGAAAGAGGGAGGAGAGGAAAGGATAAAAATTGTCAGAGGAGTGTGGAGGAGGAAAAGTAAAGCAGGGCAATATAAGCATGGCGGACAAGAGGAGGAGACATGGGGCATTTAAAGCTTGGCATAAAGACTGTGAGGATGGGAGAGAAAGGAAAAGGGGAATACCCTTGTTTATAACAGTGCATGCGGAGAGGGTGAAAACCAGAAACACTGAATGCATTTTGCATGTATGAATCATTCCAACATAATCAACTCATTTTTTTAGTAGATTATCTCTTAATACATTTTCTGGAAATCAATACACCAGGGAAGTTATTATTTCTAAGTGAACATTAGTCTCAATGGACTAGATCAGACCAGTTTTCAATGAGTCACTGAAATTGGAATACAGCATCCAGACAATGTAACCGAATCCTGAAGGATTTCAAAATATTATTTTAACGTCTCTGGTGTGGGCACTTTAAAAAATGTGTGACTGAATGTGCATTGAAAAGTGAATTTAGAAAAATAAACAAAGGAAAGCAGCGGTTTTCTGTTACTGTTACTCTCTTATTATTTAGATACAGTCAATCCTTAACCCGCTGACATGCTGCAAACGGTCAGAGTAACTTATGATTAACAATCATTATTTAAGAGCAGGCAGACCCCTCTTAAAAATAAATTTACAACAAGGCCCCACTTTACAATACAACTGTGGTGGTATACTGCACAGCATGAGAGAGAGAGGGGGGGGGGCTTTACAGGAAACATCTGGATGTGGTTGAAGATTGACCATGATGTGTACCATGCATGTTACATTCCCTGGTCTCCCACATATCAGCCAAAGAGCAACAACATCTGCTCCAGTTTTGGCGAGTGTACGAGATAAAACTAAAAATGCCTAAATGTGAAAACCAGTGGTGTTCTTTTACTCAAGAGAGGAAAGAGGAAATGTAACAAAATAGTCCCGCGCAAGTTAAATGCCCCGTAGCCCAATGCCCACATGGCGTCAATACCCAAAATATAGCCAAACCACGTATTCTCTCAGATGTGAGAGAAGTTTCCCAGAGCTTCCACAGTAGCAGCCCACAGTGCATGCGTGGTTGGTAGGTTCCAGACCAATTCACAGGCAATAACCTCAGAGTTTTAAGGAAAAGGAATCTGCAGACATGTTGGACAGCAATTTGTCTTGTGGTGTGCGGAGTGTGGAGGTTGCCATTCGTTTTTTTTGTGCCATTGACAGAATTAAACTAAAATGTTTATGGACATTTTGTGGATTTAAAAAAAATATGAAGACAGGCCACACAGAGACAAAAATGACATCAGTTTACAGCATTTAGTTGACAGGGGATTTGGTACTTATAAAGTGGGCTTTTTCCAGATTAAGAGGGGGGATTTACTGTAAGGTTAGATCATCCTTGGACGAAGAATGAGCGAGCCTGAACCAGAAATCCTCCCCCAAGAGGATCATTGATCTTAAAAAGACAGCAAGCCAAGAGATGGGTCAGTATAAATACACATGACATCACTGCAATCCTAGTAGCATCCAATTGAGCGTTTTTTGGGGGATATCCATGTCGCACCCATGTTTTTTTTTTCTTCCACTGGTGTGTGGTACTCTTCTTCTTGACTGTCCATGGTTGGAATGGTTATTACAGAGTGTAGAGCTGTTGTTCCACTTGAAAGCAATAGCAAGGGTGGTCTTGTTTGCACAGGAAAAGGGCATGTCGAAAGATACCAGCTTGCACTTCTATCACCACTTTGAAATGAGTCAGTTATTCTAGCATTGTCTGTAGTAAACACTGACCTGGGTTAAAACTGTTTGACCCGAATGACCATGTGCATATTATGTGAGACATAAAAGTCTATGCAGAAGGGGCTGGTCCCTCTTTGTCTTGGGGGAGGTTAGCTAAGCCCCTAGATCTACTTGCCTTGACGTCACCACTCCCAAATCTACCTCACACACCCCCCTTGGCAGCAACTCAAGCAAATAAGCTGATTCAGCAGAGGGAGAAACCAGTCCGCATGTAGCCAACATCTTTCTTTACCCCTGGACTCTAAGCTAAGGGGGGCGCCTCAACATATGGCAATATTCGCTCATTAAAAAAAACAATGAACTCCAAAAAAATTGGCTTTCATTTTTTAAGAGGTTTTGTAGCCATGTTATACACACACTTATCTCAAGCCTAAACCCCCACAACACAAAATGGGCAAGTAGGAATGGTACCTTTTTCCTCCATGCGTTTTCGGCCTCTTGGAGCTGACCGAAGCGATCAGACAGTGGCGTCTGGATTTTAGCGGATGACCTGCGCTCCTTCTGTATCGAGGACTTCTCACCTTCGCCTGTGAACTCTGCCAGCCTGAAAAAAAGGGAAAAAGATATATTAAGTCCTTGGAGATCTTACATTGAGCCTTAACTTTAAAAATATTAAAAAGTTCCCTGGTATCTCCTGTTTGCATATTACATCGATTAACTAGTAATATTTACTGTATATTTAGGAATGAGATGCATTCAGACTGCTTTTGCCTGCAATGGCTCCTCAGGTATCTTATAATTGGATACTTTGCTAATATGCCGTCAATGCAAATTAATTGAAAGATTCGAAGGGGCAAACAGATGGGACTACAACATTGTACAAAGTTACCCCATTGCCAGCTCTGAGCTATAAGAACTAATATATTGTAACTAACTGTGGATACAGTAACTGTGATGACTCAGCTAAAACCACACCAGTGTATACAATAAAGGAATGTTTCGCTCTTGAGGGGAACTTAAAATCATGGTTCTCTCTTTAATAAGTTATATTCCCAATAATAATAAATATGCAGATCTACTTTGTCCCTTTATCATCATAAACAAAACAACAATGCATGGCTGTGCGCTTGTGAACAACCCAATGGACCTCTGTTTGATGGAGGAGCCGATTCCGCTTCCATCCAGACTGCTGTCCAGCTCCTCCACGTCCTCCGACACAGAGGAGGTCTGCTCCAGGCTCTCGTCAGGAGAGAGAGAGCGCATCTCCTCCGAACTGCCTCTGCTGCTCCCTCCCCCAGTGCTGCTGCCCTCCTCCCTGTGCTCTGTGTCCATGCTGAAGCTCCCTCCGTCTGTGAGCTCATCCGTTACCTCGCCATCCTCTCCATTGTCCTCTTCCTCTTCCATTTCCTCTTCCATCTCTTCTTCCTCCTCCTCCTCCTCCTCCTCCTCCTCTCCCTCGCTCTCAGGCGGGCTCAGTGTGATGCTGCTCTGGCGGACCGGTGGCGGCGCGCACTCCGACGTGGAGCTCTCTGTGCTGTGGTCAGACTCCACGCTGGTGGAGCGGCTCTTCTTGAGGATTCCCTTGATGCCTCGGGCCCCTGAGTCCTGACGCTGCAGCAGGGAGGGGGGCTGGCCGGAGGGAGAGGGAGGGGGGGAGGAGGCGTCGCTGTTCCTGCTGCTGAGACTGAGACTAGACGGCTGCTGTTAAAAGGAGAAGTAAGTGAAATTGTTTGATTAATATACATGTTAAATCACTCTTCATACAGCAATCACTTAAACAGTAGGTACAGTTCATAACACAGGTCTCCCCGGTTGTTCAGTTTTGCAGTAATTGCCAGATAAAAGTTTGAGTATCCCACTCGTTTTCATCCAATCAGGAGACAGAGCGCTATAAAAAGGCGGGTCTCTGTAACCGTGAGCAGTGACTCGCTGCTCTCCATCGCGGCACTAGGGACTTTAAGCAATGACGGTTGAGAGGACGCTACGGAGGTCGATAGAAGCTTGAGCATTTGAGAATGCATGTCATCACCTCCTATCGCTGCAGTCAGAGCTAATCAGAGCCGTATTCAGAGATGCACTTTTTTCATTTATTTTTTTCTCGTTACTTTTTGTCAATGTACACGAGGCGATAGAAATGTGTCTTTCCGCATAGCCCTCCCAGTAGGAGTCAATGTCATGGCGCAGGGTCAGCCACTAGTACAGTGCCCCTGGAGCAGTGCAAGGGGGTTAAGGGTCTTGCTGTGCGACCTCATGGTTACTGGTCAACCCCCTCTTTCTAATCAAATAAAGCATGGAACTTTCTGAACCAACCGACATGTTCATGTATAATACACACAAAACACAGAGACTCACTGCTGTTATCAGGATACTTTTAAGTGTCTGACGAGAAGGGTTAGGGGCTTAACGGGACATCAAAGTGGAGATAAGGGGATTGAGAGAGCGACACAATGGTGATTAGAAAAAGGCATCAGGTGGAAATTCAAGAATGAATGGGTAAAATGGGGAATTGTTTTATTGGCCAGAAAATGTGCAAGATTTGTTTGGGGCATCAAACATGTTTCTTGTGTTTTTTATGGGGAAAGAATAACACATTTGTAGAAAACAAAGGTGATAATCTAACTAAGAGACAAAGGCCTGTTGGTAAAACACAAAATGAAATCTTAACCCTTTTGAATTGTGATCATGCAGGAGTAAAATATGTCAGAATACAATATGTGACATATTATGAAAACACTTTTTTGGTGTTCAATATGCTGTTGCTAAAATGATTAAAGAGCCGCTGGAGCAAGCGCAGACGAGGGGGTCAAAGGTTGTGAAGGAGTGCTGTGCTGATTTAGGGAGGACGTGAACGGAGAAGCAGACCGTGAGGCCAGCTGTGTGTGAAAGTGCAATGCAAACCAGGTGGTGGCCGTCTTCACTGATAAAAACGCCAGAGCTAATGGCATGTGTGGGCATTTGTGTGTGGTATATACAGTACGTGTATGGGTACTTTCTTTTAATCAGTTGAAGATTTAGGTTGAGGTAATCAAAAAAAAAATGTCCGGATGATTTAAAAAAAATATGTGTATGTGGGCTGCAACAGTGCACCAGTGACATGAATTACAATCTAAACGTCAACGTCAAAAAGTGAAAAAATTAAAAATGAAAACAAAACCAGATCCAGGAGGTAAACAGAGCCAAGGTTAAAGTGAGTAAGAGGTCTGGAATTGGCCCGCATGCGGTGATCAAAAATATGATCTTTCCAAAACACAATCCAGGGAGATGACTTCTATATCATACATAGCCTCCTGGGGTTATGAAAACCTTGTGACCCTTTTTTAAAGATAATGTTCATAGCAGTACTCTATAGCGTGACATCTTTATAAAAACATTATACAAATGGAGACATGAATACTGACCATCCTTTCTTCCACAGTGGCAGAACAGTCACGCTGCTCTTTCCATGAAGGTTCATCTGTGGCCTCCTTCTCATCCATTACCTTGCTCATATCAGTTTTGGGGAGGCTGAAAAATCATATTTAAAAAAATAGATAATTAACATTTGTAATACCGTACATTTTAATTAAAAACATTTCAGATATTTCATTAAAAAAAAACTGTCCGCAAGTTGAATTCAAACCAAAAAACTAAGAAATTAAACAATCATAAGTCTGCTGTATTCCCACAATGTCGTCCTTCTGCTAAGCGATATATTACCAGTGATTAAGGCTGTAATGACTTTTTATGAGGTCATTACTTAGACTAAATGTACTAACAGCATTAGATAACCCTCTGAACTCAATGTTACTATCTTGGTAAAACCGTCAATAAAAGTTTGGTTCCTCACAAAAGCATAAGAGTTTGTATTTTCATTCGTTTTCTACTAACGTAAAGGGCGTGAACAGTCAAGTCACGCATCTGTAATCAATCTAGGCACTGTGCCAGCATAATGATAAAGACGCCTAACATAGAAATTCGCCAATGCAGCACAGACAACCCATGTAACCATCTCATCTGATGAGAGTGTTTTTTATTCACACATTCGCTTTTGCTTTTAGCATGATGTCATTTTTATGTAATTGTTTTGTTTTTGTAGTAGCCAATTTTCAGTGACATGGTTTATTTGCAATTTGCAAATAGACATATTTCCTGAACAGTTTGAAGTCTGGTGTCCAACTCAGACCTGACGTTTTACTACACAAGTAGATGAAGCAAACAGTTTTACCTATAGAAAAAAGCACACACACACACACACACACACACACACACCTAGTGGACTGAACGGAGCACAGACGTAATTACAGACCGATTCGAATGCTGTTTAATGATGTACACTGCTGCGGAGATTAACCAGATGAACCTGCACAGCTTCTCCCCTCACGTACAGTACACACACACACACACACACACACAGGTCTATGTGGTAGCCACGGTGATGCAAACCAGACTGTAGTTAATAGGTACTGTAAGAAATGTTGTAGCATATGTAATGCACCACAGCCCACATAATCTGTTCCTCCCTTCAATGCGTAAATGCAGACTGATAACATGGTCTGACCATATAGCCTATTGCACACACTCAACAAGGCAGAACTACAGGACATGGTGTCCACAGTTACGCCACTATTCTGAGATCCTGACCATTGTATTGAGAAGTGAACTGTGCTGCGATGAAAACCTGTGTTTGGGCCTGCCTACCTGACAGAGCATTCCTCTTCATCACTGCTGATTGGCCGGCACTTTAGCCTGTCGTTGGCACGCCGACCACTGATTCCATCCCGCGTCCCCTCTGGGTCCTGCAGGCAGAGAGCAGGGCGGCCATAGCATAAAGGTTAGGATTACATTCAAAAGAAAACATTTTGATCTTGATAATGGGAGTGAATAAATGAACCAGTTTCCACCCTTACACACCGTTAACCCTTTGCTCTACTTTGTGTGCAAGTGATTCAGAAGTGTGTGCCGTATACCCAAATGTACCCCATCCCGAGTGCACATAATAACAACTGAAACGCAGAGAGATGAGCACTGCTGGTACAGCATTTTCCACATTAAAGTGAAGTGCCCCCAGGGGAGCCATTATAGTTTGTTTTAAGATTTTTTTTAACCACCTTCAGTTTTAAAGATGCCCTCCAGATTTATCACATGCCATATAAAAAGACTGATTATTTGAGGCTTAAAATTTCCGCATCCCCAGCGTGTAAGTTGTATGAAGGATCATAATTGTCTCCAGACGTGTTGCCATGTCGTGTATCATGCTTGTGTGCACCATGTCAAATTCACATTTCAAAGGTGAGGACAGAGAAACATTCTGTCTTCAATGGGTCATACTATCTGACTCTCACTATCCCTGTTTAAGACCTGAACGGTGGCTACATTGATCACAATGTGCGCTTTTTACAAAAATCACAATTTTAGCTGCTTACAAATAAAACAATGAGTGATGATTCCAGAAATAATATAAGCGAAAAAAAAATTATGGAGACCACGTGAACAATTTTGACGTACTATAACCTATTTCATCCGGTCTTGTTTGACTATAGCCACACTGAAGATAACTAGAAACAGAGAAACAATGCCAGATTTGATCACAAATTCCACTTCAACCTGCCTTCGATGATAAAAAAACTCTGTGATTTGAATGTCTCTTTGGGGTCTAGTCATCAGACACGCATACAGTGCGAAGCGTGCAGCTGTGCGAGATCATTTGTCAGCGATCACTTTACTGAGGTCCTGGGGTGACCCGGGAAGGATGAGTGGATCTCCAGCTGTGAGCAAGGCAACGGGAAATAAAATGCTATTTTTTCTGGAAATTACAAACCAAAGCTTATAGGGAATCAGTCGCCTATTGGAAGCTGGTTCATGCTTGGATGGTTATAAAGAAGGAACTTGTACAGTATTTCCAACCATTGTGAGTTCATAACCTTCTGAAAAATAGGGTTTCATAAACAGTACACATAAAAATTCAGTATGGAAATTCTAAATATAAAATGGGCTTTATCTTTCTGCAGGAGTCTCCATTTAAGGTGCAGTCATTGTGTCTGGAGAACGCTTGTTGACGAAAAAACACTTATTGTCAGAATGTGTGAATATCTCCTCATGATGCGCTTACCTGTCCGTACTGTGTGTACTGAAAAAAACAACAACTGGTGTTTATACACAGCCTATGCTCTGTAAACTAGTATGTAAACCAAGGCTATGTAAACCAAGGGTGTCCGATGTAGCTAGTATCATAGCCGTTTACAGAAAAATAGGCTGTGGTGCAACACTGGATTTTTTTTCTTCCAGCGCAAACAGACACAGTACGTACAGAATTGCAGACTCCACATTTAAAGCAGATTTATAGTTAGTAACCTCACTCCTACTCTGCTGACTCACTAGCTCTCAACAGCGACTGTGGAGGAGAAGGGAGTGATCCGACAAAGTGAAGACAGTGACGTGGTATCTGTCACAGCTGATGACTTTATGGTGAGACAACTTCAAATAACAGATCTAGGTCAGAACAAAGGAAAAGGAAAAGATGGTATTGGGACCACAAGAAAGCCTTGCAAGCTTTTCCCAGCAGGGTTTGTGCTGCCATCTGGGTTCACTCGGCCGACCTTGGCACTGCTCCTGGTCTGTAAAGGCCAAGTAAGAATGAGCTATTTACATCCAATATTATGAAATCTTACCACTAGTGAAACCTAAGCAGCCTGGGAAAGCGCCATCATCTCTCAGCGTTATTTCAAGTGCACATGTGTATACTGTATCTCCCATAGGATTGTCAAGTCTTTGTTCCCCATAATGCATCCTTTAGCTGTGTACACTACTTTTCCCCACTGCTGCTTTAAGAAGCTTTCCATGGACTGTGTGTGTGGATGAATGAATTTGGCATAGTGTGCATCCAGGTGCAGTCAGCGCTGTATGGAACATTTCAATTTGTTAATAATTGAGCAAACTTCCCAAGGGTGGAGAGGGTTGAAGTGTACACCAGGCAGCTGCAATGGAAAAGCACACTGCAGAAAAATATAGATATAGTACCTGCGACATCACTCATAAGTTTATAAAATTCTTTTTTGAAGCTTGGATTTTTGCTTTCGGTGTGCTCTTATTTTGGCCGATAAAAAATCAAATGTGGTAAGAAGAGCAATCGGTAAACCACCATGGCTGACTGCAGAGAAACCTGTCGATCAGACAAATGTGCATTTAATTGCTAGTGCTTGTGCCAGTGCCAGTAGCAAATTGGGCCTGATGTATGGACTTGGCACCAGTATTGGGCAAGTATAATCAATGACGTGTTACACATTACTAGTCTTGTGTGTTGGGGTGTCTAATCTGCCTTATTCTGAGCGAGTAGGAAGACAAACCTAAAACATACTGTACCTTAAAAAGAGAAGTCTTTGAAGTCCTTTTGGGCGAGTCTTCAGGCATCTCTTCAACTGAATACAGGCAAACACAAACACAAACACATACACAAACAGACACACACACACACACGACTGACCATTAGTTTAACAGTGAAAATAAATTCCATCGCACAGTGTAATTGCTTCCTGCCAGTGTAGTGACGCCTTACAATGCAGGTTTAAGATGGGCAATGTGTGTTTAGTATCCACAACCTAATACATTGTTGGCAACTTGAAGTCAGAGGTCACACATTGTCAAACATACCCTAGTATTAGAGAATACAATTGCGTGCAAATACCTGAGAAAGAACTGAATACAGTCACTTGCACAAAGGTCAGGTAAATCAACACATTGCCAGGATGTACATATTGACAAAAAAACTCACACACAAAACTTTCCATTAGTCAAGATATTATGTACTTTAAAGGGGAAATAAGTCTTGCACATACACACGCACGCACAGGCACAGGCAAAGGCACACACACACACACACACACACAGGCACGTCAGAGACTCTTTTTAGGTCAATTGTAAGTTTTCCATGCGGGGGAATAAGAGCTTTCAAATTGCAGACATACAAACTGAGGATTTAATCTCATTGGCTTCTTCTAATGTGTCTTTGGATCAGAAAAGGACATTTATGTAGAAAGCTTTCCCCTCGCTCTCCGGATGAGTTTGAATAGTCACTGGTCTCCAGTGGGTTCAGACATACATGGAAGGTAAAAACCACTCTGTATCTATCTCCTTGTGTGTGTGCATATGTGCGAGAGGGAGTGAGAGAAAATACATGTATTCCCATATGGGAGTGGACTAATCAAGAACAGCTTCGAGAATATTATCTTTTAATCTGAACAGAGGGAAGCCATAAAATGTCCATGGAATTCCAAAGCAACGCAAATGTCTCAAGTCAGCGCACACTCAAATTAATTCTCCCACTCTAAATCTGTTTTTATTGCCTTCAGAAAGTGACTTCCTTCAAGCCAAAACCGTCCACCACCCCTCCTCCTGAGAAAGAAAAAAGAAAAGAAAATCCAAATAACATCTCTGAAAAATTCCCCTTTTCCAATGGAAAAAACAACTGTTCTTTTCAGGCCTAATACTCCAGTTGTGATTTATGTCTCAGAGCTCCCCTGCTGTTCAGATCTTAGCCAGATTAACTTCAGATGATGAAACATTAAGCATTGCAGACTGGTGATTCCACTCAAGACTGCACACTTTTAGTTTTGACTCCCGTACAATTTTTTTATTTTCTTACATCATCATCCATCCAACTTCCAAGCGAGAGACAGAGAGAGAGAGAAAGAGAGAGTGATAGTGAGAGAGAGAATAACTCAAGGGAAAGGAAAAATCTCCACTTCAGTTTGCGACTTCACAAGTGTCTTCATCCATCTCCCAAGAGCTATAAGCTGCTGAGAGCTTATTGGATGGGCCTTTGACCCTGTAATGTCCAACACAGTGTGCACACATGTGAATATCAGCCAATAGACTTGGAGGAAATCTGAACAATATGGTCTAACCCCCACTCCCCCTCCACCAAAAGAAAAACAGAGTAGAGAGAGTATCATTAAATGTACAGTACACCCTTCATGAGTAATGGATATGGTCTATTGTTTATTTAGCCACCCTGTGTAATGGGCACTTACTTTAACTGTTTGAACCCGTAACATTTTTTTTCTTGTGCAATTATTTTACACTTTTAACAATTTGTCTACCTGTTTTCACTCTTTGTTGTATCATCTCTTAAATGCAATTTCAATATTTTCTTTAGTCTTAATTGTTAATGTATTGTTATGACCCTGTAAAGCACTTTGAATTGCCTTGTGTCTGAGTTGTGCTATAAAAAATTAACTTTGGGAAATAAACGTGCCTTGCCTTCTAGCATACCGGTGTTGAGTCATAGCGCACTGAAATCCCTCTGAATGAAAAAGTACACACACACACACACACACACACACACACACACACACACACACACACACACACACACACACACACACACACACACACACACACACACACACACACACACACACACACACACACACACACACACACACACACACACACACACACACACACACACACACACACACACACACACACACACACACACACACACACACACACACACAGGAAGCTCGACAGCCATGTGAACGCTCTGCCAGAGCTCTCACACGCTCGCCCTTTTTCACACGCGCACTAATCTCAATTAAAGCTGAACACTGACTGTCCTTTGTCCCTCTCTGAGTGTGTCTTTGATTCGCTCAAGTAGATCTTTTATTTTGATCTTTTTTTACTCTCGTCTTCCAACAGGAGGAATACACTGGCCTCTTGTGTTTGACAGATAGCTTCAGTATTCAGTTTTATTACGCACCCAAATTAAAATCAGACATAAATGCTGCTGAAGGTAAATAATCAGACCCAATGTATTGAAGGAAGGCAGTACAAATACTGTGTCAACAAACACTTCAGTCAAACACACTAATCAGTGTTTGGATAACACCTGGGATTTATTTGCACATGGATCCACTAGCACCGCTATGCCTGCATAGTACGCTATTGCTATGCATGCAGACAAGGCAGGCCGACCAATGGATAGAAAAGGACGGAGACAAACAGAATGTCAGGTAGATAGACTGTGGGCTCAGGTGGCTGAACGTGAGTCAGAAAAGCAGCCAGCAGCCCATGTGCAAACCTAGCCATTTTTTCTTCTCTCTATAGCAGCAAGCTCCAAAATGAGCTCACAATGCTATCCGGCTGAAACAAGCTTCCAGTGTAATTGCATATGTTCAACCATTTTCACAGAAACATGCTCAAGTGTAAGTGCAGAGCCACTAAGTCACTGTCTTTGAACAAAAACACTGCAGACATATGCCAAACTCCAAGTCACGTTTTTTTTTTAAAGGGAAAAAAAAACTCTCCTGAGGCAAAACATTCACTTTAAATTATACAGCACACAAAACAGATCCAAAGCCATCAGTAGACCTGTTTTCTTTCACTCCTCCTCAGTGGCAGAGCATTTACACAGCCAACATCTATATACCAGGTCGCTGATCTGACATGAGCAATGAGATCAGTATTCCTAAAACGCTGAGTAATAGAGATAGACTTGAATGAGTTGTCAGATAAAGTGGTCCATGGAATAATAGAGGATATCTGAGTGCAGTGAGTGTGGCGAGTTTGTCTTACCCTTTGGCTCCACTGTGTCATCAGTTTCCAGCAGCCTAGGAGAGAGAGAGGGAGAGAGAGAGAGAGAGACAAATGAGGTCACTCTGAAGCGATGACAGCAATTACATGTCTGTTACATACTGAGGCTTGCAAACTAGCAAGAAAATAAAAATATTAAGTCTCACTTGCAGATCTGCAAACCAAAAATGTACACTCAAACAAGCCACATAAAAAAATATCAACCAAACTGACAAAAAGAGTTTCGCTTCGCTCATATGAAATTCATCATACAACATTTACTCTATATCACTGGCTGCTCTGCCAGTGATATAACAGCAATGCCTTTTGTAGCATTGTGAGGATGTGCACTCATGTCTAAGTAATGAGCGTTAAATATGGATGGGGACAGCAGCTGCCCGTGGGGTAGCAGGCAGTGATGATGTAACAGAAGGAGGGGAAGAGGACTGCTTTTAAAAGACAAAAGACAATCATGGTGGACATCTGGGAAGGGTCAGAGGGCAGCAGAGAGGGGAGATGGCCCTAAGCTCATGTGAAGGTTCAGGATGAGGACTAGCTTTTTTAGAAAGGATCGGGGATGGCTGAATAAAGTCAGATCAATTTCCCCTCTCTCACCTCCACACACCTGGCCTATCACTGACTAATGTGGCCTTCAATGTCTGATTAATTAGTGCCAAAAAGTTAAAGAACTATTACGATTTTTTTTTATTAAATATAGGATCTGACTCGGTTTCATATGACTTTTCCTTGGACTGGTGTCATGTTTGAGTCCCCAACAATTTGTTGAAAAGTAATTTGTACAGCAGTGTATTATTATGAGTAATTTTAAGCTTGGGTTTTGGCTACCACCAAGAGTGGTGTCAGTTTTAGGCTGGCACGCCTCAGTGCATCTTTATGATGTTGTGGGAAATGTAAAAACGCCAAGCCAAGGTATGATGGGCATTTGAATATGGTGTGGCTGCAGATGGAAAAATATACTGGATGATAACAAATAGGGGTAGGTGTAATATTAATAAAAGTATCATAATACACTGTGATCTGTGGCTGTGTAATAATAAACACATGAAACACATTGGAATGATTTCACAGTCTTAGTCTTACATCATTTACTTAAGCCACATGGGTAAAATCACAACAGTAAGCAATGTTTAGCTACAAGAGAGTAGAGAGTTTGCAGGCTTTGGCTGATTACACCTGGTTTTACTCGCTCTCTCCTCTGACACCCTCCTCTACAACCACAGGGCTCGGTGCCATTACATCAGTCACGCCCACACTTGAAAGGGGAGGGGCTCCAGTCACACGCCGCCATAACAACTAACCAGAAAAGAAGAAGGGAGTGCAGTGCAGAGAGAGAGGACGAGGACAGCTGCAGAAAGCCAGCCAAAAAATGGTGGAAGTTGAAGAGAAAAAGTTAAACACACATTCAAATCAAGGCTGGCTAGTCATTAATTAAACACTTACAGTAAACTTCCTCTCTCCTGCTCTGTTGAATTATGTATACATAATACACACAAAGCATTAAGTGAGCCGGTGGAACAGAGAGAGAGAGAGAGAGAGAGAGAGAGAGAGAGAGAGAGAGAGAGAGAGAGAGAGAGGTAAAAGATCTCCATTTAATGTCTGTAATTAGCGCGCTTAACTGTGGAAGCTTTCCAAGTGTCTTCATATGACAGGTAACAGGAACTCTGTAATGTTTCAGCCATGTAAACAATAATCAGCCCAAATCCTATTACGTCTTGTTTATAATCCAACTGGCTAACTCCAACGTGATGCCAGGAACCCAATTACTGCTGTTTACAACACATGCTTCAACATCAAACCCAGTATCCTTTAATATGCTCTTCACAAAATAGGACATTTTCTGGATTTCCTATGAATGAATAAAATCATTCTACAAGTCCATTGCATTCTGGTAACGCATACACAACCAGGTTCTTCACGGATTAGTTTTACATGCTCACTGCTGCATATGCTTCGATGTAATGTATTTATAGCACCTTTAGATACAACATCACATTGTTGTACTTAATGTTTGTGCTACGGTTCAGTTGCCAACAATAACTGCCAATTCAAGGAACCTGATGTTGAAGTGATCCCCGAAATGTAAAAGCTATAGATACATTTACATGAACAGGTACGAAGTGTGACATAGAGGGACAGCAGCATACATTCTGTGTTCAAATGTAATGCTTTGGAATGTCACCCTTCGACTGTCTGTAACCTTGAGAGGGAGGAATTCTTGTGGCAGATTATCATGTTTGACAGACAGTTTTCATTATCCCTCCGAAAGCACATTTACAGTTTCCTTCCTGTAACAGACACACACAAACATGTTCCCTACAAAAAGGTTCAGTGACCAATGTGCTAGGCTCTAATAATAGAACACATCAACCAGAGTGAGATGCTTTGAAAGGAGGAGTGACAAGAAGACAGACAACACACAAAAACAACTCATTTCTTGGTATTGTCTATAACCTCTTCTGTCTGACGCTGTATGTTGTGTAAGCGTGCCTGCACTCAAGACGGCACAGCTGCATTGTGACACGCAGAGCACGTCAAAACAAAACTGGCAAGATAGATTAGCTGCTAATGTGACAGGCATGCGAGACAAACACGTCAACCCTCTTTTGAGCTCTCTTTAATTAAAAATGGAGACCATAATCTTGTGGGTGACTAGACCCTGTATTTTTGCCCCCCAAAAAATGTGAGAAAACCGTTTCTCTCACATTGAACATTGGACTGTGGCTCAGTTGGTAGAGCGGGTCGGCTGATGATCAAAGGGTTGGAGATTCGATCCCCGCCCTGCCACCTGTGTCATGGTTGTTGTGTCCTTGGGCAAGACACTTCACCCACCTTGCCTCGTGTGAATGTCGATAGTTAGCCTGCTATCGGTGTATGAATGTGTGTGTGAATGGTATAACTAACGTGGGAAAGGAAAACAGGTCTCCCTTGTAAAAGAGTCTTCGGTCTAAATGGGATTTACCTGTATAAATAAAGGTTAAAAAAAAAAAAAACATTGACAAAAAGAAGAAATAATAATGTAAAGCTATAGTGCGTAACATTTTCATATAAATGAATGTTTTTACATTCATTTTGCATTCAAGCAAACATAACATAAGCAGATTCACAAAGAAACAACTTTCGTGTCATGACATATTATCAAGTAGAACGCTTGATTGCTGAGATTTGCTGAAGCATGCCGTGATGCACACATTACTTCTTTTGCAAGTCCATTACAACACAAGACATGCCTTTCCCAAACTTAGTCATTGGTCCACAATATCTAACAACAAGCCATCAATCACAGCTATCTAGATATCTTGCTTTATTAAGCCCACGGCATGAAAATGTGGCGGGCCCGATTAAATTGAACCCTTCTGCAAAACGCAAAATCTCTGACATTATCTCGACACAACGCTCAGTTCTCCTCTCTCTATATCCTCATTGCCTCGGGCTGGTTTTCAAGAATAGACAAGTCTGGCTATGTGCACACAACAAAATACCCGGCTTGATTAGGGCTCAAACGTCCATGACTGGTCATGTTTAACTCCATCTATGTACAAATCCTCAGCTGAACATTCCACACACCCACTGACAACTATCCAACTGTCTTTTAGGCCATTCTGACAATTACTGTTTGTTATGCTCTGATGTGTTAAACATTTGACTCCCCCCCCCCCCCATGTCGCTGTGAAGTGCACCAAAACAAGCAGCTTGCATGTCATCGGTGCAAAACACGCCATGGCAAAATAAATGAGGCAGACCACCGCTTTGCACACATGGCCAATTTTGGAAATGTTAGCAGCCATGTTTACTTCAAACAAAACACAGCACAAAGTGTTCTCCCAAAGTGCCGACTCGCTGCCTCCTCTTCACTCATTAGGGGACAGTGAGACCTTTTACAGTAATCTAATAGCAGATCGCCTTTACCAGCTGAACTGCAAAATGCTCTAGTTATCAAAAGGATACCACAGAAAGGAACCACTGTTCTTGATTCAATTACAATAGGTGGTGATTTGAATACTATATCTTCTCCTTAGTCATGTGTTGACAGAGAAGATATATTACTGTGTTGGCTTTTTCATCACTCTGTCTGCACCATTGCTCAAATAAAAAAAACTAAGCTACATACATATCTAAATAATAAAAATGAATTGTATTGCAATGTATTCGCCTGGGGAGCTTTGTGTCTCACTTCTCTGGCTCAAGTTGATGTGAAATCGAGGAACAACACTGGGACTGGGACTGGTCCTGCACAGAAAAATGGTGCAATGGGAGTGTGTTTGGGTTTTAAAACGTGTCATAAAGTGAATGAACTCACCTGGAATGAGAGGACGTCTTCGTGGAGGAGACAGCCTCTGATTTGCATGATAGAAGTGAGTCTGCCTTTAGGGGACTGGCGGCCCTCTTTTCCTGGGCCGGCTCATCCTCAGGTCCTTTATTCCTGAGGCCCCTGCGGGTGTACGTTTGCTCTGATCCATTGTCCTCGTATTTGGTGCTTTCTGAGGACACGGTTTCAGACGAGTCGCTGATCTTCCTCTCCCTGCGCACGTATTTAGAGGTGAATTCGTCTGTGTTGCCGTAGCGCTCGGCCAGCTCCCTCCTTCTCTCTGCCTTGTAGCGGGCTATTCGTTCCGCTTTGGTCTCCGGGGCCGAGCTCTGCAAGGTGTCTATTCCATCCATGTTGGACTCACTTCAGGGTTTTTGAATGCGAGTGAGAAGATTCCAAGTTCAATTGTCCTAACCCCAGATAACCCAGGCCTTTCTGTGTATAGATCTCTATTGACGGTGATGTCTCACTCCATCAAAATCATCCCAGTGCTGCAAAGAAGAAAGGGATGACAGCATTAGTGTCTCGTGCCTCGTATATACACTTTCAAGATGACAGGCTCTTCAAAACTGTGTTCAACTGGAGGGAATGAGAGAGAGAGAGAGATACTTCTGCGGCTTGCATAGGAAACTGGCTCAGCTGTGGAGCTCCAAGCCAAGCCCTGCCCCAGCTAACACCCCCCAACCCCACCCCCCCTCCCCTCCTCCTCCTCTCCCCTGTGAGAATGATGTCAGCCAGCTCTTCACAAAGACAGCTGACCACCGCAGAGAGACTCTCATATAACCTCTACTCAGTCCACTCACTTGGGATCAATTGGGAAGATAGAGAGAAAGTGAGACAGGTACTTTAAATACCATCTAAATCCTGTTTAATTCAATACTTTGTTAAATTGATCTTTTGAACATAATCCCAGTTTATAATGATTTTGTATTTACTATAAACACAAGTCATGAGAAAAAAACTTGAAAAATTGCAGCTAGGTGTGTGAATGTGTCCGTCTGTCTACATGTGTTAGCCCAGTAATAGACCTACAGTATATCCACGGTGTACACAGCCTCTCAACCAATGCATGTTGGGACAGCTCTCCAGCGCCTGGAAAAGGATAATCTGTTTACCATCTCCACTCCACCATTTAGTGCAATACAAAAAAGTGCACGCTTTAATAACTTTTGACTTTAGTAGTACCTAGTGAGTCAAATTGAGGGAAGTTAAACAATTCGGAGGTTGGGTTGAGCTCATTGTGTTCCATTAAGTTTTCACACAGAGCAGAAAAACCACACATGGCTCGGATGCAGAGGTTTGAAAACTGCACTTACTTAAATGCATTACCAGCTGACAGCAGCAATAAAAAAAAAATATGTGTGCGTAGTTTCTGATTGCACAAAACCCAACACAGGGGGGCTTTTCTTACAGTCATTTCTCACAGGGAATGTTTGCTTAGGGGGGGCTTATGTCCTAGGAAAGCCAAGGAGAAAAGATTAATAAAATGGCGGTAGAGGTGCAAGGTTTTTTAAAAGTAACCCCCAGGTATCCTTCAAAGTATAGGGGCAGGCGCTATTTCGGCACACTGGTTCTCAAATGTATGGACAGGGTAATGGGGGGATGGAGGGGGGGGTGGGTATATGGGAAGAACATAAATGTGAGTGGCATGTCTGGACAATGCTCGTAATGAGATCGTCAAAAAGAGAGAGAGAGAGAGAGCGAAAGGTCAGGGCCAGGGGGAAAAAGAGAGGTGAGGCCTGGTCATGAGGTGGATAAATGAGCTGACTCCAAGAGCCTTTCTCTGTAATGATGACAAGGTTGAACAAATCTCAAGTGCAACCCCTTCTGACCCCTACCTCACCTGCTGGGCTGTAAAACCAAAACAGAATCAGGAGTACCCCCCCCATAGAAAAACATGGCTTTGAAATATTACACAGGAAATCAGTGTATATGTCCGGGAAAATGTGTCAATGTGTGTGTGTGTGTGTGTGTCTCAGTCTTCACCTTGACCTCTGCGATCCCTCCTCCACCTAACATAACAGTGCTCGGCTTAACGGTGCCTCCCTTGTGTGGTTTTAAATTTAGTCCAACCATAAACCATGTGCTGGACAATTACATGTTGTTTGCTCTGTTGTATAAAAACCTGAGGATGTCCAAGACACCTACACTCTGGAATATGTGTTTTCTACACCAAGTAGGAAAAAATTCACCATATGTTTGTTGAATTAACAAAGCAGCATTTCCATTTGAGTATAAGTCCAACAACGAGTATCCTTAGCCCATTGAACTTAGCCAGAACAGAAACTACAACATTACCCAGGAATGTTACCAGGATCAGGTGAGGCTCAAGCTTTTTAAATGGAATATATTGTAGTGCAAAATATAAAAAAAATGGCCAATTGGATATGCAGGTTTAATCAAATGGTAGTGGTACATCAATACCCAGAGTCAAGCCTTTAAGAGCTCAACAGCTCAATAAAGGACGTTAAAGGAGGTGTGTTACATTTCTGCTCTTGAAAAGTTTTGGTTTATTTTGATTGTGATATCAATGAAATATAATAGTTATAATGCCAGAATCAAAATGAGGAGGAGTAAACTGTCATACTCCCATCTTAACTAGACAGCCATTTTCCTCATAAAAAAAAGCAATACAGATATCTTTAACTTCACATGTTTTGGGGGATGTAAACTGAATGCCACTACAAAGCCAGAGAATTGCCTAAAGAAGGCAAAAACCTGATCCTGGGTTTGGATGTTGTTTTCAGGACTGTGCAAACGCTTACATAATTCACCTACTAGGCCACAACCTATAAAAGGAGTGCTAAACAGTACGCTAAAGCTTGTCCGTGGAGACCCAGTACATTGGGGCTGCTTTTTTTGGAAGCTCCTCGTGTTATTTTAAGCAACAAAGGGTGGACTGAACAAACAGTTGTGAGTCATACTTTAAAAATCATCAACAACCCTATCAGCGATAGCGTGAGCTAACCCAAGAGTATTTGTCTTGGTGGCCCATTTACAAGGTGTCTTTACCTATTTATGGTTATTTCTTCAGAAGTACAGACAAGTGGAATAAGCAGAACCATGCAGGACCACAACATTGAAGATAGCTCTGATAAAGTGCTAGTACTGGTTCCGTTGACAACAAATGTGATTTTATAAAGGTGTAAAAAAACATCCCCTTTCATTTGTTCTAGACTTAAGTGGATAAGTGAGCTTGCTCTGTCTGACTGTCACGTGCATAACAATTGAGGTGTTTGTTGATGGACAGATGGGAAGGAAAATATTGAAGCACAGCCATAGCTTTTTGTTTCGCTGATGACAGTCTGTACATCAGTATGTAGTTATACCAGTCTGTCCTGCCTGCTAATTCATACGGGCAATATCATTTCTGCTGCTCAAGGGCATGTAAACAAACTGAGTCCTCCGTTTCCAGTCATTAGAGTGTATCTCTGACCTTTGGTTGTCCATTGGGATTGGTTACTGGCTACGAGGAAGATCTGTCCCAACAACGGCCAAGTGTGTCACTTCCTGAGACCGTGCCCCATATCCTCTTTAATTAATCAGGAAATGTTACTCATAAGCCTGGAAAATGTCCAGAACCTCCCTTGAGAGAGAGGGGAAGGGATAAGGGCATTCGGACATCTTTCAAGGGTTCAACAGCCAGACATCCCCACTGCACTCAAAAACAGTATCAGATTCAGTGTTTATATTTCCTCTTAAAAGTACTCAACGATGGGCCCTTAAAAATAAAGTAAAAAAAAATGTATAAAGTAATTCTCTGCAAAGGCCTCTAGTCATTATGCGCAGTTACAGTGCATTACATAAGGTTTGAGGCATACACTGACAAGTGCAATACACCACAAATGCAGAAGTTGCAGAAACTAAGAGGTTTCAAGGACATATTTGAAAGTGTGAATATAATTTAATCTGTCAGTGAATCCTGTAGCTCACTTGTACTGCTACCACTTGGAATTGCAGTAGGTGGACATTTTAACTATTTATTAATTACTTTAAGCTATCTATTCCAACCATATATCAAATAGTTCTATTTAAATTGACAAAATGTGTGTTAGTTATCTATATTAACCATTTATGCATAACTCTTGATAACGTTTTACACCTTGCTCGCTAGTTCTCACATACTTTACAGGCAACACGTAACGTTGCAGCAATCACCATGTGGATATGCGCAGAGTAGACTAATCAAAATATATTTTAAATTAAAACTATTTTCCACATAGCTGTAAAGAAGTACCTCCTACATAATGTACTTCTGGTTGGAAATAATCACTGCAGTTTACCATCTATGGTGTCCTTATATTCTTTATGTGTCAAGTGTTGTGCTTAATTATAACATTTGGATAAAAGGTGTATCAACTAAAGCACCTGAAGGACATGTCATGCAGTCAACTCAAAATTCATAATGTCATCGTTACTCACAGCCTGCTGATGTCATAATCTACAAGGGTGAAGCTGTGGGAGGTGCAGCTTTTGGGAAAAGAATACCTGTCACTAATCCATAGGAGGGAGTACAGACACATTAACTCACTGATCCATTCCAAGACAAGGGCCAGACAGAAAGCTGCCTCTGGGGCTAAAGCTGACCTGTGGTCTGTGTGTTTATTCAGAATTCACATGTCCACACAGAGCAAGAGGAATGAGCAGGAATGCAGCTACACCCTAGTCATAAACAATGGATTTGTGTGGAAAAGTAGGGAATCTTGACTGTAAAAAAAATTAGGAGGCTCTCTTCAAGTGAATAACACCCACATTAAAAGCTTTAATATGCACACAGCACTAAATGGAACACATAGAGCGAGCAACCAAAAGCGGACTGACTGTTGTACAAATGTAGCCAATATTTCCACACGGTTTCAGTTCAGCTTTACTGAAATTGTCCCATGACACTTTTATCTTATCTGACTTTCAAACTCTTGCTTAACACCACAGATACTTACACCTGAATCTGCTAGCATTTTGACAGTTATTGGGTTTAAATGATGTACACCTCTGTACATTGCTCTGGACGTGAGCAGTATACACGAGGTAACTCTTCAGCACCAGCACTTTGTGTTATGACAACAGTTTGCCACTGTAAACCTTTAGGAATCCACATAAAGTAACCGCGAGCATCAGAGAGCCATCATCTTTCCAGTACAAAAAGAGAGGAGGCAGTTAAAGATGCAGCCAGCTCCTGACACACATTATTCCTGAGGAAAGAGGGTGGAGAGTGGAAACTTTGCTCCACAGAGAAAACCAGGTGCCAGTGTGTGTCTTTTGCAAAGACAGCAGGCAAAAACAGACTAGCCATCCATTTTTAAGAAAGGTTCTTGAGTTGAAGCATCTCCGGGGAAATTTCAGGTTCTGGGACCATAGAGTCGCAAAACAAAGGATGGAAGGATCTTCAATTCAGAGGCAATCGACAATCCGGCTACTAAAATGGTGCTTTTCTGTATTTGAGGTTTGGTCACGAAATGTGTATCTCCCATGTACCAGTTAAGGCAGTGTAAACAAAGCCACAATAAAAATCTTATTTAGGAATAAAGTTAAGTCAAATCTTACCTTTATCCAGGGTGTGTCACACTACTTTAAACCACTCACATACAACAATTTACCACATACTGAGTGGCTGATGTGTTTCTCATTAAAAAGCAATCTTCAGCACTTAAGGCGGTTTAAATGCTCTGCCTGCAACTGCTGGTGGAATTAGGTTTTAATTGCAATAGTCGGCTCACAGCACTTCATCCTGTCGAAACGGGCCTTGGTTAATAGAAAGCTTCAAAGGCTGATTCTGACAGGATGGGGTATGTTAGTCTAACATGACAAAAGCCCTCTCATTCACTCATGACTCAACTCCTCCCTTAAAGGTGGAGTCAGTGATTCTGGAGAATGCTTGTTGTCAAAACACTTTGTCAAAATCAGTGAATATTTCCTAACTTACACTACCTGTCCATACTGTGCATGTGGCTATATACGGTAGGCCCCTTTGTTTACATAACCTTTGTTTACAGAGCCTAGGCTTTGTAATAACACCAGACCTTTTTTCAGTGCACACACACAGTAGGGACAGGTACTGGAACTTGAGGAACTTCACTGATTTTGACCAAAAAGTGTTTTGACAACAAGAGCTCTACAGAATCGCTGACTCCACCTTTAAACTGATCTGCGTGGAAAATAGGAAAAGGAGAAAGAAAACAAAACTACAGTGGACAGAGAAGAAGGAGAGAAGAAGGGACTGCAGGGTGGAGAAGGGAGGACGCGAAAAAGGGAAGAAGCATCAAAAGAATCCGGAGGAGCACTAAAATGAAGAGAGCCGCAGAGGTCAAGAGAGCAGAGGCAAAAAGAGGAAGGAAGATGGAAAGAACCCGGGGTATAGAGAATGGGCTTTTGTGGGGGTATGGATGTGATGGATTTGTGGGGCATGTGTCTCCAGGGTGCATGGGGGCCCCAGTCTGGTGATGGTAGGAGGATGGGGCAAAACCAGGGCCCGGGCCTAATCCATCTCTCCCCCCTCTCTTTCGCACACAGACACAAACTCACTCAAATCCCTTTTAGCAGAAGTCCCGCTGTCTGTAGCCAGTCACCCGAGAGGCAGTTGACATAACAACCCCCTGGGTACACATGCCTGCACATTGCTTTGGCTAAGTAACTGACACTGTAAAAACTGAACTGACCCGCTGTAAAGGCGGAGCTACTATTGTCACTGGGAAAAGTGTGCTGCGTGCTTTTTCCCCTCCTTCGTTCATCTTTGTCAAGGGCGACAGCAGCATATTATGGCATTCAAACTCAGTACAGATATACGAACCTTAACCCAGAGGAGCATCACTGTCTTTTCCTTTTCCCCCTATTTTTCTCTGTCTTTTTTTTCTTTTTTTACAGCTTAGTTCTTTTGTTCGAGCCTTCCGGCTTTCTGTTTGCCACATTCAGAGGAGCCATTAAAATGTGACGTATGGGAAAGCAAACAAGCAAATTTGCACAGAAACACACACACACACACACACACACACACACACTGCTGTGCAAACTGACACGAAGCTGAAGGAACACGAAAACAAGGCTGACAGAAATACACACTGGCACTCCTTCAAGGCTACAATCATGGAAGCCTAGAGTTTGGAGTGGAAAGGGTGGGGTTTATGGGGCTTTATCTTGCTGGGGGATCGTATGCATGCATACTCGCCAATACACATCAACACACAACGTGCTCCTTTGGGTTCCAATGGGTGTGTTAATGTGGGCCAATGTGAGACAAACACCCACACAGGTTGCTTTTTATGGGACCAATGTACCGTAGTAGCAACAGTTAAAGCACCATCTACAGTCACACCAGTTGCCATCCCCACTGCCTTACAAAACTTCAGGTGCACTTAATTGGCCATTTTTTTTAAGTGTGCAAAACTGACTAAGGCATCTACCAGTTCAGTTCAGTTTCACCTTGTTTATAACTTGAACCAGGCCACCCATTTTGAGTAGAGCTGATGTTTGCTTCAGTTTATTTGGTCTCTTCCATGTGTACTTCCAGCATTTATTTGACCGGTTACTGAGGCCAACCTTCTGCCAAATGTGCACACAGTACGTGCATGTACAATAAATAAATTTCAAAAACTGCCAGCGAGGAGGAAATAAGACATGATGCAGACTTAAATAGCTCACAATGTAATGTAAAATGCATGAGCTCACCCCTATTTAGATTGTGCCAGATCATACAAAAACAACTGTTTCTATAAACATGCTGGGCAGAAGACCAAAACCTGTTATTTTCTACTGACACTCTTTCTCACAGTTCACCACAGAGGTAAGTTAAAGGATCACTGTGTAACTTTGGATGTGTAAGAGGAGGGAACATTTTCTAAGGTATAGTCTCAGAACTGGATAAACAAACTTTCCTCACGGGAAAATTGGATCCCCTGCAAGCTACACTGTTTGAAGTTAAAAAGCTACCTTAAAAGTTACTGTTTCACTGTTGTTGTTGTTAACAGTAGCAGGGCCCACAGTTTTGACGATACAATTATCAAATACTGAGAAATACATACAGAGTAAATATGTTATGTAAACCAACTGCAGGCTCTGCCAATGTAAACACATACCCCTCCCCTGATAACTGCAAAGTGCACCTTTAACTACAGCGCCGTATCTCCCTAGAATCTGTCTAATGTGAATTCTCTGCTTGTCAACCAATTACCAAGATTGGACTTCATCCCTCGGAAAGGCCTCTAGCAAGATACAGACAAGAGTGAACAGAGAGAGGATGGGCGACATGTGTGTGTGTGTGTGTGTGTGGAATGTCTCGCCCGGAGAATCCCGCTTGTGAGGTTTCTCTCTCTCTCTCTCTGGTGTCCGCCGTGTAGACTAGAGCAGACACCATCTGGCCAGCTGGAATGCTGCTGAGCAGGGGGTGGAGGGGGTCAATGGGGGGAGGGGGGGTCTCCGCCCGTCTTTGCAGGGGGAAGGGATATGTCCGAGAGATGGAGAGTATTAACAGTAGTAGTATTAACCATTTAATGCCAACTAAACTCCTTACAACAGACATGGCAGAGCACTAAGCTAAATCGTACTGAGACCGATTGACCTATAAATATTTAACCCTAATATACAACTAGTTACTAGAAATATTTATGAAGCTGGCATTTATGGCATTACAGCATAACAATGTTTGAAATCAGATTACAATATCCAGACTGTACCCTACTATTCACTGACAATAACACTAAGAAAGCATATGCAGAATTAGAAGGGCAGTCAACAACTAAATAGTCTCTGTTAATTTGTTCCATCGGGATAAATGCAAGGCAACCTTAACGTCCCCTTTTCAGTTTGCATTAAAAAGACACATCGCTACACTACATCCCATACACATGGTTCACAAAGATACATCTGTTTTGTGCATGTGTTATTAATGGATGTTTCCTGGCAACATCTGTCACTCATATGGGCACAAAGGCCACATAAACCCCTTGGTTGACATGCACAGAAAAGGTTGCCCATAAAGTCGCTTGTTTTGAACCGAGCTTCAAAGCACTCTGGGATATTTTAATTCTAAAAGGCCTTACTAACTCTTTGACGACGGTGTCAGATGAAATTCTGTTCAGGCGATGAACTAAAACAAAGTGAAATGCAGGATGGAGAGAGAGAGAGAGAGAGAGGCCTCGTGCTTCCCCCGCGCATGGAAACTATTATGTGTGCGGAAATCAAATGAAAAGTCTGAAGTATAACCATATGTTCATGTGCCATGCAAATATTACGATGCTCAAAAGACGTCAGTGAAGTGGGACTTGGCTGTACAAGTCGGCTGACCAAATACAGTTAGTGTCTCGGTGAAAGAACTGGAAGCGGTCCACTCTAACTGCTAGCTAGGTTTATAAATATGTCTTAGTGGAGATTAGCCTGAGGGCTACCCCTAGCGCTTTTCCCTGTGGACTTCCAATTGCTTACAATGTCACTTCCCTTCTGCTTTATATAAATATTTGCAGTGCAGAACTTCTTGGCTGTGCAGCTGACATCAAACCCTACTGAGAGCTGAGGGGGCGACCATTGGGATTGAGTGGGTGGATCTCGTGCCTGACTTTTGGCAGCCAAGTTTGGCAGTTCAGCTGGATTAAGATCCATTAAGATACTGGGTTGCTGATTGCATGAAACAATATATATTATAAAAATGTAAAAAGAAATATGTGTGTAGGGCTTTTCCAGAAGGCCAAAGGCTTGTGGATTCTTAGGTTTTTCTACTTAGCTCCCTCTTTACAGGTCCAACAATGTAAAAAGAAAACATAGAATAAATTTTAAAAAAAATAATAATAGAAAAGGATAGTAAAAAGTAAGTAAGTAAAAACGCAACCTAACTAACTGAGCATCATATACAGTAAGTGATCCACAATAGATATAAAGGGGAATCTTTTGCTCATTTTGAGGCAATCGTGGTGCACAAGTGTACTTATTTTGTGCTTTTCTCTCTTACAGACTTGTTAAAAGAACCTTAATTACCCATTTAAATCTAGCTTACAATTCCAATTCAACAGTAGGGTTTTTACATCCCTTTAATGACTTTTCAGTTACAGCAACATCCGGTGGGACATACAGCCACCGTTACAATAATCAAAATTACACACACACCAAACTTGCACCTTTCTGACAGAGAGCTGGCCACATTCAGAAAACAAAAGGCCGATGAGACGATCAAGTAATCTGAAGCATTGGGGAGGCAGGAAAGCCATCAGAGAAGCTAAAAAAACAAAACAAGGAAATGCATTAGTCACACGGTTTTTGAGGATGAAGTTAACCAATACTACAGCTTGCCCACTGCCTAGCATCATCACACATGCTTCAAGTGTAGATTGTTTTCCTACTTGTAAGCCATTACCTATTAACCTCAAACTGCTCTGAGAAACATGATAAGTGGAGAGCCCCGGGCAGATGTTTGATTTGATTCAGACACTTGCATCTCTTGCTGTAGCTTTCTCATTCATAGTTGTGATCCTGGTATTGAAACTTGATGCCCAGCTGAACTGACGACAACTTGCTCTGAAGTCAAAAATGAATAACAAGTTGATGTTTCAGTGTTGAACAAGACAAGGCCGTGCAGCAGCGGTAGCCCTCATTCACAGCACGCTCCCCCGACCTTCAGAAAAGCTTTCTCTCTTGCCAGAGTGGTGTAACCAGATCCCCCACAGGGGCAACGCGACTGGCACGAGGCGTTCAGGTACATGACAAACGTAACCGCATAACATCACCTTTGCTTCTGCTCGACAACAATGGTGCGTCTGTGTCTTTGTTTGGGGTCTTTACACGGGCCAAAGAAGAGGCAGGTAAAAAAGCAGCACAATGAAGTAGGTAGGAGAGATAGAGGGAGAGAAAGAAAGGGGGAAAAAATATGACAAGAGCCACTCCCTGCTGGAACACGTCCTGCTGCAGCTGCTCTGCACAGGCTGGTTATGGCTGTGTGGCGTCCTTCCACCTTTCTGTTGATAGTTTCCCAACACGACCACAGTAACCCAAAGCTGCATGCTATGTTAGAAATATGCAAAACAAACATGTGCTGACACAAACACACCCATGCAGATATCCAGTACATTTTATCAATGCAACACATCAGGGTTTGTTTGCTTCTTCTTTCTTGCCCAACACCAGCCCAGATGAGGGAAGTTCTTTGGAAAAACCTGTTGTGACACAGGATATGCACTAGAGTGGGAAAATTACAGTCTGGCAAGGCTTTGAATACCGTAGCCCTCGGATAGGAAGCTTCAGTGGCTTTCATTGTATTCAACATTTGAGGAAAAAAATATGCTCTCTGGGAGAAATCTTTGAGGGACACAATTGATGTAATTGATTTTTTCTCTTAAACACTACATCATGGTGGACATAAACAATCTGAATTCACAGCAATAAGAGCCTAGCCCAGAGACTATACAGGTCGTCATAACTCAAAGGAAATTAAACAAGTGTCATCCGCCTCCAACAAATGTACACATCCAATATTTGCATATCGCAAATGTAGTCTGACCCAGATAAACATGACTTTGATTCCTACTACTACTTGCACAAGGCAGTCTGTGACATTATGTTTAACATTGTATACCATAGTGGTTTAGTTTAAAAATAAGGAATGCGGTGACAGTGGGTCCCTGAGGGGCCTTCTTCAGCTTTCTAGTAGCCTACGTTCTTATCACTTTGTTTTCACAGGTGGGGTTTGCAGAACAGCAGTAACCAAATGTTAGGGGCCAGCCTACTGTTAGCCTACCAGCTGGGTTGGACGAAAATCGGTGCAAATTGAATGGTTTATATTATTCTTTTTAAGTGTAGAAGCAGCGAGGATAATAAGGAGTGAAATATACCGCACGACTACTGTCACCGTGAGAAGTAAGGAAACACAACGAATGCGGTGACAGCTGGTGAGAGTCTGGTATTGTGAAAGCGTTGCGATACAAATCTATGCATCGTATCTTTGAATGTAACACTTGTGTGACGAATGTATGACTGACACAGATGAGCATTTCCTTACAGACCAATCAAATAGGCCTACTTAAGAGGAAGCTTACGGTTTAAGTGCTAGTGCCTCCAGTCAACCTGCGTGACAGCATAGAAAGATACACTGTAACAACAAAGCCATTACTGATTTAGAACTGGAACTATTCATACTGCACATAACTTACCTGCAATGCTTTACGGGAGTCTGCTCGAGCGTCGGCAAAAACGTCTCGAAAGACAGCTGTTCAAACACAATAATACGATATAAACAGCACGGTTAGCTGACGTTGTGCTTTGGAAAGTTCCTAATGCTAAAGTTAACCGCAGCACGTACTCGTCTACGTCACAGTTAGCCGGCAAGAGCGAGTCCTCGACGAGAATACATGTTTAAAACCAAAAGAAAAAGGAATAAATAAGTCAACGCTTGTGTCCTTTGTGAGAACAGTGTAGCGTTCTACGCTCATGCTCCACTGACACTGACACTGAAGGGAGCAACGGCCGTGTCCTACCCGGACAGGGTGCAGAGGCGGCAGTGTGAGCTATTCGCAGCCGCAGGTTCAGTAACTTCAAACTTAAAATGCCTTCTCGCATCTGATTGGCCCACGCTCCGGCGCTGTGCTGCGTTCACGTGCTCCCTGGAAAGCGCACACCTCTCTGTTTGTCTTTTCCAGAAGGAAAGCAGTAAAATAAAATAATTGGAAAGGACTGGACATTAGTAGGCTATCATTAATTTACATGTAGGTCTATTTGCATTTGCTACTTCATACTTCAATAAACATTTTGTAGGCAATTAAATACATTTAAATAGGACTAAATCTAAAGGCCTACTAGGGAAAATATTGTCTATCTAATACACACACACACACACACACACACACACACACACACACACACACACACACACACACACACACACACACACCAAATGTAATAATTATTTTGCAGCGGGACAATGTTACTTGTCCTTGGGTATTAAACATTGTATCATCAGGCACACTTTTTTGTGTAAATTTTTAATCGCTATATTGTCTTGACGTCTTGAAGGCATCACCTTCTTGCGCACTCTACAATGAAATGCAAAGCAGGTGGTGTCTGCGTCTACTACGTCTACAGTGCCTTCGTAGCTGTCCTCTCTAAACATGCTCACCTTGATGTTAAGGTCGCAGCGCCCCCTGTTGCTAATATTTGGAAAATGTATGTTCCTTGCTGTCTTAATTTAAATCAGTGAGAGGTTATCAATAGCTGCTATGGTGTAAACAATGACAAAAGACAAATGTATAAATGTAACTTCACTTTCTTTTTAAACATGAGAAGGTTGAACCATTAATAATGAGCAAATTATTCTGAAATAAGATGCACATTTTTTCTGTGTTTTTTCTTTTTTTCAGTACAAAAGATGACAAAGGACGTATTGTACGTTTCCTTCAATTGTTGGATGGAACAGGGATTTTAGATATGCGAGTGTGTAATATTCCCTCTGCACGTTTTCCTTGGCCTATATGTTAAAACCTATAGGAACATGCTTTAAGAGGATTCAATAAACACACATTTTGTATTTGTGTCATGTCTGGGTGAGATTTAAGTTGATTGCATTTACGCTCAATGTAATGCCTACGCTGCCTGCACACTAAAATGAATGGTATGGGCTCATGTACTAGATTGTGTTGTGTGTGTCTGTGTTCTTACATGTGCACGAGTGAGAATGATTAATGATGTTGTTCTGTAATCAAATTTGTGTATGGGTCTCAATCATATTAAGTGTCACGTCACCAAAGGTTATGTAAATTGCCTGTTGAAATACCCAAAGACTAATTCGCACACACACACACACACACACACACACACACACACACACACACACACACACACACACACACACACACACACACACACACACACACACACACACACGACACACGCACACACTTGCATCAGGGTCTACAGGGTGATTTCTTCTCTGAACTGCATGAATTTATTTACTCAACTCTCCATCAAAGCTGAACCCTTCGAATAACAGACGGGACCTTCAGATGATGAATGTTTTTACAAATGTAATTGTATCTTTATTCCCTTTATTGGTTTTATTAGAGTGCGTTTTTAACAGTTTGTCAGGTTAGATTTGTCTACGCAAATTAACTCGGGTGGCTCAGTTTGACGTCGTGCCAATCACTCTGGTCCTTTCATCCTCCACCACTTCCTTCGCTGACGTTAGTTGGGTGACACCAAGCCCACCTGAAGAAATAACAACAACACAGCCCTTCATTCCCATGAATTACTAATGACTAGCAGCTAACACACACAACAAAGACACCGAGCCTTCAATGTCTCTGTGATTAAAATTACACAAAATGTAAGGATTTTATCCACTTTCAGAGAGTTTTTTTCAGCTGTAATGAGATCATTTCTACAAGACATATTGTGTAGCAATAGGAGGAAGATTACAAAATGATGTGCATTTGATTTATTCCTGAATTTAGCGTATCATTTGATAGAACTGTTTTCAATGATGTAATCTTTTGTGTATCAATTCTGGACATGTTGGTTCATTCTTTCTTGAAACATATCAATGTGGCATGAGGAGACGTTACAGGCAAGCGCTTCATTACACTTCCATAAGATACCGGATAAACCTGGATAATGAACTCAGCATCATTTTCCTCTTAGATTTAATGCATAGCAATTTGGGAAATATAAGGGGCTGCCCGTTTGAGAGTAACAGTGTGGAGGACTGATAGGCGTTGTACACACAGAGTGACAGTGAGGTGTTTTGACAGGTGGAGAGATAACAGTGTTGGGTACCTTGTCTGGGCTCACACTAGGACACATCCAGTTGTACAGGTAGTAATGAAGGCGCGTGTCAGCGGCGTTGAACTTGAGCTTCTCCAGGAAACATTTGTTATCCATCACGTCGAGGGCGGAGAAGACGTCAAAACGTGTCTGTCAGCGAGGGGGAAAATAAGAGCATGAGACAAACTAAACCAAATCTAGGCACACAGAGACACACAGACACACATGCAAACACGCACACACACACACACACACACACACACACACACAAATATATATAATGTTAATAATAACCCTATTCAAATCTTCTCCTTTACGTAATAGCAGGTATGTAGTCTGGAGGGAAAGTAATCTAAACTTAAAGGTTGAGTCATCGATTCTGGAGAACGCTTTGTGAAAATCAAAATCAGTGAATATCACTATTCGCAACCTGTCCATTCTGTGTGTACACGCTGAAAAAAAATCTGTTGGTAATTTGCAACACATCGGCTCTGTAAACTTGTTTGTAGACAAAGGGTATGCACAGTAAAAAACAAAGGGGAAAAGAGAGAGGGGACTTTTATTCCAGCACTTACAGATTTTGCCAGGACCATTGTGTCCTCCATGAGGTGGACCAGGTCTGTGGCCGTGGAGGCAACGTAAAGGAGAACGGCTGCTCTCAGGCTGGTGTGCACGGGGTGATTCAGCACCTTGTAGGAGACGCTATAGAAGCTCACCACGTCTGTCAGTGTGCCACCGTCACCCTGTGTATGAGGGAAAGAGAGGGGGATTCTTAAAGGTGGACCATGTCACTTTGTATGTGTCAGAGAAGTCAACATTTTCTAAGGCATATTCTCATAACTGAATAGACAAACTTTCCTAACAGCGAAATGTGATCCCTGGAGCACTGTTTGAAGTTAGAAAGCATCCTGAAAAGATACTGTTTTCACTGTTGTTCTTTACAGCGCAGGGCCCACAGTCTAGTTTTTTAAACATATTCTAGTCTTGCGTTTGGTCCAAGGTTCCTAAAAATAATCCAGTTTTGATTTATGATGATACGATTATTAAATACTGAGAATGACAATAGGGTAAACATGTGTTGTAAACTAAGTGCAGGCCCTGAAACTGCATAGTGCACCTTTAACTATGGAGCATTCACATTATATAGACGCTCTCTCCTCATGCAGAGACATCAAAATGAGTGGGACCTGAAAATGAGAAAAGTGTTCAAATTCAGACCTCAACGACATAGGTTTCAATCACGCCCTCCCTCGGCAAAAGCCAGTGCTCTACTTCCTGCAGAGACAGGACGGGGCTGAGGTGAAACTTGCGGAGGTGTGCCTGGAGTAGACCGTGTATCCCCGAAACATCTGCTTTAGTCATGGGGCGCAGACCAGGTGTCTTTGTAACCTTGGAAACAGACAAAAAACACCTACAGTAAGTGCCACACAAGGCCACAATACTGATGTGAGGCCGATGATGTCAGACTATTAATGGCACCAATGGGCTTTTGCCTCTAGGTGGTAGCACACACTAACCTCCGGCAGACGGTTGAATTTGAGGGCTCTCTGCGGGTTCATGTTCATTCTCAGGCCTGGGTAGCTCACCTCCGTCAGCTTTCGGGGATTGAGAGGGCGATGCCAGTATCTAAGAAATGATTTGATGGTTTATTTTGATGAAAATTGTGAAGATAGACAATGCTTTATAAGAGAAAAAGACCAAAGATGTGATGTACAACTGGTACAACGAGTTATCAGTAACTCCTATTGTGAAAACGTAATGTAATGTAAAAAAAGAAATGTAATTCAAATTTAATAATAACCCGCAATCCGATAAGGAATCTTCAGGTTTTATTGATTCTTCAATGTGTTGAGGATGCAGACACTATACCATTAAAGATTCATGACTTTTTTACAAAAGTTATATAAAAACAGCAAGCAAGCAAAGCCCACGAGTCGACTGTCATCACATTTTGATTCAGAAGTTGCTGAACACCTGCTGTGCTTCAGATCAACGAGTAAAGCAAAAAAAAAGAAAAAAAAGAAAAACAACATGACATACATTCTATGTACTCTTGATCAAGCCAAATCCTGTCAAAATATTTTGGATTTTTTTCACTCTGCCTTCACATCAAGTGTTTAATCCAGACTATACCTGCAGGAGCTAAATGGAGTGGGCAGCACTACGCCAGCTGTGTGCACAGCCTGGTGGAGGCCCCGCTGGTGGACCCGTCTGGTGAGCTCTCGGATCAGAACTGGAGCCATCCGCTTGAGGCGCAACTTCTTATGAACGCACAGGAACTTCACCTGTACCATCCTCTTCTCCCTTGCCAAAAAACACATGTTGAGCTTTTTCTCTAAGACGTTTATTGTAAAAAAGAAATTGCTACAGTTAAGTTATCTTTATTAGTCAATTTTCACAAGGCACATTGAAATGAGTCTTTTCTCATATCCCCTCTCAAGTTACTACACTTCCGAGGGGGTCAGAGAGCAGGGTCGCGCCCCTGCAGCAGTGTTGGGGTTAAGTGCCTTGATCAAGGACATAATGGTAGAGATGGTGGGCACTGTAGTTGAAATACAAGCTGCCACTTGTTTTTTAACTACTAACAGCCTCCTGTCCGGTGCCGGGGTATCGAACCAGCGACCTCATGGTTACTGGTCGGCCTCTTCCTCTAGGCCATCCTACCAACCCACAGTGCTCTGGATACTAATATTACTCATCGAATTTCCCATCAATGCATAACTTTGCACATATTTATGAGCTATACTCACGTCTCATATATGCGGATATCTGCGGGAACAGCAGCAATGAAGCCGACTAGCTTTTTATTGGCGTCTACTCGCACACCACAGTGCCACTGGGCCAGCCAGTTAGGAGGTTGTAAAGCCCTTGAGGAGAAAAGAAAAGGACATTGTCGACAATTTGACTCTGAATAAATGTAGGGAAACTATGATTAAGGACAATTTCCAATACAGCATAAGATGACTCTGGGCTGAATGAATACAGCGGGCTTTCTTTCAAACACCTGTGCCAGTTTTACGAATGCTAATGTTGATCATTCCTTTCACAGTGAATGTTATTATGGTTTGATGTAAGGCTGTGTTGCCCGAAGGTGCAGGTGCCGTTTATGTAGATCACAGAGAATAAAGAGATGCAGTAAAGAGATTAGAGTAGATGGCTTGAAACTGATAACTATGTGTCAGTGGATCTGGCTGGAAGAGTCTTGTGGGAAAAAAATAATGTGATCTAAAACCATATATATGTTGATGTGTAGACATGTTCTAACATTAAAGGAATAATTTCACATTTTGGATAACCCGTTGGTGGCTTTTTTTGAGTTAGTTGAGAAGCCTGATACCCCTCTCATAGCTGTGCATTAAAAAAGCAATGCTACAGCCAGCAGCAGGTTAGCTTAGCTTAGCAAAAAGGCTGGAAACAGGGGGAAAGAGCTAGCCTGCCTTTTGTCCCAACATTAACGGTACCCTCTCTCTGCTGGTGTTACCAAAATGTAATTGCTGTGTATGAAATGAAAGCTTCGTATAATACGCACTCAAAATCTACAAATCAAAAGTGACTTAAAGCTCCCATATTATACACTTTTCGGTACTATTATACACCATATTATATGTTCTTAGTGGTCCCTAATACGTTTTTCTTTAATTGTTTGCTGAAAAAAACTTTCAGATAATTTATTGTACTATGCTGATGTTCAGCTAATCTCACAATGGCCTATTTTTTAAGAAAGAGCTGCAGCTCCCCTCGTAAATATACAATCTTTGAGCTCCCCCCGCCCCCTGTCCGGAAGCGAAGCCAGATACGCCTCGCCCTCTGTCTGTCAGGGCCGTGGACCAATAAGAAATAGGGGTGTGGGCTGCACAGTGGAAGCTTCTGGCTTTCCAGTTTGTGAGGTCAGAAACGAGGAGAATTCTGACTGGAGTATATTGGGGGGAGGGGTGGGGGTTTCAGAAAGGGGGAGAGTGAGAAAAGGAGAGATTGTTATTTAAAAAAATATTTTGGCAGTCTCTAGGCACACCGTGGACCCATGGATATGTTAGAACACATTTAAAAAGTGCATTTAGCATAATATGTGACCTTTAATGCTTGATTGCTTACCATTGCAGATACTCTGGAGAGAAGTCGAATCTAATGGTGTTGTCATCATCGTCCATGTAGTTCTCATTCAGTAGCGTGCACAGTTCTGTCAACTGAAATCACAGATGGGGGAAGCATTGGATTTGTCTGGATATAAGTCAATTTTGCTGTAATATCCTCACACAAAAGAAAAGTTTGCTTAGTGCGTACTAGTTTTGCGTACTAATCTAAAAATAAAATACATTTCCTCATTTCTGTGTGTGTGTGTGTGTGTGTGTGCGCGTGTGGGCGTGTGTGATGCAGATGTTACTGATGAACACAGAGTAGTTTACATTCAGTAAACCTACCACCGAGGGGCTGCTCAGATCCAGAGTGTCCCAGGAGAAACCCTGAGGTAGAGAGTAGGGTTCCTTGCGGACATTGGCTTCAACTTCTATGAATGGGCCATGAGTCACAATACTTTCACCTGAGGACACGAGTATAAAGAAAAAACATTTTTGTACCAAAATAAATTATTCTTAATATTGTTATTTTACCCTGCTGTAATTGATTTTTCAATTGATCAATTTGGGTTTTAGAATTATCAAAGGAAAGATTTCTTTCTTTGCATTCGATATTTCGGGAGGATAGTACATATTTTTTAATAATAGAAAGAGTTTCATTCTTTTCCATTTAATATAAAGCTAAAGTCATAAGAAGTTGAGCTTACTGTAGCTTAGCATAAAGAAAAATCTAGTCTGGCTCTGTCCAAATAAAAAAACAAAATCCTCCTGTGAGCACCTTTCAAGCATACTAATTATTATGCTTGTTTGACTGACATAAAAAAAAACAGTGTTAGTCAGATTTAGAGGTGCTGCTGGTATGTGAATTTTGTTACCGTTGGATAGAGCCAGGCTGTCTGTTTCCCCTTGTTTTCCAGTCTTTGTGTTAAGCAAACTGGCTGTGGCCTTATATTTGTAGCTATAGTGCGGAACTTTTTTCCTATAAATGAATGTCTGTTACATTCAAGCCAACGCCAAACAAGTTGACACAAAATTAATCAGCTCCACAAAACTCTCTCTGGATTTTCTCAGTAAGGCAGCATTTAAAAACCAATGTCGCCCTTTGAAAGTAGTGCAGGAGCTCAAGAAGTGCCCACAAAATGTTACAGTGTTTTATACTACTGCTAAGAAAAACCCGTCCATACAGCAGAAAGGATCAAATCTATGCGCGACTACCGAAGGCTTACCTCCTGCAGATGCGCCGACAGTGTTGTTGTAATTACTCAGACTTCCTAATGGGGGCGGCAGAAGTTATGCACTATATCTTTAAGGTATCAATGCTCTCAGCTAATTATCTGAGTAGTTTCCAAAGTGTCACACTTTTGCTTGAAACAACAGTTTGAGTTGGCTTTTAGAGTATATTTTCCAGCAAATAACTCCTTACCCAGTTTTGGGACAGGCTGTGTTTCCCAGAAGCGGTATGTGTGATTTTTGGCTTGCTGCACGGTCTTTGGCAGACTGGGGCCCAAGGAGAAGAGGTGGAGGGCCCTCTGGATCTCCTGCTGCTTCTCCTCTGGCAGGGAGTCCAGCTAGGAAAAGGACACGACAGGCGGGAGGGAGGGAGGGGGGGCAAGTTACCATAGAGTCGTTCCATAGATGATTGAAGTTTGAATGTCACACGGCAGCAGGAGTCAGTTTTTATCTGTACACAGGCAGACACATGCACCTGTTTTTTGTGTGATATGCACACAATGAATGCACCCACGGGCAGGTTTATAACTGTTCATACCGTCACAAACACAAGCAGGCACACACACGTACATCACTGCATGTGTATGCACTCACACAAAGACACTAACCATGGCAAATGGGTCCCTGGGTCCATCTGGTCTCCAAGCGTCTTCCTTCTTTTTGGGGTTTCTTTGGCTGCCACCCTCATCCCCTGTCACCTTCTTATCCCTAGCACAGGTTCTTGTTTCATTATAAAGGGTTCCATATTTTACAGATTGAAAAAAAAGGAAGTGAAAACGCTGTCATACTTACAGTGAGTCTGTATCAGTCATCGTGTGCGAGTCCCCTGAAGTTGAGCGTGAATTGTGTGCTGTTTTACGGAATCATTTGTGGTTTTGCAAGCTCTTATCTTTGCGAGCAGCGAAGGGGAGGGGAGTGACCGCCTAAGTTACCCATCCCAACTCCCCACCCAGCCGATAGATAACTGAGAGCAATACCAACCTTTTGATATAACCTCTCACGGTCGTCACATGTCAGACAAACTGCTAAAGTAGACAGCACAGTGGCGGATAAAAGCTCATAGCTGCTTGATCCAGGGGTGTCTCATTAGTTGGAGTTCCCCCATAGACTTCCATTTCAAATTCTAAACTTTTTCCAGAGCTTTATACCTCTTGTGGACTTGATGATCATTGTACAGTAATGGGAACACTATAGCCAAGCAATTTGCCCATTCAATAGACATATTGTCAAGAACAAATGGAGACCTTCACATTTATATGATGTTTATTATTATATACAGTAATTACATAACTTTATTTTTACAGAAGGTTTTACCCATTGTGTTCATGGTATCCTGTCATCGAATCAACTAAAATAGCGAAGCAACATTTGCAGAAAAATGTCTACATTTAAATAAATAGATAAATAGAATAGAATAGAAAAAAATAAAATAAGAACATTCGGTTGAAATCAGAAGCATACAATTATTCATTACATTTCAATTTCCGGGAGTGTTCTTATTCAAAATAAAAGTGGTCTATCCCTTATTGGTAAATAGCCTATGTGTTTACCACATTAAAACACCTAAAAGCCAAGCCAAGAACACATTCTCTGACATCTGCAATCAAACTTGAATTGGTTAGCCCTGCAATCTCTGGAAAAAAGGCCTCCCATGCAATTGTTGAGTACTTGGTAGGAGGGGTGGGCTTTAGAATATTATCTCAGTTTTTAAAGAGATTCTTGATTTTTCTGAGCTTCCTCTCATCCTTAATTCATAATTGATCTTGTTCCCACATTTTTGATGTACGGGAAAAATTAAACAAATAAAAGGATCACATAATTACACAGTATAACAAAACAATGCATACACTCGCTGCTTCTCCCTTGCTGATCATTCGCGCCACTGTTGCCAATAACAATGCTGACATTTCTTTCTTTCTTTCTATCTTCCTCTCCATACCCTAGGGGATGTGTATTGCAACCCCCACGGAGCCTGTTGCATGCTGCTCGGATTCATCTGAAGAGCATGTCAATTTTTTTGTTTTTACACAGCCCAATATAACAGATAACAGATTATAAAGTCAGCCTGGAGCTATTCTTTTTTTGTCTATACTATACATGGTTTTATTATGGTATTATCCTGCAGCTGAAAGCTAAATGCCAATGTGAGAAGGTTGCTGCTACCAACACCTTTCATCATTCAGGGTGAAGTAGTTGAAATTGCGCAGTTCTCTAAGTACTTGGCAAAGCTTGTAAACAACTGCTTATTTGACAAGAGGGAGGCAGAACACGATAGAGAGAGAGAGAGAGAGAGAGAGAGAGAGAGAGAGAGAGAGAGAGAGAGAGAGAGAGAGAGAGAGAGAGAGAGAGAGAGAGGGGGGCAGCGGAGAAGGTCTCTTTTAGGCTCTGGTGTTTAGACATAATGCGACACACACACTCCACGCTCAACCAAGTGCTCATAACACTTTCCCTATATCCAGTGCTGTTAAAGGCAGCCCCATGCACCCTGGCTGGTTGACCAACATGTTTGCACGTAAGGCAGCCGATGAAGGCCAAATGAAAATGTTCCATTCCAACAACCCTACAACACATCACTGTTGAGCCGATCCAGCTTGTCACACACTGTATCCACTCTAACTCCAGTGTTCATTTTTGTTTTGTTTTTTGCTTCGCTGTAGCTAGCTGCGTGCCATTTCTATTTTTCCTCCTCTGAAAAAAAGACTGAACAACATACCCCCTAATCATGTTTTCATGTATTACCGGAATGTGGTATAATCAGTTCACTCTCCATTAGATATTTGACAAGATGGACTTTTAATAAAAACATTACATTACATGTCATTTAGCAGATGCTTTTATCCAAAGCGACTTACAGTCCAAAAAGACTTACAACTGGAGCACACATTCATACACCGATAGCAGCAGCTACCATGCAGGGTGCAAGCTAACTATCGGGAGCAATAGGGTTCAGTGTCTCCATTGAGAAGGTGATGATTTGCCTGCAAGTCATTACTTTGGTTGTTTCATTTCAGTGCTTTCTGACTGTGAGCCCATAGTGTGGATTGAGTGCTCTGTCAGAGCTAAAGAAAAAAGCTGAAAGAAAACACATACAGTTGACTGACTGTATTTTTCTCAAATAAAATATGATAATGGATGGAAGTGTTCGAAGTCAGCATGTGCTTGGAGACCAGTATGTGTTAGCTCTTGAAGCTTGAAGGATGAGACGGATAAGAATTGCACTACACAAGACAGATTTATTTGCACCAAGAAACATAGAGTATCTGATGGCACACCGTTATGCCACACAAATCATGGATCAAAGTGCAGCCTGAAATTGAAAACCTTTCCCCATCTCATGGAAGAGGGAGGGGGCATTATAAACACACAAATTATGATGTGCAGGGCAAGCTACTGGTAATCAAAAGGCATTTGCTGCCTCTGCCTCCTATTTTCCGACTCAAGGCAAATGCATTATGTTACCAGATGTGAGGATTGAGATTGAGATCAAAGGGACACATACGGTATTCATTGGTTAACAGTGACCAATGAACACCTTGGTTTCTCTAAACATGTTTAAGTCCTTACTTACAGTAATGATGTTGAAGCTGGCTCTTCTGTCTGTACATGCTTTGTTTGATGATGTTCTGACTGTGACTATTTATATGTTCTCTGTTGTTTTTAAATGATTGTTTGTAACTCTGGAACTGTGCTGCTGCCTTTCTTGGCCAGGACTGTCTTGTAAAAGAGATTTTTCTCCTGGTTAAATAAAGGTTAAATAAAAAAACATACAATATAGATTGTCTTTAATTTCTCTGCTTTTATACTCAAATATTTGTATACAACATATTCAAGTATGTCATTTTGCAGAGGTACTTAGTATAGATTACTGTGTAAGAAAGAAAGTAGCTTTGTATAACTTGATTCCTAAAATTCTTCCTGGAAAAATCAGGATAGCCAGGCAAAAGGCATGTTTGCTGTGTGAGTATTGTGTGTGTGTGTGTGTGTGTGTGTGTATGCGCACACGTGTATGTTTCTGTGTGTGTGTGTGTGTATGTGTGTTTGCTTATGTAAGTGGGACTTGGTTCTGCAGCCACCTGCACGTACACACATGAACATGCACGTAGCCTACACTCGGAACCATTACAAATCTGTAAATAGATCTGTATTGCTGTGATCTGTCTGCCGAACAAGATCCTCCCTGTTTGCTTCGCTCTTTCTTCCTCTTCCCCCCCGACTCCTTCATCTATCTCAGTGTCTGTTTCTCTGTTGTTTGCGAGATTGGATGAATGAGCGACGATCTCAGCATCTCTCTCTCGGATGTATTTTCTTGTAGCTTGTTGTTCCACCCTTGTCTAATTGTCTCTCACTTCTGCATTTAAACTCAAAATCAATTCTCCGTGACAGCCATGACCATCATCAATGCATAGGATTGATTAGGCCGGTTCTTTCTTCTTGCATTCAGCCTAAATAAACACTGGATTGGCTGATATTTGGCAAGAAGTATCACACTCTCATCTTTCCTTTGTTATATCCTTCTGTTTGTGGCAATCTTTATATGTTGTGTATATGTCTTTCTTGTTACTTTGATGACTAGTTTGACAGAATTAAGATACTTGACAAAGCTGACGCAATGTTCATTGTATAGAACAACAAAAAAAGTGTCATAAAGCCAGTAAACTGCAAACAGCCAATTCTACCAACACCTTGCTTACATGGTTAACATTAGCAAACCATAAGTAATGCTGGTTTTATGGGATATGAATTGAAATGTGTATTTGTGAGTTGGAAAATAGGCTTTCAAAAGTGACTTTTGAGTCCATTTGAGGTCACTTTAAAATTAGTTTTACATTTACACAAGTTGATATTATTTCCCACTAAGGCAGCAAAAAAATTTATACATGTATGCTGATTGTATGTCTTACCTATAACATTGATTGTACTGAAAAAACGAATCTCCAGTGGCGTCCTTTTCATTTAATCAAAAACTAACATAGCAGTGATTCTTGAGAAGTGGTACAAAACAGGGTGCAATGTTAAAAAATACAATATAATATAATAATATAATTGTTCAGGTACAACAGGACAGTTTTACCCTTTTCAAAATGGGGGCATTTTGCCGACTAACTCAAAATCAAAGGCCAACCTTCCAGGAAATTGCACTCATATTGGATGATTCTGCAGTGCATGATTTACACCCAGTGCCACAGCTCAGTGCTACTATGCATCAAAGTGTTAACGGTTTATGTACCATGACAAAAAAGTAAAGGTGTGGATGTATGGATGTGAACGTGGGCCCACTGACCTTAACGCTGCAAACATTTTCTGTCAGTTTTTAAAACTATAATAAAGAGCTTTTATAACATCTTTCAAATCTGATGCTATTACCTTCTTAAGTCTTTCTATTTTAAAACCTGGACATATGATAGGGAGTGCATTACAGCCTGTTAGTGTCCATATTACAACTAGGGGTCACCAACGGCAGAAATAAATCCCAAATTCTAATCGGTGGAGTGGCTTTAATAAATTGTTTTTGTTGCCTGACCATTACATTTTCTTTTTACGTTGAATGTTAAAAAATGCCATTTCGTAAAATAGTGTGGAAACAGTAAGTCAGTCTTCTCTTGTGGCAGGAAGTACGCCATCCGACTGGCACTAACAGTGATGGGCTGAGGCTGAGCTAACCGGCTCAATGTTAACGGTAAAAACAAACAAGTAGGACTTTCACACAAACATACAGACTTGAATTGATAAATAATACACACCTATATTTTTCAGCATCAGAATTTTTTGGTTTGTAAAACTACTAATGAGCCAGTGGGATCAACTTGAGAGTTGAAACTTTTTTCAAAAATTAGCCATAAAACCAGAACTCTTTGTCTAACTCTTTGGTCATAATTGAAAGAGACAGCACCAGTCTCTTTGCTGCCTGTGGAATTAGTGAAGATCTTACTTTTTTCTGGGTCCTGATCAACATCTTTTCATCAAATAGTCCAGGTCGATACTCTGAGGTTGCCAACAACTCGGAAAAAATTATCAACTTGGTTTTGTTCTGAGTACAGCTCCCTCCCTCTTAAATTATGCAATCGCAGGGCCTTGTTTGTTTGCTTGCTGGCCTTGATGACTGGGCTGGACAACAGTATTTTTGCATTCACCTTGAGTTCCGTGTTGAATGCTGATGGCCATGCCAGAATTTTGTTGTACGAGAGACTTAGCTGTCCACATTGAAGCTGCCCCGGCTGTGTTATTGGCAACTTGTCATTTCTGTCCGCTCTTTGTCCATCTTACATTTAAGGCATGTAGCAGTCACTATAGTTCAAAAACATTTTCAAGGACAGGGGGAGCTAGCTCTTGGAGGAGAATGGCCGTTGTGGGAGATCAGACCATTGACTTTACAATAATGACCGTGACATTAACAACCATGGACATTGCTTTATCTATTCCCCGCAAAAGAATGAGATAGAAAAAAGGGGGACAGAGACAAACTTCACCTGTCCCTGGCTCTTGGCTCTGTACCTTTCTGACATTGCTGTGGTCCTTGATTGAAGAAAAAAAACTTCTTAAGGATAAACAACACTTAAATGAAAAAGTCAATTACTTCATCAACCCTGAACTGCTTTTAAAAAAGTTGGCAGGACTCGGGGGACTCGGTCACAGAGAGGGATAAACATACAATAGGTATTCGTCTACAAAGTTGTGTGGGCTTACAATGGGACTTCAGTATTGTTTGTGCAAAACAAGCTGTCTGGCACCGTGTTTGCTGGATGGATTTAATTTAAATGTGTTTGCACTATAACTTTTATTCTTCTCTGCAAGGTCTTCTTTTGAAAAACAAATAGGTATAGCAGTGTGTGTGTTCATGTGTGTACATGTGTGTGTGTGTGTGTGTGTGTGTGTGTGTGTGTGTGTGTGTGTGTGTGTGTGTGTCTATAGGTGTGTGTGTGTGGGTGTATATACACTGTGCACTGTTAGACTTTTCCTTGCTATTTTACAGTAATAAGCTGGCAGCACGGTTGCCAGCTTAATACTGTAAAACATATTACAGTATTAAGCTGGCAACCGTGCTGCCTGCTTATTACTGTAGAAACATATTACAGTATTAAGCTGGCAACCGTGCTGCCAGCTTATTACTGTAAAAACATATTACAGTATTAAGCTGGCAACCGTGCTGCCAGCTTATTACTGTAGAAACATATTACAGTAATAAGCTGGCAACCGTGCTGCCAGTATCTTATTGTAAAAACATATTACAGTAATAAGCTGGCAACCGTGCTGCCAGTATCTTATTGTAAAAACATATTACAGTAATATGCTGGCAACTGTGCTGCCAGTATCTTATTGTAAAGCTCTAGTTATTTACTGTAAATAATTTACAGTAGTGTACATTCATTTTACAGTAACATTCTGTCAATTAACCTTTACAGTATTTTGCAGGCAACCGTGCTGCTAGTATCTTACCATATAACAAAGTCTTAACAGTGCCCTTACTGTTTAACAATAGGAAAAGGTTACTGAAATGATTGTTGTGCAAAACTGTAGTGCAGTGGCTTGTAGAAAACTGTAGAAGAAGAAAAAACATCTACAATGATATGCAGTAAATACATTTTCTTTTATTAATTAATTCACCAAGTCACAATACAAATACTCACACATCTTAAGAAGATTGGACAAGATAGATTTAAAATTACCACCAATACCAGGAACATAGTTCAGGGTTCGGACAGCTTTTTAAGAGTAAAATGCAATAACTTTTCCAGCACTTTCAAGATAAAATGTCAACTTTTTCAAGGAAGCCAACGCTTTAAATATATACAGTATATACAGTGGCTTGCAAAAGTATTCATACCCCTTGGAATTTTTCACATTTTATCACATTAAAACCACACACGTACATTTATTTTACTGGGATTTCATGTGATAGACCAACACACAGTGGTGCATCATTTTGAAGTGGAATGCAAATAAAATATGGTTTTATTTATTTTTTAGAAATAAAAAAATGAAAAGCGTGGCGTACATAAGTATTCAGCCCCCCTGAGTCAATACGTTGTAGAACCACCTATCGCTGCAATAACAGCTGCAAGTCTATTGGGGTACGTCTCCGCCAGCTTTGCCCATCTAGAGACTGATATTTTTGCCCATTTTTTTGGCAAAATAGCTCAAGCTTCAGATTCAGCATCAGATTGGATGGAGAGCATCTGTCAACAGCAATTTTCAAGTCTTTCCAGATATTCTCAATTGTATTGAGGTCTGGACTTTGACTGGGCCATTCTAACACATGACTATGCTTTGATTTGAACCATTCCATAGTAGATCTGGCTGTATGTTTAGGGTATTTAACCTTCTGGAAGGTGAACCTCCACCCAGTCTCAAGTCTTTTGCAGACTCTAACAGGTTTTTCTGCCCTGTATTTGGCTCCATCCAGCTTCCCATCAACTCTGACCAGCTTCCCTGTCCCTGCTGAAGAAAAGAATCCCCAAAGAATGATGCTGCCCCCACCCTGTTTCACAGTGGGGATGGTGTGTATAGGGTGATGTGCTGTGTTAGTTTTCCACCACACATTGCACTTTGCGTTAAGGCCAAACATTTCCTTTTTGGTCTCATCTGACCAGAGCACCTTCCTCCAACACTTGCCACAAGCCATGCGGGGGACACAGTATATTCAGATGAGACCAAACTTGAAGTTTTTGGCCTGAATGCAAAATGCAATGTGTGGCGGAAACTAACACTGCACATCACCCTATACACACCATCCTCACCGTGATACATGGTGGTGGCAGCATCATGCTTTGAGGGTCCTGTTCTTCAGCATGGACAAGGAAGCTGGTTAGAGTTGATGGGAAGATGGATGGAGCCAAATACAGGACAGAAAACCTGTTAGAGTCTGCAAAAGACTTGAGACTGGGGTGGAGCTTCACCTTCCAGAGGGACAGCAAGCCTAAAAATACAGCCAGATCTACTATGGAATGGTTTAAATCAAAGCATATGTGTTAGAATGGTCCAGTCAAAGTCCAGACCTCAATACAATTGAGAATCTCTGGAAAGACTTGAAAATTGCTGTTCACAGACGCTCTCCATCCAATCTGATGCTAAATCTGAAGCTCAAGCTATTTTTTAAAGAAGAATGGGCAAACATGTCAGTCTGTAGAAGGGCAAAGCTGGTAAAGACATACCCAAATAGATTTGCAGCTGTATTTGCAGCAATAGGTGGTTCTACAAAGCATTGACTCAGGGGGCTGAATACTCTTGCACGCCACGTTTTTCAGTTTTTTATTTATAATTTTTTTTTAAAACCACGTTTCATTTTCATTCCACTTCACAATTATGCGCCACTTTGTGTTGGTGTATCATATAAAATCCCAATAAAATAAATGTACGTGTGAGTATTTATACCCCTTGAAATGTTCGACATTTAGTCACGTTACAACATTGCCTTATCTGTAAAATGGGAGGGTGTTCATAATATAATGTATATGGACAATCACCAAATTGGAGAGTATGGCCCTAAGGAGACCTTTATCAGTTTAGTTCATATGCCCAAAATGACCATTTATCAGGTTAATAACAACATGACTATACTTTTCAGGTCTCCCTTGCAAAAGAGTATTCGGTCTCAATGGGATATACCTGTATAAATAAAGGTTAAAAAAAAAAAAAAAAAAAGAAAAAAAAACTTAAGCAATATCACATGAGAGGGACAAATGTTGTCACTATATCAGCGCTGCAGTGCTTCTGTCGAAAATGCCATAGCGATAATCAATAGGTCTAGATGCAGGAAATGGTTACTAATTAGAAACGTATTTCACTCACACACACACATGTAAGAAAAATTAAAGAATAACAAAGGGCAAATACAGCCTTTGCACTCCTTTTTTTCCCGGGCTGAATTTTAAAAATATGTATAAATGTATGCCTAGATATTATATATTTAAATACATTCTTGAGCTTGTGTATGACCAGACACTTTCAATATTGCTAGGTTGCCAGATTACAGTTTGTGTATCTTGGTGTGTTGCCAAAAAGTGATCCTCCCAAAAAGGTCTTACAGTCAAATAAAAAAGGTATTTAAGCCAATATACGTCCATGATTTCAGAACGTAAACGGGACTAAGAGGGCTCTGGTCCAATAAAGCATCAGTACACATGTGCCGACATAGCGTTAACATGCTGGGACCGTGGACTGAAATAACTTTTTGGCAGCACACCGCAACGACTGACAGCTTCACAAAATTTAAATTTTGGATCTTGGTTCTGTAACTAATGTTACCAGTGATTAATGGATTAGGTTATAAATTTTTTTAATGGAGCTGCATCGAGCTAACCCAGCTGAGTGTAACATCACGTTACAATGAAGTAACCCCCGAGCTTACGTTATCTATAGTCTAGGTCCTGGGTAAGATTTGTATGCGCTTCATTTAGCGTAGAATATCTCAACTGTTATAGACTAATATGACCCCAGTGAACAACATGGGATGTGTGACAAAATCTCTACCGGGGACGAAAGTCCTGAAAATTACCACAACAGGTTACACTAGTATCACACTACGTGGTGAATGGGACTTTTTTTTTCCTTTTTAGATATCCTCATACTTTTTTACCAGATTCATCTTCATATTAAGATAAATACTATTTATATACTATTTGACCTCAACTACTAGCTAACAACATGAATTTGGAGCAATAAATTATTGAGAAGTAGCTGGTCAGCTAATTGCTAACGGTGTTGAGCGTCAATTTAGCATGCTATTTCTTTGTATCTACAAGTCAATAACAAACACAAACTCGGGATTTGGTGTAATTTACAAAGGAGAACATGAATGAACAGTCAGAGTAACATTGTCCGATAAGTTTAAACGGAAAAAAAATTCTCAACTGATTAACCTTGGCATGACTTCTGAATTTTTTAAAAATTTACAGAATAAAAAATAAAAACAATAGTTAAATTACAACACTGCAGAGAAAATCCAAGCACAAGCATCTGTACGAACCCTGATAGTTGCATTTGGTGGGGTTCAATAAGAAGAATGGAAGTAGCTGATGGAAGAAGGATTTGTCCAGCGTGGGGTGTCTTTCTGATGCACATGGAGGGGAGAGTAAAATTAAGAGAATGTCAGTAAACAAAATCAAATAAACTAAAAAGGCGTACATTCACATTTTCAATTTACAACATCCATTCAGTGTGTGTGTGTGTACTTACCTACTTTGAGGTCTTCCATTGAAACTTAGTCAATTGGTGAGGAAAGTCGTCATCCAAGGGTTTTGGGAATACAGCTTTTTGTTAACCAGGCGGCCGTCTTTCTGATGGTTCCGACTTTGGCGGCGCACTTAGTTCCCTCTACTGGGTTTATCCTGAGAAATCATTTTTAACACACAAAAGCAATAAATTAGTTATCTAAATATTTTCTTGACCCACTTCATGGTTTTGCTTTTTTCTGAACTGATACAGTACATGACATGCATCATGGTACTCCACAAAGGAAAAATGCAAGCAAACAAGTTCACAAAGAATGTATTCATACTAGGGATGTGAACAATGTGTCGATTCTCGGCTCGATTTTCGACACGTGCTTAAGACGACTCGAAAAATAGAAATCGATAAATCGGGTGTTTTACTTTATTAGATGTTTTGGGGACATGGGAGACGTCCGTCATGCGAGTTCATGTGTGGTCGCGAGCGCGCTGCAGGTCCGGTGTGTGTCAACAGTGCAGTGCAACATATGCAGCATAAAGTTAAATTAACATCACGGTCGTAGACGAATATTAAAAGGTTATGCTTTATATGTTGCACTTTCTGTTTTCAGCCGAGTAAGTTACATTCACCTCCGACGCATGGACAGCGTTTTTAAAATTAAAGCCTCTCTTTATTATCAAAAAGCTTTGATGCAGATGAAGTCTGAACACACACAGCGAGCGGCAGCAGTGTTTTTAAAGGAAAGCGCAGTTTATCAGCACCACAACTACGTGATGCTGCCGCAAAAAAAAGGAACACTGCCTTTTTTTATTTATTTTTTTTAAATGGCACAGTAAATCGATCGATTTGTCGATTCATGCCTCCGACACGTCGACACGCAAACAATGACTCGTTTAACATCCCTAATTCATACATTTGAGCCACTTAGACAAAATAGTATGGCAGGAGTTTCTGTATTAATAAAAAGGTTTCGGTGCTCACCTCTGTATCAATTATGTTGTGCAGGCCGACCCCCTTGCTGTAGAGATAGAAGCAATCGACATAGGAAGCCAAGGCAGCAGCAAAGTTGTGTTGCTGACTGATTTGATATGCCACCTTTCCCTTGATGCTGACCATCCACTGGTCAGCGGACAGGAGCTTTTCACCTGAAATAAACAAACACAAATTATAATAAATGTATTCAACAAAAATGTAAATGCAACCCTTTTTATTTGTCTTTGCTCCCATTAAGAGTTAAGATAAAACACAAATTAATAAAAACTTTCTGTTAACACAAAAGGCTTATTTCTCTCGAGACGGAGCGCTCTCTCTGGTGTACATACCTGTGGTCAGCATGCTACATGGATTTGCTATCTTTGCATAAGATCATTTTAGGGTGGCATATTTTCAATATAATTTGGTAACAGAATGAGAGAAATAATCCCTTTGAATGTATAGAAAAGGCCTGAGATGTTGTACTTAAACTCATAAAAAATTGAAGTAAAAACAAAAGTGTACCCTTTACTTGTAAACCAAGGTAGAACGCCAGTCCAGCTCTACTATGTACAGGAATACAAAATCTTAAGGAAGATGCCATATTTTGGAAAATATCGCCTATTTGACATCCTTTCAATAGTAGGACGAGAAGAGAGATGCCCTTATATTTCTGTTCAGCAGAAATCTAGGAACACACATCCAGTAAGCTTAGCACAATAAAAGGTAGTCTCTAGTATACACAGCCTACCTCCGTCAAAAGCCATCATTTTAACATTCCTAGAACCCCAAAACACACTCATGTACATGATGACTGGCACATTTACCCCACTATGAAATAATAATCTCAAAAATGATCTAATAATTTAAAATTATTTTCATAATGTAGGGTATGTGGAAGTCACAATATGTAAATGGGGCGTTTTGGAGTACTATTCAGCTAAGTACAATGCTTGGCTGACTAGCAGGGGGCACATTGCTAAAGGTCCCTATTCCCCAGAGAAGGGCACATATATTCTTGTTTTTTGAGGAAAAATGGAAAATAGGTACATTACATTTTAATTTAAAAACTTGCTTAACCTTAATAAAAACACACAGTGTGACTTTGCTACGTTGCATAGCTTTGCACGATGCCATACGATACTGGTTACCTAACTAACAAACCTAACACAACAACTATTTTTATCTTACCAAGTATAATGAGTCTCTTCTTGACATTAACAGTGGTTTGGTTGGCATTGTCTGCAAAAAAAGGAAGAAAAAAAGGAATGTGAAATCAAATGAATGGCTTCATCAATAAGTTCAACATAGTGTGTCACATAAATCACCCAAACAAGCTTAACAAATGTAGTGTGAAATAAGAGTGTACAAGTTAGCTTTTTCCCTCCCAAATTTAAAGTTAGCTAGGCTATATAGAAAGAGAGCAACCCTGCTATGCTACTTCTCATTCAAATTCCCCAGTGAAATAATAGTTTAAAAAGCCTACTAACTATGTTTGCACCCAACTCCAACACTGCATGCGGTTAACATGTGAGTTAAAATAGTTAACACAATTTATCATCGACAAACCATTTTAAACAGCAGTACAATGTTAACCTGGCTAACACCAACTGTTACCTTGCTAATGCTAGCGCAACATATGACTTTAGCAATGGAAAACAATCACTGAAATCCCTATTTGCGCATTGCGCCGAGCGTTAATTAACAGAGCGTTAATTATACGAATAATCTCGTCAGCCGATAAAATATTCAAAACTTACTGTGGGTTTTGTTGTATGCTTCCAGCCATCTCACTGGAGACATTTGAGAGGCTTTTGAGGATCAAGTTCTTCGTCTCCTTCTCCATCTAGTTATTTTGCGCAACGGTTATGCTGCGTTCAGGGACACAGGGAATGTGAGACTTTCTTTCCATTACAGAGACATCAAGTGTTTGTAATGGTTTGTAATGAATGTCCGCCAGTAGGCTACAATGTCAGTGCCAAAGAGCCTATTTTACCACTGATAACTTAATTTTCATTTTAAATCAGCACGTATCCAAATTGATCTCAATGTGGGTTATGTAGGCTACAAAAGGAAGCCCAAAAGGCTGTATAAAAGCCAAACACCTTCTTGTTCTTCTTTTTTTTAAATTCTTATTATCACCACGCTGGTTTGAATGTGTGTTACAAAAGAACACTACAGCTAATATAATAATAGATAATGTTTTTGCTTTACTGGGAAGTAATACAATTCCAATTGACCGTTTTTTCTGAATGCAGCATCTGTAGAAGAAAGTTCTAGAACGTGCATACATTGGTTGCTTACTGTAAATAGTGTTGTAAATTACTGTACTGTATGTGTGTACCCATAATGCATTACAGGAAAACAGTATCCTACCACATTTTTTAATTATACAGTAAATAACTGTAGTTTATTAGAAATTTCCCATGGTGCATTGCAGGAAAACAGTATCCTACCACATTTTTAAATTATACAGTAAATAACTGTAGTTTATTATACATTTCCCATGGTGCATTGCATGTTACAGTTTCATACTGTAAAATGTTTTAAAAGTATTTTACTGGGCATTTTCTGGTAATTAACTGTAGCGTTTACAGCAAGGGCTAACAGTGTGTGTGTGTTTGCATATTAGACATTATGGGGACTCGCAAGGTAAACCCTTAACATTGAAGTTGTTCTTTTGATTAGGGTTTGGGTAAATGCACTGATAACGGTTCAAAGTAAGTAAGGTAACCAGGGGGAAAAAATCAATGCAATGTCTTCCTAATCACAGTATGGGGCTTGTCAGGTAATAATTTCATTATTTTTTAGCCTTTCATGGTTTTCATTATAGGTAACCTATTGAGCATAGAGTAAATCCCAGATTAGAGCATTTGACGTGAAGTAAAAATAAAATAAAAATTATTGAGTGAGGTGGGGCCAAATAAATACACTATGCAAGGCAGATATTAGTAAAAGCAATAAGCCAATTTAGAAAGGCTATTATTGGAACTATGTCTGTAGCTGCATTTCACCCATTACATGGAATGATCAAATTCTCGAGATGAAAGGCAACTGCTTCTCTGGGGCCTGCTGAGAGTGTCAAATCACAAAAAAATACCAAGGTCAGAAAGAGGAGAACAGAGGAGCCAGTGGGAAGGCACCAGATGCCTGACACAAGTATTCCCAAAGAAGAAGTAAGTGATATTTGTTTGTTAATATATGTGTTAAATCACTCTATATTCATACAGCAACCGCAGCACATACAGCACATACAGCACACCGCAGCAAAATCGGAGCCGGTTCTGGGCTAGTTCGGAGCTAGAGACAGTGTTTTGGTTTCACAACGCCAAAGAACCGGTGTTCTGACATTTTCTGCTCCCTCGTCAGATTTTGCTACCTATCAGAAAATGCTACCCTACGTCATGGTAGCGTATAGACAATTACCTCATCAAACGATGCATCCACTACAGAATCACGTTATTTTACACCACTACTCACCCTATGTAGGCCTACACACAGTGTAGCCTACACTGTAGGAATATGGGGAGCATATTTTGATGCTGTTAGTGTTTAATAGCCTATATCAAATTATGCTACCCTATCAGAAAATGTTACCTCACGTAATTGGTAGCGTATTTGATCTGTAGACCCATTAACTATCAAATAATGCTCCCACTACAGAATCACGTTACTTACAACACCACTACTCACCCCATGTAGCCTACATTGAAAGCTGTATATTTTTATGCTACTTTATAACGTTATTATAGATTTAGTAGGGTATAATGTGAGATCAATTGTCTCTATCAAATAATGCTCCCGCTACAGAATCACGTTATTTTACACCACTACCTATGTACACCCCCCTCCCACCACCACCACCGGCGAAAACTTTCTCCACTCCGAGTCTGGTAAAGTTAACACATAGAAAAGCCTATAATTTTATTTCTATATTCAGCAGCAAAGCCAGTGTCTACATGCTCACAGGTCAAAAGGCACAATTTAAACATATGTGTAGCATAATTACGCAGTTAAAAACATGTTTTGAAGAAAATACTCGGTAGCAAAAAAAGGTAGCAGAATCTGACGGCTGCTCACGCAGGATTGTTATTTTCGGAATGCGCATGCGCAGAACCACTAGGGAGCAAAATCTGACGGGTAGCAGAAAATGTCAAGTCACCGGCTCCGGCCTGTAAAAACCGGTTCAACTCAAACACCAGGATTGAGCAGGGAACTGCTAAATCAAGAACTGCTTTTACGCCAGGGGCAGGGGGCGGGGTTATCCTTACCTTCATGGAGGGATTTTCCTGACCAACCAGACCAACTCAAAGCTCAAACCTCATGCCCGCCATATTTAAAAACACCGCTACTACGAGACGTAAACATAACATAATTACCGAACGTATATAGATCAAATTGACCGGCGAAAATACGCTGTATGGGTTCTGTTTGCAAAGTAGGGTGACCAGATCCCAATTCACCAGATGTGGGACAAAGACTACGTTTGTGCGGGACAATGTGCCGTTTTTTTTAGCAAAATAAACTTGTGTCACCACCGGTAATGCCAGAGACACAGCTTTCTATATTAAAAAATACTATCTTTAGATCAGTGCGCAGCAGTTAAGTTACTGTTAAACAAATAGAGCATTAAGGCTGCGGCTTCACATTAAAAGCATTTCACTGGCTTCACATTAGGATTTCACTGGACAAACGTGAGTTGGCTTTTATTTTGAAGTAACAGGAAAGTAAACCCATTGAGCCGAGCAGGGCGACACAGACAAACGGAGACACAGGCTGTGTCTTGATTCAGGGGTTGCGGTCTTGGAACCGGCCTCGTAGGCTGCATTTGAAGACCGATTGCGTCATAGCGGCGCGCAAAGGCTGTCCCATTTGCAAGGCTCCTTGCAAGGCTCCTCATATGCGGTCGTGAAATGCAGCCTTCGTTTCACGGTTTTGAAGCAGTTTTGAAGGCTGCATCAGATGTATCCTTCGTGGCCCAACATATCCCAAGATTCATTGCGTTTTTTTCAGAGATTGCATAAAATAAAATAAAAAATAACAAAACAGCAACGTGTTGCTCCATCTTCTTAACTTTTATCTTCCTTTCTTTTTTTCTTGTACTTTTTTTTCTTTTCGTCTGGTAGACAACTTATTTTTCTTTTTTCCTCCGCTGACAGGGCTGTCTCCGTTGGCAGCAATCAGGGTTGCTAGGCAGCACAGGAGCGGCGAGTCGTCACGCAAGGTAACGGCTTGTTACGTAAACCGAAAATGCTCGTAAACGGAGACCTGCGGAGACCGTCTCGTTTAACAAGGCTCGTTGGCCTTAAAACCGGCCTTAAAATCGGCCTTCATAGGCTATAGCCTTCATAGACCGCGAGACTGCGTCCTACCAAGTGCGTGGTCTCTGAATCAAGACACAGCCACACACACAGACAAACGGAGAGACGCACACTCACTCACTCACACACACACACACACACGCACGCACGCACGCACACACACACACACACACACACACACACACACACACACACACAAACGGAGACATGTAAAAATAACGTATTCGCCGCTGTTGTTGTGCTTAAAGCTAGCGGTAGCTTTAGCGTTAGCCACAAGGGCAGCGGCGTCGGGCGACGTACACAAACGTTTACAGTGACGTCATGATGTTGCTCTCTTGCCGGCTCCATGGCTGGCTCTGGTAGTTGTGAAACCAACTGGTTCATAACTGGGATAAGGCTGTAACCAGTTTTGAACTGGCCCCAGCACCAGCCCGGAACTGGCTCATGGTTCTATTTGGTGTGAAAGGCCTATTTGAGTGCCTAGGCAATAAAGCGCTATATAAAACCTGTCTATTATTATTATTCAGCCTTGCAGTAATTGCCAGATAAAATTTTGAGTATGGCGCTTTTATCCAATCAGGAGACAGCACTATAAAGAGGCGGGTCTCTGTGCCCATGAACAATGACTGCTGCTCTCCATCGCGGCACTATCTGTCGAAGACGGTTGCGCGTTCATGTGGTGGTGACGTAGGGACGAGGGATGGAACTGCTATCTGCAGTCACTGACAGGAAATTAGTTAAAAGTACCATATCGCTTCTCCTGTAATACAACAACAAATACAAAACATGAGCGCTTGTCTACTTTTTATCTTGTGCAGAAGTAGTTAATATTCAGTCAAAATGCTAAACAAAAACATTTAAAATGGGACATGGCAGTTGTTTGGCACGAGCTGATTTCATCTTACCACGTGGGAGACTTCTTTGGCACCATGATAAAAGCATAGTGTGAGCAAAGTGTTCATATTTTCCTACTGTATGCATGGCCTGTCACTTCCTCCCTTACAGCAACATAAGAACCAGTATGTTTTATTTTGAAAAAGAAAATCCATACAAGGCCACAATAAATGCGAACAATAGAAATGCAACAATGTCTTTGTACAGTAAATTACTGTTGCTTCTTTTTCTACATCCAACATCTTGTCAAGGGGGGAGGGCTGATAGAAGACACAGCTACATTATTGCTGTGATATAAAGTACACATTTCCCTTGAGAGCCATTTGAAATTAGGCCTAAAATGTATTCTAAGGTTGTGTTCACACATAATAGTGTTTTATTCTATTTCTTGTCCTATCTATCTTGTTTTCTTACCTGCATTCATACTCTTTTTTTTCTCGTCAGATAACTTTTCTGAACAGGCGCGTTCATGAAAAAGACCTTAATGAATTGACGAGAGCGTCAATATTTAAGTAACTCATTTTCGATCAGCCAGTGAACTAACTTAGGATTCGCAAAAAAGGGTTTTAAGAAAAATTATTCTCGCTCTGACAGCAGCAGTAGCCTTAGGGGTCAGACAGATAACTTCATGTACCTGTAAGTTCAGGAAATCGTTTTGGCTCCATTTGGGTCCCCATTTCATCAAAATTTCATCATGACAGAAAAAGCAACACTTTGACATAACCCTTGTACCCTATTATCATCGTGTTCTCTGCTTTGGTTTCCAGAAATCATTTTTCATCCCACATTGCCACAATCCATAATTTTCTTTCAAAAGTTTACTGCAGTCCTATCAATCTATATTACATGACAAAATCTGTGCCTAATTCTTTTTAAATTTCCTGACAAAATGACAAGAAACTCCTGGAGAACTATGGGGACAGACTTGCAGGTCTGCAGAAGGTGACCATTTGTGTTGGACTAAAAGCAGCATGGACAGATGAGGTGGATACATACAAGGAGGAGTATGTAAATGAGGGGAACTCAAAACCTGAAGAGCTGTGTTATGGGGGAGTGTCAGATGATGGGAGATGCCCCCCCGCCCCCAAAATTCCCCTTCGCTTGAAAAATTATAAAATGATTAATTGTATCATTGTTCATTCTATGCACATACAGTATTGTACATATGTTTTCACAGGGTTGATTGTATGTATGTACTTTATGCCTAAATGGAAATCCATATATTGTGTTTGAGAGATCGATAAAAAACAGAGGTGTTTCTAACAGGTGGTCAAATACCATTCAATGTAATCACTTTCCTCAGTCCACCTCTTTCACTGTTGTTATAACCTTAAGTCAACTCTGTGTTTGCCTACGTGTGTGTGCATGCTTCATGCTTCCACACACTTCTACTTCAACACAGGAGTCGTGATTCTTAATGAAAGCCTGTTGCGATTATTCATGTGTGTGGACACGTACTTACTGTATTAGGGGGAAAACATTTTTCACTAAGCATGTGCATGCAGGGCTTTGTACAGAACTGTGTGTGTGTGTGTGTGTGTGTGTGTGTGTGTGTGTGTGTGTGTGTGCGTGTGTGTGCATTGCTGCGTGTGCGCTCCATACAGATTAGTTTCTGATCCCTTCGTAAAGCAGAAATCAATAGGTCTTGGTCTGTATTCAGACGGTTAGACAGACAGCTCTGCTTCAAAACATCCAAACATCACCTCTGCCTCTATTCCACATTCAGAGCACACAAATGCCTTTCTGACATCTATGAAAGGCAGAGAGAGAGAGAAAGAGAGAGTGAGAGAGGAAGAAGGGAGAGGCGAGAGGGGGGCGAAAGCAAAAAAAGAGCATGAGTGAATAGATCTATTTATGACATCGGTTAAAGATGCGGAGCAACACACACAGACAGGCAGGCGGACAGAGAGTGATGGAGCAGGAGACATCAGTGCCGTTTCCCTCATAGGATAATAGAAACACTGAGAGAGAGAGAGAGAGAGAGAGAGAGAGGGCAGAAATACATAGCTACACAGTGTTGAGCGGTTATTGACATCTACAAAGGCAAAGGGTGGCCTTTCAAGCTCTAACCTAAATTGACAAAGAGAAAAAGAGGGCAAGACACAGAGGGGTCAGAGTAAAGACGGCTGAACAATAACACCAAACAGAGAAAGTGGAAAACTTGGGAGGGGATATGCGAAAAGAAGCATTTTAATTTTGCCCTGTGTACAATTTAATTACTTACTTTTTCTTATTTATTCTGATAATGAGTTTGGAAAAACAAGCCAAAATGACCATGTCTACATGTAATAAGATTAGACACCCAAAACTTCTCTGTGAGCTTAACCAGCTCCTAAATGGAGGATGGCGCCAGCATCTGTGTTTATCTTTATATGTCTTCCTTTTAAAGTCAAAGAGTGACAATAATGTATAAATAGAGAAAGTATCAACATTTGCTGCCTTGATCGACTTTGTATTCCATGAAGCATCGTGCGTACAAGTGTAAATAATGGGGTGCTGGTGGGAAGGCCACAGGGTCATCGATTTTAAAATGGTTTCACTATGTGGGAGGCATGAATTTGAATCTGCCCTTTACAATATTAGATAGAATTCCAAAAAGATGACAGTTTGCCCTGCGTTTAGTGCTATAGAAGGCAGGTCATAGGGTCAAACTCCCCCAAAAATGCATCCTCTGGGAGTGTGGAAGTCATATTAATCCAAATTTTTTTTGGTGGTGTGCATGAAAAGCTTGAAAGTTTTTATGGCTTACATCATGATAATGGAAAAGGTCAAGTTGCGTCCATAGTCAATGAATAGCCAAAAGGAAAGGTCAGCAAATCAAATGGTAATGAAGTTAGTCATATATGTGTCTGAACGATGAACTGAAGACCTTGATCAGGGGACAATTTTGACTTTTGACGAGTTGAAACCTGTTTCAAACTTGGCAGTTATGAATTTCTTTGAAACAGTTTATGACAATCCAGCTGTCGAGATATTTCAACCCTGGAACAAGGTGTTGGACTGACTGACCAAGTGACTGCACCATCTGCTTTACAAACAAACATTGTGTCGTATCCATGCCAAAACTTGCACCCCCACTCGCAAAATGGATGGGGAAATCTCTAGATGACAGGATGAGATGGAAAGGCAAGAGTCACACTTGGAGACAGGACATCTGCACACACACACACACACACACACACACAGACACACACACACACACACACACACACACACACACACACACACACACACACACACACACACACACACACACACACACACACACACACACACACACACACACACACACACACACACACACAGTACACAAGTACATGCAGGGATCTTGTATGTTAAGCCAGCTCTGGCGCAGAGGGACTGGCAAGGCTTGGCTGACTGTTTGGCAGAGACACAGGGCTTGGCGTAAGATGATTGAATGAATCCGTCGGACTAACAATGACAGAGTGGTTTTCAGGCATTGTTTTAGAAGAAAAAGGGGGAGAATCGCATTATACTGAGAACCAGGTATGAAAACGTTTTACTTTCAGCTGAACTAAGCTCACCAGAGCTCTCCTGCTGAGCGTGTATGTAAAGTCTGCTGCAGCGCAAATAAAGAGGGTGAAAATTAAGGACCACCTGTTGTGTCAACATTATCCAGGAAATGAGTGTACTTTAAACTACTGCCAGACAAACAGCCGTCTTATAATTCAGATTTATTTTATTGTGTTAAGATTGATCCTGATCCTGCCTTCTACAGTAATTGGTCTCCATTCATTTCCTACATATTACATTATCTCTCAGTGCCAGAGATAATAATAAATCTAGGAACATCACGTCACACCTTTCTGCTAGCCTGGCTCCGCCCGCCCACCTACTTCCGCCCAAATTTCATTTTCCCTATTAGTATTAGTGGGATTCTGCTCATCCAGAGTTTTGGTTGTCCAATCAGGGAACAGAGCGAGTGGCTGAGAACGATGACGTCGAAGTCGCGCTCCAGTTTCAGTTGAATGCTGCGTTCCTTTATACTCGGAACTCGGAAATTTCCGACTTGGTGGTTCCGAGTTCCGACCTGTCTGTGTTCCAGTGCATCTGCTCGGGAAAGTATGGACGCCTACAACCTTTCTCATCCAAATAACTAAACGTTAGGCTCTAGCAAATTACCGTTGCCAGGTACCGGTAGATCCATAGACTACAATATTGTCGTGGTCACAGCGGCCTGCTGTGTTTTCCTCCTCCTGTGTCTGCCACTCCCCCTGTCTGTCTCACTTCACACTTGGCCCTCATCGGCAATCATGCTCACCTGGTCTTCATCCCCAATCAACTCCCCTTCTTCAACCCTTGGATTCCCTGCAGTCGGTGCCAGATCGTCCTATGCGTTACAGTGGTAATTATACGTGCCTGGCTCCAGTTTATCTTGTTACCCTTCTCTCGCCTCTTGTTGCTTGTTGCTTTTGACTACAACCTAATTTTGTTTTCCTCTGCCTGCAGTTATCCGGATCACTCTCTCCAGCTCGCCTGCCTCAATCTCCCCCCGGCTTCCTCATCCACTACCTGCTTCCCCACCTCATTAAATAAACCGTTTTTTTTCATCAATTCAACACTGTCTCTGTCTGCTCTTGGGTTCAGCATCGTTTACCATAACAAATATGTAGTGAAGTCGGAAATGTCCGAGTTCCCTGTACAACTGGAACGCACCGTCAGAAGCCGGCTTATGACGTACGGCACGACCAAACGTTATGCGATTGGTTGGCTAATCCAGAGTGGCACTGAGCAGATCCAATAGTTTTAAACTTCAACATACACCTGCCTCCAAGTGAGTGAACGTTTGCCAATTACAGCAGTTCCAGACCTTCTGTACAAACGAAATGAAGTACGATGGTCTGGTAGCACCAGGCTACCTTTATGCTGCATTTAAAGTAAAAAATTAAGAAATGTGAATGCAGTCTCTAGCTGAAAACTCTCCCAAATGATGAGTTCAAGGAAAGATTTAAGATAAAAATTTATATAATCACACCATAGGTTTTTTTGCTAAATGTTTGTTAAGGAAAAATAATGCGGTCACCAAAAAAATCGCTATGCTGGATTATCCATCTAAAGCAAATGTTAAGTCTTTGTGAAATGATTTTCATAGGTAAGAGCAACAACTTCTGTGCATGTGTGTGTGTGTGTGTGTGTGTGTGTGTGTGTGTAAATATTCAGCAAAAGTAACATGCCCGTTATTTTAACAAAATGGAAAACAAATCAGAAAATTGTTTCTTTCCACGCCACAATATCTGGAAAAAAGGTTTGAAAGTACTACCATTATGTAGCGAAAGTGTTACTGTGTCAAATGGTGTCAATGTTGTCACTGAAATGAGATTTTCTTTCAGTGGAAAAATGTAGGATCCTTGTCTGGGAAAAAAACCAAAAACACAATTATTTCAAGCTTGGCTTCTTTATTTGGGAAAAGAACAACACCATACCCCCAGAGGCCTTGCTGTAGAAAAATCACTTTAGTTTATTCTTGATGTGCATCAACAGCTTGCAACAACTACTGAAAGAAAACATTGCAGATGAACATGGCAGATAGGTGCATCCTCTGAAATCTGTTAGTGGTAAAATGACCCATGTTGAAAATATTCCATTAGTTTTGCTCTGCGTTTCTGTCTCAGGTTTTATTTCATACTTGCGGGCAGAAGGAATTAAGCACCGGGTTTTTGAAACTCTCTAAGGGAATGGTTGATGAATCAAACAGTCAAAAAAGGCTTATAAAAGGGACACAGTTTTGTATTGAAGGATTTGAATTGGTTTTATGCTTCCTAAGGACACAGATAAAAGGGTCCTATTTCTGTTTGAGCTGTAGAAAAATGTTAAAAAAAAACTAAAAGAACTTCAGAAGGTTTTCCAGAAGAGAGGGGATAGTCCAGTTTGTGGAGGACTTGCTCTATCTCTGGCTCCAAGCTCATTTATTCAGCACAAACATTATAAGGTGGAGAGGGACAACAGGATTGGACAGCATGTAAATGGTTAAGCCATACACACATATGTATATATGCGGGAACCTTCACATCAGCACGTACAGAATACCAAAAATATACTATATAGGAATACGTACATTTTTTTAATAATAAAACAATATTGGAGATACATGCTCATATTCTCACACAGTTGATTTGATTGCAATCAGCATCATGTCAGTCCAACTAATATACATAAGAGACTGGGCCAGGGACAGCCAACACCCACACACACGCAGGCAGGCAAGCGTGCACACACACACACACACACACACACACACACACACACACACACACACACACACACACACACACACACACACACACACACACACACACACACACACACACAACAAACAACAGCAGGACAAGATCTGCAACAGCAGAACACGTTTTGCTACCACACTGTAGAACGAATGCAATGAAGAAAACATCCTTCTATAGATCCATGTCTTTATGGAATTTACTACCTTTGCACATTTGTGTTATAACTGTAAAGAAAGAATGCAATAGGCTAATTAAATCCTATTTTTATTTATGTTAAATATGAACTCATATTTAACATGGCACTCAATGTATTGTATTTTCATGTGGGTGTTTGCACGCTCTGAAGTGCACTGATTCATATTCATTCATTTATCTACAACTGTTGTTTTGTATCTGTAATCTTGTTACTTCTACTGTATTTGAATGTATGCAATTGATGATTTGTTATTTGTATGTTCTGATTTTAATTGTACCCCAGGAAGACTAGTCTGCCGCTACTGCGTCAACTAATGGGGATCCACAACTAAACAACAAACAAACAATAATAACAACAATAAACACACACACACACACACACACACGCACACACACGCACACGCACACACACACACACACACACACACACACACACACACACACACACACACACTTTGTTTGTCCTTTAAGTCCTTTAGTTCAAAATAAAATTCATGAATTCCTTAAGAAATATCGTATGGTATTATCACAAATGAATTCTTCAGACTAATTCCTCAGTCACTTTTTTTTCGTCCGAATGGCCTTTAATCATTCTCAACAATAACTTTGGGGTGAGGTAGGCAGAAAGCAAGTCCGTCGAGGGGCGGTGGCCTTTGAGCATGCTGAGACTGGGTCTCTGAGGAGGCTTTCCTCCCAAGTCATTTCAGTCATTGCCTCAAAATAACCACTGTAACAAAGCCCCAACAATGTTTGTATATGAATGAGACCAGGGTGGACGGTTGGGGTAACAAAACATCAAACTACATACGTCTTCGTTTCTGATCTCTCAGTTCTCTTATTATGCGCTCAACATGCACATCCGCACGTTCCATATCTCTCTGGCACATTTTCTGTCTTAAAAATAAATAAATCAAGAATGCAGCCGTCAATTTGATTTTAAAGCGAGATCAAAAAGATCCTTTTAGATTCATTCATTTGACATTGTTCATGTCAGGAGTGGTTAAGATGATAACAAAAAGAGGAGTATCAGTAGAATATTTGAATCACTCCCCCTCAAAGTTTTGGTCATGTATTCAAAATGTGATACCAAGTCAATGTTTGTATGTGTGCATGGAGAGAAGGGGTGGCTACTCACAGAGCCACTATCTCATACACACAGAGCTAAATATGTGAATAGGTTATGGTGGAATTTTGTACAGGTACTCAAACATTACATATGCTCCCCCCTACTCATCCCAAATTTGCTGGCAGAGGATCACTGTTGCTCCACCTGTGTGTGTGCAACGGAGCCGTACTTATGTAATCCGGCAGTTTTGACATTCAACTCAAATCTAGACACTTAGGGTACTTAACTGTTGCAGGCTAATGATGCAATTGCGGCTTGGGCAGATGATAGCTCCATAAAAACCATGTGTCAGATTTGCATGTAGTGTGGGGATGCTGAAGGTCCAATTAAATGCCAAGGAACGTGGGCCAATGGAAATTATAAATTTAACCTGAGCTGTTCATGGGGAAAAGGGGGCGGACAGCCTGCAGAACATGTGGGAAGATGTAGTTGTCTCGGAGTCCAGAGAGTAGGCTACTGAGAGAGAGAGAGAGGGAGAGAGAGGGAGAGAGAGAACAAAGCATTTCAATTAAATAATGTGGGAACAAAGGCCTCTTTGGAAAACCATATTTAGAAAATAAATTGATAGAGAAAAAGCTTCATGGGCTTAGGGGAAAATATTCCAAAAGGATTTCAGGGGTATATTTCAATAGCCAAATATTCCCTAAGAAATAAATAATGCCGCCTTTACAAAATAATTTTACAAAGGGCAATGACATTTTTTTTTAGGATATTGATCATATGTATATCCCAATATCCCCTATCAAATAATGCTCCCTGTACATTATTCGGTTCTATAGAGCAGGGGTTTTCAAAGTGTGAGAAAGTGAGCCCCCCCCCCTCAGAGAACAAATTTCAACATATTTTTGAAACATTCTAAAACATTTTGTGTGTTTTTAAACACATTTTTTAATACATTTTAACATCTTAATCCAGTGTTTTAATCCTGCTTCCTTTAAGCATGGATAGTAGTGACTGAGTGTGCAGCGGAGTGAGAAAGATAGGCAGACAGACTTGCCCAAATTATTGACTAGTGAAATGTCATTCACGCACCAAGTGTTTTTTCGCTAGTGCCTCCAATGTCCTGCTGGAGGAAAATAGTAGCCAGTGGAGAACCAGACTCTCGTAGGGGGGTCCGGGGGTATGCCCCCCCGAGAGATTTGTTTTCACCTTTTTAAAGTGAAATGCATGAATCTGGTGCACTTTGAGAGGAAAATTAAGAGGCTAAATATGAGGAATGTTGTGTGAACAAATAATTTGGAGACACTGGGTCTGATGAATTAGAAGCTATTGAAGAAAGACACATGGATTTTCCATAAAAATATTAATTTAAAATAAATAAAAATGTATGCAGGGTCCTCTGGGTTGGGCTTGGTGCTCTTTTTCTTTAACGAGACCTATTTCTCTGCAGTATAATGAATTCATTTAAATGCTGTGAGAGGAACGAAGCAGAAGAACTATTGTCCAGCTATGCTGTGAATATAAAAAACACAAAAAAACCCCCCCAAAAAAACCGTTTTTTTCACATATTCATCCGCGCCCCCTGCCATGACACAGTTTGAAAACCACTGTACCACTATAGAGCAATGAAAAAAGTCTACACAGCAGGGTTGCATACATGATTTAACCATGGCTAAAAGGGAGTTCAAGATATTCGGTCTGCGCATGCGCAGTGCCTCACATCAGCACCTGTAGCTGTGTACACCGTCATCTCGGTGGCTGCGGAAGACGCACATCTTTCAGCGGTTATTTCAAAGACTAGTTACCAATATCATCATGGACACGTTTTAAGAGGTTACCATCCATCACTTGTTGATTTAGTGGAAGTCTGCCCAGTGTTTGGCCTAGGCCTACATTTTGAAGAAGACAAAAAAAGTAAGCTAGAACTTGTTTGTTTCGCATATTAGTTGTATGCCTATTAGCTAAACGTATGGTGTAAGTTGAGTCTTGTGTGCGGTTGTGTCTTAGCCTACAGAATAAACTAAGGGTGTATTGATTTTTCGGCTTCTGCCCCCATGCTTCTGCCAGGTGTGTATTGTTGTGACGCGGCCGCTTGTCTTCTTCTGTGTGCCTGTGAATCCTTGTATCATAGGTTATATGGAGGCCCATTGTTTGTTGCTGTAGCTGAAATGTCTGCCAGTTGCGTAGCTTTCTGTATGAGTGCTAACAGTTGTATCAGGAATATACACCGTATTTTTTATTTTTTTCTGAATCAAGAACGTAGTTTAGGACTAGGCCTACATGGAGTTAAGTGAGAGGTGTCAGTCATATCAGAAAGCCTATGAACCCTTTCTCACATAGCCTAAGAAAGTGTAGCATTGGTCTTGTTTGCTTGACATCAGAAGAAATGGAAGCTGTCAATCAAAAATGCTCGAGGACAAGCAGCAGGCACTGATACTATTGAGATGGGCTACCTGCCATTTATAAAAACTAAACAAACAAATAAATGAATGAATTAACATGCCATTAAATTCATTCTACCACAAATTGAATAAGACATACACATATACTTTTATATTGATGGAAGTGATGCAAATTCATGTTTGTGTAATGAGACAAAAATGCATGACAAAGGAAAAGGCAGAAATAAACAAGTTTTGGTCATAAAAAGGTGGAAATGCAAAAGGAAAATGACATGAATGTATCACAATATAAATGAATGAATTAAGTCAAAAAGGGTTAAATTAATAAATAAAAATGGAAAGGGAAGTAAAAAAAAGGGGAATTAATACAAAACGGGGGAAATGCTCAACCAAATCAAAAAAGAAATAGCCTATCAATGTATGTCCTTTTATATCTAAAGATGGAATTGCACTAGCAGTCTAGTATTTTAACAATGGGGAAAAAGAGGAGACACCCATTAAAAGTATCAAAAGCAGCGGTGGTGGTGTAACTAATACATCTACCCTGGCCTGGCATTGCACGTATCACCTCCCATGCATTTCTTGCATTGATTCCTTGCCAGAATTATTCATGCATTCACTTGAAACCACCCTTAAAAAAGAAAATTTGCCATTATTGGGGCACACAAAGCTCTCTCCAGGGAAATCAGGGTGTTCATTGCCATGCTGGAGTTCTGTTGAAGTCAGCCGGCAGGAAATTGACGAGAATACAAGAGCGAAGCAGTGATGAGAGGAAAATCCAAAATGAAATACTTAGTTCATAAACTGCTTGTAGAAACTAGGAGGGTCATATATTTTAACCCATTAAAACAGCCATTGCAAAGGCACTAAGGCCGTGTGTATTTATCTCAAATGAATCACATTTTCACCTTTTTTAATCTGTGTCCATTTTAACATCTTAACTAATGTTTTTTTGTTTCTGAATTAAAGTTGGCGAGGCGATGGTGCACTGCAGTGGAAAAGTATTCAAGGTAAGCACATGCGTTTGTTTGAAAACCCATCAGGCATTATAAAATATTCTTTGGAATTCAATAAATGTCTTACTTTACATTTTACATAGATAAAGAATGTATGTTGTATGAATGGGTTTGCTACAACATTTAAATTTGTCCACAAACGTGTCTTCAAGGAGGAACCATGGGAGTAACACAGCAACATTGCAAAATAAATTCCTCTTCAAAGGATCCTCACCACAAATATTCCCTTAAGCTCACAGTAGGAACACATTGAAGACACTTTAATATATTTAATTTATAAATCCCTTTTCTTTGCTGCAGCATTTTTTACCCCAAAGATCAATACAGTCCATCTTATCTTATCAACACGGCTTAGGGACATTTAAGGTAACAGAATCAAATTGATGAAAAATGAAATGGAACTGCAGAGGCAGAGCCAATTTCCAGTTGTGGCCTGAAAAATTGCGCCCACACACATATACACACACACACACACACACACACACACACACACACACACACACACACACACACACACACACACACACACACACACACACACACACACACACACACACACACACACACACACAGTAAAATGGCAGCTTTTAGAATGAGTTATTGATTTGTGATCATGCCTGCAGTGGCATTTCAATCCTTTTTAACAAGCAGAGGAAATTCCATCAGGCCATTTCTTAACAAATGTCACAACAGCTGCTGGGTATGCGAGCATGTATACATGTAGGTGCATGCTTGCACCTTCCCTGAAAGTGTGTGTAAGCCTATGAGTGTATGTAGCCTATGTTTTTGTGTGCATCAGTTTCGTGTATATATGACCCATAGGTTAATGCGTGTGACTACTGTGTGTGTGTGTGTGTGACTGTGCGTAAAACCCCACCCACCACCACCCATCCAGCAACCATCAAACGTGAAGAAAACAGAGAACAGGAAGGAGGAGAGCGGTCTCAATGGGGAGGGAGGGAGAAAGAAAGGAGAGAAAGAACTTGATAGAGATTCAAAAGGAAAACAAGATTGAGGGATTGGGGATAGAAAAAAAAACATTAAGTCAGACAACAGGGGAACAGTGGGAAAGAGCAACAGACACAACGAAAAACATGGTGCAGCTGTGTGCCCAGAGTGAAGACATGATAAAGAAGGATACAAGTACACAGAGGATTCCAAAAGTCTGAGACAACTAGTCACAATATTTGTGTTTTGCCTTTGTAGGCAAAACACCCCTATAGCTACTCGGAATATTCCCCCCACCATGTTTCACTGTGGCTTTCACACACTGCAGTTCAGTGTTTTCCCCCTGTTTTACATATACCGTCCTGTTACTTTCAGACATCTCAAACTTGGATTTATAAGTAAACAGGATTCCCCCCCAAGTCATCCACTGCGAAATACTGCTATTTCTAAAGTGTTGGGCCTTGTTTCCACTCCATATATATGGTGTGTGTATACTATATATATATATATATATATATATATATATATATATATATATATATATATATATATATATATATATATATATATATATATATATATATATATATACACACACACAGTATCTCACAAAAGTGAATACACCCCTCAAATTTCACATTTCCAAGAAATGTGAGGAGTATACTCACTTTTGTGAGACACTGTAAATTTAAGGGGATAATTGTGCTCCAGACATTCTATTCTTAATCCCTAATAACACCTACAATTTTAAATATTTTTACTTTTAAACATAACAGCAGTTATAGGAAGTATAGGAAGACAGCCTTTTGTCCCGCTTCTCAAGAATCACTGCTATACTACAAAGCCAACAAAGCTACACACACAGGTGTTCACTATTTTTGTTTGATTAGACCTAGTGAAAAACACACAATGTGGTATGAGATGCTGTGCAATGACCAGCATGTCATATTTTTTAACCCTTCTCTCAACTCGTTTGATAAGTACACACATGTTATATATGTGTACACTATAGTGTCGTTGCAGATTCTTGCTTTGTTGGCAGTACAGACACCACCAAAAGAGAGATGAAATGACCAGCTGCAATTTTTTTTTGTTAAACAGTTAGAAATGGAGGTCAGTGCCAGTGAAAGTTTGGTTTCTAGAAGATAACAATAGCTACTGCTGAATGTCTGATGTTGCAATCAAAGATTTGAACATGTTGGAGCTATGAGGAGACTTGTAAAAGCCCTGATGCAGAATATGTTGCATGAGACAAAACATCTGAGGCACAGATACATTTTTTTCTTGTAATTTTGTGAAGTTCTGACTGAATTGCATGGAGACATGGACAGAATAAGGGAAGAAAGGCAGAGAGACAGAAACAAAACGTCACTGTCTTCAGTATGTTCTCTTGTGTCCTTTCTGTAGCATTTTTGTTTTTCTTCAAAGAAAAGATACCGGGTGTCGACAGTTTGTTTGTTGCTCCTCCATCTCCGTTTTCTCAGTTCCTCTCTCCGCTGTCTTTACTCACATAAATCATTGCTGACATTCAATAAGCTCCTTGTCTAAAAGTTTTAAGTGGCCACCAAAAGGTCAGAACGTCTGAAATACCTCCAGAGAGAGCGGTAGGAGAGTGCTCCGATACAGACTATCTGTTGTCTAAGCAGCCAGGGCAGTGACAGTGATCCAGCGCTCCACAAGTCTGCAGCTGGGCCCCTCGCCTTCCAGATACAGAGCCCATCTGGATCAAAAGCTCAGACGATAAATGACACCAGTCAAAACTCTTCTCAATCCAAAAGATCTCTGCTTGTTAACCCCCAACATGCTGGAATGCCACTTCGTATCGGTTGGATTGATTCATGCGGTTTGTGATCGCAAATAGCTTGAAATTGATATTATTTAGCATTTAGCATTCATTATTTAGCAAAAGGTTAAACAACTAAAGGTGTAAAAAAAACAATTGGCTTTGTGAGGCTGTACTTGTCAAGCACAGCTGTGCCTTGAGCTAAATGCTAATACTGGCTTGTATTGGCAGGCATGCTCACAACGACAATGCTCAAAATGCATTTAAACTTGTTGATGTAAAGCAGGTATAGTGTTTGCCATATTCACCATCGTACTATATGGGTTTTTGTGTGTTGGTATGTTAATCAGCATTGAACACAATGTTTGTACTTACCCTTCAGATAGTTCCCTGGGCAAGTGAAAACGTTGACCTGCGAGTGGCGCTAGAGGAATAGAAAGGGGATTGCAATCCTATAAACCAAAAATGTCAAAGTCATGGTGAAGCTACAGCATGAACTAAGTCAGTAGGCTTCATGCTCTGTGGACTGTAAATGTCCGTTAAAAATGTCATTGAAAACCATTCCAATATTTGTTGAGATACAGTATTTGACACTGAAGCAGAGTGTTGCACCGATCCACTGAGAGACACATACATTGCTATTCTAGGCCTTGCTCTTTAAAAACTACATTGGATATTCAATGATATTGATGAAGTGACCTGCTGCTGCTGCACAGAAGAAGATGATGTCAGCGGGTCTCAATGGTTAAAAGTGACGAGGAATTAGTCTGAAGAATTCATTTGTAATAATTTGATATTTCTTAAGGAATTCAGGATTTTTATTTTGAACTAAAGGACAAACAAAGTGTGTGTGTGTGTGTGTGTGTGTGTGTGTGTGTTTGGCACGCATGTGCACCTTATATTTTGGAGACAGTGATCCATAAACTCATCTTCTTTTGACTTCAAGGCAAACCGACTGCTTTCATATGTTTTGTTATGATTCTGTTGCCACTGGACGTCTATGCGCACACATACCCACACTGTAAACATCATGCTCACAGTCCCACAATAGGTCAGTCCGTCTCTGTTTTTCTGTCTGCCTGCCTCTACCATCCAAATGTTATACAATCAGGATTGTATTTTTTTTCGTATACATCCTTGCTCCACTGATTGATTGTGTGTGTGTGTGTGTGTGTGATAAGGAGGCTGTTAATGATTGAAGTTGTTACTAATGTCACGTTCAGAGAGCTGAGAGGTGCAGCTTTGTGCTTTATCTATATATTGGACTTGACTCAGTTTGAATCAATTTGTAAAATGAAGTATGAAACGACAAATTGTTTGATATGGATGGATGAGTGAGGATTTTGATAAGTTTAAGAGATGAAGAGGGATAAAGAGATAATGGATATTTGTGGTTCTTTATTTGTCTGGTTCTCTACTCTATCTGTAGCATCAATCTCTTCATCAATGCAACGTAAAAAAAGAAAAGAAAACCTTATAAAGAGGAACACACAAGCGAACAGAGCTACTTGACACCTAAATTATATGGGGCAAATGACATAGAGTTTGAGATATATGTACATACGCAATAGGTACAGATTGAAATTATAAGTTACAAATGGTGATAACAATCTAAACATAACAAGAGCAGGTGTAACTATAACCAGATGTAAATATTTCTAAACAGTGATGTGAAGTGACATTGATGAGCTTGACCCACGAGTTGAGCAGACTTGTAGGTGTGTGGGATGAAACTGTCCCTAAGTCTGGTGGTGCAGTAAGGCCCTCAGTAAAGCTATGACATTAAGTTTGTAGTTTTGCCACACATGGAGCTATATCTCAGTTTTAACATATAATTGTATGAGCCAGTAATAACATTTGCCAAAATGAGAGTAATTCAATTGATTAGAGCCAGATGGGCTTCAATCTACAGTATTATCAAATCAAAGGATTATGATTAAATCTATTCAGCAGTGCATAGTATGTCATCATTTGTATTAATGGGACAACATCAGCATCAGACATATTTACTACTGTTTGTACTGTGTATTTGATCCTATTTTATGTTTTGCTGCTTTTAAATAGTCCTCCCAAAACATTCTTACCTCTGGCTCAAAGCCTATAAAGCACTCTCAGTCAACCTGCCGGCGTTTAAATGAAGGTGATGATGATAAATGATGTACAGTTACTAAGGGAATATATTTGATTTAGCCTTTCTAGAGGAGCAGCATCAGCGTAAGAGCTAGCTGTCAACTTCAGAGAAACCAAATCTTTGGGGGTTATTCCACGTTTTCAGTCGGGAACTGACAACACACACACACACACACACACACACACACACACACACACACACACACACACGCGCGCGCACGTGGATATGCAAGCACATACAAACCCATTAACTTTATCTGAAGCAAGCTCTCTATCCATTTCTGTCTCTCCTTTTGGCTTTTTCCATCCATTAGGACAACACACATTATCAGAGCCAAATGTACACAGACGCTATATGTGAGGCATTTTTGCAAGTAGCATCTGAACTCAGACATTCTGAACACTTTGCGGACTGGCCTCCTTGGAGAAGGTGCACTGAGCTGGAAAAATGTCAAAAAGTTTAAAAGTCAGACTGAATACACTGAGACACGCATAGTTTATTTATAAAACCTGCATGTCATGTCAATGGACCAGGTGTGTTTTTGCCCAAGATCCAATATGACCCTGTTTATTGTAACAGTTATGTCAGCTTTTTACATGCTTTCGCATCCAAGATCTGGTAAATGGCACAAATAGTGTGGTATGTTCAAGCAACCTCATATGCTAATCACTTTAAATGTGTGAGACAGCTTAAACAGCTAAGACACACATTGTTCTCCTGAGTTTTTCCAAAAGCTGATTAGCCTCATCCAAGACGAATTGCTGATTCCATAATGATGCCCTGATATTGAATACTGTCAGAACTTTAATATAATGTTCTTTTAAGTGGCACTATGTTCAGATTCATTAGTTTGACAGCTTATTTCCTCAACTCCCCGACCATCTGTGGATGCCTCTTATAGTTCATATCAGACGTACTCAGACATATAATTTTGAGATTGCTAGTTTATAGTCGATATACACTTAAATACTTCTAGGCAGTTTTATATTTCCACTGCTTTGCATTTTTTCTATCATCTTGAACCACACATTTTACAGCACACACGTCAGATGATCACATTCATCATATGGCTTAAAAGTCAGGCTCTTTGAATCTTTTCAGCAATAGCACCATGTTTAATTTTTAAAGTATTCTAGCAAAATTGTAATGCTGCTTTGAACTTCATAACATTCATTTAATCTCTTCTCTAATCCAAAGTATTGGTCCCCCATGTATAGACTGCTGCTCCTCCTCCAGTTCAGCTGTTTTGTTTTGAATTCAACCTCAGTTGTAGTTTTAGATATAACATGTACGGGTCATACATTATTACATTGTTTGGAGATAGGAGACAGGGATACCTAGTGACCAAGTAGAAACTCACAGAGTTATTCATTTCCATCAGTGAACATGTGCAAAAATAATATTAAAACTATTATAATTAATTGAATGCTTAGATAAATAGTAAGCTTAAACTGCACCTAATCTCAAGCATAGCACTGGTTTATCCATTCACTATAGCATCTCCCAACACCATCCTCAGTGTTTTTTCACTAAACTATGTTCAAAATCATGGATTGATTGTGTTTCTTTAATTCACTTTAAACTTTTGCACTGTGTGTGCGCAATTGTTAAATGGCGAGCAGAAATGTTGTGTTTTTTGTTTGGTTTCATGTGTTTTTTTGTGGCATCTGCGGTAAAACCAGGTGTGGAGTTTTGGAGTTGCGTTTTGTATGCACTGTGACTGGATTGCACTGAACTGAACTGAATTGGGATTGGAATGTTCTTTTTCCATTATTATTTGACTTGACCCCACCCCTATTTCTTTTGGTCAAAACCAGTGACTATCTACTCACTATCCACTAGCTGTCCGTAGTGTGTGTGCTCAGTTCAAATATCAACAGGTGGTCGGTAACACTGCTGAGGATACCTTTAATCCATTTGAATATGAAATGCCATTGAACATTGAATTTGTATTCAAATCATCTGCTGATGTATTTCGCTCTGTCTCTCTCCTTTGTCAATAGTTTGTTTTTCTGGTTTTACCAAAGACTCTTCTTTTCAAATCCGCCAACTTTCAATCCTTCTTTTAAATCCCTCCCTGCATCCTTTCATTTCCTTCCTTCCCCTCCCCTTGACTTCCGTTCACTGGCTGAATTAAAGGCAGTTTTATAGGAGGGAATCAGCAGTATTATTATCATCAGCAGCACTGACTAATGTCCCTCAACACAAGCATTGTAATTCCACAATCAATACAAGGCTTTAATTATTAAGTGGGTATCGCTGTGCCGTTTGCATTTGCAGTGCCGGAGAATCATGAATGATTAAACATATTCAGTCTGACACAGCATCGTGTGTGTGTGTGTGTGTGTGTGTGTTTGTGTGTTGGAGAGAGAGGTACCAATACATAGAAATACTGCTTTGTCGACTTAAAGAAACTCTTTGACTTGGCATGAATGTCATATATGGTGGTAAAACCTAGCAGTGCATCAAATCCATCAATACCAATAATGGATGTGAAATGAAAACCTGTTTTCATAAGGTCATGTTGTGCTTGGACAACAACCTGGCCATATCAGTTCAATACCCTATAGTGCCCAAGCTGCTTCACAAGGAAATTATATGTCACCTTTGACAAAAGGCGGCATTCGGTAGAAATCAATTGATTTGAGCTCATTTAATTTGTACATGTTAACATATAGTATGAGCAAGTCTTGGAACATAGTTTGATTATCCAGAATAACCAACAATTCAAGAGACATGGGCCCTCAAAGTGGACCAATATTGAATCCCGACCTTATCCCAGTATACGTTTTTTTTCAATTTCAAGTTAAAAGACAAAAACATCACAAAATTTGCATTTTTTAAACGTAGCCTTAAAGTATTGCTGTTTAAAACTGAAATATGTTTCCCTCAAGTGAGTCAAATAGCAAACCTTGGTTGGCCTGAGTTGGAGCTGCCCAACCCATTGTGTTGCTGAGTACTGTTATTAACATGCAGCGGTGTGTTTTCCTTCCCCTTCATGTCAGATAAAGATGTTGCCAGTTGGCTGCTGCACACCGTCTTTTACAAAGCCTATGTGTGCATAGAGCCATAGACATATGCAAATACCTTGTTTAAACTATTATTGGTTGAAAGAAAGACAATGGCAAGCTACTACACAATTGTAAACATGTTCAAATGTAATTATGTTTATGGTAATGTACACACACACACACTGATTGGATACTACATCCTAAAGTTTTGTAAAACAGAACAGATGCATTCAAATCCTACTGTGCCTCTTTTTGTGAAGGATTTTGTTCGATCCTGGCTATCACTTGGTTTAGTGTGTGACATGATGTGGTACGTGAAACCATGTGGAGAAAACTTGTTTTGACGTCATACATGTTTAATTTAATCATCTTCCTCGATTCTGCTTTGGTTGAGAACAATCCACATGGATCTAAAGAGCATGCTGCTGTCCCTTTTAACGTATTCGTTTAACTTGCATGTTTGTGTCAGCGCTCATACACACATAAGTGTGAGTTAATTGAAGCTGTGTGCGGTTTAGTTTTCTTTCCCCTTTTTATTTTCAGCCTTTGAAATCCTATAATGTGAACCTTGTCACTCCATGCCTACGGTCTTAGGAAATCAAGCTGAAAAGTGTGAACAGCATGGGTTATTAAGGTGTAAGGCTTTGTAGTCATAAAGTCTTTGATATTTTGGCAACTTCAGACAGTCAGATGTACTGTGTAAGTAATTGGATGAGCAATTAATTGACTCAAAGCTAAACAAGTATTAGGGCGCGTAAGATGAATGGAAAGTGATGAAATATATTGGGCTTGACACAATGATAATAATTTATTTAAAAAAAACTATTATTGTTCACCATCTCCACAATATTATTATAGCTACCGTGGTGCTAACAAAATGTACTAAGTACATGGTCATTGCAAACATACTGTATATGTCTATTGTTTTCAATTATGGATAAAGACAATGACAAGAAATGTCCTCTGGCATTTTAACTATGCCCTGTGCATTCTCCATACACAAACCTGTGTACAAAACATATGCAATCTACAATGTTTTGCATTTATTATCCAATTTTCACCTGCTTATATATGGATTAAACTTCGGTTGCCATATTCCTGGATTTGGATTGAACTGGTTAAACTGACCTAAAGAGAATATTTGATGTAATATTCAAACAGGATAAAGTTATAAAAGGAAAAAGATTAAAACATTCCGTGTCAGGTTGTGAGTGACTCAGTTATACGGAAACATGTGATTTGTGAATGCCAGTCGTTCTTGAGTGAATACAGAGTTCAACTGTGTGTGTCTATAGGTGCATGTACATTATTCTTGCGAGTCATTAACTGCCTGTGATAGTCCAGTATGAATGCAGTCAGCGTTTTTTAAAGATCTTTATTGTAACAATCAATAGGTACATTAAGCATTCGCTTTATGGAGCACCGATGGGAGAATAGATATTGAATGCACCTTCTACATCCTGCCGTTCTTGTCAGAATTTGATGTAGATGGAAATGAATCAAGAGTCCGACAACATAGTACATGCCAACAGCAGGCCAACAGGTTTTTGCCAATGTTGCTGAGTTGCTGACAACACTATGTAAGAGTGTAAGTGCTCAGAGATCTAAGAATTGCTAGAATTCAAGAAAAAATATATTTACACATAAAGCAGATTAGTGCTGACTAGTCCAGGTGCCTAATTGAGACAGCAGTATCAGAGTGTTACTGTTCTCCCACTTACTCCTTTGTTATTGGTTGATGATGCATTTTGACATAATTCTAAACCCCCATTGTCATTCCGTTGATCTGAATGCTGATTGGCTGTTTGCTTTTTGTCCTCCACCTCTCTCACAAACCGCTCAAAAACCAATAGTGTCCACTGTCCACGCTGTTCCTTCTCATTTGCCTTTTTGATTTTAATTGGCTGAACATTTTCCACAAGACAGAGTCAAGTTAGGCTGTCCACGGCTAAAGAGACAAAGGAAGCTTTAAAAATAAACCGGTGGGTGTTATTAGGCTATTTACTGCTCCATTTGTGGTTTTATGCTCTCAGGAAATGAGTTTGAACATGCTTTGTTGGCAGGCAGGGGATTATGAGATTGGGGTCCCAGAAATAGTTTGGCTGCACAGTGGGGGCTCTGGAACTCAGTAATTACCAAACCTCTCCTGATTCCTTTGTTGTTCCTGTCTCTTTTTCCTTGTGACTGGCATCCTTTGCATGTTTTCGAAACACATTATCTGCTCTTTTCCCTCTTTGATGTTTCCATTTGAAGATAATGTATATGATCCTCCTCTTTTTTTCTCTCAACACCAATACTGTATCATGTATTATTAATTGTATTTATGTTAAACATTGGTCAAGCCAAGCCTTTAGCCATGGCGACAGGTGTAGGATTAAGGAATGACTGAAAAGATGTAGCGCCCCCATGAGTCAATTACAAATAAATAAGGAAATCAATATACGACTGTGCGTCAAGAAGCAAGACAGCTTGTTCAAGGGCACTTGTGAGGTTTACCCCAATCATTCCAACAATGATTATTCACCATAATCAACGTGTGCGTTTATTAAAAGTGAATTACCATTGAATCTAACATCTTCCCATCCCGATCCACAAGAAACCACTATATTCAATTTATTCACAGTAATTATAGGTGTTTTTGGTCTTAATCTGTAATTAAACCCACATTAACGGTGAAAGAAACCTACAGTTTGTGTAAAATAATCACGTATACTGTCAGTCAATGTGCAAATCCCTTCCCTGGAGTTTACTTTATGAAAATGTAATGACAATTATTAATTTATTATTTTGCTGGGAGGTTTCTTAAACTCTCCTATTGTGGACCCCAATTTGGGGAATGCAGCACTAAGCTAACCTGCAAAGCTGTCGCGATGCATTTGCTGTCAGAAACAAAGGTAGAAGGGGAAAAAAATGTAATAATCATTCAGTCTACAACATTGCTTCCACTTTATCTTCCATTCACACTCAACGTAGATCATGGCTCACTGTACTCGTAAAACGTCGGACATTGTAGTTATCGTAATGCTATATTGCATATTTTACATGCATTTTTTTCTGAAGATGTAGTGACATTTAATTATGCCAACTACTGCACAGCCCCAATGTCTAATGTCCTCTCTGAAGGCGTTCCATTTATATAATAATTTTTAAACAGTGACACAGATGTTTGCACAAGGGCACAACAAAAAATGTATGGAGCCTATAAAAAGGATCCTTCCTTGAGTTTGGTCGTTAGTCCATCTTTAAATACAACCTCTAAATTCAATGCAAGCATGACAACTTAGTGTAGCTAGACCTTAAAGAAATGAAGCGCAACTAGAAGATGACATTATTTTCCTCTCAGGATGAACCATAATCACTTTGGGCGATCCCTTAACTTTCCATCGAGTGACACCATCAGGTCCAATTTATCTATTGGTCTAATATTGGTTTATGACCCAATACCTGACGACATTCCTATCAGCCTCAGCTGTACTTTGGGTTAAGTGCTAATAAATGGTAGCATGCCAACACACTATAAGATGATGAACAAGGAAAATGGTTTATCTGCTTAGCGTCAGCATGTTAGCATTGCCATTGTTCGCCTCACACAGCGCTTATCACATGGCGCCTGACTTTTACTCTTTTTCATTATTGTTGGCCCTATCCCAGCCTCTTTAGATATTAAATGATTATATATTTGCATTATTGGATAATTCATGTCAGTATATCCCCCAGGAAATGTCTTAGTCAAGGTGGTCACTGCCCAGCGCTACAGGACACGCCTCGGCGAACATTTTGGGGGTATTTTTGCTCAAAGATGCCAATGCGCACTAAATAAATAGACAATTGTATTCAAATACAAAAATATAACAGACACTGACCTTACAGTTGTGCAATTTTGTTTGCTATGTGAAGGTACACATTTTGTGCAAACATGCAGACAGTACAAAATACAATTAAAGAAAAGTTCTACTGTTTTTGTGCAATACCATGCAGACACACAAAATACAAATAATGGACCTTACACTTAACATGTTTATGCAAATCAAAGTGCAAATTCAACTTTTTAAAGTTCCTTTTTGGATGGGGGGATGTTGTGCGATTACTGTGGACAATGGAGCGATAGCCTATAATTCATTATTGGTTATCATTAGCCTACTTGCTTGATTTCTTTTTGAATACAGAGGCTATTGCTCGTTTTGGAACATGTATTTCCCAATTAAAAACATAAAAATAAAGCAGCATTGAATATTCAAAAAATAAATCTTGTTGGCCAACACTCGCATGTTGTTTGAAAAATAACTCAATAGTTGAAATAATACAATGTGTTTTCCCCTTAAAATGACTAAATGCATTTCAAAGACAGTAACATTGTGGCACTTATGTAAACTTACTGAAACTTGCCTTGGCCATCACTCTCATGCATTCATCAAACTTTTCTCTGTGCTGTCTGAGCTGATAGGTTGTGTTGCCACAGTGATGTGGAGTCTAAAACTAGTCTAGCTTTGCACAGCACTTCTTTCTGTTCAGCTAAACAATATCAATATCGGCTTGCTTCTGCTGTTTACTCTCCCGCATACATGCCGTAGTCACGCGCAGCGCGGCACGGTCACGCGCGCAGAGCCGCCGACAGAGAGCAGCTCATAGTCGGAGCAGAGAGAAATGCTTGGAGACACATACGCACATTTATTTACCCCAAATTGCGGCCTTTTGTGCAGTCAGTAATATATATTTTTATTGTATTAATTTTTCTGGTCTGTCAGTAGCCAAGGCGGGGGGCTGGTGTTGCTAAGGCGGCCACCTTAGCCATAAAGCGCTGGGGGAAACACTGCATGTAACAATCCTAACCATTTGGACCCTACTTTAGGCCGCTTGTTTTGTTGAGGTGTTGACACCTACCAAAAATCGGTTGCCATCAGAGTTCTGATTTAGAAACCTGAATTGCATTCATATCACATTCACAGTGAAGTCTGTGCAACATGCACATTTATGCCAATTCCACCTGCACAAAGTCTTTCAATCTACATAATATCCTTATCAAGGGCAACTTGTCTATCTCTGACTCTGTTACGGCTGTCTAACTCCTGCTCCGTATTTACATCTGTTTCTTTCCTATCCAAATATCTTAAGTTTTTCTCTCTCCTTCTCTTTCTGTGTCCCTCTCTCAGCCATAATGAAATATGGATGTAACCAACAGCTCACAGGGAAAGTTAATTTTATTAGGATTAATGTAATCAAATTCTCTATCAGCAGCAGACAGATGTACGTGGTCAGATAGATGGGAAAATCATTATGATATCACATGGCTGTACAACTCACACGTAAGGAAAATGGAAATGCATACATTACATTTATTCAGCCATTGTCATTGTCTGCACATTTATTTGACTTCATCTATCAATTTATTTGTTTTCTTATACACTGTTCATTCTCCCAAACATATGAAAGACAATGCAGGTGTATGTGATCATATCTCAAAGACATACACGCACAAACACACAACTCTGATTCTCCGATGTATCTATTCTTTGACAGTGTCCACAGGATTTAAATGAGTTCCTGTCAGAAATATCGATTGTTTCATTTCTCATCTGTCGCTGGGTCGGGAAGAGAGAAGCGTAAGTTGGTAAGTTTGCATATACAAACTGTCAGTCGAACATAGTAGTAGAAACTAAATTAAACAAGTAAAAACATAATAGAACAGTAGTTTACATGGTCAAGGTCAAGATAAAGAAATAACAGAGCTTGTTCTCAGCTTCAAATACCTTGTGTGCTGATCATTTGAACAACACTTAGGGTGCTTGATACCTGATAGTCCGCTTTAACAGTACTTCCCTTCCCTATTTCGCACCAGATGCGAAATTATACATTGTTTTGTTTTTCAAAATATACGTGTCTCTCACACCTATTGTCTTATCCTGGTACGAATCAGTTGGTGATGTGAAGCAAATACGCCATGTGAGAACATTCTTTTCACTCATTGGTCAGATGTGTCTTGTGCTGGAGCAAAAATGTAGTTCCTGAAAATGCTTTACAATTGGTCAGAATTTCCATGCGCAAAAACTACAAAAAGAAACTACAGAAAAGTAGATTGTTTTCCTCATCCCATGGCACATAGCATAGCTGGCTACAGAAGCATGTTCACCAGTGCTTCCTGCAGTTGTGTCGTACTAAGTCTGCTCACGTTATTACCACAAACTGACCACCCTAGAGTTAATTTGGAAGGGTACCCAGATGACCTCTTAAACTAGAGTTTGATATGCTTTTGTGCGATCTATAGTGTGATTGCGTAGACAACAGCGCCAAATGTGGAGGCGGACTCAAGTTTGTTTCAAACTAACCAAACACGGCAGGTGTGAAAGCGTTTCCTTTTATTTTTTTTAAACAAAAAGACATGGTCATTCTGGGTTCCTTTTCACTGTTTAACTTTGTAAAACAAGACTTGTTAGCTCCACTTCTAATCAGAGTATTGGCGCCTATCCAGAAAAGTGTGGAGAAATTTAGCATTCTCACGAAACAAGAACTGAAGACTCAAGGTTTTACCATCTGACAGGTTTATGTCTGCTGATAATCTACTGTGAGGAGCTGTTTTGAAGCCATTTCAACCCATTTCAGTATATAGAAGTCACTCACAGCGTAACACAAAAAGTCTTCCACCTGTCATGAGGCATTATTTTCAGAAAATATTTCTGAATACTTATTCCTACTTCTTTAAACTCAAACTTGTTTAAAATTCAGAGGCTGGGTCACAACACTGATGGAGATTTTATTCCTTATCTGTCACTTGTGGACAATAATCCTTTAAAAATTGTTTTCCTCTGCTAACTTGTAAGGTCAAAAACTCTGAAGTCAAGCATCAGCACAGACACCTCTGACAATAAACACACCATGAAAAGATGCACAAAATGTACTCATGATAATACTATATTCAAACTAAATGTGCAGTAACAGACTTGTTTGCCCAAAATAAATCAAGCTACCCCAGGAAGAGGCCACAACACTGTTCACCTGTCTTGTTTTTCTTGTTGCCATTATTCTCTAGTCTTTATTCTTTCATCTCTTTACACCCTTCTATGACCCAACTCTTTAAGTCTGCCGTTGTGTCTGAAAGTGAGCTTTAACTTTGATCTTTTCGACTTGTGATCTTCAACGACATCACTGACTGCGCGCTAGACAGTAAAGGAACTTTTTGACCCAGAGTCTCCAATCTCAGCACAAAGCTCCTTTTTATTTTCCTTTTTTAGATCACCTTTGATTTATATAAAGCTGTGATTTTTTCTTTGTTTCATTGTGCCAATCATCATTTCTATAAACAGATCTGAACGTACTTCATGTCAGTCATTTTGTAGATGTTTTTACAGATATCCGTAGAACAATGTGTTTCCTTTTTTAGAATTGCCGTTTTTCTGTAAACCAACCCCTGATACTTTCACTAGTATTAGCCTTTCACTGCTTTCAAACCCTGACCTGCTCCTTTAGGGGCTTCGCTAACCCTCTTCCATGTTCCACAGTATTTTATTGGCTGTAAGAGATGCACTGTAGTTATCCGAGCCAAAGGGATGTCCTTTGATGTTCCTGCCACAATATGAGCTTGGCAATGATAAGCTACATATGAATTTTTGCTTTCAAAGTTTCCCTTTGATTTTAATGGTGCACAGTACAGTAGTGAGTGTGTCTAATTGGCTATGAGAAATCTGAACTGAAACACACACACACACACACACACACACACACACACACACACACACACACACACACACAGAATAGGTGCTCTTGCTTACAGGCACACTGTTATCCACGCACAAATGCATGTGGATACTATGTATATTTGCACACATGCGTGTAATATTGGAGACAAGGCCAGGATTTTGGTTTGAATAGATGTAGCTGCTGCTTCCAGACCTTATTTCTGGTTTGTGAGATTCAGCAGTGGCTTAAATTTAAATTAAAAAAGAGGAGTGTATATACTAAGTGGTCTCAAACACTAGGCATACCCAAACCTACTGTATTTACAGAGAGAAGCACATGTGCCCGCAAAATTTGCATTTGCTCTTGTAGAAGTAGTTTCTCGCATAAGAAATAGACCATCAACGCAGAAGATGTTGCAGTGGTTAAGGACGCCACCTGGAGACGTGGGATGTAATCCCGGCGCTGGAAACCTTAGTTTTCCCTGTTGGAGAAGAGACGGTGTGGATCCTCTGGCAGCATCTGAAGTCTTCCTGCATCCACACTATTTGCACTTTACTTTAGTATTACCATGTAAACATCTCGTCAATGATCAAATTCCTTCGTGATTTTCTCTACTTATGACATCTATTGCAGTATGTCCGTCCTGGCAGAGGGATCCCTTACTTTGTCGACTCTCCCTGAGATTTCTTCAAAAATTTTAATCCCGGTAAAGGGTTTTTTACTGGGAGTTTTTTCTCAGCCGAGCTAAGGGTGTAAGGGCAGGGTGTCATATTGTATCATATTGTATCATATTATATGAAATGTAAAGCCCATTGAGGCAAATGTATTTGTGATTTTGGGCTATACAAATAAAACTGATTTGATTTGATTTGATAAAATGTACAGTCACATCAGTACCCTGTGAAATTAACTGAAGAAGTGAGATAGAGAGAAGCAGGCATTTTTATGCACAGGCTCATTCACACTGTATATTTAAAGTTGACGTTTACTAAATTTCTGCAATTTTTCATGATTTTGTCGTATTATCGACTGCAGAAAAGGAATATACATAACATTTAGCCCCCCCCCCCCAAAATGCATTAGGATCCCTGTGGTATCCTCTTTACAGGCCTGCTCAGAGAAATTTCCTGCAGTGAAGGCTAAAGTTTTTCAAAACTGCTGGGATGACCCATAACGGTCATTCACTTCTGTGTGTATCCATTAAATTTAGCTCCTTCATTGTGTGACGGTTATATTTTTCTTACCTATTCTTCTCATCCTCTTTGTTCCTTACCTTGTACCTTTTGTTCCTTTCTCTTACATCCTGCCATATCTTCTTTCTTGCTCACTCGAGGTACATCTAGATACAGTCTGTTTAAACCTCAATCTACTGCCAGTTGGACATCCTGAAGTAACTGTTATATGCACAGAAGATTTACTTCTAGAGTTCAAACCTCGGAACCCAGCAGTAACTGAATCATGAGTTTTTGGTGAGTTGCAGAGTTATTCTGCACTGCTTAGACAGTCGTAAAGATACTGCGGTAGCACTTTTTGATGTTCACCCTTGTTTAGACCTTTGATTTGAATTGTCAGGTTAAGACTGAAGTTTACAATCCATCTGTGGGTTATATTTCAGTATCAAGGTTCTCTACAAAACAATTGACGAGTACAATATATTGTCTGCAGGAATACTGGCGAAAACTCGGAGACCATGGCTGTAATAATGCATTTTTCTCTTATATTTGTCATTTCTGCAAACATCATCACTCCTCACACTTCACTGATTGGTTCTTCTTTCTGCTGCCAGACTAGATTGATTTTCAATGAATCTGTTCCAGACTTATATCTCGTGAATATTGAGCTTGCAGGATTCACTTAGACTACTGTGAGGATAACATTTTTTAAAGATGTCCATGCAGGTATCCTGGACATTTAGGTTAAGAGATGCGTGGTACATTCAGACAGCAAACTGTGGCGAGGCTGAGGCTCTGCAGCATTGGCCTGGTTTGTGGTTTCCTCTCCACAGCTCCCAGCACGCCTTTAGGAAAGACTGACAGAGAATGGATTTTCAGTGATGGGTCTCTCGCAAAGTGCAGTGTGTCTCAAGCAACTGAAGCGAGGAAGTTGAAGTGTAAGATAGTACCTGCTATCACATCTCTCGTACAGAAGCAGGGTGCTGATAAAAAAAAAACAGCTTGCCGCTCTCTTGCCTGTGACATTATGCTTAAAGCCGCTTGCAGCTTCCTGGCAGTGATTCAGAAGAAGTGGGTGGCCGTCTTCTGGTCCGGGCTTCTTTTGCTGAGAGCTGCTGTCCTGGCCACGAGGGTGGTCACAGCTTGATTGGCTTGGAGAGTCAGGTGGCAGCTTTCCAGGTTCAGGCAGCACAGAACTATAGGGCAGAAATTGGTTTGAGGCACAATAGGGGATGCAGCAGAGGCAAGTTTTATCACTGGACTGCTTGCTAAGAAGAAGGAGCTTAACACCACAGGTCCTTCCACAGTGTTTACATCTGGCCTGGCATGTTGTCGGATTAAGAGAAATGGGATGCAGGTCTATGTAACCCTGGATTTCCTCAGTGGGAGATTTCATTTTCAGTTGCAGGTTGGTTGATTGCTAACCTGAGTTTAATTTTTTCGTGTCTTTGTGATTTAACCACACTGTGCTTTGCCATGCACGTGTAACATACTGGTCTGAACGTTGTTTCCACAGACTTGTCCGCGGGTTGCACAACTCTCTTCCAGTCTTTTGCTGTTGTAAAAACGCTTTCATTCATATTGAAGACAAAGCCCTGCGCCAGTTTTGTGGCCGAATACTAGAGCAGTGTTTCTCAATCCCCTCTGGCCACTTGTCCTGCACATTATATACCGCTCCCTGCTCCAACAGCTGATACAAAGGATCAGCTCGTTATCAAGCAGCTTCAGTAGTTTAGAATGAGTTGATGATTTAAATCGGCTGTTGTACAAGGATGGTATTTCTGACAATCTGCTGATGTGCTGAAGTACATCCTCAGCGAGCTGCTGTAGATGCTTTAGACTGTAAGTCTTGTCGTACTGCACAGTGCTAAGGGAGATGATTGTATGTCATGCTTCACAGAGCAGAAAGAGCTGTGCATAAGCATAAAAGAATTACAGATGCTCACAAGACAGTATGGATGGTGTCAGGTAAACATGAATCAACTGCATTGAAATGGTGCACTTGGATATTAAGGAGTATGGTGATTTTTATTGACTTAAGTTACAAACAACATGCTATATAACAAAGAATAGAAACCTTAATGACATTCAACACTACCTCTGCATAACTACACACAGGAAAGGTAATTACAGTTAGGAATGTCCCCCAGTCCATTTTATCTCATGCAATTATTTAATGGTAGGGCAACATTTTATGTTTGGCCTTAAAGGAAAAGCTTGACATTTTGAAATGTGCCTTTTCGAAATAAATTTATACCACTCATATATCTGTACGGTGTATATCTGGAGCCAGCCAGCCTTCTCCAGGTAGGGTTGGGCGATGTGACCACACTGTACATTGACAATATCCACTGTGAAACATTGTGATGGACAATAATCTCTTCGGATGGGGATTCTGAATACATTTATTAGTTGTTAAATAAAATTGTGGGCTACGCAAGCAAACCGCATACTGTAATCATAAAGTCTCAGACTGTGCTGTACATGCCAAACTATGTCTCTTAGTTGATTGACTATACTTGCCTTAACATCACCGTTACCCAAACCCAATCAAATTGGAAACCGGGAGGAAATCAAAATGATTGGACTCGCACATAATTCACTTGAGGAGGAGAAACGTTATAAAATGTGTTAAAGAGTTCAAGCTCATTTTACACATCCTAATGAGACTCTGTTAGTGGAGTCTATTCATTTCTCAGAAATTGTATTGACACGTTTATGGATGTTTGGGGACTGTGACATAATATTTTCAGTGAGAGAGGAGGACCCAGTGCATTGGATTTCAATATCACTTCCATCTGTCTAGGCTGCCAGCATTGATGCATTAAACACTGAAGATAGCAGGGTGGTTGGTTGCTGGACATTTCCACCCCATGTTCTGTGAGTACAATCCATTTTCAAAGATTTTTGAAAGTGGGCCGAAGAGAAAGTTTGAAAGTTTGTCTGTGATAAAGGATCACCTATCTTTTCTGGAGAACTGCTTACAGTTTTTTTCGATCGCTAAACCACAGTGGGCACTACTGGAACGACAAGTGCAAAACTCTAACTACACTATGCACAGCAGCGGTTCATGTGGACCAAACTCTAGATCGTTTTTCATTGCTTAAACACAATTTTCAAAACTTAACACACTTATCGCATGGCTTAACCACAGCCTGCACAACATTGTGGATTTCTTGCACTTTGTTCAAATGCTAACACACTGCTGTCACAACTGTAGACCACACATTCAAAACAGAATGGATATCAGCATAGTGCATTTCAAACACTGCTGATTGCAATTTCAACAATCATGCTTGGGCACGGTACAGGGCAACTTTGCCTAGTGTGAGTGCGCTATAAGAGATTCATTTCATATCATGTTTTTTTTTCTATTTTTTTCTGAAAACTATCCTCGTCCTTTTGTTATCATTCTGGGCACACACGTGTTCACACTGAATACTTAATTCCTGAAAACACTATACACTCCACACACACATCGCACACACAAAACAGAGTTAAGCGGGAAATGGAGACAATGATGACACCTCAGCGTAATGTTCAGAGCTAAAACATCCTAAAGGACTGACAAACGTCAATCTCCCCCTTGAAACAGATTATCCTTCCTATTTCAGTCGAGATCATTGTGTTTATGTGTGTGTGGTATAGAGTGACGGAAAGGCACAAAGAGATCCCACTGATATATGAAATTGGATTTGAAGATTAAATAACCACAGTACTCCGCTGTTGTACACAGACTAGATCCAAGAACAAATGGACACTCCTAGTTCTGTCCTAACACAGGTACACAAATATTCTGTGTCCTCATTTCATCTGTACTGCAGGTGTTCATTAACACATACATGAATTTAGTAAAACTGTCATGTATCATTTGTCGGGATACTAACAAGAGTTATCGATTCAGTGTCCTTTGAGCCCCTCTGGGTATAAAAAACTGTGATCTAGAAGTCAATGCACATGGATCGGAAAAACAAATTGTTGTGGTGATTGATAGAATATCTCGCTGGAGCTGACGTCCCGAGGCCAATTTGGTGACCTCGGGGACAGCATCAAAGCTTTTTGCTGATGAGGTATTTTCACTTGCTCCACTGGACTGTGACCTGAAGCGCACAGTTAGGGTTTTTTATTTGCAGCAGAGTGCGAAGCTGCTGGGATGAGGGTCAGCACCTCCATGCCCTAGACTGTGGTATACTCCACTGGAAAATAATGGTTTCCCGCTTTTCAGGTAGGGAGCAGGTTGTTGCCCCTACCTGAAAGTCACTAATGCAGGCTTTGTTCTAGACACTCTTGGTGAAGAGGGAGCCTGAGAAAAATCTCTCATCATATTGGTCGATAACAACCCTCATCTACGCTCATGAGTGCTCTGCAGACCAACATAGTTTTCTTTGCAGGGTGTCTGGGCTCAACACACTGGAAGTAGAACTGCTGCTGCTTCAAATTGGAAACGGCTGTAATAGACATCCTTTCATGATGTCTTCTGGACGCTCCCCTACGGAGATGTTATGGGCATGCTGAAATGTTGTGAAGAGATATTGGAACAGACCCAGTCCTTGCTGTAAGGATTACATATGAACCACATGGTTTGGGAACAACTCGGAGTCCCCAGGGAAGAGCTGGAAGAAGTGACATGACAAAAAGAGTGATGTCTGGACAACCTTTTGTAACCCGGTGCCACCCCGTCTGTCAGATCCTGACTTCTTTGGAAGTTTGGAATCAAGAAAAGCCTACACTTCATAAAAAAGAACAAAAACTGTTCGCCTTCTTTTCCCCCTACGGGTCAAAAGGTTAATCACACTTTCACAGAAAGGACAAGCAGGCAAAATCTCAAGAGAAAACTGTCATTTCTGTCATTAAGAACTTTGTCCAGAGGAAACAAGAAATGTTTTTAAATGTATTGGGTGTGATGTTTTTTTAACGGTGCGACACATGGATGTTACAGATGAGGAAGAGGATAAATCTCCTCCAACCATGCATGAAATTGAGTTTGGTCGGTCAGGAGTTTTATTAAGCCAAACTGGTGTCTAATTTATGGTATTACAACTATCTACCCTTACACAGAAGTCTGTTTGGTTTTTGTTGGTAGCACACTGCTTTACTTTGTCCTAATTTAGCCAATGCTTGTGTAATTCTCTTTACATCATCAAATTCTGTGAGGAAAAAAATCCAAATACATTTTTCCCACTGATTTATATTGTTAGTGTAACAGCCTTGCACGAGGTTCAACAAAGAGGCCACGCATGAGTTCTTGATGTTAGAGGAAAAATGCAACAACAGACAAGTATTTTCATTATTGATAAACCTTTTTGTCTTGTGATAATGTGAAAAAGATTGTGGAAAAGGCCTGTCACAATTTGCCAGATCATACAGTAACACTTTCAAACGCCTTTTAGTAGTCTCACCAACATTTCAAAATCCCACAATATAAGTTTTTAGTTAAATATTCTGTTTACTTTAACTTAAGACCAAAGAAAAGGCCTTTGTAAACATGCAACTATTTATTTTTTGCTTCAAATATGAATAGTGGATGTGGAAAGTGGATGATGGAGTACCTTTTAACTGAGAAAATTAGAGAGGCAGAGAAACAGAAAAAAAGGTCAGGGGGCTCATTTAAATTTAATCATTTGCATAGATTTATTTCTGAATATTTGGCATGTACAAAGGTGAAAAGTGTATCACTTTGAGTGACTCTCAGGACCTTTGCATACAGAATAAAACATTACAAGAAAAAATTAAATCATCTGATTATAGACATAAAAAATAAAACTCCAGACCTTTTGTAGAGAATTCATTATACGATTAGTTGAGGATGAGATCTACGAGGCCTGCGCTCTGCTAAATTATACAAGCGGTCAGACGGAACACAACCTTTTTAAATGATTTCTAGCAATGAAAGCTGAAAGGTCTCTTGTGAATATAATATCGACTGATTTTCATTGTGTTTTTTTGGTCAGACTTCTTTGCAAATGATTCAGGAAGCAACCCAATCATTCAAACATCTTCCATGAACAGCGACCAGTCGGTGTGGGTGTTATATTGTCTGCCTCTCATTTATTCACTCATTTACGACCTCATCTAACTCGGATGTTCTTCATCCTTACACTATCCACCTCCCTCTTTCATTCCATCACTCTATGCTTCCGTCTCAGTGGCACTATCTCCTGTATCTTATTGATTTGATCCTGTGCTCTTCCCACCTAATACTCAGCCTGGTTGGGCAGCGGCACAGGCTTATGATGCGGTAGAAAATGTCAGGTACCTTTGGGAAGACGAGATTAGAGAGCTCAGAGCCAATCCGTCTGTCTCAGTCCCCAACCTCCCCGTTCTAATCACTTGCCTCGCGCCCCTCTCTCTCTTCCTGCTTCTGCTCCACTTCTTCCCCTCACTCTCTCTATCTCACCCTCTTTTCCTCTCCTCTCTTGTTCCTACGATGTCCCCCTTGCTCTCTGTCTTCCTAATCCTCTCAAGTGCTGGTTCTCCTAAACCATATTACCACAGGGATCATCTTTGTCTCGTTGAATTAAAATGGAACCGAGAAGATCTTAAGAAGTTGTCAACTAAAAAAAAAATTCTGTTCTGCAGAGGAATTAGGATCAACAGCAACATTTTATTTTTGTACTCATATGAACCATGATGTCTTTCTGGTGCTCGCAGGGTCATGAACTTTGACAAAAGGCAGGATTTGGTTACCATACCATAAATAACAGTCATAAACAACAAAGTTTCACAATGTACTAAGATGCTGTGTGGTAAAACAAACAGGTGGAACAGAGCTTGATCCTCTTTATTACCTTTGTCTCTAATTAAACAGTTGGATGCTGGTGTTCCTGGGTGGAGGATTTATGGAGAATATAGGAGATATACTGTCTGGCGTCAGGGACGTTAGCTTTGCCTTTACTGAGAATGCACTTACTGTTCCTTTTAGATGGAAAGAAACAATTTTTTATTCAATGTCATTTTTATTTTAGTAAAATAATGAAGTCCATATGCTTGAACACGATCAGGATTTTTCCTAATCATATATTATTATCATAAGGTATACAAACCATACTATGTATTAGTAATATTTTTTGTATTCATATAGTTGAACCATCTTAGCTCCAGGCCTGAAACAGAATCTACATTTTTTTTGTTTTCTGGATAATATTTTGTAGGTTTGCGTTCTACCAATTGCATTTTATTTACATCTGAAGGCGTCTCAGACAGCTCATTACAGAACAGTAACCCACCTGTGATATATTTGAAGCTTTTTGTGAAACTGTGAATTTATGCTACTATATAATGTGCAAAAAGCATTTACTCAGAATAGCGTCTCAGGTTTTATACCATCATCAGACCATGTTAACAATCTTTCTGACTTCATAGAAGGTAATGAATAACTTCACTTAATCACATCACTTTTGACAGCCTCTAAACACAGCAGAATAGGACACAACCAAACTTTGATATGTGTTTGGTTTTCAATAACACCATGCATATACTGTAGGTGCATATTACACACTAACAACAACAATTTAAATGTAGAACCTATGTGAAGCAGAATTCATTGCAGAGCTGTTCAGTTCCTATTAGAAATCATATTTCTGTTGTATCACTGTGCCGTCTTCATCATCAGCAATAATGAGATGGAGGCACACATCCTTTTGCATTTAGTTTAGTTTAGTTTATTTATTTTGATCAAAACATATTCACAACATCACTTACACAAGTTAAAAAAATAAAATAATAAAAAACACACAAAATAACACAAAGTTGTCATCGTAATTTATATATTAATTTCTTATAAATAGTATTGATCGAAAAGGTGTAGGCTGAAGCCTTAGCTTATTGCGCCTACCCTTTTTACATTATGTTTATTTATTAAATTTTTCGTTGGTCCCTCAGGATCTTATTTAATTATTATATATATATATATATATATATTTGTTTTTAATAATTTGTTTGATAGTTATTGTAAATATTATTGCTATAATTAATTCCTGTATATGTTAAACATATTACATGTAAAGTTATGACACAAGACAAAATACATCCACAATACATATTCACAGTGCCATACATGCCTCACTTTTATATTTGTTAAGCATCTTCTTTTTCAATATTTTTTTAAATCTTTGTACCGTGTCACACGTTTTAATTTCTTCATCCAAGACATTCCACATGTTTACTCCTTGTACCGATATACATCTTTGTTTTACATTTGTTCTTATATTTATCTTTGTAAACATACACATTCCCCTTTGTTCATACTTGCTCTGTCTAATCTGAAACAACTTTTGGATACAGTCTGGAACTATCCTGTTTTTGACTTTGTACATTATTTGCATTGTTTTGAACTCCACTACGTCTCTAAATTTTAGTGCGTTTGAGTTTATAAATAATGTATTGGTTGGTTCAAGATATTCTGCTCTATTAATGATTCTGATTGCCCTCTTTTGTAAAATAAAAATAGGGTTGGTAACAGTTTTGTACGTGTTTCCCCATATTTCCACACAGTATGTAATGTATGGTAATATTAAGGAACAGTATAACATGTGTAATGATTTTGAATTGAGTACATCTTTTGTTTTATATAGTATTGCGGTGGACATGGATACTTTTCTTTTTACTTGTTTTATATGTGGTTTCCAGCATAATTTGTGGTCTATGATCACCCCTAAGAATTTGTTTTCATAGACTCTTTCTATTTCAACATGGTCTATCATGATTTTTATTTCATGTTTGATTTTTTTGTATCCAAATATAATGATCTTAGTTTTCTTTAAGTTTAGAGACAATTTATTAATATCAAACCATCGTTTTAGGATTTTCAGTTCTTTCTCCACTGTATCCAAAAGCTGCCTCAGATCCCCTCCAGAACGAAATAAATTTGTATCATCAGCAAACAACACATATTTGCCAATCAGATGTTTGATTGAGATAAATCTTCCCAGTAAATAAGTATCATTGATTTGATTTTGTCATCATTGGCATCCTAAAAACTTCATTTCTCATTTATAATGAGAAAAATAAATTGGCAGTTGTGTAGAAGCTGAGACCGCTGTCTTATAGTAGCACTAATAAAAGTATTAAAATGTGTGTTGTGTCCGTCAGTCTCTGTGCCTGTCTTTCTCAGTCACTCAGACACAGACACAAAGTGCTTCTGCTCTCTTTGTCAACCACTTTAATAGGAGGAAAAACTATTTAACAAAAAATGTAATGTTGCTGAAAATAGTTAAAAGGCAAAATAATTCAAAGTAAAAAATAAATATTGCACTCATACCTTAATACAATCCAACCCGAAGTATTAAGATAAATGTGTAAGAGTCTCTTAATAGTTAACTGAGCAAACAAAATAAAAACAAAGTTCTTCAAAGTCACAGGTTTGTTTACAAATGAGGGAATCGGCAGATAGTTCAGTGTCACCATTACAAATATTTTTGTAATATTTTATATCTTCTATCTAATGACAGTAAGTTTCTAATTCAAGCAAAATATTTCACTTCAGCCGACTCGTTCCACCATATGTCATTGGTGAGAAACTGTGAAAGCTTTAGCTCCATTTGCACTCTAAGAGCAGCACCCTCTTACTATTTGGTGCTGCACATCAATCTCCTTTAGTGTTCCTGTGGTCACGAAATGGCTCAAAATCAATAAGACAGAAGTCCCAAAGAACCTGTTGGCAATCAGCCAAGGTGATGAATATACGACGCACTACTGGGTCTTGGCTTTATTCACACCAAAAAATGTTATTACCCTAGAAAAACGTACGAATGTATCCCACATTTCTTGTTTCTTTACTTTGACTTTCTACCTTTAGTCAGTTGTAAATTATCTAATGGAGTTGTATGGAAAAAAAACTGTCTGCCTAAGGAAATAATCACCTTTTATTTTAATAAAAAAATATTATATTGTGGTTAATCTACTCTTTAATAGGAATTTGCACAATTTCAATTCTATATACAGTAGAAAGAGTACAGCCTCTCTGCCATGAATCCTTGAGCTCTAACGGTCTAACAGGCTGCTCCTTCTGTGTTTTTGTCAAACCACAGACATTGTATTTGTGTTTGGCACATTTTTTAAACAAACAATGACTGCATGTGCAATAGACATACAGTAGCTCTCAGTGGTGGTTCATATCCTTCTTTATGCGTATTTGTGCTTGTTGAGAGGGAGGTGATTAGTGATTGTGTGTGCGTTCATAGCATTAGGTCGTATAGCAGGCAAACCCTGGAGGCAAATCCTACAGCCACAGGAGATACTGTACATTACAATTAACGCACACACACACACACCACGCACACACACACACACACGCACACATTATGTCTGTCCTAGATTATGGTGATGTGATTTATCGGCATGCATCACATTCATGTCTTAAACTCCTGGACTCTGTTTTTCACTCTGCATTAAGGTTCATTACAGGAGATGTTTATGACATACACACCATTGTGTTTTATATGAAAAGGTTGGGTGGTCCTCTCTTAAAGAGAGACGTGATGCACATTGGCATATTTTATATATAAAGCCCTGGCATATTTTTATATATGAAGCCCTGACCGGAAAGCTACCACTCTATTTGACAGAAATGCTGCATATTTCAGATGGGCTTTATCAAACCCGCTCAACTGACATGCTCATGTTATTTGTTCCATACGCCCGGTCTGACCTCTGACACAGTGCCCCTGACTCCTGGAACAGCCTACAACATCAAATTAAAATAAATACACTTATAACTGTTAACCAATTTAAACTTATTATTTTGAATCAGCCCCACTCCACTTGTAACTGTTTTAATTAGGCTATTGTTCAGCTTCATTCAATTGATCTGAATGTTTTAATTGTTGTTGTCTCTTTGTAAGCTTGTTGTGTATTCTCATTGTATATTGTATATCTGTATTTGACTCGACGTCATTGTAAAAGAGGGTCACCCCTCAATGATCTTTCAAGGATAAATAAAGGAAAATGAAAATGAATGAACATACACACACGCACACAGTCTCATAAAGAAACCTACACATAAATACAAATACCACAGGCAGAAATACAAATGGTAAATACAAATACCAACAAAAAGTCATCAGCCTCTCTGTTGTCTTTGCTTTGCTGCCAAATGCTGTTTTTGCTGCAGGCAAGAGGCAGTGTAGAGAGAAACCCAAATTAATCACCTCAACTAAAATAAACACCTATTTTTAAGAATTGGATAGTAGGTCCATTGGTTTGGAAGCTATTTTGTATGCCTCCAGCTAGATTTCTCAGCTGCATCAGATTTTTTTTTGTTGTGTCAAATGAATTCATATCACGTGGACGTTGTTTTGGTGGCTGGGGTTATTGTTCGTGTTTGTGTGTGTGTGTGTTTGTGAGCGTGCGTGCTTGTTTTTGTTTATGGTCTCTAAACGCCATCTGTTCAATAATGACTCACCTGTGAGTTCTGTAACACCGGTGCATGTGGGCCTCCGCAGGACTTGACGTGATCGCTGTCAGTGGGAATTGAGATTCCCCTCAACAACACAGACACTCTCATATCTATGCAAACATATGCTGCTTGTAATTTTACAAATCCCAAAGAAATGAACCAGGAATAATTGTACGCACAACATCGCTCTTTAATTCACCGCCATCTACTCTCATATTGACCAACCCAGAATTGATGCAGTTGTCACATCTTTCTTACATGTGTTGTTATGTCTTTTGTATTATTTACCCAACGGCCATTGTGGATTAAAGTTCAGTGTTTTTTTTTTTGCACGAGAGTGAAGGTTAACAACTACCAAAACATTTTTGCTGCTATCCTTGCCCTTATTTCCTCCATAATTAAGCAGACATTTTTAAATTGAACACACTCCTATAAATAAAAGACAACTTCAGAAATCGTCTCTCTAGTTTTGGTCTTTTGTGAACTAATGGTGCTTCTCATTACAAACATCTCTTCTGCAATTCGCCACTTTGCTGCAATAATGCTCTATTTTACTTGAGGGCACATATGGGAAGATAATCAAGCAGTAATGTGTTCCAAATGACGACCCAGTGCATCACTTTAAACAAAGGGAAACAATTGTAGCAACTAATACTGTACATAAAGGGGAAGTAATGATCAGTTATATGGCATTAAGCCATCTAAGTATTTTACAAAAGAGGCATCAAACCCTCCCTCCTGTGGAACTTAAGGGTTTAAAATAGGGCATGTCACACAAAGCAGTGTATTTAGCCATACTTTGTAAAGTTAAAAACGAAATGGCACAGTGTTGAATTGTAATATGTATATGTAATATGAATTTTGTTTTGAAAATTGTTCTAATAATGCAGATTCATTTGGCAGCATTTGCAGCTTCTGATATGGAAGCCTGTTCTTCAAAGGAGATACACCTAACATATAACTTCTTTAAGTAATAGGGCAGTGCGTAATATTAGTTGGCTATAAATGTATAGTACAGTATGTACCGGAGCCAAAGGAGAGAAAATTATTCATGAATGTTTTCAATGATGGTCGCCTGTGAATACACAGAGGCAAACCAGGCCGAATGTTTTTGTCTGTATACAGTATGTCCTTTTTTCTGCAATGTAAAGCATTAGAACCCATTGTACCTCACGTGGAATCTGTTCTCAGTGAAGAGAAACATGCTGCTTTCAGTCCTAGAGGTGGCATGATACATAAAATATTTTATTTTGCATTTCATAGCAAAAAATGTGGTCATGAACAATGTAAAACGGTTCTAGTTTTTATCATTGGGGCTCTGAAAGTCTAAACAAGTGGATCAAGAAAATAGTTTTCCCATATCATCCACCCCAACAGTGAGATACATGTTAATCCAAATGTTACATTAGTAAACATTATGTCAATGATTAATTCCAACCCTTGCATCTGTTGTTTTCATCAAAAGGTCACAGCAGAAGTCTTGAGTAAATTATTTCCTCCATCCCCTTTCCTCTCCCAACACAATTACTCACTTGCGAGTTTAAACACACACACGCACACACACACACACACACACACACACACACACACACACACACACACACACACACACACACACACACACACGCACACACACACACACACACTTGCATACACACACACAATGCACATCAGCGACATGTGGCGTTTGAGCCATTGAAGCAGAAATTATGTCTATTAATCAACGTTATTGTTTGTTAGAATGTGTCGATGTGGATTTGTGTTGCTGGTTGACTGGGGTGTGCAAGTGGTCACCATGTGTAATTTAACTGTGCATTTTGGTGCATGTTTTTGTGTGTGTGTGTGTGTGTTGTGTTGTGTTCCTGTGTGTTTTCTCGGGTTCAGGGCTGGGTCAGAAACTCTCTCTGACACCAGACTTTTCAATTACCCATTTAAATGCAACTCTAATTATCACGCTGATAATTACACACTTTCAAACGCACAGAGAGAGCGAGAGAGACGTGGATGTGGGCAGGTGTGCGTGGGTGCACATATTTGCGTCTGTCTTTAGGTGATTCAACACATAATGAGATGGAGAGAAAGAAAGAGGAACAGAGACACATTAATGCATCACGGGAGCACTTGATGAATGTTTAATGAGCAGCTTCATGTGTACAAAAACACACTCACAGAACCCATGCATCACAGCAGGCGTTTAACACTTGAGCCGTAGTCAAGATTTTTCGGCTTAACTTTAAACATTTTAAAATCAAACATATGATAATAACAGTCTAGCCATGTTACCAATTTCCACCATGTCACCATATTTGAAAATACATGTAATTTCTTCATAACGGAACACTTCTAGGCATCGGCCTGTTTAAACATTTCAAAACCGGACCGAACTGGCAATGGCCGCGTTTCCCAGAATCCCAAAGAGCCTCTTTGGGCTAAGTACTACTTTGGAGCGCTCGTAAGAACGCTGTGAAAGAAGAATGCGTTTCCCAGATTCCTTCTTAGCGAAAGTAGTACTTTCACTAAGATGGAACTGTACGACGGCGCTGACCCACTCTTTCAACCTTCTTAGCGACCAAATCGTCAGTGATCATGCTGCGTCAGGGAAATTTATTTCCTCCACTTTTCGAAATAATAAAACAATGTTCAATGCGGACCTGGCGCAATAAACATAAACTAATAGTAGAGAAAAAAATGTTTTAATGAATTACACGTTTACGTTTTCCACACACATGTGAGTTTATAGTACTACACATAAAAAACATCCACAACCCTGTGGCATTTGACAGATATCAAGGAAACAGATTTAATTGAACTCAGCTGAACCTCATCCAGAGCGGCTCCACCTGCTATAAAGGCGTTGCCAAAGTCCGCGCGTGTGAGAAACCATGGCTGCATTACAACAGCCTCGCCGTGCGCGAAGCCAGACGGTTTACATAAATGCATACGTGCGTCGGCACTTCTCCCCACTGGACGTGCTATCAGACCGGGCCGTCCAGGCAAAGTACCGACTGCCCCGGCCGTGCGGAGATCCAACGGCTGATCACTCTGGTGTCTCCACACACATGCAATTTTTCCTTCAGCCCCCCGGAGATGCAGCTTCTGGCTGCGCTGCGTTTTTAAGAACATATCAACCTCTTCTGAGGTCCAACAACCCCCAGCCCCTACCCCTTTACCACCAAGCACTGATCACTAAACCATGATACACCCACAACCACCACATCACCCATATACTCTCAGGCCTGAAGGCTGAAATAAATAAACAGAACCAGCAGATGTAGGCTACATGTAACGTCCTGCACACTATGAGTATTGCTGCAGTGTCCGAGTGCTTTACCTGAAAGTCTAGCACTGGAATGCTGTTGAAAGGGCACACTACGCACACGTCATTAACCTACGCTTAGATAAATTACAAATTGCCTGGGACTTTTTGTTGCTATAGGTTTGACACTCTCATTTCAATGCAAAATGATACACACAATACATGGTTGAAAAGGAAACCAAAGTAGTTTATTGAAACCATATGGGGGAGGGGTTACTCTGCGCTGTCTTTACTGGGCGTCTGCATCACCTGCAACGAAGGGAGATTGATTAGTGAAACCTTCGCACTCTTCCTTTTTGTTTGGTTCTGGAACTCCTGCCACTTCTTCCTCACAGCACGCCAGTCACGCAGGCCACATGGGATGGAGGGGGACATATTTTCGGCTATGGCCTGCCTAACACGGTTCTTCACCGTGATGTTCTTTTTGCCCCTTGTTCCCCCGAATAAAACTGCCCGGTGCTGCCAGACCTCGTCCACTAACGCCCATCTCCTCCGTGGTAAACGACGGTGCCCGCTTGTTTCTTTTTCTGCCGCTTTCTTCTACTCTCACATGTGTGTGCCTATCCACGGGGTATATATGCGCTAATGGGCTTGATTACTACTTGGATACACTTGTTGCCCCCCCCCCCCCCCCGCACCCACACACCCCCACACACACACGATACATGCGTAGCCTAATTCCACCTGTGTGGGGGAGACCACAGGGCGCTGTGTGTGACTTATGCGCTGATAAAGAGGTGGGTGATCGATTCGCCTGGCATCGATTTATTCAGTTTCAGCACGACCGCGGTGGACAGCTCCCACCAAAGTACTTCTTTCGATGCTTCTTTCGCTTCATCTTACGGCTCTCCAAAGAAGGGACTTAAGAAGCCATCTGGGAAACACCCGTATCTTAACGCTCCTTCTTTGGCGAACCCTTCTTTCTTTGGCGAACCCTTCTTTCGACCCTTCTTTGGCCCCAAAGAACGATCGCATCTGGGAAACGCGGCCATTATAAGTGATGTTTTAAAAGTATTCCATTGAATTTTGAAGGAGTAGGCCTAACTGTTTTTTAGACATCTGTTCGATATAACAGGAAGTGATAGATCTGAACTATATCTGTAGGTCCAACAGGGAATTAACCTTCACAGCGGGCATTATCGAGAAATACACTCAACAAAAATATAAACGCAACACTTTTGTTTTTGCTCCCATTTTTCATGAGATGGACTTAAAGATCTAAAATTCATTCCAGATACACAATTGTACCATTTCTCTCAAACATTGTTCACAAATCTGTCTAAATGTGTGATAATGAGCACTTCTGCTTTGCTGAGATAATCCATCCCACCTCACAGGTGTGCCACATCAAGATGCTGATCTGACATCATGATTAGTGCACAGGTGTGCCTTAGACTGTCCACAATAAAAGGCCACCCTGAAATGTGCAGTTTTGTCTCACGGCAAAATGCCACAGATGCCACAAGCATTGAGGGAGCGTGCAATTGGCATGCTGACAGCAGGAATGTCAACCAGATCTGTTGCTCGTGCATTGAATGTTAATTTCATTAATTGCCATTGAAGAGGAGTGGACCAACATTCCACAGGCCACATTTGACAATCTGATAAACTCTATGCGAAGAAGATGTGTTGCACTGCATGAGGCAAATGGTGGTCACACCAGATACTGACTGGTTCTGAGTCCCCAGACCTCCAATAAAGCAAAAAAATGCACATTTCATGGTGGCCTTCTATTGTGGACAGTCTAAGGCACACAGTGCACTAATCATGATGTCAGATCAGCATCTTGATGTGGCACACCTGTGAGGTGGGATGGATTATCTCAGCAAAGCAGAAGTGCTCACTATCACACATTTAGACAGATTTGTGAACAAGGTTTGAGAGAAATGGTACAATTGTGTATCTGGAATGAATTTTAGATCTTTAAGTCCATCTCATGAAAAATGGGAGCAAAAACAAAAGTGTTGCGTTTATATTTTTGTTGAGTGTAAGCAAACACTATGAACCAGCCTCATTGAGATAACACATACTGTCACTCAGAACACACTCAGAGTATAAAGGTTGATAAGTGTGTAGAGTTTTGAACATTGTGTTTAAGCAATGAAAAACAAGCTAGAGTTTGGTCCACATGAACTGCTGCTGTGCATAGTGTTGATAGAGTTTTGCACATGTTGCTCCAGTTGTGACCACTGTGGTTTAGCGATCGAAAAAAGACTGTAATGCAAGTGTAAAATGTGAAACTAGACTTTACCTGGTACATTGTTTTTAGTACAGAATACAACACATTAGAGTCTCTTCATCCTACCTACTTACAGCCTTCTATAATCTTTCCATCAGATGCTAATCACAGGTCTATGGGTTTTATGTCAGCTTGTCCTTTCTTAATCCGACTGTAATCCCCGCCGTATCTCATTGTCTCTGTATCTGTGTTCGCTCTTTCTCAGACACTGCTTTACAAGTTTGTTTAGCTCACAGCGGTATCTAATTGGCATTTCCTCTTCGGAAAGTCAATCAAAGGGACCAAGAAACATGAAATTGTCCCCTTTTCTGTTGGTTACTGAATGAAACGGGTTCCTCTGGTGTTTGGGATGAGTTTGTTCCCATGGCGACCGCGAGTCGTCCCCCCCCCCCCCCCCCCCCCCGTGGTGATAGGAAAGTTATTCAAGTTCTTTGATTTCCCAACGGACCAGAGCAAGAGCAAGAGGGAGATGGTAGAAAACATGCTAGAAAGGAGGGGAAAATGAACTATATAGAGGGAGAGAATGGCTTGGTAAAGACAGATGGATGAAGAACAATAGATTTTGAGAGGAAAGAAGCGGGCGAAAAGGTAGAGAGGCTTATTAAAGAGAGACTGGACTGCTGGGCAATGTTGGAGGATAAGACAGATTGTTGTTTTTTTTAGTTTTAGGGAACAGTGTTTTGAAAAGGCCTTTTACGTTTATCACCAAGTTTAAATTGGAAAACAATCAATCCATCCATCTGTCCATCCTTATGTGTCTTCTACTCTCTCTCTCTCTCTCTCTCTCTCTCTCTCCTTTTTTTTCTTACAACTTCCTTCTCTCCAAACGCACGACTCAGGGAGCAGATTTAGATGGTTTTCTGTTTTCTTTTCTTTTCAGGCTCAATGCATTGAAACAGCCTGCAGCAATCTGCTATCACCAATATTTCCTGCAACCCGCACTCAGAGAGTAGAATAATCTCCAACCTTTTTGTTTTTCTTTCTTTTATTCATTCTTTATTTCTTTCCCTCAAAAAACACTTTGAAAAATCAGTATTACTGTAAGCTAAGCTACATCAGAGCAAACTGTTTTATAGGATAGAAAAAAAGTTGTTGAAAATTAACCCAATTCTATAGTTTCTAACAGTGTGAGAACTATACTTCTGGAGCAGACACTCAGGTAAACAAGCTCAGTCTGATCCCCGTGGAATCCTTCATTGAATCGTTTAAGGGTTCAACATATTTATCAATCAATCAATCAATCAATCAATCAATCAATCAATCAATCAGACTTTATTTATAGAGCACTTTTCATACAAGTAAATGTAACACAAAGTGCTTAAAACAATCCCCCCCTCCCACGACACACCCCGATATATTCATACACGCAAAAACAAGAAATAATACATAGAAGAGAAAATAAAGATAAAAATACATAGAAAATAAAAGCAGACTACATATAAATAAAATAGGCTACACAAGATAGATAAAAACAGTAGGTTGTTTAATCTAAAAAATAAAACAAATAAGTTCTGTGATTTAAAAAGCCTGACTAAAAAGGTAGGTTTTGAGTTTGCCCTTAAAGGTATGAACACTTTCTGCGGCCCTCAGGTCATCAGGCAGGGTGTTCCACAGACGTGTAGCGTAGTATGAGTAGCCAACGGTATAAATAACCAAAACTCAAAGTTCTCAACTCTCGTAGAAACACTACGGCTCTGAGTTGCAGCCTAGTTAATGTTCACAACCTGTAGCTACTCACATTGGCCCTCATTTATCAATCTTGCGTAGACCAGAAAAATGGGTGTACGTACATCTCCACGCAAATCTCGGCATTTATCAATATGGACGTGAGCGTAGGGTACGCTCAAATCCCACGCCAGCTCTCAGCTCGTGTACGCAAATTTGAAAACAGCTTAGACTCGCAGTGCAGGCTGTGCCGGGTAGCCGATGACTTTGTTGGACAATTATTAGAAGATAATACAAATGCAGTGCAAATAAGACCGAAATAAAGATATTAATCACTTAAAAATGAGCAGCTTATGGTGTGCAACTGAGTAGGAGAGCTGATTCAATAGTGCGCACACGTAAGGGCAGTTGTCTCCGTTTTGGAGCAGCTGGGGGGACACTGAGGCACGGGGGCTGCATTCATTCAAAATGTTAGCCTAAGTATTAAATATGTAGTAGGCCTACACTGCTCTTTATGATACAAAAAAATACACGGCACAACAATCAGCTTAACATTTTATTTATTTGACGCACTTTGTAGATGTTAGTTCCTCTTTTAATGTGTCATTGATGCTAAAGCGAGCGATTTATTTCCACCTTAACCGGCACGTTTTTCCGATCTGCTGGTGGAGCAGCTCAGCAGGACAGTGGGCGCTCTCACAGCTGATCGCTGCCGGGTCGGCTTGTGCAGCTGACGGCCGGGCTGACCACTCGTGCCAAGCGCATGCTGTCATACAGTAAAACGCTAGATGTGTTATTTTTAGTTTTTAAAACCCTTTTGAGTAGTGCTATCTAAAAGGGCCAATACATTCTAATCATTCAAATCTCTGCAGACCTCTATTTATTTTATGGGGACCATTATCGGACAGTTGGTGCGTCTTTTTCTCCTCCACCACTTATATTATGCCCGCAGCCCCGCACCCCCAGTTGGTTGCATTTCGAACAGCAACACGCTTTTTTTAGTGGCGATTTTGAGTCAACACCAACGCTGTTGACCGCAGCAGTTATTTCCTTCCTAACTGCTGCCTTCTGTCGTTATTTGATGCTGCTTGTAGGCTAATGCTCCGAAATGAAACTCTTTTTTTTCTACTTTCGCTGTTATTCTGTCAATTTCTACTTCAGGGAAGTGCCGTATTGCGCATATCCATGTCGCAAAACCTTTGGGCGAGGCCTCTAAACTGAGAAAATATAGGGGCGTGGTACGATTGTTTTCAGCCGCTGCATTTATCAATAATTGCGTGGCGTACGCCGAGATTGGCGAGATACGACTGTTTGATAAATCCCACGCGATACCTGGCGTAGGGAGGTATTTGCGCCAGAATCTGCACCAGTTTCCACGCAAGTTTGATAAATGAGGGCCATTTGTAATGACACCAAAAACCCAACTCATCCTACTGACATTTGCATTTTGTATTTCAGGTATTTGATGATACACACAGAGTTAGCCGTTGGAGTTCATACGTTTAAAATTTAACATGACACAATCAGCTCGATCTTTTTCTCAAAGAGTTGCCATTGAGGACTATAAGAACACAGACAGATGGATGTTTATTTTCCATCACAAACTACCCTTTGAGTAGAGGCACCAGCTTGCCTTTTAGCTGTTTGGGGATCAAAGTCAATTGACTTAAATTGACATAATCTGTGGCCCCTTGATGTTATAAATTTAGCCTGCAAAAGCAATTGTCCGAACAGAATTGAAATGAGAAGCCTGGAAGGAAATCTGCAAAGATTAGTGCAGGTGACCTAGAAAATATACATATTAGTCAGATATAAGTGTAACGGAACGTACAAACACAAAACAGTGAGACATATGATGGTTTATGTGGTTATTGTTAGTGATAAAAAGGCTTTCGTAATTGTTTCTGTCTGTTTATGAACATGGATCTTAGCAGCTTGTTTAACTTGATCTGAAATGAAACTGGCTAAATGAACCCAACTGTAATTTGAATGAAATAAGAACTGTAGCTCGTTGAGGGAGCCAATATAAATGTGGAGATCTGATGATTTGGTGTCCTGTCTTCTCGTCACATCATTGCCGTGTTAACCCATTGATGACTATGGCAATCTAGGATGCATGTCCTTAATGCCTAAGGGTTTTCTGAAAAAATAGTACAAATTGTTAAGTCTACCAAAACCTTAATATCTAAGCCTGTGTAGCACATAGAAACATGAAATAAAATACATTTAAAAGTTAAGGTTCACAGGTTCAATTTAAACATGCTCCCTTAGCGCTTACAAACCAACACATTTTTCTAAAAATTGTATAAATGAGATGGGGGAGAAAATAAATAAATAAATAATATAATTTTTTTTTTAAATAATGTCCTAAATGAGGTTATAATCCTGCTTCTTTTTAGCATGTATAGTAGTGACTGAGTGTGCAGTGGAGGGATAAAGATAGATAGATATAGGAAGGAGTAGATAGCTTTATTTTATAATTTAGTTCAGTTATCATTGGCACCTTAAATCCGATCAGCTGGTCCAAACGGCTGTATACCACGGAGATTAAAACGAAACTGAAACTTAACTATCGCCTGGCTGGGCTGAATTTGAGTTGGAGCAGCAAAATATAGCCTAAATTATTAAATAGTGTTAATAAATAGATGCAATGTGTTGTGTGATTTTCGTCAGTAGTCTATAGTAGACCTAGCCTGGCTCCGCCCGCCTACCTACTTCCGCCCAAATTTCATTTTCCCTTCAGTAGTCAGTCTGGTGGTGGGGCGTATTAGAGAGATTTTTCCGAACAGATTTCTAAGTATCCAATCAGCGAACAGAGGAAGTGGCTGAGAACGATGAGGGTCGAAGTCGCGCTCCAGTTTCAGTTGAATGCTGCGTTCCCTTACGCTCGGAACTCGGAAACTTCCGACTTGTTAGTTCCGAGTTCCGACCTGTCTGTGTTCCAGTGCATCTGCTCGGGAAAGTATGGACGCCTACAGCCTTTCTCATCCAAATAACTAAACGTTAGGCTCTAGCAAGTTACCGTTGCCAGGTACCGGTAGATCCATAGACTACAATATGTAGTGAAGTCGGAAATTTCCGAGTTCCCTGAACGCACCGTCAACAGCCGGCTCACGACCAAACGTTATGCGATTGGTTGGATAATCCAGAGTGGCACTGCGCAGATCCAATAGTTTTAAATTTCAACAGACACCCGCCTCCAAGTGAGTGAACGTTTGCCAATTACAGCACTTCCAGACCTTCTGTACAAATGAAATGAAGTACGATGGTCTGGTAGCGCCAGGCTATAGTAGACCTAGATTCTGCGCTCCGAACGCCACTAACTGTTCTGTAATACACTATCGCCGACACAGCTGGCATATTTTTTTAATTATTTTTATTTATTTTTTTATTTTTTATTTTTTTGATTGACGTGATTTTCGGCAAACCACACAACATTTGGGTGGTCACGTGGTCTTAAAAAATCAACAAAACCCACCTCTTGTGTATTTGAACCAATGAAAATTAGATAAAGTAACAATGCTGCGCTATGCAGCATCAGGCAGGAGATACATTGTGGCATCGCGCAGCAGCCGTCATCAATTTAAGGGAGACATCCTTCCTTTCCTCTCTCTCGTGGGCACACCTCCAGCTTCCATTTCTCCTCTCCACTTTCTCTATCATGGACCAGGACCATTATACACTCCGCCCAGAAAATCATTGTGAAGGAAGAAATATTTTACATTCATGACACGTTCTCTCTCACACGCACGCACGCGAGCGCACACACACACACACACACACACACACACACACACACACACACACACGTGCAGACAGTCTGTCTCTGGTTAAGTAACTAGGAGGAAACATTAAGTCATACAGGTGGCCCGGATCAATAACTAATCAGAGTATGACCTTCACATACAGGCCCAAACACACATACTATATAAATATGATACTGTGCAGCTTCGCTACATGTTTTTCCAACTGGGACTTCTCTGTCATATGACCGGCATTTTGTATGGTTGAGGATCCTAATATTTGGCCCCATATGCTTGGAGCACCAAAGGGATTTGTGCTCTCTTCTCCTCTGTATAGTGCACTACCGCTAAATTACTCACTGTACCCCCTGCCACCGATCCATTACATAGCCCCAAAAGTGCAATGTGAGGCATTGAGAAATCAATAAATAACCATTACTACACTCATTTTGAGTGATTAGGATAATTACTTTAAGTGAGCGAGACCATCAGCAAGAAGACTGGCAGCTCTTCAATTTGCGTTTAGCTTCTCTGCTGTATGACTTTGCATAATATTTCTATATGGCAAGGTTCTGTTTTTCCTGTGTACACCAAAGGACAACGATTTCATTGGGTTAGTCACAATGGCCTATACTGGTTTTTGAATGATAGAAAAATGGTTATCGGAATGTTAAAGTTTCTTCTACTCCTGGATTTCCAGCATATACTTTTGGAAAAGTAAAGCTCACAAAGCTATTGTTAAGGCTGCGTATTCTGTTTATGAAAGCTGATTGTACTCACACTATTTTCAGAGTCTCTCATTCGTAAGACAAATAATAATCAATGCCACTTTTGTATTTAACTGAGGCACTCAAATTTAATACATTTGACCCCTGAGCACGGCACAGTTTCTTCGTCGAACTAACCGTTTTGAGCTTAAATGTGAATAAAACCTTTTTTCATTTTATTTTACAACAAAACAACAAAACTAAGTCAAAGGGGTGTGAATCATAACATGTCATGACATGGCTCTTACACAACTGTGAGAGGGTTTCATAGGTATCACTTTAAATGCATAATTCATACAGGCTTAACTTTTTCATTAGGAGAACGGTACGTAAAGCCATCATAATAGCTTGAATAGCAAGTGGCACAATGATGCTGCAGCACATTGATTTTAGTAGAACTGACACTAGTTGTTGCCCTCATGTCATGCTGACTGCAACAAAAACAAGTGAATCAATATTTGACATTTGGTCACATCAGCCACTGGGCCCATTATTTATTTATTTATTTAGTGATCTATTTTCACTGCAAATTTCTTCTGCCACTTCTCTGTGTTCATCTATTAGTTAAGACTCAGTAATAATTAATGTAAAAAACAATGAGCCTCTCATTGCCACCCCGGGTTCAAGCCAGACAGAATGAAGTAACAAAGTAAAGTCGACGAGGTGAGATAGATTGATCAGTGAGTGACACACTATTTTCTCTATTCTCCAGTTTTCTGGAAAAACAAATTCACTCACACTTTTTTGACCTGCTGACACGCGCTTTAAAAAGACAGAAGAAAGGCAAAACTGCAAAGGAAACTTCCTAAACCTTTCTACTTGACGTCATATTTAATTTTGAGTTTTATTTAACACTAGTATCACACAATCTAAACTTATAATACAAACTGATTGAAACACAGCATGGATTCATGTGCTGAAGTGACAATAAATGACAAACTTTACTCTATGCGACAAGTAAACAGTAATCTACCTTTTAGAGAAAAGTAAAAAAAACAGAACTATCATACACATTTATGAAAAAGCTCAGTGTTCAAGGTGTATCAATTGGCAACTTTTGGCAAACCTGTCAACAGTTGTAAAAAGTGATTACCAACCTAACCAATCAACACATGTATCACTTATTATTAAGTATTAAAGCTTTAGTCAAATTAGTCAAATGTGCCTTTTCAATGGGGTGTGAAACCTGGTTCTGGGGTATTTTACCCACATGAGTAAATATTTCAGCAATCTGGTCACAGTTCATCACATATTACTTGTGGTTTGTTTACACCACTGGCGACACAGTTGGCCCCTGTGTGTGTGTGTGTGTGTGTGTGTGTGTGTGTGTGTGTGTGTGTGTGTGTGTGTGTGTGTGTGTGTGGCTGATTGATGGGGAAAGTGAGAATCACAGAGGAGGGTTAACAGGTCTGTCTGCCAATATTAAAAGTTCTCCTGTTTTTAATTGTGTCTGGAGGGTATGTTTGTTGTTGTTTTTTGCTGACCTCCCCGAGTGCATGCAGATGGCACCTTGAGTGGGGCCAGCTGAGGCTCACATCAGCCTGTTTGTTGACTGGAGTTGTGCTTATATTTATAGTCCTTCAGTTTATTAACCAGGATTATTTCGATAGATGCACAGAGCACTGACCCCCTACAGCAACAGCAGGCATGGGCCATGGCAGCAAATCCCTTCACCCTGGTTCCAGATGCATATTATAGCACCATAGCCTATATAGAATAAGAACTTCAATAATCACAAAGACGTGTAATGCTTGGGTGTCCAAATATTTGTAATGACAGGTGGCACATGACTAGCCTGGGCCTACCAGACCATCGTACTTCATTTCATTAGTACAGAAGGTCTGGAATCGCTCAATTGACAAGCGTTCACTCACTTGAAGGCGGGTTTCTGTTGAAGTTTAAAACTATTGGATCTGCCAACCAATCACATAATGTTTGGTCGTGATGTATGTCATGCGCCAACGTCATTGTTCTCATCCACTCCCTCTGTTCGCTGATTGGTCATGCAAAAATGTATCCTGAGAAAGCCCGCGAATATACCGTGGACCCAAACTGACTACTATAGTTTATTCAAGATAATTTAGCCCAGTATTAACAAGACAACTGCATGTCTTTTCAGGGCTGTGCTGTTATTTGAGAAATAAAAAGGTTAAATTAACTAGCCTCTGCTTGATAAATGTTTTTTTTACAAATCCACATTTGTTTGACTTACATGGCGTTGACAGAGGACCATGAACGGCTAAAGACTGAGTTTTCTGCCACCCCACATAGGCCTATCTCTTGCTGGCATGTCCCTTGTGCTTCCCATATTTTTTCCTCTTTGATTAATGAATAAAATAATTGATAATTAAATAGTTGTCAGTTGCAAACATAAAAGATAGATAGAAAGAAGGATGGATCAAACACTAACACACACATATTTCCTCTCTTTTGCTGTGCACCATCACACCTGTCACACTTTGTTTCACAGGAGCCACAGGTAGCCTCATTTTTATTTCTCCCTCTCGGTCGCCCCTTCCGTCATACACGCACAAACACACACACACACACACACAGTCTCCCATGCACACTTTCCTTCCATTTCCTTTTCATATTTTTGTATTTGAACCACTCACCAAAATGGACTTTTCAATAAGAAGTTTTCTCAGACCAAACAATGTGACTTGTATAAAGCCTTGCTCTGCCCTTTTCCCACTGTGTGTGTGTGTGTGTGTGTGTGTGTGTGTGTCTTTAATTTGCACCTACAAAGCTTTTGATCTTTTTTTAGGTGACTTTATTATGTGTTATTTTACTTTTATTATTTGTTCATTCAGTGTCTTACAATTTAATAAGGTGGGGGTGTTACTCAGCTCATGGCTTTCCTCACACATCATCAACATTCATATTGTTCCAATTTCTGTGTGCAACAGAGAAACAAAACCCCAATACAAAAGAAAGGATCTCCTTCCTTTTCGAGTTTCAAAAAAGGTGGAGACAGCAAGTCAGAGACAACGGGCCAGAGTGAGATTCATTAAATAATGTGTGTCCCTTTTCTCTTCTTATAAAATGCAACCTATGCTGCCTTAGGTGATGACCCGCAGGGGCTTGACCCGAAACGTTTCCTTATCTGAATTTAAATTAATCGTATACTTACTGTAACAGTGAACATTTTCTTCAAGTTTCATCCAGTCCAGGTATTGTTAAGGCCACGCACCCCTGCACAATATGTGTCGAAAAATCTCCCTTTTTAAAGAAGCAATATAAATGAAATTAAAACTGCAAGCAGTGATGACCGGGCCCTCGCCCATCCATGCTGCTCGCCGTCCTGGCCGTCCTCGGCGCTCCGGGCGACCGCACAAGAGAACACAAGAGAACGTGCCTCTTCGGAGCGCGCGGCACAGCAATACCTGTCGCCGGAAGCGCGGAAGTTGCCGCGACGTGCTTGATATGGATGCAAGGACGACCTCAGGCCTGGACTCTTACCAGGAAGGTGAAGTTTGGAGCACATGGACCATTGCAGAGCGAAATTACAGCGAAGCGCGACGTGTGCTTGTGTACGGTCATTACCGTGCGAAAGGCCGTGATTTGCAGTAAATAAACGTCCACATGTGTCTCCAAGTGTCTCTGTAGGCTATTTCAAAGGAAATTAAGCAAGTACACTAATTATAACATTAATCAATTATAGGTTTGCATCACAGAAGGCATATTGGCCTATAATAATGAAAAAACACCACCTATGTGTACAGTTGTGAAATGTTTTGAATGAAATGCAAACCTCAGTTAATCATTTGCTCTTGTTTCTCTGTCCTGAGATTCACACAGACTGAGTTGTCTTGTTTAAATGTTACAAATTGAGCGAATTAACTGAACTCCAATTTTTTTTGAAGTTGCTGCAGAAGTTATCTCAGCTAATTGTATAATCAAACATCTAATTTTATATTAAGGTGATTGTATGCAGAATGCTCATGCCAGAAACAGTGTTTTTGTACGGATTAATAAATAAATATTAGCAGGTTCTCAATAGTATTTCAATTTGGGGGAGGGGGGGGGGCGAAAAAATGTCTGTCCCCTGGGGGGGCATGACAGAAAATAATTGAGAACCACTGGGCTAAGCGAAGTCTTCAGTCCCTTTATTTGTAATGCAATACTGCCATTTAGTGGGAGTAGGATGTGTAGATAAATGTATCCAGCAGATGGCAGTCTCTTCCTACTTAATGTAGGAAGAGAGTGCCATCTGTATTGTAGTGAGCCAGAAATTCACATATTTCACTTTTAAAAAACTCCTGTTGATTTTGGGGCGGGGCTTCAAGAGGCTTTTTTGTGGGGCCTGCAAAGATACATTTGGGTTATTAATTTGGTGCAGCTAGGTATAACACAGCCTGAGTTATGATGAATTAAAGTTTCGTGAGGTGCGAATTTACGCGAACTTTGACCCCAAAAAGATCCCTGGTTCTCGGACAACTTCCTGACCTTTTCGCAATTCCTTATCGGGCAAGGGTCTTTTGTATTTGAGAAGTGGTTTGACGTCGCTGGCGTCAAAACTCTAGGACCAGTTCGTCGAAATGCGAAAAGATGTAAAGTGGCGGTTTTAGGCACTACATCCAACATGGCCGACTTCCTGTTGATTTTGGCCCAGGACATAAAATTGCATTTATGTGCGCCTTGGGCCATTACATGTTGACCTGTAATTTCAGGCTTCTAGCCCAATTTTTGACCATGCATTTCCTGAAAAACTGTTTTTGGCCATAGGGGGCGCAATTTTTGAGATCAAATCCTGAACCACTGATACATTGAAATTTTTTGCAGGTCTGATGGGTACGCCACATATTTTCAACTTATGCATGACGGGAAAGGGGTCAAAAGTGACAAGAAAGTGCCGGAATAATAAATAATAAGAATAATTAAAACTGCAAGCAGTGATGACCGGGCCCTCGCCCACACATGCTGCACGCCGGAAGCGCGGAATTGTCGGCGACGCGCTCGATACGGACGCGAGGACGACCTCAGGCCTGGGCTCTCAGCAGGCGGGTGAAGTTTGGAGCGCGTGGGACAGCGCACAGCGAAACTAGAAATTCCCGCGGAGATATTGAAAGTACAAGCCCCCCTTCTAAATCGGGGAAGAAAAAAAATCACGGCTGACCCCTGTGGTCCGAGAGACTTTACCGTAGAGCAACATGAGCTGTACATGTCTGACAAATGATAAGTCAATCGGAGTCAGGGGGAAAGGGGCGTGGCCTGGCAAACAGAGCACCCTAAAATACACCAGTGTGAGAAATTTCAAGTCAATCGGACTTACGGTGTGCGGGGCGCGGCCTCTCAAACTTTCTTCAGTCGGGGCTTAACAGCGCCCCCAAGCGGAAATTACAAAAAAATTCCTTTGAGCGAAATCGTAGAGCACCATGAGCTGTACATGTGCAATCAATTTCAAGTCAATCGGAGTCGGGTGACTTTTGTGGCGCCCCCTATGGGTTAATCGCGATAAGCTTCGAGGGACATGCTAACACATGACTTCTGCACATACCCAGCAAGTTTGATGATGATAGGACCTATGGTTAAGGAGTTATGGCCAATTTGTGGATAGGCGGCGCCCTCTATGGGTTGGTCGCGATAAGCTTCGAGGGACATGCTACCACATGACTTCTGCACATACCCAGCAAGTTTGATGATGATAGGACCTACGTTTAAGGAGTTATGGCCAATTTGTGGATAGGCGGAGCCCCCTATGGGTTGGTCGCGATAAGCTTCGAGGGACATGCTACCACATGACTTCTGCACATACCCAGCAAGTTTGATGATGATAGGACCTACGGTTAAGGAGTTATGGCCAATTTGTGGATAGGCGGCGCCCCCTATGGGTTAGTCGCGATAAGCTTCGAGGGACATGCTACCACATGACTTCTGCACATACCCAGCAAGTTTGATGATGATAGGACCTACGGTTAAGGAGTTATGGCCAATTTGTGGATAGGCGGCGCCCCCTATGGGTTAGTCGCGATAAGCTTCGAGGGACATGCTACCACATGACTTCTGCACATACCCAGCAAGTTTGATGATGATAGGACCTACGGTTAAGGAGTTATGGCCAATTTGTGGATAGGCGGCGCCCCCTATGGGTTGGCCGCGATAAGCTTCGAGGGACATGCTACCACATGACTTCTGCACATACCCAGCAAGTTTGATGATGATAGGACCTACGGTTAAGGAGTTATGGCCAATTTGTGGATAGCCCCGCCCCTGTGGCGCCCCCTATGGGTTGGTCGCGATAAGCTTCGAGGGACATGCTACCACATGACTTCTGCACATACCCAGCAAGTTTGATGATGATAGGACCTACGGTTAAGGAGTTATGGCCAATTTGTGGATAGCCCCGCCCCTGTGGCGCCCCCTATGGGTTAATCGCGATAAGCTTCGAGATACATGCTACCACATGACATCTGCACATACCCAGCAAGTTTGATGATGATAGGACCTACGGTTAAGGAGTTATGGCCAATTTGTGGATAGGCGGCGCCCCCTATGGGTTGGTCGCGATAAGCTTCGAGGGACATGCTACCACATGACTTCTGCACATACCCAGCAAGTTTGATGATGATAGGACCTACGGTTAAGGAGTTATGGCCAATTTGTGGATAGGCGGCGCCCCCTATGGGTTCGTCGCGATAAGCTTCGAGGGACATGCTACCACATGACTTCTGCACATACTCAGCAAGTTTGATGATGATAAGACCTACGGTTAAGGAGTTATGGCCAATTTTTGGATAGCCCCGCCCCTGTGGCGCCCCCTATGGGTTAATCGCGATAAGCTTCGAGATACATGCTACCACATGACTTCTGCACATACCCAGCAAGTTTGATGATGATTGGACCTATGGTTAAGGAGTTATGGCCAACGTGTTATTAAGCCCCGCCCCTGTGGCGCCCCCTATGGGTTCATCGCGATAAGCTTCGAGGGACATGCTACCACATGACTTCTGCACATACTCAGCAAGTTTGATGATGATAGGACCTACGGTTAAGGAGTTATGGCCAATTTGTGGATAGCCCCGCCCCTGTGGCGCCCCCTATGGGTTAATCGCGATAAGCTTCGAGATACATGCTACCACATGACTTCTGCACATACCCAGCAAGTTTGATGATGATTGGACCTATGGTTAAGGAGTTATGGCCAACGTGTTATTAAGCCCCGCCCCTGTGGCGCCCCCTATGGGTTCATCGCGATAAGCTTAGAGGGACATGCTACCACATGACTTCTGCGCATACCCAGCAAGTTTGATGATGATAGGACCTATGGTTAAGGAGTTATGGCCAACGTGTTATTAAGCCCCGCCCCTATTCACATATTTCACATTTAAAGACTTCCTGTTGATTTTGGGGCGGGGCTTCAAGAGGCTTTTTTGTGGGGCCTGCAAAGATACATTTGGGGTTGTAATTTGGTGCAGCTAGGTATAACACAGCCTGAGCTATGATGAATTGAAGTTTCATGAGGTGCGTATTTACGCGACACTTTGACCCCCAATATATCCCTGGTACTGTTCTAACTTCCTGACCTTTTCGCAATTCCTTATCGGGCAAGGGTCTTTTGTATTTGAGAAGTGGTTTGACGTCCCTGGCGTGAAAACTCTAGGACTAGTTCGTCGAAATGCGAAAAGATGGTTTTGGCGGTTTTTGGCACTACATCCAACATGGCCGACTTCCTGTTGATTTTGGCCCTGGACATGAAATTGCATTTATGTGCGCCTTGGGACATAACATGTTGTCCGGCAATTTCAGGCTTCTAGCCCAATTTTTGAGCATGCATTTCCTGAAAAACACTTTTTGGCCATAGGGGGCGCCGTTTTTGAGATCAAATCCTGAACCACTGATACATTGAAATTTTTTGCAGGTCTGATGGGTACGCAAAGATTTTCAACTTTTGCATGACGGGAAGGAGGTGAAAAGTGCCAAAAAAGAGTCGGAAAAAGAATAATAAGAATTAAAACTGCAAGCAGTGATGACCGGGCCCTCGCCCACACATGCTGCAAGCCGGAAGCGCGGAATTGTCGGCGACGCGCTCGCCTTCTGCACATACCCAGCAAGTTTGATGATGATAGGACCTACGGTTAAGGAGTTATGGCCAATTTGTGGATAGGCAGCGCCCCCTATGGGTTGGTCGCGATAAGCTTCGAGGGACATGCTACCACATGACTTCTGCACATACCCAGCAAGTTTGATGATGATAGGACCTACGGTTAAGGAGTTATGGCCAATTTGTGGATAGGCGGCGCCCCCTATGGGTTCGTCACGATAAGCTTCGAGGGACATGCTACCACATGACTTCTGCACATACCCAGCAAGTTTGATGATGATAGGACCTACGGTTAAGGAGTTATGGCCAATTTGTGGATAGCCCCGCCCCTGTGGCGCCCCCTATGGGTTAATCGCGATAAGCTTTGAGATACATGCTACCACATGACTTCTGCACATACCCAGCAAGTTTGATGATGATAGGACCTACGGTTAAGGAGTTATGGCCAATTTGTGGATAGGCGGCGCCCCCTATGGGTTGGTCGCGATAAGCTTTGAGGGACATGCTACCACATGACTTCTGCACATACCCAGCAAGTTTGATGATGATAGGACCTACGGTTAAGGAGTTATGGCCAATTTGTGGATAGGCGGCGCCCCCTATGGGTTCGTCACGATAAGCTTCGAGGGACATGCTACCACATGACTTCTGCACATACCCAGCAAGTTTGATGATGATAGGACCTACGGTTAAGGAGTTATGGCCAATTTGTGGATAGCCCCGCCCCTGTGGCGCCCCCTATGGGTTAATCGCGATAAGCTTCGAGATACATGCTACCACATGACTTCTGCACATACCCAGCAAGTTTGATGATGATTGGACCTATGGTTAAGGAGTTATGGCCAACGTGTTATTAAGCCCCGCCCCTGTGGCGCCCCCTATGGGTTCATCGCGATAAGCTTAGAGGGACATGCTACCACATGACTTCTGCGCATACCCAGCAAGTTTGATGATGATAGGACCTATGGTTAAGGAGTTATGGCCAACGTGTTATTAAGCCCCGCCCCTATTCACATATTTCACATTTAAAGACTTCCTGTTGATTTTGGGGCGGGGCTTCAAGAGGCTTTTTTGTGGGGCCTGCAAAGATACATTTGGGGTTGTAATTTGGTGCAGCTAGGTATAACACAGCCTGAGCTATGATGAATTGAAGTTTCATGAGGTGCGTATTTACGCGACACTTTGACCCCCAATAGATCCCTGGTACTGGGAGAAATTTGAAATCTTTTCGCAATTTAACATCGGGCAAGGGTCTTTTGTATTTGAGAAGTGGTTTGACGTCCCTGGCGTCAAAACTCTAGGAGCCTTTCGTCGAAATGCGAAAAGATGGTTATGGCGGTTTTAGGCACTACATCCAACATGGCCGACTTCCGGTTGATTTTGGCTATTGACATACAATTGCATTTAGGTGCGCCTTGGGCCATTACATGTTGTCCTGTAATTTCAGGCTTCTAGCCCAATTTTTGAGCATGCATTTCCTGAAAAACAGTTTTTGGCCATAGGGGGCGCTATTTTTGAGATCAAATCCTGAACCACTGATACATTGCAATTTTTTGCAGGTCTGATGGGTACGCCACATATTTTCAACTAATGCATGACGGGAAAGGGGTCAAAAGTCCCATTTTAGATTCCAAAGAATAATAATAATAATCATACCGATTACAATAGGGCTTTCGCACATGTCTGTGCTCGGGCCCTAATAAAAATCGTACCGATTACAATAGGGCTTTCGCACATGTCTGTGCTCGGGCCCTAATTAAAACTGCAAGCAGTGATGACCGGGCCCTCGCCCATCCATGCTGCTCGCCGTCCTGGCCGTCCTCGGCGCTCCGGGTGACCGCACAAGAGAACGTGCCTCTTCGGAGCGCGCGGCACAGCAATACCTGTCGCCGGAAGCGCGGAAGTTGCCGTGACGTGCTTGATATGGATGCAAGGACGACCTCAGGCCTGGACTCTTACCAGGAAGGTGAAGTTTGGAGCACATGGACCATTGCAGAGCGAAATTACAGCGAAGCGCGACGTGTGCTTGTGTACGGTCATTACCGTGCGAAAGGCCGTGATTTGCAGTAAATAAACGTCCACATGTGTCTCCAAGTGTCTCTGTAGGCTATTTCAAAGGAAATTAAGCAAGTACACTAATTATAACATTAATCAATTATAGGTTTGCATCACAGAAGGCATATTGGCCTATAATAATGAAAAAACACCACCTATGTGTACAGTTGTGAAATGTTTTGAAAGAAATGCAAACCTCAGTTAATCATTTGCTCTTGTTTCTCTGTCCTGAGATTCACACAGACTGAGTTGTCTTGTTTAAATGTTACAAATTGAGCTAATTAACTGAACTCCAATTTTTTTTGAAGTTGCTGCAGAAGTTATCTCAGCTAATTGTATAATCAAACATCTAATTTTATATTAAGGTGATTGTATGCAGAATGCTCATGCCAGAAACAGTGTTTTTGTACGGATTAATAAATAAATATTAGCAGGTTCTCAATAGTATTTCAATTTGGGGGAGGGGGGGGGGGGCGAAAAAATGTCTGTCCCCTGGGGGGGCATGACAGAAAATAATTGAGAACCACTGGGCTAAGCGAAGTCTTCAGTCCCTTTATTTGTAATGCAATACTGCCATTTAGTGGGAGTAGGATGTGTAGATAAATGTATCCAGCAGATGGCAGTCTCTTCCTACTTAATGTAGGAAGAGAGTGCCATCTGTATTGTAGTGAGCCAGAAATTCACATATTTCACTTTTAAAAAACTCCTGTTGATTTTGGGGCGGGGCTTCAAGAGGCTTTTTTGTGGGGCCTGCAAAGATACATTTGGTTTATTAATTTGGTGCAGCTAGGTATAACACAGCCTGAGTTATGATGAATTAAAGTTTCGTGAGGTGCGTATTTACGCGAACTTTGACCCCAAAAAGATCCCTGGTTCTCGGACAACTTCCTGACCTTTTCGCAATTCCTTATCGGGCAAGGGTCTTTTGTATTTGAGAAGTGGTTTGACGTCGCTGGCGTCAAAACTCTAGGACCAGTACGTCGAAATGCGAAAAGATGTAAAGTGGCGGTTTTAGGCACTACATCCAACATGGCCGACTTCCTGTTTATTTTGGCCCTGGACATACAATTGCATTTATGTGCGCCTTGGGCCATTACATGTTGTCCGGCAATTTCAGGCTTCTAGCCCAATTTTTGAGCATGCATTTCCTGAAAAAGAGTTTTTGGCCATAGGGGGCGCAATTTGTGTGCAAAAATCCTGAACCACTGATACATTGCAATTTTTTGCAGGTCTGACATGCCTGCAGAGTTTTACAACTATTATGCCAGGGGAACTGGGTGAAAAGTGCCGTTAAACCCTAAGAATAATAATAATAATTAAAACTGCAAGCAGTGATGACCGGGCCCTCGCACCTCCGTGCTGCTCGCCGTCCCGGCCGTCCTCGGCGCTCCGGGCGACCGCGTGAGAGAACGCGCCACGGTCTCCTCTTCTTCGGAGTGCGCGGCACAGTAATACCTGTCACCGGAAGCGTGGAAGTTGCCGCTACGCACTCGATGCGGATGTGAGGAAGTCCTCGGGCCTGGGCTCTTACCAGGCGGGTGAAGTTTGGAGCGCGTGGGACAGTGCATAGCGAAATTACAGCGACTTCCTGCTTCATGACGACGACGCCGAGAAACTACAAAGGCCATGGAGCCGATTGAACCGGCTTCCCGTGTTATCGTTGTCTCTAGACCTCCCTGAGCTGCTTTGAGGTTGATTTGACCAAGTGTGTAGGACTTGAAGGTAAATAACTATCATGCAATATTTACTTTGCCCAGCAGTTGGCGCTCTCACTTTTTCTTAATATTATTGTGTGGGCTTACTCAGACCTTGGGTCTCATTAAGTATATCAAATGTTGAGAAGATCAGACTGAGTATAGTGGAGTTACAGCTACTTCCTGTTTACTGGCGAAGACGCCAAGCTACGGCGAAGGCGTTTTGACAGGTGGCACTCTCACTTTGTATGAATATTAGCGTGCAGGCATCCTCAGGCCTTGGGTCTCATTAACCATAAGAAATTTGAGATGATCAGACAAAGTATAGTGAAGTTACAGCGACTTCCTGTTTAGTGAAAAAGACGCCAAGCTATGGCGAAGGCCTTTCAGCCAATGAAACCAGCTTCCATTTTTATCATGGTGGATGTCTGTAGACCTCCCTGAGCTGCTTTGAGGTTGATTTGATAAAAGTTTGACAGACATATAGCTAAATAACCAACATGCAATATTTACTTTGCCCAGCGGGTGGCGCTCTCACTTTATATGAATATTAGCGTGTGGGCATCCTCAGGCCTTGGGTCTCATTAACTATATACAATTTTGAGATGATCAGACGGAGAATAGTGAAGTTACAGCGACTTCCTGTTTAGTGGCGAAGACGCCAAGCTACGGCGAAGGCGTTTCAGCCAATGGAACCAGCTTCCAGTGCTATCATGGTGGCTGTCTCTAGACCTCCCTGAGCTGCTTTGAGTTTGATTTGATCCAAGTTTGTAGGATGTGTAGGTAAATGCAGCAACATGCAGTATTTATATTGTCCAGCAGGTGGCAATCTCTTCCTACTTAATGTAATACTGTCATCTAGTGTGCAGCCCTTTCTTTATAGGTCCATGTAGAGAAAAGTTGAAAAAATGGCGAATATTTCAATTTAAAAGTCTTCCTGTTGATTTTGGGGCAGGGCTTCAAGAGGATTTTTTGTTTGTCCTGGGATTATACATTTCTGTATGAAATATTGTGCATCTAGGTGTAACACAGCATGAGTTATGATCAATGAAAGGGTTTTCATGAGGTCTGTTTTTGATGTTTTTTGGCGAATACTTCAAGATAAAAGTCTTCCTGTTGATTTTGGGGCGGGGCATCAAGAGGCTTTTTTGTTTGTACTGGGATTGTACATTGCTGTATAAAATTGTGTGGTTCTAAGTATAACACAGCCTGAGTTATGATCAAGCAAAGGGTTCATGAGGTTCGTTTTTGATGTTTGTTGGCGAATGTGGAGCCGGTGCTGCAAGACGGTTAATCTGGATAAAACAAGCTTTCGGGTATATCATCTTCCATGTCGGAGGACGTACCCTATCATGTTTTTTTTTGCACAAAAAGTTGTTATGAGTCCACTTTGCTCTGCAATCCTGCAGAGTAATGTGGAGTTCTGACTTTTGGCGCCATTTTGGCGAATATCGGCTCCCATCTCGTCATAGTTATTCGGAATCAAACAAAAATTTTTGTGGTGTATATTCCATGATAGATGAGTGTCCCTACAGTGGTCGTTTTTCTAAATATGTTCCTGCTAGGAGTTATTAATTTTTGAACATTTTGATAATTTGAGAGCCAGAAATACACATATTTAACTTTTTAAAAAATCCTGTTGATTTTGGGGCGGGGCTTCAAGAGGCTTTTTTGTGGGGCCTGCAAAGATACACTTGGGTTATTAATTTGGTGCAGCTAGGTATAACACAGCCTGAGTTATGATGAATTAAAGTTTCATGAGGTTCGTTAATTATGATGTTTACGTCAACTTTGACCCCCAATAGAACACTGGCACTACTGTGCTGTTGAAATCTTTTCGCAATCTAACATCGGGCAAGCGTTTTGAGTACTTGAGCAGTGGTTTGACGTCCCTGGCGTAAAAACTCTAGGACGAGTTCGTCGAAATGCGAAATTATGGTTTTGGCGATTTTAGGCACTAAATCCAACATGGCCGACTTCCTGTTGATTTTGGCTAATGACATAACATTGCATTTATGTGCGCCTTGGGCCATTACATGTTGTCCTAAAATTTTAGGCTTCTAGCCCAATTTTTGAGCATGCATTTCCTGAAAAACTGTTTGTGGCCATAGGGGGCGCAATTTTAATGCACAAATCCCGAAACCACTGATAAGTTGCAATTTTTTGCAGGTCTGACCTGTCTGCAAAGGTTTTCCGGTTTTTTTCGATGGGAAGGGGGTGAAAAGTGCCAAAAATGACTACAAATAAGAATAATAATAATAATAAAAAGAATAAAAATCCTAGCGGTTTCAATAGGGCTTCGCACCACTCGGTGCTCGGGCCCTAATAATAATAGGGAATAATAATCACACCGATTACAATAGGGCTTTCGCACATGTCTGTGCTCGGGCCCTTGTTTTGAAAGAAATGCAAACCTCAGTTAATCATTTGCTCTTGTTTCTCTGTCCTGAGATTCACACAGACTGAGTTGTCTTGTTTAAATGTTACAAATTGAGCTAATTAACTGAACTCCAATTTTTTTTGAAGTTGCTGCAGAAGTTATCTCAGCTAATTGTATAATCAAACATCTAATTTTATATTAAGGTGATTGTATGCAGAATGCTCATGCCAGAAACAGTGTTTTTGTACGGATTAATAAATAAATATTAGCAGGTTCTCAATAGTATTTCAATTTGGGGGAGGGGGGGGGGGGCGAAAAAATGTCTGTCCCCTGGGGGGGCATGACAGAAAATAATTGAGAACCACTGGGCTAAGCGAAGTCTTCAGTCCCTTTATTTGTAATGCAATACTGCCATTTAGTGGGAGTAGGATGTGTAGATAAATGTATCCAGCAGATGGCAGTCTCTTCCTACTTAATGTAGGAAGAGAGTGCCATCTGTATTGTAGTGAGCCAGAAATTCACATATTTCACTTTTAAAAAACTCCTGTTGATTTTGGGGCGGGGCTTCAAGAGGCTTTTTTGTGGGGCCTGCAAAGATACATTTGGTTTATTAATTTGGTGCAGCTAGGTATAACACAGCCTGAGTTATGATGAATTAAAGTTTCGTGAGGTGCGTATTTACGCGAACTTTGACCCCAAAAAGATCCCTGGTTCTCGGACAACTTCCTGACCTTTTCGCAATTCCTTATCGGGCAAGGGTCTTTTGTATTTGAGAAGTGGTTTGACGTCGCTGGCGTCAAAACTCTAGGACCAGTACGTCGAAATGCGAAAAGATGTAAAGTGGCGGTTTTAGGCACTACATCCAACATGGCCGACTTCCTGTTTATTTTGGCCCTGGACATACAATTGCATTTATGTGCGCCTTGGGCCATTACATGTTGTCCGGCAATTTCAGGCTTCTAGCCCAATTTTTGAGCATGCATTTCCTGAAAAAGAGTTTTTGGCCATAGGGGGCGCAATTTGTGTGCAAAAATCCTGAACCACTGATACATTGCAATTTTTTGCAGGTCTGACATGCCTGCAGAGTTTTACAACTATTATGCCAGGGGAACTGGGTGAAAAGTGCCGTTAAACCCTAAGAATAATAATAATAATAATTAAAACTGCAAGCAGTGATGACCGGGCCCTCGCACACACATGCTGCAAGCCGGAAGCGCGGAATTGTCGGCGACGCGCTCGCCTTCTGCACATACCCAGCAAGTTTGATGATGATAGGACCTACGGTTAAGGAGTTATGGCCAATTTGTGGATAGGCAGCGCCCCCTATGGGTTGGTCGCGATAAGCTTCGAGGGACATGCTACCACATGACTTCTGCACATACCCAGCAAGTTTGATGATGATAGGACCTACGGTTAAGGAGTTATGGCCAATTTGTGGATAGGCGGCGCCCCCTATGGGTTCGTCACGATAAGCTTCGAGGGACATGCTACCACATGACTTCTGCACATACCCAGCAAGTTTGATGATGATAGGACCTACGGTTAAGGAGTTATGGCCAATTTGTGGATAGCCCCGCCCCTGTGGCGCCCCCTATGGGTTAATCGCGATAAGCTTCGAGATTCATGCTACCACATGACTTCTGCACATACCCAGCAAGTTTGATGATGATAGGACCTACGGTTAAGGAGTTATGGCCAATTTGTGGATAGGCGGCGCCCCCTATGGGTTGGTCGCGATAAGCTTCGAGGGACATGCTACCACATGACTTCTGCACATACCCAGCAAGTTTGATGATGATAGGACCTACGGTTAAGGAGTTATGGCCAATTTGTGGATAGGCGGCGCCCCCTATGGGTTTGTCACGATAAGCTTCGAGGGACATGCTACCACATGACTTCTGCACATACCCAGCAAGTTTGATGATGATAGGACCTACGGTTAAGGAGTTATGGCCAATTTGTGGATAGCCCCGCCCCTGTGGCGCCCCCTATGGGTTAATCGCGATAAGCTTCGAGATACATGCTACCACATGACTTCTGCACATACCCAGCAAGTTTGATGATGATTGGACCTATGGTTAAGGAGTTATGGCCAACGTGTTATTAAGCCCCGCCCCTGTGGCGCCCCCTATGGGTTCATCGCGATAAGCTTAGAGGGACATGCTACCACATGACTTCTGCGCATACCCAGCAAGTTTGATGATGATAGGACCTATGGTTAAGGAGTTATGGCCAACGTGTTATTAAGCCCCGCCCCTATTCACATATTTCACATTTAAAGACTTCCTGTTGATTTTGGGGCGGGGCTTCAAGAGGCTTTTTTGCGGGGCCTGCAAAGATACATTTGGGTTATTAATTTGGTGCAGCTAGGTATAACACAGCCTGAGCTATGATGAATTGAAGTTTCATGAGGTGCGTATTTACGCGACACTTTGACCCCAAAAAGATCCCTGGTTCCGGGCTAACTTCCTGATCTTTTCGCAATTCCTTATCGGGCAAGGGTCTTTTGTTTTTGAGAAGTGGTTTGACGTCGCTGGCATAAAAACTCTAGGACTAGTTCGTCGAAATGCGAAAAGATGTAAAGTGGCGGTTTTAGGCACTAAATCCAACATGGCCGACTTCCTGTTGATTTTGGCTAATGACATATAAATTGCATTTATGTGCGCCTTGGGCCATTACATGTTGTCCTGTAATTTCAGGCATCTAGCCCAATTTTTGAGCATGCATTTGCTGAAAAACTGTTTTTGGCCATAGGGGGCGCAATTTTAGAGATCAAATCCTGAACCACTGATACATTAAAATTTTTTGCAGGTCTGATGGGTACGCCACATATTTTCAACTTTTGCATGATGGGAAGGTGGTCAAAAGTGACTTCGTTTCGGCGGAATAAAAAAAATAATAATAAGAATAATAATCGCACCGATTACAATAGGGCTTTCGCACATGTCTGTGCTCGGGCCCTAATAATAGGGAATAATAATCACACCGATTACAATAGGGCTTTCGCACATGTCTGTGCTCGGGCCCTAATAACAATCGTACCGATTACAATAGGGCTTTCGCACATGTCTGTGCTCGGGCCCTAAAAATAACCTTACAGTACTAATTCATCACAAAAGAAAAGTTGGTGACTCAGTGTTCTGTTGTGTGTGTGTGTTTGTGTGTGTGTGTGTGTGTGTGTGTGTGTGTGTGTGTGTGTGTGTGTCTGTATGTCTTCCTGCTCCTGGCTCTTCATTGTTATATTTGTTTTGTGCAGTAACTCTCAAAAAGAGATTGCTTGTATGTTAATGACCCATGCATGCAGTTAATATGGTGTAAATGTACGTTGAACTCTCATTTCCCAATTCATATAGGTGAAGGCCCGTAAATAACCCCACCTTTCCTGAAAGATTTTACTGGTTTTATTGTGCTTTCCTTCACACTGAGGCATGACGCAGTAAAATGCAAAATACCTTTAAGACGGTGAATAGGCTAAGCCAATAAAAAAAAGCGTAGATTATAAATGAGCCAGTAGGCTTTTCTTTGCATAATTGCTTTGAAAATCGCTGAATTATCCATTTTACTCAAACTATTTCATGCAACCGCCGTTGGTAAGGTTTGTGTAGATATATGCATGTGTGCATTCTAATGTGTATATGTGTGTAGATGTGCCTGTTTGTGTGACCGAGTGCATGAATTATTTACTAGTAATATCTCATAAGAAGTATATTATACACACTGCACAAGACAAAGCCCTCCTGAACCACGTCACTGACTATAAACATATTATAGCCCCAAGGTTTCACACAGTGAGTGAGAGAGAGAGAGTTGAAGGAAAAGGTTGAAAAGGGGAAAATAGAAAATAATTTCTACTCACTCAGAGCGCCACTTTATCTGTATCTTCCGTTTCCCCCCCTATATGCCACTGTGCCTCTTCATATTTCCGACTCCTGTGAGTATAACTATCAATCATCATGTTATTTTGGGAGTTACATCCTTTGATTCAATCTTCTAACTATTAATAGGGGATCCCAAGTGGACGGTCGCCAGTTTGGTCGTCACATTGGAAAAAATCGGCTTTATAATCCTCGTCTGTCTTTGTCTTTGGCGACATCTGACGATCTCTCTTGACGGATAAATAATGAGCGTTTCACAGGTCACATCGTGGCTTATCATCCCCCCCTGGATGATGATGACAAACTGGCCTGGCACTAACAACCGATCTGCCTGACACACCCCCTCGCTCCGGCAATCAATCAATTAGGGCGACTCACATTGATCAGATCTGTGATAATGGCAGGACGACTGATTGAATACTGCGATTACTTCTCATCAGAGGAGCAGTTTAAATGTGGCATTTTTTTTTAATAAGTGGAAGTTTGTGTAAAAAAGCTGATTGCTGCTGCTTTTACAGAACTCAACCACTCCTACCCATCTTCCCTGTCTTGTTCTTTTCCCTCTGTCCCTCTCCTTGTTGCTCTTTCCCCCTCTCTCCCATCTGTCAGGTGAATAATTTGAAGCGCTTCAGGGGTCAAATCATCACCCACTGTCCCTCCTGAGCCTACGAGGAATCATACCAGCCCCACACCAATGATTGATACCTCGTATATGGCTACTTCTTCACTCCAGCCATCCATCAACCATCAGGCCTGCTTTCATCACTCAGACAAACTGCTTTAACATTTTTTCCAAGCAATACTTCTTTGAAGTAAAAAAGTAAGCAGGTTATTGTTGTCTCAACTGACTGTCACCTATTAATTGCTGCTGTTCAAGCTAACGCCTGGCCTGGAAATCTAGACTCGCAGCATTTGTATTGCATTTTCAGATTAGAAGTTGTTCATCCTAGTATTATAGTGAATTAAAATATGTGTTTGTTCAGCTAGTGATGTATTTGGCTTCAGAAGCAACGCTAGTTTCCTACTTTAGGGAGCAAGCTATTTAGCCGGTCATGCTAACATTTGAAATTAGCCTCACATCAGAAAAACACAGTGTTAAATCCCTTCTTTATACTCCTGTACTTTGTATGGTTTTGTAAGAGCGTAAGGAAAAGCTTGAAAGCACAGTACTGTTTTTTTTTTTTTTACAAAATTTTTTTTTTTATTAGCCTAGCTGACTAATTTGATCATCAACCCAAACCTAATCTCTTGTATTGCTACAGACTGGCTATAGCACACAGCACATTTATCACTGAGCAGGATTTTGCTTCTTTGTTGTCGGCAAACACATCCCTGAATCATTCATCCATCCATCCTTCTAATCCATTTATCCTAAGAGTAAAGTCTCTCCATCTTAACGTGCCATAGTGCCTTTGAGGAGAAGCACTGATGGAAGATTGTTGTTTAAATCTTTCAACTTATTTAACTCTGCCTAATTGCATTTTAATTTGATCTAATCAACATTCTGATGAGACTTATCCCCAACTAACCAGTTTAACTTTGGTAAAGGTTCAAGCCTCTGAGAGGGAATCTTGCATTATCTTCCTATTCTGGAGTCATTCACGACATGATCTGATTTTAAAACTCAAATGGCTCAAACGTGTACTTTTGCAAGACTGTTTACTGTTCTTAAGAATGGCAAGGCAGTTAACTCAAAATGTTCAATGATAAAACTAAAAGGGCAAAAAAAGGCATAGTGACGTTTACCAGATTTATTTATGCTAAATTGAATTGATCTATTTTATAAACTAAACTAAGTTGTTGATATTTCAAGATGTTCGTGTGGTTCATTTTGTAGATTAAAAATAACCATTCAGATACAAGCAAATGCAGTAAATACAAGTCAGAAAACCCCTTTTACATAACAATTCTTCCCCAGTAACAAACACTCCTGTCAATATGTAACCACAATCCTTTGCTGGCAAAAAGGCATCATTGCTTTTGGTCTCCAGAAAATTGTTTCCTCCTCTGAGGAAATAGCTTTGATAAAAAGGAGTATGATCCGAAGTAAGTCTTGTTCAAATTGATGCTTTCAGCAGAGTTTTCTTTTGGTAGTGATACTTGCAGTAAGTTCTAAGAAAAACATTTTGTCCAAAAACAATATCACAGTGTGCTCCCCGCATATATCTCTCCTTCTCTTTGTCTTCTTGTCTGTCTGCTGTACCTGTCTCTCTCCCTCTCTCTGTGGCTGCCAGTTTATCTTTGTGTCTGTCATGCAGTGCAGCTCAGTTTTGAGCAGGAGGATTAGAACCTACAGCCATTTCGTCTTCTTTAATAGGATTTGACAGAGAGGGGCCAGTTTCACTGTGTGTGCGTTACTGCGCGCTCGTGTGTGTGGGTGTGTGTCCTTCAGAGAGTCAGTGGTGCCCTGGTCACAGCCTAGTCACAGTGTCACAAATTATGTCAAGTCGGAGGTCATCAATATCCTAATCCCTGTACTATGGTTGGGGGGGGGGTGTGTGTGTGTGTGTGTGTGGAGGGGGGGTGGGGGGTGCATGTATTTCTGTCTCCAAGCATGCTGGTGCCTGTGTGTCATGCCTAGGACTTTCTATATCATAATCTCCAGGGGATCAACTGTGAGTGTGGGTGTGTGTGTGCCTGCCTGTTGGTGTGTGTGTGTGTTGACAGTGTTGAGGAGGGGGAACAGAGTGTCTGAGACTGTCTCAAGCTCAATCCTCATAGGATATCCGCTAAGAGCATCAAAAGCCAAAGACTAGACAAGGTGTGTGTGTCAGTGTGTAGTGTGTGTGTGTGTGTGTGTACAGTATGTTTCCCTTCGCACACCATAATAGAATGTGTCCTGTTTGAGAAGCCATCATTTTCTTGAACTGTGGTTAGTTTGTTGAACGGCACTGCTCCACACCTCAGCTAACATGTTAGTGACGCTGTCCAAGGTGCTGAATACGTCTGCCCGTTAAAACAGTTGTTCTGATTGCTTTTTTTTATTCTGCAATTCACATTATCATGGAGATTATGGTTTACCAATAATGCAAGGCTTTGTTTTACAGTCCTAACTAGAATTTATTGTAATTACTACAGTCAATTCAAGTCAAAGCAGCATTAAAGTACATGCGTGGAAAATTGCTGAGATGGAGATGGCTCACAACTACTGAATTATATTTGAGTCAGATGCTGTGTTTGTCAGGTAGGGGTCTACTGTGTGAAATAATGCGCAGTGATTTGGCTAATGCAGCACAAGCCAGGATAGGTTAAGCATCGAGTGTTCTTATCCACATCCACAACGAGATCAGAGGTTAGCCTCAGTCAGTGGCTTGCGTCAGATTAAGTAGCTTAAAGTATGTGCTGAAAGCATCCATGGTTAAAAAATAAAAAATAAAGAAAATAATGAGATGCATAAAGAAGCATACATACTGCTTTCCCTTTCATTTCCATTGTCCCCAAAAGACAATAAAATGCTAAAATAGTTCAAGTACCTGTCTTTGTCGACCGGTGCCCTGTCTGAGCCCTGCTAGGCCGCATCATTATCCAGACCACCTGCTAGTGGGGCGACAGATGGGAGAGGCTTACCTTGTGCACCCCCAACTGACGGCTTGAGTCATGCGAACAGACGCTTGTCAATGACAACCTCAACAACTCTGCATGACACTTGTACGCTCAAACACTAGATAGAAAAGTTATACTGAGAAATGAATCAAATGGGTGAAGGCTCCAAATAGATTGTCACTGTATGTAGACTACTATCACGAGTACTACTGGGATAGCTGGGATCACTCCATATGTGTTGAGTGAAAGCTAAGAAGGCTCGAATGGATTCACATGTCTCAAAAGTGGGGGCTAATTGCGACTGTTGTTCATACAATCCAGTAGGCATGTGGACCTACTTGTTTTATGTCAGCACGTCTGGTATATTTGATAGACAGTTAACAACCACATCAATCGGCTGTCTGCAGTTCATGCGCCCATGATGCGTTTAGGGGGCATCGTAAACTACAGTATCTAGTGATTATTTTCTGAAAATGATGCTTTTAGGGAATTCCTGTAACTTTGGAACTACAGAAAATAACCTGGGTTACAATAAAATAATATTTTTTTTGTACCAGATTGAATTGACACTTATTATAACTCAGTTCATAATAATCTCATGATGACAATAAATCTCATAATCTGCCACTTTAGAATTAAACACTAAATATTATCTTGGCCTAATAGTTGATGGGTCTCCTAGTAACAGTAACACACAGCAACCTTGTGTAAGTCTCCGAGAGGCTGCTAAAGCTTCTGCATTCTGACAGAAATTAATACTCCTTTTCTGCAGCTCACAACATGTCGTTGATGCAAAAAAGATGCAGAGTCAGGTGCAGATATAGTCACCTAGCCAACACGGTATACAGTAGACGAGAAAACTCTGCAAAATTCTCTGTTTAGGGATTAAAGCTCTATGTGTGAGTTGGCATTTGTGTGTTTTCTGTGTGTGTACACTCTCTTCCCTGCAGGCCTGATCAAACCACAATGTGTATGCCTTCACTGTGAGTTGTTCAATATTTTTGCTCTATCCAAATGTACTGCACAGTTATAACTAGATTCTTGCTGCTCCCTTTCTGCCTTTGCAAGTTTTAAATATTTCTTATTACTTCTCAAGGCTCCAAAAGGCATTACAAAATAAAAAATGCATACACAGAGCATACACTTTTTTGCCATCATCCTCCTTCGCACCAACTCACTAATTATTTCTAACGGTGTCTCTTTCATTCAAACACACTTGCCCCGACTTACCAATTCAAACCAAGCGGAAAGCATAATTTCTGATTTGCTAAACATCATTCATTTTCTTTGTGCCTTGGGGAGAACTCTTTTTACCACACGCTCCATATTGATGCTTGATAAATGTTTTGTATACAACGCCGCATGCATTTCGGTTTGAGCACATGTATGCGCCAGCCTCTCAGGGGTAATTAGTAATGGGTAAAAGTTAGACGTTCAATTTTTAAATATTTGATGATGTTCCATCATTGATGTTCTGTTGTTGTTGATGCTTCCTCGTAGCGGGGCAAGCAAGATGAAGTGTGGCTTCAAAAGACTTAGGAGTTATTTCATAGCAGAAGCTTGTTTCTTTTCTCTCTCTCTCTCTTGTCTGTGACTTATTCTCTCCCAAAAAACCTCCGTCTCACTTTCAGTCATTTATATAACATTGTCAGTATGACTGACTGACAGGCATTTAGCACTTTATTTTAATCAACACAATGAAACATATGGACATATATGGGTAATTACTTCCATATTGAATTTATCTAGAGACTAAGAACATCATTTATGAAAATGTAAGCCAGGCAGCTAAACAGGGTTAGGTTATAGGGCAAAGACCTGAAAATGTCTATGTCTATGTCCTCCTTTAAACATATTTTCCCCTCAGTGTGCAACTCAATTGCAGCTCAGCCATACCATTTGCATATAAGGTGCATCAAGGTGTTCAGTCTTCCATGTCGACACCTTCCCTAATGACCTTAGCTGTTGATTTGTTTGTCTAATGTTCTCCTAGTTGAAATTCAAAGTCTGATATCTTATCCATGCAGCAATTATATGATTACTAAATCTAACAAGCTCATTAATTGCTCCCAGGCATTTTAATGAAGGTTCTAATTGAAAAGCATCCAGGGCTGATGGAGAGAGGAGACCCTTCTGGAGAGAACTTCAGAACTGAGTAGAGCCAATTTAGACGGCGCCGGTAAATTTGTTTTCAATTATGATGTTTGGTGTAAAACTTGGTCATAAATGGAAATGACAAGAGAAGGAAATAGGGAGAATTTGATGCAATCACAATGTTTCTGTTGAAGTAGTTTTTTCTGTGTATTTCAAACCAAGCACACATCTAGCCTTATAATCATGTGTATACGAATATAACTGGTTACTTGTAAACAAATTTGAACTCCTCAATTACTAATGCTCAAAGTTTCCTGTTGGTTTTGTGTGTTTTTTTCTTTTTTCTCTGCCCTTCAGTTGTTGTTGTTTTCTCCCATGACTTTGCTGAATGTCAAAGAAAACAATCGTCTTGAGAATATTTTAGATGAACTCATGCATTCATTCGGGCATTTTATGTTCTTCTTATCCACCCATTCTCTTTGTTGTCCCTGCTCCTCACATTCACACTTTCCTTTCCTCCATTCGCCTTCATAACACTGCTTGAACCAACCATCCATAATCAAGATTATCATCACAGCTACCACACCGGTAATGACCTCAACAACAGATGAATGGTAAATCAATAAGCACTGACCTTGCAGCATAGTTGGACTGGGCCTCTCTCACTAATCTCACAATAACTTCATTATAGAGGGAGACAACTAAAGTAATGGAGGTGTCATTTTATGAAATCATAGCCATAAAAAAAAGATGTGGATTTCTGTGTTGTGGCAGTGGTGTGGCATAGCAGTAGCCTGGTCCTACCAGACCATCGTACTTCATTTCATTTGTACAATAGGTCTGGAACTGCTCTATTGACAAACGTTCAATCACTTGGAGGCGGGTGTCTGTTGAAGTTTAAAACTATTGGATCTGCCCATTGCCACTCTGGATCTGCCAACTAATCGCATAACGTTTGGTCGTGATGTCATGAGCCGGCTTCTGACTTCAACTGAAACTGGCGCGCGACTTCGAGGTCATCGTTCTCAGCCACGTTCTTAATGGGTCCTTTCTGGGCCTCAGTGATCACAAAGTCATCACACCACACATAACTTGAGAGGTGTCATAGACGTTTGTTAGTAAGTACCATTGAGATCCACTTGAGCAAGGCACTCCAGCTGCCCCTTTGGAGCTTCTCAGTAGACAGCAGTTATGGAGACGCTCTTTGGTTTCAATTGGTAACTTATGGTTAGTTAGTAAGAGTCTTCAGCCATGTGAGGCTGTACTGAGCTAAATGATAACATCAGCATGAACTCACAATGGCAAAGATAACATGTTAAGTTCAGGCAGGTACTTTAATATTGCTTCATTGACCAAAGTCGAGGACCGACTGACTGGTCGGTATTAGCATCACTTAAGACACACCACTAATGGCCATCTCAATAAGCAGATGTGTGCTTTAGAACGTTGCAGCCATCTCAACAGAAAGAGAAAAAGACTGTTAATAACACATGTGAGTCACAAACTATGTTAGAAGTTTGTGAAAAAAGGAACTCAACACAAGATTAATTTTGTATCTTTTCTGGAGCTTCTGTTCATATCACATGATCTTCTTTAGGAATAGTTTGAGCAGATGTTTCTTAATGCTTAAGTTGTCATTGTTAAAAGTGCCTCAGAGTCTTCTCGTCTATGTTAGGAAAAAAATGTAGCCACAAAGTTAAGTTTGTACATTAGCTGAGTTGATGCTTTCATCATTGTTGAAAGGTCCAGAATAATGTGAATTTTTACTGATTTCCAAGGTCATGAATATAGTTTTTAACATCAGCTAAGGGTGCTTCCACAACTCGGGTTTGTTTCCACCTTTGCTGGGCTCATTTGGGCAGGTGAGAACACAGCTATCGTACTCAGGTGCGCACCAAAAGTTCAATCAGACCTTGTGAAAGGGTGGTCTCGGTACACTTCCAAACAATCTCTGGTGAGGTCAATTTTTGGGGAGACTGTGATCATACTCAATTTGACCCAATTGCAGGAAGCACTAAGTATACAGCGTGTGAGATCTTTGAGTCTTCCCCGGTGGGCAAACGTTAGCATGGAACGTATTTCTCTACCGAAAATGTTGTGACAACTAACAGACTTCAGACAGATCATATGAATTCGCTGTATCAAGATTATGAAAATGAAGGACAAAGTTCTCGCTAGAAATTTCATAAAAACATCATCACAAAACATTCCATGCTCTTTTTAGCTCATAATTCCCACTACAACAGGCATACATCACAGCCATTAAAAGCTCAGAAGAGCTGCCGCTATAGGCTTGTCTCGTGTCACGTGATACAGGCTTGATGTCCACTAGTTCATATGGACGTTCATATGTTGTGTTTTTCGGCCAATAAACGTTCATATGCATACATATCCCTCTCTTGCAGAAGATTTCCCTTTTTTCTCTGGGGACTGGGTTGATCATTCTCACATCTGGTGAAACCAAGGAAGCACACTAGAAGCAGATCAGGTGTTAAACCGCCACAAGGCATTTTGACAAAGCTCACATCGGTAGGTCAATAGCAATTCCCATTGGCGTAGCCATACAACTGGTCAGTGTAGTGGAAAGTGATTCTGTGGTGTATTGAACCTGCTGAAAAATGTTATAATTCTGCAGCTGTACAGTGCCAGAGGGGTCCAACGCCTGACTGACTAACCTTATCTTTTATCTTTTGATGCCCATTAATCTGTCAGGGGAAAACAACACACACAAACAGTCTAAAGAGAGAAAAACAAGAAGTCTACAGAGTGGCTCCGTTTTCCGACGATAACACAATAGGAACATTAGAACACCTGAGCCTGAGATAATGAAGTGAACTAATGGAGATAATACAATTTAGTGTCACCCTCAGTTACAATTTCAATTTCCCTACCTTCATTTACCATTTACCTCACAGCCAGGGTATGATTTTAATGATTTCTCTGTCTTTCTCAGTTAATCGCTTTCTCTCCCTCCCTCTGGTATCCTTCCCTCCTCCCGTTGTCCTTCTGTCTCTCTCTCTGTCTTGTGATCTCCTCCCTTCTTGCCATGTTGTGCTTTTCTCCCCTTTTCCTTGCTCTTTTTCTTACACTCTTTGTTCTCTGTTGCATTTAAAACACATACTAATGAAGATGCACAAGTTCGGATGAACAAGCAAACAAGTACTTAAATATTGTTCAGATATAGGGAGATACACACTTCCACACAAACGTGAAACAATAAGTGATGGGTGTTGCAGGGATGTGGGTGTAGCCACTCAATTGCTGATTGATCTAGTTTTGAATTGTGATGTGGTGCTTGTTGTGTGTGTGTTAGTGGATACAATGTTGTTGTTCTTGATGGTGGTTGTGGTGTGTATGTGTTAAGTCTGACATGTACCTGTACCAGGGCTAGATTTTTTTAGAAATATTTATTTTACTTCTAGTGAAGTACCAGTTTCCCTTTGGCACCCTTTTGCAAGCTCCGATAGCTGTGCAAGTGCAGAGGCAGACCTTGAATGGTGTATGTAATGGACTCAAGTTACTTGTTTTTAATGTACATAAGTAGAGAAGCAGAAAGCTGGAACAGGAAAGGATATGTTACTCTAAAGTTAAAGGTGTAGTCTGCCATTCTGGAGAACGCTTGTCAAAATAATTTTTTGTCAAAATCAGGTAGCGGATTGTGAGGAGATATTCACTGAATTTGACAAATTGATTTTGACAACAGGAATTCTCCATAATCACTTACCCCACCTTTTATTAAAACCACAACGTTTGGGCCAGTGTTGAAACACACCACAATGTCTTCTCATTTATTGAACATAACACTTAGACTGAGGCAAAAAGAGAGATTAATACACATGGAAGGTATCTACCTTTTATGTGAAGGCAAGGCAAGAGTGGGGAATGGAGATAGAAGTGCAGGATGGTCGAGCATAAGAGACAATAAGAGGACGATGACCAGAGAGGGAGTATGACAAGAGGAAGCGAGATACAGGTGACAAGGGAAGGGATGGCGAGAGAGGACGAAATGATGAGAAAGTGAGCCTTGGGACAAACTCAAAGACATATGAGGGAATTGAGGTTCTTACATATCCAAATAACTCAGGAAGAACTTTTCTTTTTCATTAAGGCCTCTTTGAAGCTGAATGGGTATAATGTCATTAAAAGTACTTTTTTTTCTTTTTCGTCAGGCTTTAGGTAGTTAGAAGACAGTTATCGGACATGAACCAAAAAACCTTATTAGTGATATTTTAATGCATGGTTTCCATCAGGAATTGTTAAGTGGAGGCTCTCTTTATGGAAAGTTTTCGGGATTTACTTTATTCTCACATAATATGGACTTGGCTATGTGAAACTGGTTCCCCATCTCTGCCCCTTTTTCCTGAACGTCCCCAAAGTTTCTCTCTTAAAAGTCTTCCCGTTTCTTGTTTGGCCAAGCTGCCTCGCTCCACAGTAATGGAAACCTTGAAATGTAAATGTTGGATCACTACACAGCACCACACTTTAACAGATGTTTCAACACACACTCTTAGGTCAAGATCCGATGTAATGGGGTCATGTGTGTCTGATATTATTTGGAAAGCTGGCCACAGATGTATCATATTTCATATCTTTATGACCCTGTGTCAAACAAGTAAGTGAGGAATAAGAAACTGATCTGATTTCACCAAATTAATATATTCTATTCTACAGGTTTCCATCTAAAACAGTTAGGACCCTTACCAGACCTAAGAGGTTTTCTTTCAGTAGAACATTAATCTGGTACTCAGACACACACACACACACACACACACACACACACACACACACACACACACACACACACACACACACACACACACACACACACACACACACAAATGTACAGCACACAGTCACTCTTTCTCCCACACACTTACCCATATCCCTTTGACTTGAACCCCTGGTTTTATACTATATAGATATAGATTTACATTTGTGGTTCAGAGGGAAATATCTTGAAAAACAACCTGATTGCCCTGGAATTTGCTATACACATTCAAGGGCCTTGGAGCATGTTAGCATGCCTACATTAACATTTGGCTCAAAGCCCCACCTGTGCCTTAGTACAGCCTCGCAGAGTGGTAGTGGATGTAGATTCCAAAGACATGTCCCAAATTCATACCACATATTATTTCAAAGCATGTTTTAGACATACGGTAGATTATTTTCATGGATACTACGCCTCCACAAAGCAATGCACGAAGGAAACCGAGGATTTGCTCACAGCTGGAGAAAGAATTAGCATGTAGCACACATTTTGGGACAAAGCGCTAGTCTTGTTAAACCATTTAGACAATCTTCTCTAACCTTGGTGAGAGAAGTAGTAGTTTAGTCTTCTACACTTACCCACCCATACCTTAACAGAAGGGGCATTAGATTAAAAAACAGATGTCATTTTTGGAATCCTCACACGGATTGTTTTGGGACGCTGCTTGTTTTTGACCAACCAAAGTAACTACTTCATCAATACGAACTTGTTGATTTAAGGCCAATGGCTTTACTTTCCTGACCGTAAGATTTACTAGGTGCTTACAAACCTATTTGTGGCATTTGTAATGGCACTGCTATGCACCTTGATAAACAATACCTTTGGAGATGTATGCACTATATTTTTTTACAGCAAACTGTAAAGAGTGCAGAGCAGAGATGAATTTTACATGTTCACCAGTTGTGTTGCTTAGATTACCTGCCAACTTGCATGGCTTCTTGTCCGGGAACAGGTCCTTCATGGTGAAATACTCGGGGAAAGGATCTCTTCTGGCTCTTCCTTGCCTGCACAGTCCAATCTTTTCCCAGATTCCTCTATTTCTGTTGGACATTATTGTGGCTTTTTGGACTGCATTTGGCAGCGGCCTACAGTCACGACTTTCCAGGGAACCATAAAACGCACAAATGCACCGTCCAGACTGCCTGAACTGTAACCAGTTTGTAAGATGTCAATGCTGTCAAAGCTGTGATGCTGCTGATGAAAACCTGCCACCTTACAACTCCCACTATAGCAATTTCCCCTACATGCACAATCATGTCTCATGGCTTTATAAATATTTTTACTGAACATTTTGATCAGATTTGAAGGCTGTATTTTCCATATCTGTACTATGCTTTAAGGTAATTTATACAGTAACCTCAATTTGTGCAAGGTATTTAAAAAATATGTGCAATTTAAAAAAGGTAAGTGTGCTGCTTCCTCCCTATGTATTTTCAAGGTTCAAGGATAATAATCGAAAGCAATGAAAAGTAAAACATGTACACCCCAAGATGAGTATTTTTTTTCGCAAAAACTCAGTGAGAAGAAGGAACTGATCCAAAATGAGGGACAATGTGACATGAAAGACACAGAATGAAAGGAGTGGAGAAAATTGACTGAAAAAGATTGAAAAAAGTTTGGAAGACCCGAGGATTCAAGGATAACTATCAATATTTCTGCAGCCAATCCTATACTTTGGACTGAAAGACCTCAACAGCTTTGCTGTCACATGTTGCTTTTGGCGATCTTCTGAATTTTCGTATATTGCGATCAGCAGGTCATAATTTCAATATTTGGTTTTAGGGGGCAATTAATGATTTATTTTATGTGTGCATAATCTGTTGAGTGTGTGTGAGTAAGTGTCTGAAATTGTATGAAAAGTCCATTGTAATTTCCAAGAGCCCATAGAGACTCTTCTTATGTCAAACAGTCCAAATTCCAAAAATATTTAGTGTCCTATCATATATGTCGGATACAAATGTAGACTATCCTCACATTTGAGAAGCAGACACCAGTTAAGGTTGGTGCTTTTGCTAATCAATTATCAAACCTCATACTGTATATAGTACTTAGCAGCACACATTAGACTGCTTATACACTAAACTATGACTGTGAACATGGTCAACATTACACATTCTTTTCTTTTTTAATGACAGTAATGTCATTCTGAGCGTGTCAGCATTTAGTTCAAAGAACTGTTGTTACTAAGTAGAGCCACTAGTATGGCATTAGCACTGTATAATCCATGCTAATCTCAGGCTTCAATCAAACAGTGAACATCATGATAATACCTGCTTAATATCAGCATGTGGAAATTGTCATTTTGAGCCAAGCCCCAACCTCAGCGATTTTTACCAGCATCCAATAAGGAAGTGACCACAACTGTAGTAACCAGGAAGTGCCACTGGGGGCTGGGAGCAGAAGACAGCCATCTCTCATTGACTCCAATGTTAAACATGCCGTTTTCACAGCATTATTAAACCTATTTACAGCCTGGGCCACAAAACCATTTTACTCTGTATGTTTAGGTCATATCTCCATGACAACAATGAGGGGGGTGAATTTTTTTGGCCCACGCTAGTTTTTATTCTTTTGGAGGTTAAAATGTATTGGCACGACCTCTTGAGTGACAGCTCTCCGCCTGTTGTCCCTCACTTTGCCTCGGAGGTATACGTCAGCTATCTCCCTCCCCCTCACAAAATGGTGACGCGCACAAACCAGGATTATTGGATGCCGTGTGAATAACTGAGGTCAGCCCGGATGCTACATCCATATTATTTACTATCTATGTTTTGAGCACATTAGCATGCTGAAATTAGCATACAGCTCATTACAGCCTCAAAGAGCCGCTAGCATGGCTAAAAACAAAGGGTGTTTGGGTGAACACACACACACACACACACACACACACATATATATATAGAAATATAAATAAAATGACAACACAAACTCCCCATTATGCCCCACAAACTCATCTATACATGCATCATTTTACTCTATTCCTCTCTCTTTCTCACACCTACTTCTCCTGCCTGCCCCTCTGTTTCTATTTCTCTGAGTCACCCCAAAGCGCACGCGCACGCGCACACATACACACACACACACAGGCACACACACACAGGCACACACACTCTGTAGCTGCCAAGGTGACTAATGAGAATATGTGACAGCGCTGGTGGTAAGTGAGACAGAGAGAAAGTGGAATCGAGGGACGCCCGGATTTGTCATTGAAGAAATGAAGGGTCACAGGGTTCATCGCTTACCGCTTCCTCCCGCCTGACCAATGGCTGATGAGTATTTAGAGAAGACCTACAGACAGAGGGCACCAGATTGGAGACACTCTGTTGTGAATGTGACCTCTGTGTTTTATTTATTTATTTTATATCCATTTATCCTGCTTGCCTTTCTGCTCATTTCTCTCCGTCTAAATATGGGTCTTCCTCTCTTGTAATTTAACCAGCTCGCTCTCTCTGCCATCTCAATCATTCCCTGCACCCCTACCCCTTTGGTATTCAGTTACTGTCTTCACTATTGTTCATACTTTGTTTGTCTCCCTACCAATTGTCTGTCCCTGCTCTTTTATCATCCTACCCCGTCTTTCCGTCTATTTTCCCTGCTCAGATCCCCCTTTCTTTTCATCCAAACCCATATTTCTTTGTCTCGCCATCTCTCTGTCTCTTTTTCTCAGGTGGCAGAGCAGATTAGTGGTTAGTGAGACCATCCCATTACTGTAAGGTTACGGATTCAATCTCTGAGGCAGACGGTGTGTGCACATCAACAGCCGTGTGTCCTGTCAAAATGTCCTTGAGCAAGATGCTGAATATACAGCTGCACTGTCATTTTTGACTGCAAAAAAAGGTAAAAATCATCTTTTCCTCCCCCTATATAATCTAGTAATACTGTCCTTGAGGTTATCTTCAGTGCATTTATCTGACTCTGACCTTCACTCATTGTGCTGTTATTACACTAAGCAGTGTTTTCTAAAGTAAGAGTTGGTTACGCAGAAGTCTACAGTCTGTTTCTGTAGGTATAGCATACTAAACACATTTTATCATGAGAAGAAAGAACCTTTTAGGGCTGCATATTACGCCTTATTCATTATCAATTAACCCCAAGGATATTCTGTGTATACTTAAATGAAACGGTGAAAAGCAGAGAACCTTTAGCCTGGAAATCCAGACCCATATCTAGAACGATAGAGGGTCTGGCCACGATCAATAGACCTTCCCAACTCAAGGGGCGGCTCCTACTTGTGCATTTCAAATGCCACTGCACGCAGTTGGATAGCACTACAACCAATAAGTGCAATGAACAAGGTGACGTATTGAGCCCCGTTCATTGAGCGAACAGCAGGATTAACTGTTAAATTAAACTTTTGGCGTGGTCGGTCGGTCGCCAAAACAGAAAATTCCTCTTACTTGCCAATGAAAAATTTGAGTGCCGTCTTCCAAATAGTAAAGGGTCGAGGCCAAGGCCGTCTCAAACTCAAACAACATATCCATAGCCATCTCTGTTGTTTATCAAGGCTTCGGCGTCATTTCAATTGATTCTGACTACTATGGGATTTAAAACTGATCAAATTTGAGTTGGCATGATTGCTAGAAGTTCATATACATAATAACATTTCTTGAAGACAATTTTTGTCATGTATGTCAAACCATTATCTTCCCCTTAACCTGACCAAGTTGTGTTTTGTGCAACCAACCCTCAACCACAACGTTGTCACAAACAAATTCTATACTTATTTTTATTTAAATGGAGCACTTTGAAAAGTCTGTTTTCGATAAACCGAACTACATTATTGATCACCTTTCTGAAGGTTCATGATGAAGGTTGAGATACCACTACCATGTAATTTGAAGTAGCCACAGCCTTGTGTAATAGTTGTAGTAGTATGTATGATGGCTGATAGTACTATCACAATTGTTGTTGGTATATGGGTACTGATTCTGATCCAAAGAACATACACAGACTAGCCTATCTGCTAACTCTGAGGCAGCAGTTGAGACCTTCAGCAGTAGACACGACCCTGGTGGTCCAGGGTGGCATGAGCTGTAATTTTCCCATATAAGAGAACTATTTTATTCAGAAGGGAAGTAATCATATCATCATTTCAAACAAATGAACAAATGATCTTGTAAACCCAGAACAAATTGAGGTTTTGTTTTTCTCTTCTTTTCAGTGCTGTGGAAGAAGAATTGTGCTGTCATCTTTATCTGACCTTCAAAGGGTTATCATATATAGGAATTTTTCTTTAAGAGGAGACAAAAAACCAACACTTTAATGTATGAAAGCTTGTTCTTCTAGGCGGCCATCAAATACTACAGAAAAAACAGCTTTGAAATAGAGTGTTATTTATGTTTTTGATATTGTAATTGGACGTTCGCGAGTGGCCTTCTCGCTTTGTGCTTCATTTCATCATATCAGAGACGCGTGAATGTACACGTTATGTATCTATCAAGCTCAGAATGTGTGTGTGTGTGTGTGCTCCCAGGGCTTTAATTAAACTGGCTTTCAGTTCCCTTTAATAAGGGTCAACTATTGTGTTACACGCAATAATAATAGAATAGATGCAATGTTAAACTTGTTTCAGCGCTTACTTCAAACAAGTAATAACTTCAATAACATAGTAAAAGATACAACATTTTTTTCTCATTCTACGTACCAAAGTCATTTTAGCAGTATCACATACACACAAAAGTGTGTGCACGTGATACTGAATAACAATTCCATCAACATACATTCATCACGGTCTTCTGTGAAGGACAGCTTTGAAGTCTCTGTGGTTGAAAATTGCCTTTGTCCTCCTCTGCTTCTCTCAACAGGACCAGATCAAATGCTGCACATCAGGAGTTCCAATTCTCATTTTTGTTGTTCACACAAACGGGCAGAACAGAAATATCCGAGAGACGTAAACATACAAGTGTCCGATGGGAAAGGGTGATGATGATGGTTATCACCAACCAGGGCCTTTGTGCGAGTGTGTCTGTGAGATATGTTTCAATGACGTGAAATTACTGCCACACAATGGAGGTCACCGTTTTAAGCATTTCTAATTGGGCTCTCTGAAACAACCAAAGAATACAGATGCATGAATAATGCATTCAGTGATGAAGCTATCATGTTTGGTGCCAAATGTAAAATCGTATTTCAGTGGGTGATTGACAGATGATAATGACAAGCGGTGTCATGGTTTTGGTTGTTTGATGTCATTCACTCCTTTGAAGTTCGAAAAAAAAAGAAAAAAGGAAGAGATCAAACGTAAGCAAACATGGATGAAAGTTGTAACTCTGTTGTTAATTTTTTTTTCAAGTTGATTTAGGGGAACAGTTTGCCACCCATGGTGTGATGTTACGTCAAACCTGTATGTTAGCTGTATTTTGTTGCTATATTTGACAGTACAATGTAACCCAGTTTCAACTCTATTTTTTAAACTGCTAACTTCTTATTCTTGCTAACTTTATCTCACACATACCCATACAGTGTGGCACCCTCAGACATTGATTAATCAACCCAATATATAGAGTTTAGTCCTGGTTGATTTGGTTACACACGTGGTAATACTATAACATGCAACCCTTGAGCAGCAACTGTATTAGAAATTCAACAGAAGGACAAATGGACCTCCTTACAGTGCAGCCAAACAAACTTCAACAGTTTGTTGAAAATTACTTTGCTCAGGTATGCAGCCTGTCGCCAGCTGCTCTTCAATCAAACAGCTCACTATAACTGCTTCTGAATGTTCAATAATTCGGTTACAAAAGTATAAAAAAAAATGCTCCCTTTTTAAAACTGGCCTTCTTGCTTGTTTTCGACTTTTTTGCTGCAATTATTAAGCTAAGGACTAGCCTAGTTGACATTTCAGTCACGGTTCCTGTGTCTGCTTCACGGTTAAATCCACCCAGTGTTATGCCAGTTGAAAAGATTTATAATAAAACAGAAGAGGTAGGAAATGTTCAGTTTGCGTCGGTGAGTTTCTTATCGATGAGATACAATTATTCCATCCATTATTCCATGACAATTTTAAGGATTATAACTTGAAAATACAATTATAGTGTGACAATTATATTACACTATCATGAGAATATAAAAAAAGATTGAACCCAGAAATATATAAAAGATACAATGAATTAGAATATACTTTATATACAGTACAGTACATGCAAATGGAACTGTATCAGTAGCTCAAGTGATGAAATATCAAACCCCACTGTAACCACACACACTGTGTATGAACTGTGTAGTGATTCCTCTCTCTGTCACTCATTCTATTTCAGCATCTCTTTATCAATTTCCCCACATGCTGCTTAACCTCACCATGGCCTTCTCCCTTCTCCCTTTATTTTTCCTTATCTCCCACCCTCTAAAATGGGAGATGTATTGTGTGGTTGTCAACATGACTTTTTATTATGGAGCTAAGTAGGTGTAACATTGACTTTGGGCCAGAATGTGACAACTCACTGAAACCAATTGTGGTTTCAGTCAGCAGGGTTGCGTTTGTGAGTGCATGTGTGTGTGTGTGTGTGTGTGTGTGTGTGTGTGTGTGTGTGTGTGTGTGTGTGTGTGTGTGTGTGTGTGTGTGTGTGTGTGTGTGTGTGTGTGTGTGTGTGTGTGTGTGTGTGTGTGTGTGTGTGTGTATGAGAGAGAGAAACGGAGAGAGAATTTCCTTGCATATACAGTACATAGGCTTACATAGATGTTTATACTTTTGCTTTTCAGCATGTCTTCTTTTGTGCATGATGAATAAAGCTAGTATGGAGATGTATTTTATTTAGTCTAGATCCAAATGGGTGAGGAGGATTTAACATCACCTTTTGTGTTTTGTTTTAAGGGAACTGTGTACCAACTACCAGAGCACATTATGAGTTTTATAATTAAGGCTCCTTTTGGCTCCATGCTTTCTGCAGAAGTTAAATCCTTCGATCTCTTCCTGACATCAGGGGCCGCCTCTACAGGCCAAGCAATAAAGTCCCTTGTCGGTTAAAATCTTGTTTTCTTGTAAAGGGGAGCCGCAACGCTCCGTTAGCTGGCATACTCTTCATCGTGATGTGCACCGCTTGTGTGGCGGAGGCACTACATAGGCAGGTCAAATCAATTTGAACTTTGCCCCTATTAGCTGCCGGCCTTTCAAAAGGGCAGCCTATGAGCTGTCATGAGAGGAGAGTGGAGGTGGAGGAGAAATATTGGACTTCAACGGGAAAAGCAATTTCCTGTGCTTGTGAGATCCCATGTAAGGTGTTCAGCAAAAGAGTTGAGACAGAAGTGTTGTTGTGGTATTCAAAAGTATTGAACTGTTTCCAGTCAAAGTATGCATTATCATTTTAAATCTGCGTGGAAAAAAAGATCAAACATGAATTCCTTTGTTTGATGAATAAACCGTTGCATGTATTTGGCAGCATGCTCATTACACATATGTATATTCATACAACGGATAACATATGGACATGTTGCATTAAGATAAAATGGATGGGTGGGTTAGGTGATATAGTCCATCCAGTAAAAATTAATGTTCTATGTGATTGTTTAGGAATTATTGACCTGTGAAGATAAAGCACAGGTCAGGCAAAGTAACAATCCCATAGGAATTGCCAAACGGCTAACAGGCTACATCTGGTTTTCAAAAAATGTAAGTGCATCATTCAGGCTATAGGAGTGTATTCACACTCTTTCACATGTTCCCAATCAACACCTGACTTAGTCCTATAGTGTATTTTTACGAGCAAAATAACATAATCTTGCTCCTAATATTTTGTGTGTGAACTTTAAAGTTTCTCTTTTGTGTCTTTTTAACAAGCTGCCGGCATCCTTCATTCTCTTTTATTTTGGTCATGACGTGCAGAGCTGATAAAAACAGCTGCTAATGGGGGCGCCCTTAGCTCAGTTGGTAGGGCGTACCCCCCATGGGCCTCGGCCAGCAGCGGACCCGGGTTCAATTCCAGCCCGCGGTCGTTCTCTGCATGTCACTCCCCTCTCTGCCCCATTTCAACTCTGTCTCTACACTATCAGTAAAGGCATAAAAATGCCAAAAAAAACAACAGCTGCTAATGTCATATGCGCTTTTTGAACACGTCAGCTTTTTTAAACCTTTTAAAGTGTTCTGCTCATTCCAAAGAAAAAAGGAGCTTGGCAAAATGTGTTTATAAATGTCAGACCAATTCCGAGCATTTTATTGTCTTCCGTGTAAAAACTAAAAAACTGGGACAAATGGGGCGAAATGGATGACTGGATTACACCTGGAAAGAGTGGAAGAGATAGAACCAGTATCAAAGTTGAAATTTGAGGTAGATAAGTGGAGAGATTGGGAGCGGTAGATAATGACCTAGAGAGACTGTGTGTGTGTGTGTGTGTGTGTGTGTGTGTGTGTGTGTGTGTGTGTGTGTGTGTGTGTGTGTGTGTGTGTGTGTGTGTGTGTGTGTGTGTGTGTGTGTGTGTGTGTGTGTGTGTGTGTGTGTGTGTGTTTGTGTGTATGAAAGAGAACCAATGTTACAGAGAGGGGAGACAGCAAGCACTTTTTTGAGTCCTGAATAGTGTAACCAAGTGAGTGAGAGTGTGGAGCAGATAGAGACGGACACAGGAGGAGAGATTGTAGTTGTCATGTTGACGGATGGGCTGACATTACCTCTGCCCCTCGCTAATGCTGTCTCATTGCAGTCACTGCTACTGTACACACACACACACACACACACACACACACACACACACACTTTATGTTTCTATCTTTATGAATCTGTCACATTTGCTTTGCCATGCCCCCCCCCCCCCCCCCCCGAAATCTTACTGGCCACCCCCAGTGCTCCTGCCCCAGTGCCTAGTTCAGAGATGATATGTATTTCTTTTTTTCTTTCTTAACTTTTTTTTGATAGGTAGTTGCCACGTTCATCACACAAACACTCCTATCCACTGATATGAGATCAGTTTGCAATTTTCAAGTACTAACTTAATGGTAGGACTGTGGCCACTAGAACTGGTCTCTGGTCAGCAAAGGTCTTGAAAACAGCATAAGTGTGCTTGTGACACGTGTGCCACCCATGCACGTGTATGAGCATGTGCCCCAGCAGATTTTTTAAATCTGAATAAAAAAATAAAAGTTTGTAGTTAGCAAGTGTAACATGTTCTTAGTAAGGGCAGAATTTCATAAATAAAGGTTTATTTTTTTAGCAAGATATTTGGTCAAAAGCTAGTGGTCATCCGTCCCTCTGTCCAGTTGTTAGGAATCTGGCTGCTAGCAAGTTATGTTGTCCTGCTAATTTTACTATTCATCTGAACTGAAATAAATGTTGACTTTTTTCTTTATTCTCATCGCCAGAATGCTTAGATTACATCTTAAAAACACAAAAAAATCCTCTGGGGGGGTGCCCCCAGATCCCCCTTCAGGGGTTTACTTTTCCGACAAACATTACAATGGATACTAACATGATTTGGGCATTTGGGATTATAAATCATCTTTGAATTGGCTGTACAGCATATCACATGCTATTCATTCAGGTGTGCGATGGCCACCCCACTCTAGCTCTGTGGCCCACCTTGGCCACCCCAGTCAGAATTTCCTGGAATCGCCACTTACAGTTTTCCTCCCTTGCTGTCATAGTATTTTTGCACACATGCATGCAGAGCAAAGATGCATTGCGTTTTACTTGCAGATATCGGTGTTTAAAATCTGATCTACAAGCAGAGACTTGAGATAAAAGTTCCACAGATTTAATACAGAGAGAAATGGACAGTGAAATCTTAGAAAATAAACCAGACCACAGGAAATGAATAAACTACCTTTAACTGATCTTGAGTAGAAAATTAAAAGTAGGTTTGCAATGCATTTATGAAACCGCCCAAAACTGTTTGCTTGCCACTGCCTTGGGTTGAGTTATGGATAATACTTCTTTCATCAAATCTGCCCCTATACTATTCCATATATTCAATTTTCCCACACCCTCTCAATTTTCAGGTAATAACCAGGCAATAGAAATCCTCAATAAATTGAGTTGCACCATAAAAATATCTCCCCTCTGGATAGAATTGTATCTTTCCTGCAAAAAAGTGAAAACATGCATTGCAGTTTGAAATGCTTGTTATCGTTCAGAGAAAATTCAAAGTATTAAAGCATTGGATGACAATGCCATGAAGCTGAAAAATAAATTAAGTAATATGGAACAAAATGTAATCAAATGTAATCTAAGTCAAAAGATAAATCGAAAAAGTGATAAGTTTTTATTATTAAGTCACAGGGCAGTATAAATGCCTCACAATAAAGCAAATAGAAGCGCAGAAGAAAATAATATTTGGATGTGCGAGTGATACTTTAATTGAGTTAGCAAGAGAGTAGATTTAGTCTGGACTCTGGGGCAATAGTTCAAGCTTAATTTAAAACATATATTTTTGGAATCAATGTGAGCATGAAGTCATTCTTCTTGAAAAATCTAAGAATATTATTTAAGTAATTAGAAAAAATTGTAGAAAATGTGTAAAAGTATAAATTAGTTTTTTTTTTCACTTTTATTTTCAGCATGATAAAAGTATGATGGGGCATCATGATTATACTGGCCGAAATAATTGCTGTTCGCGATATAATTTATGATAAAATCATATATATCACATCTTTAGTAGTGGTTGCCCAGCAGAATTAATTTTTTTTTAAAAGAGCCAACCTGAGTGGCTATCAAACTCTCATTACTTGAATTGAACTTAAATATATAAAATAAATGTTAAATTAAATTCTCTGTGTGGGCCTTTGAAGTTGTATAGGCTATGAGCAAAGACAGCCCTGCCAGCTGTATGTGTTGTATTCCTGCCATGATGTGGAGTCCTTCATGACCCAAGGGCCTACAAAAAGTATCCCACACCCTTGTTCTAACCATTATATTATATTATATTGTATTATATTATATTATATTATATTATATTATATTATATTATATTACATTACATTACATTACATTACATTACATTACATTACATTACATTACATTACATTACATTACATTACATTACATTACATTGTATCGTATCGTATCGTATCGTATCGTATCGTATCGTATCGTATCGTATCGTATCATATTATAAAAATACCTTTTATATATTCAAAATAAACAAATAAAAACACAGCTGTCAATCTAAAAATATAGTTATGTTAACTTCCGGAAGAGCTTAAAGGTTTTGAGTTACCAGGTCAAACTGAAAAAATACAATACAAAATAGCACGTAGGTTATAACTGTCCCATTATGGAGGTACATAATCATGCCCTATGCCACATTTATTTTATTTTTAAATCAAACATTATTTTTAGAGTCCTGGGGAGTGAATTAGGCAGAATGCGTAGGGGACGCATTCTGCCTAAATAACGCGATGCCATTGGAGGACGCTAAATCCTTGCAGTCTTAATTAAAGCTCAGTCAAAAGATGAAAATTAGCGCGGCCCAAACCCTCTGCAACACCACCGGGAAAAGTCTTCAAGCTAATGATTATGTTGATTGTGCTCGCTGGTCTGACAACAAGGCTGTCTGAGAATGCAAAGCAAAACAAACCAGTGGAGCCATCGTCAAGGGGAAACGACATCTATAGAGCCATCAGTCTTACAGACGTTGGGGGACAAATCACAATCTCAGAGAAAAAGTGTTCTGTTTCGAAATAAATCATAAATGAACTGGCTCCTGAGAGATGCTTTGCACTTATCCATTTGCCGTACAGCAACTGCAACCATCATCCCTCGGTACTGCTTTCTTATGATATGAAGTGATCAGAGTTAACTATTAGTTTACACTAAGGGGGATTTTTCACATAATCAGTGTTATTCAAACATTTGGGTTGTGTGTGTTGAAATCCAACTAGTAGAAAAAAAGGCAATTTAGTGTTTTATTTTCCTTTTTTGTATACACAATTATATTTGGTTGACAATCTCAATGGTATAATTAAGCATGTGTGTGTGTGTAAATGCAAATCTTAATACCTTTTTATACATGTATATGCTCAGGCAAGCACAGTTGGTTTTAAAATGCTTTGGTTGAACTTCTGATGAGAACCAAGAGGACACAGAATGTTTCTCCCATTTTAGCTCTACTTCAGTGGAGGCCACTTGCAGCTTTAGGATTTATTTTATAATTTTATTGATCACATATCCAGCAAAGTTTGGACCAGTGCCCAGCCAAAGTTCCCCAGGCATAATCTGTTTTTGGTCATTTCAAGTTTGAGGCTGAAGACTAATGCTGACCTTGCAGTGAATACTATTTTTTTTTTAGCAATTTCAGAGTTTAGGACTATTTAGCACAATCAGGACAAATATCTTTGGGTTCCTGTCATGGAATTCTATAAGGGTGACTATGCCTGTCCTACTAACAAAACGCTAATTTGGCAAGGCTACATTATCCATAGTTATTTACTACACACCATTGCCCGTTGTATTTATTAGGAGTCTAATGGAATAATCATTAATTTAATCATTATTAACAAGTAATCATTATTATTACGAGTGTTTGTTAATTTCATAAAAATATCTGTGTTAATATTTACAAGTTGTTAGAAATCATCACGACAGCTTCATTTTCTTTCTTTTTTATGTCTGTGACGTTTTTCTACAAGTATTTCAGTGATTCTTGAGAACCGGGACAAAAGGCCGTCTTGCAATATTAATGGCTATTATGTTTGAAAATAAATATAAAATGTGTTTGTTTAAAATTGTAGATGTTAGTTGGGATTAACAATAGAATGTCTCGATCACAATTATCCCCTTACATTTAATTTTATCATTATTGTGTCAAATTTATGACACGCTATCTTCTCTTGACGTCCAAAACAGTGTGTCCACAGAGAAGGGTTCAATCATTCAACCATATTAAAAGCAACACTAAATTATTTCTCATATCAATAAAAACTGTTTTTATACAACACATTCATGTTTTATAAGGTTTCTAAGTGGTGGGACACTTTTTGTCAACACCGTCAGACTATTTATTAAAATGTAATAAAATCAGGCAAAATAAGGGGTAACTGTCACTATGAAGGACCTCCTTTCACATTCTATCACTGCAGAGTACATTAGAGACAGGTTGGCTCTGAAAAGTGTTGTAGTTTTAGAATATTTTACATTCCGAATCTTGAATGTCCTGCGGCACAACCATGATATGTCAACACCCACTTACAATTTCTTTTTTTTTAAACTTATATTTTAATGATTTTATATATGTTTTTCTTTCCAAAACAGACAAAAAAAAAGACAGAACAAGTAGACACATACAATCCACACACAACACAACCCCCACCCCCCAACCCTCTCCTTCACATAAACAGACATGGAATAAAAACAAATTAAATAAGCAAATAAGACAAAATCATAAAAAGAAATAAGCCATAAATACACACAAAAAAAAAAAAAAAAAAAAAAGCAAAACTGGGGCACACCTCTCATGTCCACTGCAGGTGGCGCTGAGGGGGGGCAGACACTTCAGGCCCTGATGTGCTGTAGCACCGGGCCCCACACGGCAAAGAAACCACACGTGCTGCCGGACAGCTCATATTTCAGCTTCTCGATATGAAGGATGCCCACCAGTTCCCCCAGCCAAGTGTCAAACCTAGGGTCCAAGTCCGATTTCCACAGCTTTAAAATGCATCTTTTCCACTTACAATTTCCGAAGAAGTTATTTGAAATGTTTCGATCATTGAATTTTCCTGAAGTAGTTCATACTAGCACCTAACATCAACAGAAAAAACTATTTGCTACTAGATAAACTCAATTTGTTTTGTTTAAGAAACGTTAAATATGTCAACACCGTCAGATGTCAACTCTGTCAGATTTCCTGTCTGACTGTGGTGACAGGCCAATGACGGAGTTGACATTCAATGTGGAGGCATCATATTTGGGTAGTATTCAAGTTATTATGATTATATTAAATATAGAAATAAGGTTTAGTTTTTCTAATACTGTATTTATGAATACAGAATTACTCTCACAATCTTCTTTAGTCATGGATGATTCTTAAAAAAGTACAGGATGCTATACAACATTAGTCTGTTAGAGCAAGTCTGATTCAAAAACTGTAATGTGAATCTTGAATTAATGCTCAACCAATAATATGCTGTTATAAAATCACTGTAATTGATTATTCTACGTATTTGATGGTTAAAATGACTACATCTTAGTTTTTGTCACCACCCTCAGATATGTCAAATCAATAAGATATAGGCCTACTTGTCAACTCCGTCAGATATACTTGTCAACTCTGTCAGATATGTGTCAACTCCGTCAGATTTATATTAATTTGCTAATATTGCATAATGATATTTCCTAGTTGTTGGGGAATGGTTGGTCATATGTGAAAATCTAAACAGTCACCTAAAATGAGAATGTGTTTTGAAATTTGAAACACTTGATTGCTGTTAATTTTGAAGTACAAATTCTATTACACAGTTCAACTAAAGAACATAGAGGAAAATCGAGAATGTATATTTATATACATTTTGAAAATATTGTTTGTGGCCTCTGTCAGTCTTGGTGAATACTTGTGATCACAATAAATCTCATCGGTCTAAATTGAGGGAAAATGAATTTGTGTTTTTGGTGTCTGACGGTGTTGACACAAAATAAGGAATGGCAAGGTAAAAAGCCCATTTTGATAAAAAGGACAAAAGCTGGGAGGCTGTATCAAAGCGGTGCCCAGTAGCTTAGTATATGTTGGACACATACATTTAATGAAATGTGCCTAAACATAGGGTTTGTATTTTTTCATCATTGCACCCTGTTTTGTCACCCTTCTCAAGAATCACTGATTTGTATTTTAAACAAAGCATAATAAAAGAAGCATTACTTAATTGAGTCTAATATAAGTGATTTAAATTTGAACTGGTGGAAATAAATAACCATAAAGGTTAAATGGTCACCAAACTTATTACAGATCTTCCAGTAAGGGACTTGAATGTCCAAACACAAATGGTGGACCGGCCGACATTGCTACCTATATAGTTTATGGTAGAATGGCTGAAAATTAAAGTGGTCCATTTAATGGATCAAGGTCAAAATGTAACATAAAGCTGCTATTAAGTGTCTGGAAAACAAAATGAGACCATTATTACCACTATTGACAACAAATCTGAGAAGGTCCATTGCCCATTGTACATGCACTTTGGAGCTGTTCCCTTAATCCAGCTGGCTGTTTAACTGTCTACTCTTTTTGCTGACGCTTTGCTTTGTATTCACCACTTGCCAAATGGGTCAGCGGGCAAATGTTCTCTTTTCTGTACTCTCTTGCCTACTAAGATACACCCTATAAACACCAGCACACACACTTTCATAGACTGTTACACACACACACACACACACACACACACACACACACATACACACACACACACACACACACACAGTGGTGGTCGTGTTAAGCATTGTTTCCCTCTATTGGCTGTTGTGTGACAGCTAATTAAACCCCTTAGTAACATCCTCTGCTGCTGCACCAGAGACAGACATTAGTCACTCTTGTCTTCACACAAATGCAGATTATGCACACAGGCTCACACACACAGACACTGTTTTTATGTAGTGTGAAACAGCTACTTTCCGTCCTCAGCATGTATTTAACCTCATTCTAGCTGGCAGCAAAAGAAAGGAACGCACACACACACACACACACACACACACACACATTCTCATTCATCATTTCTCTCTCCATGCATGTAGAAACGCACACTCTCTCCTCATCACTTATTTCTCTAAAGCTGAGAGGCCACTGACTGTGGGTAGTAGATAATATAATAATAATGAATTGTGTTTTTTGCACATGCACACACACGTGCGCGTGGGTGTGTGTGTGTGCCTCAATGCACAACCTGCCGGTGTCAAGTGTTCATTTGATACGCCATAAAGATAAATATCTCCCCATTGCCTTCTTAATCACATGACCTTTACAGAGTCAATCAAAATGGATTTGTATTTGCTCTGGGCTTTGAGCTGCTTAAAGTGTGACAAGATGAGCGAATGTATGGATATTGAATATGTATTTCAGGTTTTGACTGTTTAAATTCCATCGCCTATTCGTTAATGGCAAACTTATTCCAATTTTTACTTGATCCGTCTTTTGAAATTTGCGTAAATCCCGAGTCATAGCATTTAAAAATGTCAAATATGATGCTTAAATTTGAATGCCACACAAACCTTTGAACATTTAAATATAGTGGCACTGGTATAGGGAACAAAAGTGAGCTGTTCACTCCTCAATAGACTTGTTATGCACACAGAGGTCAAAAATACACATTTGCACAAACACACACTTTGCCTCATACCAAGCCCCAACCACAGCTAATTCTACCAGAATCCAATGCGGAAGTTACACAAATGCAGTTTGCAGAGTGGCCACTAGGGGCATTTTTCATATAATAGAGTGCACATTCTCATTGACTCACATGTTAAATATGCCATTTTCACAGCACTATTCAACAATCTAGTCTGTATGTTTAGGTCATATCTCCATGACAACACTGAATATGGCGATGTGCATAGGAGAGGACGATTGGATGCAGTTGAAATAACTGAGATCAGCCCGGATGCTACATCCATTTGATATACTATTTATGCCTTATACACATGCATTAATGTAGGTGTGATTACCCGCTGGTTCCCAAGCCAAGTCCCCACCGACCGAGCTACTGCTTAGGATTATGCAATGTGTTATGATGCTAAAAGTTAAACCCAAACCATAACGCTCTCAAGCCCTCAGAAACATCTTACTCCTGGGAATTATCTCCTCTGCTCCATCCTGAAAAGATTGTAATATTATTTTTGGTCTGATGACTAGTGCACAGTGATGTGTTTTTTTTTTTGAAATGTTTTGTGTCCTAGATGCTTGAGCCTACCCGTCAGGTTGTTGTTTTTTTACTCTAGGGAACGCGCAAGTTTTTTTTTTTTTTTTTTTTTTTTAAAACCTTGTTCGCAGATGTTTTTCTCTTAATGAAGATATATTTTAGGAAGGAAGGTAAACAGAGCTTCAGTTCTGTCACTCAATTAACACTTTTAGACCCCAATTTGTGTGAGCATACCACCGTAAACATTGTTTTCATTGTTGTTTTGTAAGGTTTTCTTCTTATTATTCTATCCCATAACCCCAGAGGGTCGTTGGGGCACCACAGACGATCTGTTAACCAGCTCTCTCCATCCCTCTCTGTCCTCGGCAGCTCTCATTGCCTCACTGATTTTCAAGTGAGTCCATTCTCTGATGTTATCTTCCCATCTTGTCTTTTGTCTCCCTCGTCTCCTTCCACCTTGTACGGTTCCTTGCAAGATGGTCTTTGCAAGGCCTGAGGATCTGGTGATGTGTCCGTACCACCTCAGTTTCCGTTTTGTAACAGTGGTAAGCAGGTCATCATGTGAGCCGATGGCTTGGCTGATCTTTGCTGTAAGGTTTTATATTTGTAATTAAGATCGAATTTTGAATATGAATTTTGAGATGTCTTTTTTTTTATTCCCAACCTTATTTCCACAGAAAGTTGGTTTGACTCTTGGGGATGCACTATTTTGAAGTTCGTAAACAACTTTTAGTTCTATTTTTTAACTTTGGAAAACTGTTTCAGTTATACCAGTCTGTCTGTTCACCTGTGTTGTTTCCCAAGAGTCCTCCTATCTGGATAGTAATGATGTAAAAATATGATTTTAAATGTCAATGTCATGTGCATTTAGACGTTTTGTTTTTAACATAGAGAAATACCTAAGGAAAAGCCAGTGAAGCCCATTTATTGGCTTCATATTTTAAAGTGTTTGAATTGAAGTGTTTGGTAATGACTCCAGTGTATTGAAGATAATCTTATACTGTATATGTGGGGATTAGTTTTGGTTCCTCATATCACTTATATGTGTCATGGTGGAACTTAAGAGGCTTTCAGACGATACATTTTAAGTGGAGATTCCAGTGTAAATATTCTCATCCGTCAGTTATTATTCCTTAACAAAAAATATGTTGTAAAAGTATTCCTCAAGCTATACATGCATTCAGCAGTCAAACCCTTAGAGCTCCCAAAACACATTGTAAAATGATTTCTGTATCCTAAAATAATCCAATTTGAATACTGGATTGCAGTGTTTTAATAACCAATGAGCTCATGCCAAATACATGTTTATTTGTATCAAAAAAGTCTGATAAGAAACAAAAAATCTCCGGCTACCATTACAGGAAATACAGCAAAGTGCATATTAAAGGATGAGATTTTTTAAGGATAAGTCAGGCCGTGTGTTTTGCGCTAAAGTACATGGCATGCTAATTTTGTCATGATTTTAATGCTAAAATGCTGTTGTTTTTTAGGTATGATGTACCATGTTCACCATCATAGTTTAGTGTGTGAGCATTTTAACATTTGTTATTAGTCAATGGTGTCACCCTGCCAGATGTGAGCCGGTGGAAATGTTTGACTAACACTCCCGATTCTACAACAAAGCTCTGCGGTGGTGCCCTTGACAGAAGCACTTAACCCCGCACCTGCTCCAGCTGAGCTGCACTGTAGCTGTATCGAGCAGCTCCCTGGAGTCACTTTGTGTAATTGAATGAGGGTGAAATGGGTGGTATTGAAAGAAGGGATCCCAGTGCTCCTTGGCTAAATAAAGGTTTGAAAAAAATCGGTCTGGATGATGAAATGGTGCTTTGTAATGAACTGTTATGAGCAGATTTTCAGGTTTATATATTTTAGGTATTCTCTTCTTTAGAGTACATTTGTGATTTTTTACAAGATCAACAAGAATGCTTAGATTCTTCAATTTTTTTGAGTCTCTCAATGCAAGAGAGTACTGTTACTGTCATCATACAGAAAAAAAATGCTGTTATATTATACAATATATTAACTTTTCCACCTGGACCCATCCTTTGCAGCAGTGCTTATACGTTAAATGCTAATACCAGCAAGCTATATGCTAAGAAGCTCATGTTACACGTACAGGTAAACATTTTGCTATACAGCATGAGGAGAAATTCATACATTGTTCCGGTATTTTGTGCCAATGCCATGACCAGTTGGCTAATAGCATGACCTCCTATGTGATACTAAAAGGAGAGTAGATGTGGAAAGAGAGTGAGAGATGGTGACAGAAAGCGGCAGAAGAGGTACAGAAGGGGCGAAATAAAGGTGCTATTCCTTTATACATAGTGGGGAAATGAATGGGGGCGAAAATATGTCAATAAAGAGGGACAGAAGTTCTACTTTCTTTGCGTCATGGTCTGGCATCACTGTAGCAATTTAGATAGGAAACCTGACAGGTTAGAAGGAGAGAGTGATGGTAAAAATGGAGAAGATTACAGAAAGAGGAAAGATGAGGGAGAAAAAACTAAGAGCTCCAGGAGAGAATTTATAGGTATAAAGGTAAACAAAATAACACATTGCGTCTATGTCCGTTTGGGGGAAAAAATAAAAATAAAACATAAAAGATTGTATTTGTGTCTCCTTTTGGGGTGTGTATGAGTGCAGTTCTGTGCATGTGAGGTCTTTGTACAGTAAGTGTTCATTCTTTTTGTGCTTGATTTATGTGAGAGTGTCTGTTTCCTTTCCCCCCTTGGGCAAAACTGAGTTTCCTAGAGGGCATAAGCGATTATGCCGAGTACCGAATCCTCCTGTGGTGTTACAGTTAGGATGGGAATACTGACGATGTGCTTCTTGCCTAAGACATGGCCTTAAACCATGATCTCAGAGAAGTAGAGCAAGCACTATTAGTTGTAATCCCTTTTTTATTTTTATATGCAAACATACAGTATATATACTTTTTAAACCTACTGTAAATCAGACACCTGCTTGGACACAATTACAACAGTGGAGGAAAAAAAACAATATAATTGATTTGATCGACTATCTTATAATGTGCAATAGCTCAACAGCTAACTAGGTGCGCCTGGTCATGTAGAGATAAAGGATGCTGCCTCACTTGCACTACTGGACAGCCTGTCCCCTTTTCCATGTCTATTTTTCTGAATATATTTTAAGTGGAGTGTGCTATTTCTGCTACGTCATTAATTTGCTATAGCCAGACATGTTTGCTCCTGTCCTCCTTCTCGTAATTTTTAACTGAGGTGACGGTATACTGCAGTCACATTGAGAAAAAATGGTAAAAAAGCACATGCTCATTAACACATCAAATGCATACATTTTTCTGAACTTGAACCAAAGAACAATATGGAACTTATACATACTATGTAGTATGTTATAATGTCATAATTGAACTATTATTTACTACATAAAACGCTATAGGTTCTTACAATGTGAACATCAATCCTAGGAACCCAAAGTTATTGTATCCAAATTTCAGCTTTTCAACAGAAGGGTTTGCTCGCTTTAGCGATCAATGACACATTAAAAGAGAAACTAAAAGCTCAAAAGCGCGCCAAATAAATAAAATGTTAAGCTGAATGTTGTATGTTGAAATGTAGTTGCAGTAAGCTGCAATAGTGGCTTTCTCCATTATTGAATGCTACATAGTTTGGGGAATGACTGAGTGTCTTTAGTGAAAAGGAAGAAGTCATGAAAAGAAGCACTGTCATCAAAAAATATAAAGCCAGCATTTTAAAACACCAAGACTGATTAAATGGTTGGTGAGAGATTCTTGAAATTGCTCCACTTGTCACTGTTTGACATCAATATTTTTTTCTTTAGTAATTTTCATATGACAAAAATCTCAGGGCTACACACTGCACTTGTGCTGAGTGGTTACCTGCAGCCTTGTTATTTTCTGGTCTGTTCAATGTGAGAATGACATTAATCCTTAGGGAGGGAGCTCCTGTTTCACTTTGCCGGCAGCATAATTTAAATATCACACAGAGATCTTGTATCATTTAGTCTTATGTTGCTTGTTGTTTTAAGTGCTCAAAAGTCACAGCTAGAGGGATTGGGACTATATATGATCATTATTTGTAAGCACGAGGAAATTTGACTTTGTCTCAAATGTGCAGGGCAAGACACCTGGGTGAGAACTACTGGAGATGTTTGCAGCCATTAAACAAATTGACCTTTGTTGTTTGTTTTTAATCATATACAGAAATTCCAGTAAATCCATTTTTTTTGCGTCTGCCCAAACTCCACTGATCCTGTAACACACTCACATAACGTTAAAAACGGGCAATTTTGCCAAATCATAGATTGCATTGTTGTTGCAAATCAGAAGCTGCAATGGCAGAGAGTTACCAAGAGTGGCACTGACAAGGAAATGTCTACAATAATCACAAGTTTTCTGACTAGTTCTCATATTTCTTCGACATTTTGACCTTATCCTACGAGACACACAATCCGGAACATTTAACCTTCACTGCAGTCATTTCTTTGGGGCCAAGGCAGAGGTGTTCACAAGCACATACTCGCTTTATTTTCAGTAGATGATCCGAGTCTCGCTCTGTCTTTTGCCTTTAGAAAGCTGGGTCTGCAGTAGATTTGTCATAAAAAAAAATGTGTGGCTGTGTATTGACTAGTTATCAGACAAAACGCGGGTGTACGCAAAGTCTCAGGAGTTGACTCTGCGAGTTTGACCCTTAGCATCCAACATGCAGTTGCCAGTAAAAGAGTTCATTCTGAAAATACTGAAAATAAACTTAGTTTCGCACATGTAGACTGTGAGTCAGGTGTGTGGACATTTTAATACAAATAGCTACAACAGTCACAGCCTCATCTCCCAGATCAAAAACATTACTGTAACTATTGGCCAATAGTGTGCTTTATTTTTCTCCTGGTAAGAGGGCTTTCATTTCCAATGTTATATGATGGTTGCCTACTCTTAACTCTCCTTGTTCCATCACATCAGTTGCAAATAACAGACATCGACACAATTGAGCTGCTCGGTATCTTCAGTGTCATACTATTTGCTGCTGAATAGGCTCACTTTAGTAGATGGGGTTTAAGCAAATCACTCAAGGGCAAGTAAATGGCAGTTGCAGAGGAAGGAAAGTGGGGTGACATTAACATTCAGTTATTTCCCAGATCTTTCCATCTGGTCTGGACACAAGCCTGTAACCTGAGGGATATACTGGGAATCCTGTTTGATATTTTATTCAACTAAAATGACCCTGTTTCCTGTTCTACAAAGTTAAGGACTTCAGCCAGGAGGAAGACATATACTTACTTGTACACAGTCTGACACTGACATAAATCTGGTCACAAACACCCTGATTTGGGTCTGTCTCTCTCTGTGTGTCCTTGACTTTGACTCATTGAGCGTTTTGTCTGTCTCCCTCCCCCCGCCTTCAGCTTATTGAAGAACTGTCCTTACTCTTTCAATGAGATGCTATTGAGTTATTAGTGAAGCTACACAAAACAATACTGTATGCCTCTTGTCTGATCAAATAACTTGGGTAGAACTTACTGTTGTACAACACCAAATATAGGCATTAAAAATATTGTTACAATATTCGGCTTCCGTACTTATTTATACATACATTATATGAGGATTAGAATGTGTTTGAGAATCGAGAAGAAAAAGGCTATAATGATAAAGCCATTGGTACTTAAAGCAGAAATTAGTGATATCTTTTTAGTAATATGTTAAATTACTCGATTCATACAGCATTCCCATACAGTGTGCGCAGTTCATAACACAGGTCTCTCAGTCACTTTTCTGGTATCCTACAACCCTTTATCCAACCAGGAGAGAGAACTCTACTAAGAGGTGCATTTCTCTGCCTGAGAACACACATAGAGCTGAATGTTTGCCTTGTACATGTATGCAAATAACTTATTTCGAATACCTCTGTAAAATTACTGGAATTAATGAATTCTCATGTGTGAGCGTCAGCATTTTAGTTTGTATTTGGTTGCCTTTTTTGTTCGATTTGAATGACATTTACAGTTGCTAGGAAACCGTTTGGGTCCAAGTTCTCTTCACTATACTTTGAAACATGTGTTTTCTTTCAAAACAGTAAAAAAAGTTTTCTGGAATTATATGTAGTTTCATCTGACCATTTTTCTATTGCTGGACACATGTGAGGAACGGCAAACTTAAACATGTATGGCCCACCTGTGGATCTATCATTTAAAGACATCAGCAATGTTACAGGTAGCATAATTCATATCCTTATAATGTTTTACAATCTGTCTAAACTTCTTAATTATACCTTATGCTATTCATAGTTTTTTCGAATTTTTTTAAATAATGGTATCCATTATATTCCTACACGTCTCTTGGGGACTTAGCTTTGCTAACTATTAAGTCTGCTAACAATTATCTCAGGATTACATTCCCATGGAAATGTCTTATTTTTAGTCAATTTGCATTTCTCATTACTGAAACCCATACACTTGTTCTGTCAGTTGCAAGAGGTTGTGTGTCAAGTGCTCTAATGAAACCTTCAAATATATTATGTTCTGTATTATCCATGTGCTGACACGTGGACACTGTCTTAATGAATAGGACGCCCCAAAATAGACAGCGTTAAGTTATGTGACATTAATGTAGTCCTCGTACTGTATAGAAAGAGCTTGAGTCGATCCCTCATTTCTCTGCTGTCGAGCAAAACCATCGAGTGCAATGAACACACACTGACTGCAAAAGCATCACCTTGAAGAAACTGATTGAGCGGCATAAACACAAGTGGCATGTTGATTGAGTTTTTCATTACATTTTCCCTGTTTGTGTTTCAGGTGCGCTGTCAGAGGTGCCACGAAATGGACAGCGACCCTTAAAAAGCGACTCAAAGAAGAAGTACCTGAGCCGCTCTCTGCGTCTCAGTAACAACAGCATCCCCAACCTCACCGGACTCCAGTACATGCTCAGCACCCTCCTGGCTCAGCCATCCATGCTGGGCTGGCTGGACCTGTCCTTCAACATAATCACCTGCATAGAACCAGTGAGGCTTCTATCTTTCCTCTCTCGTATGTTCGCACCTTTGCTTCCTGTTTACTCAGCTTTCTAACTTCATGCTTTTCCTTCCTTTCTTCTTCTACTCCTTACCTCTTGACCCATGATCGCACACACACACACCCTACACATGTATAATATACTTCGTAAAACTATACTTTTTGTATTAGCATTTAAAGCCATAGTGTGTAACTTTTTCATCTAAATAAACATTCAAGTCATCGCTAAACAAGTTGACAGTTACAGTTTTTTCTGTTTGCTAAACCACAGTGGGCACAACTGGAGCGACAAGTGCAAAACTCTAACAACACTATGCACAGCAGCGGTTCATGTGGACCAAACTCTAGCTCATTTGTCATTGCTTAAACACAATTTTCAAAACTCTACACACTTATCTCATGGCTTAACCACAGCCTGCACAACACTATGGATTTCTAGCACTTTTTTCAAATGCTAACAAACTGCTGTCACAACTGTAAACCACACATTCAAAACAGAATGGATATCAGCATAGTGCATTTCAAACACTGCTGATTGCAATTTCAACTGAAACACTAAGAAGGTGTCTTGTTTTAGACTTGTAAGTGAACATACTGTATACAGTATAGGGAAAACTCAAAAATATTTTTTGGGAAATGGACAGGTTGTTGGAGGTAGAAGAGTGGCAGTGAGAGTGTGGATGTGTGGAGGAAGATAGAAGACATTGAGCTGTAATTTCTGATGAAATACAGTAAGGGCTACACTGATAGACCCTGTTGTGAATCATGGTCTATCATTGAGAGAGGCAGGGTGAGGGTACAACTGCAAAGATCTAAAGTTGCATCTGTAATACGGATTTTACAGCAAATAAACAGCTTAGATTTGTATCCTTACAGCAAATGACAACATTACAGGAATTGATTTCTGTATTAGAATTATAGAATATTTTTATAGATAAATACTACATTTGGAAATGTTATCAATTAAATATACAAATTATGTATCTATTGAAGCAAACTTCTGATTTTAATTTCTTTTTGTTTACCTAAAATAAACTGGTGTGGTATAGAATAAACAATTTCACGTTAAATAATTTCACTCTTTCCTCAAAGAAAATATTACGTTATTTGTGTGAACTAACTGAAATTATTCAAACTGTAAAGATTAAAAGTTTGTCATTTGTGTATTGTGGTTTGATGCTAGTGTTTATACTCTGAGTGTGTTCTGAGTGACTGTATGTGTTATCTCAATGAGGCTGGTTCATAGTGTTTGCTGCACTGAGCCTATTTTGCAGGTGAAGTGAACTGTTTAGCTCCAGTGACTGTTTGTAGTGCAGACTGTAGAGTTTTGCACATTGATATGAGCTACAGTTGTGCCCACTGTGGGTTAGCCATCGAAAACAACTGTAAGCCCCACAAAGCTCACTTCGTATTTTTCTCTGTATGGCACTGTTTACAAACTGGTGTCAGCCCCAGAGCTCAGAACAGAATCAGCAGCAGAAGTTACGCACTAAAGCTTTATGCTCTTGCAATTTACTTACTTCACAAGCTTAAATTGAGAATCTGCTTTTAGCAGTATTCCTTTTTAAATCTGTATTTTGACGCAACATTGTGTGTGTGTGTGTGTGTGTGTGTGTGTGTGTGTGTGTGTGTTTCTCTTCAAGGTTTTGTGTGAGCTGACTGAACTGCGTGTGTTGTACCTTCATGGGAATGCCATCTGGAACATGTCAGAGGTAAACAAGCTGGGAGAGCTGCAGTATCTGCACACCATCACGCTTCATGGAAACCCCATAGAGGATCTGAAGGGCTATAGGTAGAGACTCGATTTTCTGTCACTTTATACACAGATTTTTCTTCCTCAAACTCACACACACACACACACACACACACACACACACACACACACACACACACACACACACACACACACACACACACACACACACACACACACACTTTCTGCTTGTGACTTGCTGTAGCACACTTTTATTTGTGGATGGAGCACTAAAAATGTTATGGCGCAGAACAGATTCAGATACACAAACAACTGTCAAGGTGGAACTACTTCTTTCTTTTGTACTAGTTTACATTTTGGTCGTTCATGGGATCCCACACTGGGGTCAGCCCCTGCAAAGGCTCACAAAATAAATCTGGGGGGTGATTAATTGGGTAGGAAAGTAGAGATTTGTACTAAAACATGAATCTGAAATTCAAAAAATTACCTCAACCGTTTAAAAAAATATATATATATAGTCTGAGTAAAAGTTTCAATATTCACATACAATTGTAATTAATTACTTTCCACCTCTGGAAACAGAGATTTTTGGCAAGTTGGTAGGTGCCATTTAATAGTTGCTTAAATGGACTTTAAGCTCATTTTACAGGGCATATCATGTTTACATTGGCATAGAAAGATACAGAAGTATTCACAGGGAAACAAGGTTACCCTTCATTGGTTAGATTTCTCATGCATTCAGCTTCTTGATTGAATTGTTTTTCAACCTCATTTCGTTCTATCATTCATGTGAAATACCAGGGGCCTCATTTATCAATAGTGCGTAGAAAAGGTTCTAAATTCACTCTTATGAATGAAATTTAGTATGTGCTTAAGTACAAAAAAATCGGTATTTATCAAACGTGCGCAGGCCTATCGTACGCACACCAGTAAGTCATCAATCTTGATAAATCCCACATGTGCTTACAGTTTTTTTCGATCGCTAAACCACAGTGGGCACAACTGTAGCTCAATGTGCAAAACTCTAACTACAGTCTGCACTACCAACAGTCATTGGAGCTGAACAGTTCACGTTGTTTTTTTTAAAAACCTCCACGCCGCACTTCGCTGTGTAGTATTAGCTGCCATCGCAAATCAAAAGTGAAACTTACATGTTGCATGGCGTAATGCCCGGTGGTCCCAACATTTATCACTGGTGATAAATGTTTATCAATGGTGATTCTCTGCTTATTAGCGCTACTTGGAAGACACCATTTAATTCTTACTGCACCCCATTATGTATTAAGGATATTTATGGGGAAAAAAAGGCACGTATGTGCTTTATATATATGCTTCATATTTACACTTAACCTGGGTAATTTTGCCAGAACTTTAGAAAGTAGTAGCTACGATCGAATCGTGATAGTGAACGGAACTGAAAGAACTCGTTGTGATTTACTAACCAGTTACACATGTACCCGTGCACACCCCTAACTGGGATATTTATTACAAATTCGGGAGAGTCTGCTGCCTTAACTTACCTCGAAACCAAACCAGACAATGAGAAACAGTTACTGTTTCTCCTCTCCGCCGTGTGTGTGTGTGAGCACTGTGCAGGTAACTGTTTCTCCTCTCCGCCGTGTGTGTGTGTGTGTGAGCACTGTGCATGCACAGCTTTCACTGCCGTCGTGGCTCTGCGTGTAACCAATCAGATGGTGCTGTGGGTGGGACAATGCTGGAGACTGCTGCGTAGTGGCAGCAGACAGAGATGTGCGGCTGCATCAGAGCCAACATAACCCAGATCTCTTATTTTATCTCAACAATTGTCAACAATTTCCCCCCGGGGATTATTAAAGTTCTCAATCTCAATCTCAAAAAAGGCCGATGCCGATATGCGTCAAAATGCTGAATATCAGCGCCGATAATCGGACCGGGCGATAATCGGTCGATCCTTACAATCAAATAATTTTCGAGCAAGTTTTTAGGTAACGGCATTGTTTGGGGTCCGCGATCTGACAACGATACGTGCAGTCATTCATAAACTATTTAAATAAATAAGAGATGAAGATAAATTCCTAACAACATTAGAGTTACTATGTGAAATGAGTGATTGGCGAGTCTGGCGAGACACCGCGGCTCGTCCAGCTCAACTGACAGCTGAGTGCTGTCAGATGAGAGACAGAGAGCGTCGGAGGGATCCTCCGCCTCAATACATGTAAACGTGTGACAAATTTAATGAATAATCAATTAGAGCTTACCTAAAAATAAGTGTGCCATGTAATTATTTATTGTATTTAGGATTTTAGCTCATTTGGATGCTGTTTTGACCGTCTGTTTTCATTGATATATTAGCGATATTATATCTACTTTCAGTTTCATTACTGAGTCGCCACGAAATGTGATCAGTGTTCTTAAAGAAACTTAGATTATTAAACAAGAGGTCCAAAACACAGATGATGATTAAACAAACAAATGTATGACTTTATATTACACTAGAAATGCACGGGTAGATTTGACCCGCGTGGCGATTATAGTTATAAAGAGAACCCTGGTGGTTCTAGTGTTAATGCAGACGTTGACACTCGTAAATGCTTTGCTTTGCGCTTGTAATATCGCTATTCTACCACTAGATTCTGTTCGTAAGCATGGTCAGAGCTGTGCTTAAATGTACACACATTCCTAAGTCAAAGTACATTTTGGTAAATTCCATACTTTGCGTGGCAATGTTCTTACGCCCTCCTTACGCAAAGATTTGTGCGTAAGTACGGTTGATAAATGAGGCCCCAACGTACAACATAGGTCTACTTTGCATAGACTTAAAGACATCTTCCCTTGTTCAACTTCAAATTAAGGTTTAGTTTATGGAAGTGCACAAAATGTCTTTGGAGCCCCTGGATGTAAAGCTGATTTAGTGTGTTTGTGTGTGAGTGTGTGTGTGTGTGTGTGTGTGTGTGTGTGTGTGTGTGTGTGTGTGTGTGTGTGTGTGTGTGTGTGTGTGTGTGTGTGTGTGTGTGTGTGTGTGTGTGTGTGTGTGTGTGTGTGTGTGTGTAGGACTCACGTGGTTTCAGCCCTGCCTCATCTGAAGAAGATGGATTACAGTACCTTGACACGCGCGGAGCGAGTCTTGGCAAACGTTTGGCATAAACGCAAAGGAGAATCTCCAGTTACTGCGATTGACTAATTCTCAACCCACTGCCAAAACTTTGCAATTAAATGATTAATTTCCCTCAATTGTAATATTTATTTTATTATATAAAGCCTATATATTTTATTTTATTTTATTTTATTTTATTTTATTTTATTTTATTTTATTTTATTTTATTTTATTTTATTTTATTTTATTTTATTTTATTTTATTTTATTTTATTTTATTTTATTTACACATTTGCTTATTGTTGGAAAAGCACTTTGTTAAACTGAAAAAATTCACAGATATTAATCATGTAAGCAAGTCTATAACAGCCCCAGATTACAATGCTATCTTGTGCCTTTAATGGGGGCCAACTGTTCTGCTATTTTAATTTCCTTCTACCTCAGCGTACTTCTATCTATGTTTTATTTGTGTGCGCACTATGGGAGTTCTAAATATGTGGCAACAAGAGTCCAATTATAGGTCTCCTGCTCTGAATCTGAAATCTAAAAAGTGTGTGTGTGTGTGTGTGTGTGTGTGTGTGTGTGTGTGTGTGTGTGTGTGTGTGTGTGTGTGTGTGTGTGTGTGTGTGTGTGTGTGTGTGTGTGTGTGTGTGTGTGTGTGTGTGTAATGTGAAAGTAAGGTTTGGCATCAGTGTAAGGCAAACGGAACCCAATTTGCAGATGTAACCCTTACCCTGCAGCGCAAATGCACGTGCACAAACACAAATATGAATGTAATATGTTCAGTTTACATTGTAAAGGTGTTTTGGTCTCTGGCAAATACCGTCCGGTCTTGATACAGAAGAAATGTGGACCATAAATCAGCCCTGAGGCTGAGGTAACTGGCTGTACTCCAGGCCTGGATTTGGTGCACTCATGTATCAGTGTTTCCCCCTGTAAAATCTTTCAATGGTTGAATGGAAATGCCACTGAATCAGCATTGCTGGGCCTTGTGACACAAAAGTTGAACCCAATACTAATGAAATAGTTTGAAACTGAATTCAGACCTTTTAATACCTAGAAATGGAAATATACTTGTGTAAAGTAATTATCTGATTGATTATTAAGGATGGTGTCAGTTCTGATGGTCACTGTGTGCGATTATTTGATCATGTTTACACTAGTGTGAGGACTCAACTCTTTCAGCAAAGCACTGTCAGCTATAAACATCATGGAAGGAATGCAAGCCGTCATGAGAGGTAAACAAAAAATCTAACATGTTAGTCTTTCTCTCAGAACGTTGTGAGGCGTCTTAAATGCGGCTTCGGTAATGATATTGAGTTATTATATTAATATCCAAATGATTAAACTCTAAAACCAGCCTTTGCAAATAACAATAACGTAATCTACTGTACTGTTATGTTACCTGTAGGACCACTGCATTGCAGCCAACGGATAAATGAAAGTAGGACGCTGCCAGCATTTGACAATCATTCATATCAAATATGATAATGTTTTACTGAAGTGCAAAATAAATTGGAAGGGTGTAGTAATGAATCAGTATCTTAGGCTCTTTCCTCATCTTTTAATAAACAGCTGTGCCAATCACAGTGGTGCGTGACTCCTGATGAAAATGACTTACCAGATAGATTAGAAAGAGAGAGAGCAGGCTGACTTTAAGACAAATACAACTGTTATCTGGAGGGCACAGAGTGGCATGGTACAAATTCAACGCACCACAAATATGCAGCCAGAGGCAGATAATGTTTTGTCAACTGCCTGTTATGATTATAAACACATTAAGATGCCCGAATCAACTCTTACACTAGTCTCACATTGAGCCAATCACATTTAAATGACGGATGGTGTGAGGCGGACAAGGGTCCTGGTGAATGACTGGTTTTCGGATCCACATCTCAGGGTGAAACTGCACTACTGAGGTTAGAGAAACATTATAAGGAGGTGTGTAGCAGCTGGCACAAGCCATAGCCAATCAAGTTACCTTTCCCATTTCCAAACAACACAGTGCGCTCTGGCAGTATGAGAGTATGAGACCATTGTTATGGTGGGAAGAAGAGCCCAGAACAGATCTGCCAAGATAATGATGTCCCTGTGCTTAAGCTGCAAAAAAAAAAAGTTCCAAACCAATGCATTCTACTTCAAATTAAATTCAACGTGTGGTCCCTCCTGTCCAAGAGCAAACCAATTTCCCAGCTTGGGAAAGCATGTTCAATGATATCAGGCAAAGCACCGCTGCAAAAGTTACCTCCACAAGTCAAGCCTCTGAAATGTTGGAAATAGTGGCAACCATGACACTCCTGCATGGTTGAGGCTAAGTTGAATTTACGGTCGCTGCTGCACACATGCATATTGTCCGGAGGGGGATAGTCTTCTTTGCCCCTCTGCCTGAGGGAAAAAATATCAAAGTCAGAGCAGAGCAGAACAGAACTGCACCACCTAGCACTGTGCAGCTTTGATGTGGTCTGAGCGGGCGACAGGCGACATGCACAAATCCCAGTAATCCTCCACACTCACTAAAACTGTACTGCACTGCTTGATCATCACCAACACACGCCCCCCTACTGTGCCTCTCCTCCCACTAGGTGCAGTCTCTCCAGGAGATATGACATCACTATAGGACTCAGAGGCTGTTAATAAGGCATGTCAAGAACCCAAAGCCCAAGCTATATACACCAGGCAGTTACTGTACTGTATATCTCCAGGTTTGGGATGGAATCCAGCCTGAGAAAGACAGTCATAAAGGACACAGTCCAGGGAGGGTTATTTTATGGGCCCAGATGTGTTAATAAATCATTTTTCTCCGAGACCTAATTAAACACTTACTGCCTAGCCCCGTCAAGCTATTAACATCTGCTCCCAACGACTGAACTAGAAAGGGGTTTCCAGCACTGGATGGGGTTTAACAATGACAGACGGAGTAAATATAATGTTCCTATTTCATGTTGTTCTTCCTCTTTTTCTATTTTCCGATCTTCCCTTTTTTTCATTGTCTTAATCACGCTTTTCTCTCATTTTAATTGTCTGAGTGTTTCTGCTGCTCTCATTCATTACATTTTGTTTGAATTCATTGATGATTTGGCCCTTTACTGCGCCCGTTCTCAAACAGAATAGTGTACATACAACCCACGCTGACAACCAGTGCTCATTACATTTGTAGTTTTCTCACAGATTCATATAGGGAAAAGATATTCCTTCATCGAAAGTAGGACAATGCAAAATCTCAGACAGTTCCTCAGATGTTTTTAGGATGTTACTGACCGTTTGCCAAGCCAAGAATTGCTTAGCAATGTTAACTTGGCACAGCACATTATCTGTTTTTTGAAATACTTAAGTACAGCTTTAACTAGGTGAGCATCTCAGTACACTTTTAATATTCTTATATAACACTTAACATATCTGTTATATTGCCAAGTTACAGTCCGGCTGAATGTTGACTTTACATTGCTTTGAAAACCAATCAAATGTGTCAACCAGAACTTATTTAATACCGGACAGTACCAAAATATGGGAAACTATGTAGCATTTTATTTAAATGTTTTATTGACTAATTTTTAAGATATTTTTAGGTGTTTTATCCTTTATTTGACAGTTGAAGAAGAGAGAGTGCTGAGTGGAAATGGGTACTAACTAATCTACCCACTACACCACACAAGCGCCCCGACTAAGGAGTATTTTCATTTACATTATTTTTTGTCTAACTCACAGAGCTAATGTTAGCATGATTACCTAGCTACAACTCATAGTGGCAGTTGTTATTTCCGACGTCAAATCTCCAGCTATACATTCAACGGCTAGAACTGAGTAACCTGCTTTTTATCCACTTCTGTTTACAATCAATTTATATCCACACACATTAAATTACTGTTAAGTGACATCCATTTAGAGGTAAGTAAAATACCCAAAAGTCAGAGCTTCTGGTTTAGCTCAAGGAGATAAAAATGGGTTAACAGAGGTGAGGACTGAACCAGCACAGGGTGTTATTAACCCTTTAGCTCCCTGCTCAACCGTTTGGTAGAGCACATATTGAGTCACTATATTTTATTGAGGGGGGTGCTCAATTTAACTAAACCTGATTGGGCCATCTCTACCATTCGGCTAACGTATGTTATCCTAAAAAAAAACACTAGATGTCACTGTGTCTTTAAATGGTATGCCTCTTAGGTCCCCTAAAACCTGAACATCGTAAAACAGGAACATCACACCAAACATGTTGACAGTTTTTGGGTGAAATTTTTAAAGGTAAGTATATTTTTTCAACAAGTCATATTGTCCAACGCCCTAATGAACAGAATTATGTAAATTGATAACACAAAAAAGACTTAAATAAACGTGTAATAATTTTTTTAAAACTACCTCAACCAAACGGTTGATTTAGCACTTTATGGTTAATGTAGCAAAGTGCATCTAATGCCATTATAATTTAATATGTGCAATACAAATCAATACTTCTGATCATTCATTGCTGTAAATATGAAACATGTAATGCTATTTCATCATAAATATGCTAAAACAATTTCTTATTTACGTCGTTTTTGTCACTTTCTGAGATTTTTTCAAAATTCAGCCATTTATACGTTGCCCATCCACTTATCCAGGGTTGGGTCGGTGGGCCAACGGCTCCATCGGACCTCAAATTTCCCTTTCCTTAGCCACATTAACCAGTTCTAACTGGGGGATCCTGAGGTGTTCAGAGGCAAGCTTAGAGATGTAATCTCGCAATCTAGTCCTGGGTCTTGGTCGTGCCTGGAACATCTCCCTAGGGAGGCGCCCAGGGGGCATCCTTACCAGATGCCCCAACCATCTCAACTAGTACTTTCTTTGCAAAAGGAGCAGCATCTCTACTCCAAATCTCTCAGGGTGACTGAGCTTTTCCCCCTATCTCTAAGGGAGCAACCAGCCACACTCCTGAAGAAACCCATTTTGGGCACTCGTATCTCGTTCTTTCGGTCATTACCCAGCCTTTATGACCATAGGTGAGAGTAGGAATGAAGATCGATCGGTAGATCAAGAGCTTTGCCTTCTGACTCAGCTCTCTTTTCGTCACAACATTGCGGTAAAGCGAGTGCAAAACCGCCCCTGCTGCTCCGATTCTCTGGCCATCTCACTCTCATTGTTCCCTCACTCGCAAACAAGACCCAAAAGTTGGCTGCTTGAACTCCTTCACTATGGGGTAAGGACTCATTCCATATCTGGAGTTGATCCATCAGGTTCCTACTGAGCACCATGGCCTCAGATTTAGAGGTGCTGATCCTCATGCCAACCGCTTCACACTCGGCTGCGAACCGATCCAGTGAGAGCTGAAGGTCAAAGACTGATGATGCCATCATTACCACATCATCTGCAAACAGCAGAGATGAGATCCTCAGCCCACTGAACTGCAACCCCTCCCCACCATGACTACGCCTTGATATCCTGTCCAAGAATATAACAAAATTTTGGTAAATATCTTAAATTAATATGTGGAAATGGTAACTAAATATGTGGAAATCATAACTATCAAACATAATCCGATTTCAACCAAATGACTAATGTTGGTAAGACATAAGTCATTGATGCAATTTTTTCCTGTGTTATGCAATGTTTTTTTAAGTATTAGAATAAGTCAGGAATTCAAGAACCTCTGGGCCTTGTTTGCAAGTGAGCGGGCAATGGAACATGAGACTGCCTGGAGAATCGGAGTAGCCGGGGCACTATGGCAGTCGCTATACTGCAGTATTTTGACGACAAGACAGCTAGCATACAATCAAAAGTGAATTCAAGTTGAGTATATTGGGCTGTTACACCTCAACACAGATGAGGTCTAGATGAAAGTTGGAAATGCAAAGTTTTCTTGCTCGATTCAACATTTTCGTCTGTTGAAATAAAAAACAGCAATTTTTTGTGGCATACTACAAGAAAAAAACTTGATCCAATGCCCACAAAACATATTTTGTTGTTTATTTCATTATACATTGGCGTTATATTTTACTTTTCTACTGTTTTTGGTATTTTTAGGAATTTTGGTACTTTAACCATGAATCGCCATCTCAACCGTTTGGTAGAGGTTAATATTTAAAAAACTATGGGGTCCAAGCAAAAAAAAATATCTGATTGTGTTTATTATTTACCCAAGGGGAAACAAAATGCCAAAAAATAATTTTTTCATTGCTTTTTTCTTGGTGCGGGAGTTAAAGGAGGGCAGACTTCAGACTTTCATATGAAGAACAACAACTTTCTATCTGCTTTTTTAAAACTCAATTTGCACTGCAGTGTCTCTTCTTTGCAGCAAGCGGGAGGATAATTTTTTGCATTTGTGAATCAATAATATAATAAAAATCTATTGTTTTCGCTTCAGTGACGTGACGGTATCTTGAACCACCAGACTCTTGAGCAATGTGCTGCAGGCTGCACCACTTTTGATTGCTGTCAGGGCATTATCATACATTCAGTGATGCCATCTACTAATTGTACAGACTCCCATGGGGATTATCGATGAGTGAACGGTCATTCCTTTCTATCCCATCTTGTGCCTTGTTGGGGAAAAAACAAACCCCTCTCTTGTATACTGGTGCTTTGTCTTGATCAGTTCAGGCCTACTGATCTTGGCTGCCCATTTCCCTGATCCCAATAGGATTTGATGTAATCCCATAGAGTAGAACAGAGCAGATGGACACAGTGGTAAGAGCACAGTGGTATAGGGGCTATAATTGGCCTGGCCCTGCAAACCCTTTTTACTGGTAGTGTAATGTCAATCCTAAAATTATGCAACCAGATAAATTAAGATAAACTGTAACCGCTATAAATGCCCAGATATGTTTATGAGCATCAGGGAAATTTCATTTAGAAAGCCTTCGAAATTCAATGTAGATAGTAGGTGTTACAGTTATTGTCTGGATTGGGCCTTGCATATACAGTTACTGCAGACACAGTAACTAGTGACTTAGTCATGTGTGATTTGCTGCTACTTGCCCTCTTCTCCTGCCCCACAGGGACCTCAATGGAAATAAGCCTTCAACTTTTTTGTGTTATCCCTGGCTATTTATGTATGAAACAGAGTGCTGTATATCAAATGGTCAAATAGAATCAATCAATCAATCAATCAATCAATCAATCAATCAATCAATCAATCAATCAATTGTAATCCAACGGAGCAGCATGGACAGACAGGTACAATACCATGACCAGGTCTGCCTTCATCCATCACATCTGAACATCAAATTACTTAATAAATTAAGTAATGTGGAATACACTGCAATATCAGTGAGCAGATGGCTACAACTATCACTCTTCCTCTCATATATTTTATTAACAAAAGATGGAAGCCCTGAACGAGAACACTGGTGGTCGAATCCGCAATGTTACGCCAGTAGTCTGCTCCACGACGACTGCTTTGGGGATTGTGCATCATTTTGAATGTTTATTGCTGGGAATTCCTTGTGGTAATAATGAGAACATTTTCGCCCATTTGCCGATGATACATCTTAGTTATGGAAGAGAAATGGCTACATATTTGTGTTATTTTAGTGCAGCTTTTGTCAGTCTACCTCTTAGGATCCACTTAACACCAATTTAAAACAACTCCTGGGATCTCAATTTCAACCTCCTCACACTGAAACCATTTGGCACCAGGCCTTTGAACGACTAAGGCAGCTGGCATAAATGCATCCATTGTGCTATGGTATGATAACAGAATTCTACTTTTTGCAAGGGGCACAAACAACTGAGTTTCAACTTCTGTAAAACGTACCATTCCAGATGGCCAAATTTAATAGTAATTGGTCTTAAAACAAGGTATTCTGACTCAAAGTAAGTTGGGCAGATGGCGACAATTTAAGATCCTCCTTCAATTTAGTTTCCTTTTTGGTCCAGACTGGGCTAACAAACACAAGGTAAACTAAATCAACATTTATTTTTTCTTGTCTTCCGGTAGCCTATTTCTACTGCTATGTTGATATTTCTTTTTCTTTTTTGAAATGAACAATTTGTAGTTCGGAGAAGTGCAATTTTTCACAAAATATATGAACACCTTGCAATTGGCTCGAAAGTAATCTTCTTTTCCAACAAGCAGTGAGCTTAAACTTTTCTTATATAAAGAGGGTGAGAGCTCCGGAGCAGGATTAAGTCAAACCTTTCCCACAGAGACTAGAGATTCATCAACCCACGCTGAAGATATGTATAATCAACTTTCTTTTTTTTTACAGAATAGTTGCAGTTCAGTCTGGCTCCTCAAATATGCATACTCAAACTCATTATTTTAAACTGCAACACTTCTTCAGTACGTCTTCCCTGTGCCGTAGACAATTCAGAATTGTGTGTATGCTGATGTAAGTATTAAATTGCATGCTGGGCATAAACATAGGCGGCATGCAGTTTAGTAGAATTAGGGTTTTAAAGTGTGACTAGATGTAGATTGTGTATTCATGCAGCTTTTGTTACGGCTGGTCAGGGAGGACACAGGCGCGGAGACAATACCAGTTTAAGAATGTTTATTTAGAAAGAATCATCTGGGGGTTCGGGCCGTGATCCGGGGAAATCCTACTGTCCTGGGGGGGAGGGGGGGTCCGGGGGGAGAGCAACGGAGAATGTCCAGGGGATTGAGCGAGGGCAGGTTAGAGCAGGCGGGCAGAGGGGTCCGGGAGGAAGTGCCGGCTGGTGCAGGTTGGAGCCGGTGGTTGGAATCAGGCAGGGAGAGCTGAGGCAGAGGGAACAGGAATTAGAATGAGGCAAAATGCAAACAGAGCTGCAAACAGGTAGGTAAGCTAGGAAGAGCGACTGACTGTGAGGAACTGAGACTACAATCTGGCAGTGTCTGGAAGGTCGGGCCGGGTATATGAAGAGCGGTTGATTAGTGATTGCTGGCAGCTGTGAGTGCTTCACCTTTTTTTGCAAAAAAACAAAACAGAGGCAAAGAGGCCCAGGCAGGATCATGACAGTTTTAAATTGATGCCCCTTAAGTCATATGTCGGCGCTGGTGTGTAAAAGGTTTGAGTTGTGGAGTGTGGAGAATGAAGAGGTTTGCCAGACCTCTATGCATGGAATAAGAAACATCATATCTCCAGTTCTGCTGAATCTTTTTTTTTAATTAATATGATTTTTAAACCGTCCAACATGAATCCAACCATGAATGTAATGCCAAATTGATTGAGTATTCTTTTAAATTACATTTGGAGGCACTTTAATACCCTTATCCTTACATTTTCTATTAAAAAATATAACTAGCCTACTTAACTACATTTCACTATTGAACTTTTTGCTTTAAGTACAATATGATGCACCAGCACTGCTATATTTAACTACCCAACTAAGTAGAAAAGTAATCTCCAGTACAATAACTTTTACTTCAGTAAAGGATCGGATTACTTCTTTCAACATGCATGGACCCTGCCTCATACCCAATATATTAAATGCTCCAGCCATGTATCTATGGATGGATGTTGTTATACCCTCATGTACATCCACTAATGGCTAGTCTATTGGTACGCAACAGTACAGTTGTAGTAAGCCTATTGTAGGTTTACGCATGTAGGCCTAGATGTATTTAATAGGTGTATTTACTTTACAAAACTTCTGTGGTGGACTAGGCATTTAGGGACAGTTAATCCCAATAAAAAGATCCGCTTTACAGCTCCAACTAAACATGAAATCCAAGGATCCAAACCCCAAAACATTTACAACTACTAGGAATGTTCAGTTTTTGTTGATCTTAGCGGCCCCTTTGGACAAAAGCAGTAAGGTTTTAGTACACCAGCGTCTTGTCTTGGAAGCAAGTGAAAAAAAGACCTGCAGGATGCATCACGATGAGGTAATGTATTAATATGTGAGTATGTAAGATTAATTATGATAATGTGGATGGTGAAACAAAGTGACCTTTGATTTAGTATTGTTGGAGAAACACAGGTTGTTTTTGTCCGCCTGCCGTCAATCATTCTGGTTTGAGTGAGTTGGCAGGATTCGGACCAGGGAAAAAGCATTTTCCAATAACTATTTTAAAAATAGTATTATTTCAGCTGATGGTCTTGTTTGTTGTTAGAGCTCATTTATAATCATCAGAGGGAAAATGGGTCTGTTTCATACATATTTAAAAGTTCGTCGCAGGCTCTTTAATATTCATTACGTAGTCCCCTTACTGACACACCTGGCCCTGTGTCAGAGTGCAACAACGTCCACCCTTCTAGCGCACCTGTAGTACGGTTTTAGCTACAATACCATTATAGATCTGTGGTTACAAATAATCGAGTCATTTTTCGCGTTATTTCTCCTACACTGCAGCAAAGAACACATGGCACTGTTTAATTGGAACTTTTCCTGACAATGAGTGTGAGAGGATTCTGAAAAAAAAGTGAGATGATAGCCTTTAACGATGCTCCTGTGCCTCACTCTCCGCCGCGGGGCGCAAAGCCCAGAGCAGAACGGGAACAGAGCAGAGCAACCACCTAACCACCCCGGTAGACTAATCCGTGCGCCTTTTGCCGTGGACATAATTAAATTACGGTGGTGCACCGATCACGGCTATAGCCTACCTTACGCCAAAACCTTTCTCTCTGACTCCGCACCGCCTCTCTCTTCTGGTGTCGTTGGATCTCTCCCTCTCCCTCTCCCCCCCGCTCCCTCCCTTTCTCTCTCGCTCTCTTTTCCTCTCTCTCTCTTTCTCGCTGTCTCTCTGGTTGAGACGGCAGGAGGGAACACTAGAGGAGATATACTGTTACACTGCCTCACTGCTACAGAGCGCCTAGTTATAGTCCCACACCGGAGACTCAAACTAGCCAACGGGAGGACTATTTTTTTTCTCACTGCACAAAAGACCATTACAGTTTTATCCTTTTTTCTTTATTTATTTTTTTTCCATTGGTGTGTGACTCTTAAATAAACTACTACTTCCCCCCCTCTACTTCGTCTTTAAGGCACGGACAGCGGCATTTTTCCACCCTTAAAAAAAGAAAAGTGGGGCCGGCTTGGATGAGTTGTGTGGATGTTATTTCCTGGATTTTCTCCCCGGGCTGTGCGTGTCTCACCGCGGCCCAGAGACGGCAACAGTGTGGTGGAAAGTGTATTTCCATGTTAAACATATGGCTTCAACGAGGATAACACGGTGAGTCCGTCCCTTCACAACCTGTATCATTATATTCACGAAACATCTCCTCTCTTGACTTCTGTTTTGCCTGTGTGGGGAGTTCACAGACCCAAAGGCGTAATTTTAATTTTATTGCAATAGCCTACCATCTCCCTTCACTGTTCTAAGACTTGGTGTATGGCGGGGTAATAGCAGGCTATATTCTCTGTTGGGATGAGGAAGTTTGTGCAGAGAAAAAGAAAACGTTGCTCTTGTTACACAAATAGAAACTCAATGGCAAATGTATATACGGATAGGCTGTAGCTGCTGACACATGCTTTGAAAAACTCTGCTCGCTTTCTACGTGAAGGTATATCGATTATCTACCACAGTAGTTTGAACAGTTGGAGACGAACGGCTGATTCCATTAGGATGGTGTTTCGGGAGAATTCGCTGTCTGTGGTGCTGAAACTGGCCGAGGATGATTGTTGGTGACGGTTTAGTAAATAGACTTGAATTCATTCAACTCCAAGCCCATTTATATTCAACACGCTGCTTTCATGTTATGTCAGATCTCCTTCTCCAATAGGACCCCCATATTGATGATAAAAGGTTGATTAAACGTGAACGCGAGCCCCTTTTTAAGCATTGTGCTGGTTTTACAGTGTGCCACTGCCAGCCTACAGTAGAGTAAACGTTGAGCTTTTTTCACGTGCCACAATAGTGTGGTATGCTTTCAACAAGTATACTTTACCAGAGCCTGTGAGCTGCAACAGAACAGTATATGTATGTGTGTGTGTGTGTGTGTGTGTGTGTGTGTGTGGGGGGGGGGGGGGTGGTCTGTCTCAGAGTCGTGCAGTGGTCCCATCGAAAGACGTTTGTCTCCCAGCAGCCTGTGTGTCTGGGATTATGGAGAGAGAGAGAGAGAGATAGAGAGAGTCATCCGATTACCTTAATTTGAGGCAAGCTGTCACTTCCTCAATGCAGAGCAAATAGTAAGCAGATAAAGTCAAAGGTGACAAGAGGGGTCGTGGGCGGTGGGTTATATGGTAAAGTAACAGGTAGGCGGTGTTGCTGTTTTTTTGACGCCCTTGCAATAGCCCACCTTTATTAGGAACTTTATCGTGCTCTGGGTGTCAAAGTGTCAACCCTTGTATAATGGCAAGCTTTGCCCAGTCATGTGTGAAAGTGGCTTGTAGCCTACACACAGGTGGAGCTATTTAGCACTACGTAATAGGTAGTGACAAACATGGGACTCAATATTGCCGCTGTGTTTGTGTGTGAGGATCAGGCTTAGTGGGACTGCGACTCAGTGTACAAGTGAGAAAACACATTGGATTATGTGCTATTGCGTGTGTGTAGGTGGTTGGGTCTTTGGTATAGTGTGAGGTCTTGTGTGTGTGTGTGTGTCAGTGTGTGTGTGTGTGTGTGTGTGTGTGTGTGTGTGTGTGTGTGTGTGTGTGTGTGTGTGTGTGTGTGTGTGTGTGTGTGTGTGTGTGTGTGTGTGTGTGTGTGTGTGTGTGTGTGCTTGTGTATGTGCAGTGAGGGGTCACACTGACAGAATGTGTTTTTGTGAACCTGGGACCTGTCCACTCGTCACCATGTCAGATCCTGTTAGTCATGCTGGATGGCAGAAGCGCCAGGACTTTGATTTAAATACTGCTGCTAAGCCCTTGCCTTTTCAATGAGAGATTGTCTGTTCATCGATGATCCATGGTTATAGTAAAAAACAAAAGATAGTGCAATAGCATTCATTATTCAAATTAATATTTTAGGGTAATTTGTTATGTGTTTTGTCAGAATCCTCTGGCTTTGATGTTTGCAATGATTAATGTTAGCTACTGATAATAGTTGACCGGCTGTACAAATGCCTGAATAAAATGACCAAAAAATGCCTATTAAATTAGCTAAACATATCATTTTTTACTTGGATCTTTGGCAGCATGCCTTGCAGTCAGTGATTAAGTAGTTCCGTGACTTTATACTGTATACATATTCCTATTCCCTATTCCATTCAACACTCACAATTGTTTTGATATTTTAGTGCCATTTGCTATAAAACAAAACACAACATTATCTCTTTTAAAAAAAGCTGCAATGCACAAAAACCAAGGTTGACAGTTAGTACAACTGCTTCATTTACACAATTTAATAGTAAAATGCTTCTATTTTCCAACCTTGGTTTTAACTTTTTCCAACAGTGCAACAGGAAATTATCTGTATGTATGAGACCAACCTGAGCGCTATTAAAACTACATTTACAGATTTTTAATCTAGCTATTGAATTTGAGGGTGTACAGTTTCAGATTTTAATCGAAAATAAATATGTTTGGGCCGCCAAAGTTAGCAAATTAGATAGTGCTTGGGTCCTCTTTGCTGAGGTAGTGCTACGTCAATTTTGTTCAGTATTAATTTAAAAGTATTGGCTGCCGTGCCTGAATTCACAACAACAGTAGATAAACTGGAGTGCCATTGGTTGTTCACTGGGTCAAAACCAGGCCATAGCATAGGTGAAGCTTACTGACTGGCCTGGTTTCCACAGAGCTTGGCATGGCTGCAGGGGCCTTAATTAGATTTTATTACAATCACCTGGGGTTGCCCTACTGACGACGGTGGAATTACTGTGACAGTAACCACATACACACACACTCTCTGGCAGTTATCTAAAAATGCACACCTCAACCATTAGTTCTGGTCAAAAGTTTAAGGAGAGCTCAAAATTCCCAGTGAGTCAGTAAAAGCGCCATCAAAGAAATGGTTTGACTTTGTAGTGAACCATGCCTGTGTATGCAGCATGGTCTGACGATGGTAAAATAGTCCCGAGTTTATTCTGAGTTTTGTTTTATTTTGCTCAACACTGTGTGAAAAGCATTTATTTGTGTCCAAAGCAACATTGTTTTGTTTTTTAGACACATTTAAAAAAAAAAGGTTTTGGCTTTAGTGCGTTTTATGTCTGTATTTTAAAGCCCCACTAAATCACCACATTATGATACAGGGTAATCACAAAGGTTTTCATTTCATGGGACCATTACTTAGTGAATGTAGACATTGATGTTCATGTTTTGCATTAAATTAAAATATATTTCTATTAAATGGCTAATTATAGCATTAACTAATGCCATGTGATTCAATTGTTGTCTGATTCCCAACTCCCCTCAGCCTAGAGAGCCCGATTATTACATGAATGCATGTTCCATCTATTCCTGTCATGAGAAATGAATGATTACACTGCTATGTAAGATGAATTGCTGTCATCATTTCTGTCTTTTAAATCATTCATGTCTATAACTGACTTGGATGATAATAAGGTGTTGCTGGAACACTCTATTTTACATAAATTTTTACTGCAGATTGATTTTGAAGGTCAATCCCAAAGGTCCTCTTTCTTCTACTGTCTCTTTTCATTTTACCAACAGATCCCAGTGTATTGACTAAAGATGTAGAGCAATCATCATATAGCTACACTTACATTTATTTACATATAATTACTCCCCTTCCACCTGTGATTATGTCTGTTCCCTCTCTCTGTATTAGGTCCCTTTCTCCCTGTGGACCAGACTACCTATTAGAAAAGATGTCGTATTGAATTAGACACACTCTTGTGAGCAAGGCTAACTATTCTTTTTTCATGAGAGACAGCATGCTTATATAGAGTTCTTTCAATTCTATGTAAGGGTAGAAACGGAGGGTGGGGACAAGAGCATGTGCTCTCCGTCTGATCTTTTTCTTTTTATTAAGGTTTTTGTATCACTCAAATCCTATGCATCTACAATGTCGTGGGAGTAATTTTGATTTATATCCATAACAGGTTTTTCCCATGTGCATTTCTGAATACACCCCTGGATAGCTAGTGCTTGCAATTTTCATCTTCTTTCGTTCAACTGAAGTTCTTATTTTGATTGCTACGATGAAACTTCACCAGACAGTGTTGTTGAACCTGTGCTGGAAGGTAGTTGGCTTAATGCTCACAACTATTTTTTATAGACATGTTTCATTTAGTTAGTTATGCCTCCACAGACAAAACTTTGTAAGTAAAAAAAAATATTCTGTCTGTTTATGAACTTTAGTGTTCCTACCAGGCGAATCATGATGATTTCCACTAAAACACTAGCCTGGAAATCCAGACCCTGATATCTTGAACGATAGAGGGTCTGGCCACGATCAATAGTAATTTCCAACTCAAGGGGCGGCTCCTACTCGTGCATTTCAAATGCCACTGCACGCAGTTGGATAGCACTACAACCAATCAGAGCGATGCACAAGGTGCGATGCACAGCTGTTCGTTTAGCGAACAGCTGTTAAACTGTTAAATTAAACGTTTGCCGTTGTCGGTCGGCAAAACAGAACATTCCACTTACTTGCTAATGAAAGATTTGAGTGCCGTCTTCCAAATCGTTAAGGGTTGAGGCCAAAGCAGTCTCAAACTCACACAACATATCCGCAGCCATCTTTGATGTTTACTATCACGGCTTCGACGTCGCATGTACGTCACTGTCGTCATCCGGTTACGTCCTCCCCAGAGTACCATATAAGGGGCTCTGGCGCGCCCAAATTAGATAGAACCAATTGAAATTGAGCCAGATTTCTGGTTTTCTTGATAAAGCTTCAACGGAGCGTGTCCAGACCAACACGCGCAGCAAATTTAATTTGCCAGCGCCTAGTGGCAGGTCTGGGAATGCCAGGCTACTAAAACACATCAGGAGCATCCAAAATAATAGCTGACCAATTTTTTTTGTAAATTGTCCATTTACCGGTTAACTGATTATGGTTAGAGCTAATGTAGGGTGCTGCTCTTGTTATGCTTTTCTCTTAACGTTCACATGGATATTTATGGTCCCTAGAGGATGAATTCCACTGACCGGTGATCCCCTGAGTTTATCTCCATTCTTCCTTCTTTCCTTACCATTTGTGGATCTGATTGAAATGTCTTGTGGTGGATTGAATTATCGGTTGAGACCTTTGTGTTCCCTTTTCGAGGAATTGTGTGATTTTGGTGATACTGTAACTTTTCACATAACATCATTATTAGTTAAATACTTATTATTTATTGGTTTGTGACCAAATATCAGTGAAACTAATGACTAATGTGCAGGATTTTAAATTGTGTGCTAATTACAAAATGTAGGATGGCTCAAGTAAAACATGGTAAACATCAGAATGTTGGCACCATGACACCGGCTTTTTGCTCAAAGCACCACGCAGCTGTTTCCATAGTTGTATAATCTTGTGTCTTCATTGTATTGGCTAACAACAATAGTACTGATTAATTTAAATAATAATAATACACTTGTATTATTCATCTACCATTACAGTGTAGATTATATATGCCTTCTTAAAGCTGAGATGCTATCTACCCGGTTTACAGAGAAATACAACTTGGTGCCCAACATTATGAAAAGAATATATGGTATAGTTTATGAACAAATTTACTTAAGTTTATTTTCTTTATTCTTTGATATTCAGGTCACACTGGGTTCGGCGGGCTTTGCTTTAACTTAAAGAGCACCTATTATTCTTTTTCAACTTTTATGACTTATAAACATTGCTATAATGATTTATAGTAATGTTTAACCATACTTAAGTGTCAAATAATGACTTACATGCATTTAGACGTATTGTACTGAGTTGTTGATACTCATTGACATTTTTCTGGAATTGATTGGCTGTGGTACACCTGTTGCTGCTTTGAATGCTTTTTTGTTAGGGATTGAGTTAACATTCAACAATACAACCAAGTAAATTGGTCCTAACAGGATTTCCTGCCTGCTGGCCAAAACACAGCCTGGAATCTGCATATCTGGCAACCCAGACAGAAGAAGCAAATAAGCCAATTAGCAAGAGCTATCTAATGTATTCTCTTTGTGGACAAATCTTTTGTTTATGACTCATGAAGAGCATTGCGAAGTGAATATGTTCACTGTCAGTAACATCAAATAATTGTAACTGACAAAACAAAAGGCAGACAATGAAGAAAGAGGACGGGTGAAAAATAAATGAACAAATAACGAACAAAGCAATTTAAGTCATTTTGTAATTACACTCACAAAAGGAAATAACGACTCAACAAGGACTCAACCAACTTTCCAGTTTATACCTCACCCCACCCTAGATTACGATTCCCCTGGACTTTTAGTTTCTAAATCTGGGTTGAAAAATAGTATTTGGTTGTTGGAAGTGGTTCCCCGTATGAGGAGACGTTTACTAGTGATCCTGAGTGCCTGAGTGAGATTAATGGAACCTCACTTTTAATCCTGTGTGGTAAAAGTTCTGAGAACCCCCTGCCCCCACTTTAATACCCTAAGTAACTGTCTATCTGATCAGGGGCTCCTAAACATCTTTCAGTCCTGGACCCAAATTAGAAAGAATTATTCACTGAGCCAGAGACATGATATAACATGGAACTATGTTTGCCGTGTAGATTCACCATATCCACTGTGAATGCTCAACTGACATTATCCTACCTGCCCAGCAACAAATAGAAGATGAAAACAAAGCATTTAACAGCTAGAGAGACTGAAAGTTTGTTAACTGATCACTGCAGACAAAAAAAAAGAGAAAGGTAAGATTGGAATTAAACTGGACAGATCACTAGAAACTTGACTCCTAATTAAAATCTTATCTTGCTGGACCTGTAAACAGGCAATGGTGTGCTAACACATAAACCATGAACTTGAAAAGGCCAGAAGACATATTGTGGAGTTCTGCTCTTGAAGGACCGAGCAATCTTTTAATGCAGATTTAGATAATTTAACAGCAGAATTTCTTATAATAACAGAAGAGCAATTTCTATGTTGCTCAATGTTGTTGACAGACCATGCCGTTTTGATCAGGACTGTATTCTGTATTTTTTGTTTGTTGGCATAAAAAGTGCTATATTTTGACTTAAAGCGCAAGGCTGCCATAAAACTGTTCTGTTCTGCAGGACACGCACATCACAAACATAAAAAATAAAAAATAAATGTATACAGTAAAATCCCTCATTGATTTGAGTATACACATTCACATACACACTGTGTGTAAAGTCCTGACTGTCACTGAGAGTTTGGGTGCAGTCGAAGAGTCAGTGATGATTCTGCCAGCAAGTTATTTTATCTGATTTAAAACCTGGAGATGCTCTCTGGTTGTAGTGCGAGACACTCCAGAGTGGTATTTGCTTTCAGCAAAACAGACACTCACATGTTAGCGTCAGCGAATATTTCCATTATATGTGGCAAAAACAAAAATAAATCAAGGGACATAGCCTGTGTGTTTTTGTATGAGGGACTTTTTATTGTTTTATCTCTCTGTGTGGGAGACAGAGGATGCAATTGTCTGTGACAGTGGAAATGCAGTGTGTGTGTGTGTGTGTGTGTGTGTGTGTGTGTGCGTGTGCGTGTGTGTGCAGGAGTCTGTGTGATGGCCACATGCTTAGCCACAGAAGGTTGCCAGTGTTAAGTCTCACCTCTGGCTCTGTGTGTATGTGTGACTGTGTGTGTATGTGCTGGGATGTGTGTATGGGAGAGCGAGCGAGCGAGGGAGGGAGGAAGATTACAGTGGCTATTGCCAACTTCAAAGTGTCTACTGGTGTTGTGCCAGGTCAGCATGTTTACACATGAGAATTGGTGTTGGGATACACAAACACACACACACACACACACACACACACACACAAACACACACACACACACACACACACACACACACACACACACACACACACACACACACACACCTTATCTTTGGCTCTGCCTTCTGAACATACACACACACAACACGCCCACAGTGCATTGGTCTTATCAGGGGTCCCAGTGAGTTAGGGGACACATTTAATCAGGGTCAACGTGCAGCTCTTGGCATCAGGCTGATTCCACCACCTCTGACTCTCTCTCTCTCCCTTACCACACTGAGCAATCTAGTCGGCTAAATATTTCTCAGCAAAGAAATTTTGTTCCAGAAAGATTTAAACTAGATCTCTGCAGGCTTAAAATAGTTTCACACTCATAGATTGACTAACTTTCTCAGCTGCTTTTGGGAAAGATTGTGAAAGTCTAGGTGACTTTGCAACATACTGGTATTTAAACATATTAGAAAAATACACAAATATACCGTTATGGTGGAGAGTTACAATATAGGCAATAGCTGGGAAGCTTGTGGGTTTACGGGGTTGATGATATTTTTTTTATAGTTGATGTTGGCCCCCTTCATATTAGTTTTTTAAATTAGAGTAGTTCAATATTAAAATGTAGAATTTGTGCATTCCCTTTAACCAAGTGTGTGTTTTTTTATATTTATATATAACATTAGATTAGCTCTTTGTAAAAAAGTAGCCACTCCATAATAACAACAATTTACCAGATAATCTCATTGTGGTTACAATCATTTGTGTTACTTCAACAAAAGACTGGTTTGCTGTTCCTAATGCGAAATGTGTTAGTTTTTGATTAAGCAAGGCAAGTTCATTTATGGAGCACAATTCAGACACAAGGCCATTCAAAGTGCTTTACAGGGGCATGAAATACATCAGAGATCGTAAAGAAAAAAGGAAATACGTCTAGATTAGACATTAAACATTTAGACAGCGATGTGGAATGGCTGAAATGAAATTAAGGTGAATGACAATATAGGACATGATAACATTGTTCTGACACCAGTGCTGCACAATTGATAGTAAAAATAAATTGTGATATTGATTCATATATCCATGTGATCTCATGTATAAATGATGAGGATTCTCTCGCTCATATGCCCCTATGCATCAAAGTCAGGCTGAATGTTCAATTCTTTGCTTGAGAACAATAACAGGTGCTTTATAAATGACAATGTGCTACATAATGTAAAAGAAAACAAGCTTTTATGTGAATGCATTACTCACGCAAACAACACAATAGACGTTGTAACCCGTCAGTGTTCCTCCTTGAAGCCACAGAATATGGATCCTAGGCATGTATTCTTAACAAAGAAGCTTTAAATACAGAGATTGGTTGTCAAAACGGACTGGGTGTTAGGTTTGATTGTTTTATATATTTTTTATTCTTATGCTGTAACTTCATAGTGTTGAATAAAACAATAATTGTATAAGAGAATCATGATATCCATTCTTGGTGATAAAAATGGATTGATTCACATTTTAGAAAGAATCGTGCAGCCTTACCTGAGACAGGCATGGGCTACCCTCAGTTCTATTACCTATAATGTCCCATTTTAAAGGTTGTTGGCCTACATCAGGGGTGTCCAAACTACGGCCCGCGGGCCAACTGCGGCCCGCGGCCCGCTTTTTATTGGCCCGCGGCTGATTTTAAAAATATAATGTAATATGGCCCTTTTGAAAAAAAAAAATTTTTTTTTTTTTTTTTTTTTTTGCAGTTCTTAGTTAACCCACTAGTGCAGGGGTGTCAAAAACTGATTGATTGGCCCGTGGCACATTTTAAAAATATAATGTAATATGGCGCTTTTAATTTTTAAATAATTTAAATGCACTCATTATATTACTGAGAAATATGTCCCATAAAATAAAAAGAGCAACAAGCCCATCCCAGAGGACCCTGAATAATATTTTATTTTAAATTAATATTATTATGGAAAATCTGTGTGTCCTTCTCCAATATCTTCTAATTCATCTGACACAGTGTCTCCATTTTTTTTTTTTCATACAAAATTCTTCAGATTTAGCCTCTTAATTTCCCTCTCAAAGTGCACCAGATTCATGCATTTCACTTTAAAAACTTAAAAAAATCTCCCGGGGGGGCATACCCCCGGACCCCCCTAGGAGGGTCGGGACCTCGGCTGGATACTATTTTCAACCTGCTGGACATTGGACGCAAAGGCAGAAAACACTGGGCATATAAACAAGAGGGGAAATGTGTCTGTTTAATGTGCAAGGAAAGTGTTGCCGTGAAGAAGGATTACAATTTACGAAGACACTATGAAACTAAACATCAGAGCAGCTACATGTCCTGATAAATGTGTTATTTTTGCAAAGTGGCCCGGCCCGATTTTTCTGTATGTGGCCCTCAGTGAAAAAAGTTTGGACACCCCTGGCCTACATGATATGGCAGCACACAACTACTGCATTATGAATGTATCGTAAAGTAAATAAAGGTAAAAACAAAAACAAACAGAGAATGGCATGTAAAACCTTAATTAGTATAAAATGACAGGTTCAGAACAAACAAAAAACAGCAACAGTCCAGAGCTCAAGTTGCCCTCACAAGGACACCGACACTCTTCTGAAATCTGAGAGGATACATTCCCGGCATATAGAGGCGCTCAGGTGATGGTGTGGTGGATTTCCTGCATGTATAGAGGTTGATGATTTTCCTGGCTCACGGTAGGCTACTACCTTTAGGTGTGAAGATGAAGCTCAGACCAAACTGGTGAGACTTATCCCTTCCTTAGAGTGTTTAAATCCTTTAGGTTTCAGTTGTTGTGACTAAAATGTTTACCTTTGTCCCCCACGTTTATCTTGCCTTTTTCAGTGGAAAAGCTAAATCTTCTCCAAAATACATTGTGATCCAACCAAAGCAAACCATACAGGATCTGTTTTCTCAGGCTGGATTAAGTTGTGTCGATCCAATCATTCATTTGTGCATTTCTCACAAGTCTATTTATTCAGCTCTTTATGGGTTCATCAAACGGTGACTGAAGTCTTCTAAAGGGGAGCTTTGTGCATTTTCCCTGCACAATGCCGATCATTGGATCGGATTTCTAGCCTAACTCCGGTGACAACATTTAAGAGGTGTTGGCAGCTATGAGCCGCGCGCGGGTCCTGACACCTTTTTCGAGGGCAGTATGTCAGGACTGCCTAGCAAGGGTAGGAATTAGTTCACTAGGCTGACAGAAGCAGATTTGGTACGTCTGACATTTGCATGGAGTCAACTCACTGAGAACGGAGTGCCGGTAGAAGCTAGCATGGGATTCCTGTTAAGGTGCTAGCAACGGTGTGTTATGTATTGTTCATTACTCAAATGCCTGCCTTTAGCCAAATTGGCCAAAAGGGACCTTTGTGTGATTTTTTTTTAATTTGCAGGGAAATGTATAGTAATTAAAGGAGTGATCCACATGTCATAGTCAATTTAATACTTGCAGAGATTGCTACAAGGCCTGCAAAAATACTATACTGTCGTAAGTGGCCTTGTAAAAGTTGTTGAGTCTGAGAAAAATTACCTCAGTTGAGAGATTTGGCTTGAACTTGAATAATTTGCCAGAAATCTTAGTCATACTAACGACATGGCTGTAGGGATGGTAATGACTAGAGGAAAATAAGATTCAGATATCTTGGCTTCTGCTGTACCAATTTATTTTCAAGATGTCTCTTGTGAATCCTAACCCTAACCTTCGTAAGACTTACCAAATGGTATGGAACCTCCAGCACTGTGTAAATATTATCTATCTCTTAGAAATAAATATTATGGAGAACACCTAAACAGAAATTAATATGGCTACTTCATTAATGAGATGTATTGCAAAGGACAATTTTTTCTTTAGCAGACAGCACTGTTTCAGGCCGATAGAATCATCCTTTTTGTTAAATCTAAAACACTTTTTAAAATTGTTATTTGGTCTTCATAGTTCACTGGTATTGACTTAACACTAAGTTCAATCAGATCTCAAGAGATGTTTTTCAAACTTTAGCATCATTGCAGAAGCTGACCTCTTGAGATGTAGTTCAGCCTTTGCAAGGCCAGAACAAACCCTCGTGTAATTAAATGAATTCAGATAAAATATCAATACCAAGTCATGACTTTTGCTTGTTTTGTGAGTTTTTATTTTTTTTGTTTTCAGTGTCCAAACAAAAAAGTACCAACTGTGCACAGAGAAATCCACTGCTATACTAATAATAAGTCGAGAAAATAAATAAATGAAAAATAATGAAAAATAGATGCTATCAAAGAGCATAATATATTTTGACGAAAAAATAAAAAATCTCCTGCCAACGATAACACTGCTATTGCTTGAAATTACATTGCATCTGAGTTATATTGTGGAAACAGAGGAGAACTCTTTAATACTGGAGGAAACATAAGGCAGTTTCATTTTAAATGTAAGGGATCCAAGGGTGACAACCCCTGCAAATAGCTGATGCATGTAGATGTCACTTTTCTCAAAGTTGGATACCTAATTTTGAAATATATTGCTCCAAATGGACTTTAAAATCAACAGCACAGCAGCCAGCGTAGGTCCCAAGTGTGTGTCCTGTTTGAGTGTACAGTTACAGTAAGATAGTTACCGCTTGCATTGTTTGCTGGATTTTTTCCTGAGAACAGTGTTGGACAAATTGACAGTGGAGCTGCCACGTCATTAGAGGCAAAATCAACCCGCATGACATGAGATGTGAGATTAATCGCCATTCGTACAATTATGTGACTGTGAAATCATCGAGGAGCGGATAGGTGAAGGCTTTCTGACCGATCAACCATGGTCGCAAGTGGCAGCACAATTTGTCACAGTTAACACCTAACTTAATTCACATTAAGCTCAGGGTATGCCTGGTTATATGCTTCCTCACATACAAACGGTAACATGCGAGTGCACCCTAATGCATGTGAGCAAGGATCCCCTCACACACACAGCTCTCGAATACATTTCCTACAACAGACATTCATGCAGACTATTGGCACCATTGTGTGCTGCATAAAGTATCTTCTTAATGTTGCGTTTCCTGCTGCAAGGGAGATCTGCTCGGGGAAGAGAACAGGAAATTAGTTTTCAGGGCGAAATTGAGGACAGGAGATAGATGGGCTACGTTTAACTGTGCTCTTGGTCCATTAAGTACCGAGTGAGTGAAGAAGAAAATCTGTTAATGCATTTGCGTAGGTTTGTTAATTGACCTCAAATAGGCGTACTGTCGAAAGTGTCCCTTGTAAATTGACCAGGTATTTGTTGCTTGTTTGGAAATGGGGCTTTCTAGTGTATTGATATCGAACTCTTATGCGAACCTAAAAAATTACATTCAGCTGTGATGTTTTTCTGTTCAATTGTTGTATATCAGTGCATGTCATCTGTGGTGTGGTGGGGCAAAATGTACCAAAACTTTGATCTGTTTGCTTCAAAATAAAATAATTTGGAGTGTTGGGTGCCCTCTCTCTGTCTTTGATGTCTACCAGTGAGCCAGCACCTAACTAATATATGTCTTCTTCTGTGTTTCAATTTTAAGAAGGCCGGTGCTGCTTGCTGGTATGAGGAGGCTAACCCTGGCCTTTAGTGACAGTCAGAGGGGAGTGTGTAAAGTGCATTTCAGACCGAATGCAGCCCTGCGGTGTGACATAGCAGGGGGCTGGTGAGACAATGATATACGATCCAGAGAGTCCATTTGGAGTAAGGGATTACTGCATTTAAAGGCTTATCACATGCAAACACCCTGCACAATGGTTTTTAACGCTCACAAAAGAAGGACTGGCCCAAATTATTCGAATATCCGAGTATTCGTTTGTTAAATTAGTATTCGGAGCTCAATTCAGTATTCGGAATATTCAGAATATATATATAGCAACATATTTTGTCAGCAAATAATATTTAGATACAAGTTATACAACAATTGTAAAATACAAATTAGACATTAATTTAAAATATATTATCGAATTATTTGAACTTTGACCTAGTTGGCTGCTGACCTTTCAAAGCGCAACCGGTGATATCAGCTGTAGGCTACGTGATGTTACCAAAGCCAGGCAAACTAAAAGCGGCACCAAGAGAGAGAGATGGAGGAAGAATAAATTGTGTTCCTCTTAACTCTATACCACAACATTAGCGCGATTTTGGATGGAAAAGTAATGCTTGGCATAATGCTAACGTTAGTTTAGCTGTTTGTTTAGGCTACGTTCGCTATGCTGCGCTGCTGTTGCCCATCATCAACAGTGACTTGCTTGCATTTTGGGAATACGTGGTCAATAATGGATATAATATGGACACAAAATACTATCAATATTGGATCTTTGTATGGCTTTATAAATCCCCGAAAAGATGCATGGGATGAATCGAAAAGCTCCTGTAAGGGTTACGATGGAGGACAGCTGATTTGGAACGGAACAACAACTGTTCGCTTCCAAGTGGAAAAAGTAAGGAACTCCGACTTTATTACCGCTCAAAAGTTATTAAAGCATCAACAAACTACACAGCATGCTGTCTCGGCCCACACACTCGGTTTTAGTGAGTAGTACATTGGGATTATTAATGTTGGTTTTGATGGTGTGTTTTTAGAACGAGTATTCGAATACTCGCTCGGAAAATCCAACTAGTATTCGAAGCCTGTAAAATGGTATTCGGGCCAGCCCTAGAAATTTCACAACTGGAAAATGTTTATTCTGGCAGCTATTATAATTATCGTCACAATGACTGCGAGTTCAACGGGAGATATACAGCCTTCAATTTACTAAGTAATCCAGGTATGTGCGTTACAGTGCTCGCATGCGATTGGTCAATGAGAAATTACGTCCGGTTCCCCTTTTGCCTTTCGCCACAAACACTGACACATAAAGTTGTGTCGGGGAACTTGTCAGCAAACAGTTTCAGCAGATACAGAGCAACATTAACATCAATTTAGAGTTGTGTTTTAGCCCACTTTCTGCATGTAAGTTCAATACTCACTCTGTTCCAGTGTCGGTCTAGTCACAGCAGTAGAAATATCTGTCATTTAAAACCTTATTTCTCCTCTTCTTCTGTCCGTTTAGGGCCGTTGGTATAGGTAGTTTACGGTTCGGTTAAGCTGAGAGTAAAAGAAAACTCTCTCCAGGTGACACCCTTTCCACACTCCATACCAGTTGGTGGTGATAATGCACCGAAAAGTTGTTTGCCAACTGCCAAAAAACTAGAAAGGAAGAAGAAGTAACATAAGGGTTCCTGTGGCCCATTATTGTCAGTGTTTCCACCACGGCCCGAAAGTGGTTATGCAAATTATGATGTATGGAAAAGCAGTGAAAGCAAGTGAATGTTGCTGATCGCTCTTTATTACATGGTAAATAGATCAAATCCGAACCAGGAAATGAGTCGATCATTAGTAGCGAAAGCGAAGTTTTGAACATGGCGGGTGAAACGCTACGAGTAGGCAATACAACCAATCTGAATTATTCAACACTACAGACCTGCCCCTCAAAGTTCCTGAATCTTTATAAAGTACTACACCCCGATCAGGATCTTTTTGTGAGGTTCCTAGTTCCTGGTCATAGTTCCTGGTCATAGTAGAAAGAGGGTTTTAGATAGATAGAAAAAGATTCTTGTTAAAGTAGTGAATTAAAGTACCTTGACTGTATTCAACATTTGTCATTCACTCCTTACAGAAGTGCCGATTGCATTAGATTTAAAATTTGATAAATTTAGGTTAATTGCACTGTACATTGACACACAGCTACCATCAAATTAAATAGGCCTGAAGGCTGAAGCTGACCCTCCAGGATGTATCAATGCATAATAGGTGGATAAGACTCCAATTCTTCTAAATGGAACTCATGCTGTTGAAACGCTGCTAAATTGTCCTCAACTGACCCAACTTTCAACCCTTACCCCCTTCTGTGTCTATGTTAATTTAAATCTCTCTTGCTTTCTCGCTCTGGCACTGAATTTAAATGATTTATTGGGCTACTACCAAACAAAGCAATAGTGTTTGTTTTTGAAAGAACGTGAGAAAAAAACTGAACACATTTAGACCTTAATGCTTTTGAATGCTTAATTTCATTATCACTCGAAATAGCAGATAAGTAAAACGCTCTCAGCCTCTCTCACCATAATTCTCTTTCTGTGTTCCCCGGACCGTTCATTTATTTTTATAAATCCCCAATCTTATTTTCTCATCAGTCTGATTTTCTCTCTTTGCTCCTCCTTTTCACAGTTTGCTTCAATTCCTCATTTCATCTTCGTTTTTTCCCATGACTCCCTGCTCACTCTTTGGTTTTTCCAACGTGGCGTGCACATTAATAGATTTTGCACTGCATTGCTCATGTGCTTTTTCCCTCTTATTTTCTGCTTCTGGGGTGGCACAACAGATCGATATATCCATGTCCGCAGCCAAATATTGCTTTATTGTACCTTGCATGTCCTCCGCAATAACAGACTGATAACATTCAGAGCACAAAAGTCTGAAACTGAAAACGGATGTGAGCAAATGCCACAAATTGCTTCATTTATTTGGCAGCACTTGAGCTTACATTACTGCAAAAAAAGTCTGGTTTTGTTGACGTGAAGGTGCAGCAGCGCAATGGTGCCACTTTAATGCTGCTTTTAGGTGCTGTTGAGAAACATATTCAAATCACAATTCAAGCGCAAATTTAAAAAACAGCAATGTAGAAGAAAAACCATCTGGAACCTTAAAGACGACCTATTATACTACTTTTCTGGTCTTAATTTCTTGTTTTACACTGCTATAGAGCAACCTGACACGAATCACATCACAAAAAACTATGTAGATTTTCGGGAAGCTCTTTCTCTTATTTTGGCGATCCAGCACGTCCTGTCAACACTTGAGTGTGTGTGCTTCGGCAATCTCCGCTCCCTCCGCCTGTGCATCGGCCATCTCCACTACCCTCCCCCCCCCCCCCCCCTCTTGCAAACCCCACTCATTATTTGATAATTTTGTATGGTTAAGCATGACTATGAATCATCATAACAACGTTTATAGGTCATACAAGTCAAAAAGCATCATAGGTCCTCTTTAACGATTGCATACAATAACAGGGAAAGTTTTTTTTTTAATGAATTCAACTTCAATTTGTTTAATACACAACAGGCTAAATTGTGTCCCTGAGGGCACACGGATAGAAGGCACAATAAATCATGGTGGAGGTTCCTTTCAAGTTTTTGCAAATGGAGTTGAAGATTTGGTCAGGATTAATGGTGTCCTCAATGCCGAGAACAGTAGATGGATGCACTTGGGTCCCATTGCTTACTGCCAGTTCTGAGCTGATGGCACTGCTGGATTTAGATTTGTCTTCTGTTCATTCACTGCATTTTGTTAATTTATGAAAATAAACAAATACAATTTCAATTTTTGAAAGCATTCTTAGTTTACTGCATTTGTCACAACGGCCTAAAACCTTTGCACAGCACTGTATATTTGGGTTGTTGTTTTATTTTGAGTAACAGTTGGTGGTCAAGGATATTTCTTACCAGTTGCACTTGAAGGTTACTTGGTCAGCTTGGACAACTGTGAATCGATTCCTGGCACACAGCACACACATTTTGAATCAAGCCCTCTGGTTGTATTATCAGTGTATGTGTTGAAGGGGCAGGTTGAGAAGGGGATGTCAGGTCAATGGTGGTGGGCTGCTCCAGGCTTTACTACTACAGGGGTTTCTCTTTATTTTGTTGGAACGTTTCTAGAAACAGACCTGCTATGCTGTGTCTTCTTCATACCTTTAATTAACTCTCTCTCTCGCTCTCTCTCTCTCTCTCTCGCTGTTTTTTTCTGTTCAGTACTTGTGTGCAATCAGGGAAATTGTGGTGTTTTGGATGCAGCCTCTTCACACTCACAGGTGCCGACTGTCTCTGTGAGATTGGCAGAAAAGTGCCCCACCATTAGCTTATTGGACCACCTGATCAACACAACTTTGTATGTTTGAGTGTGTGTGCACTGTGCATTAGTTGGGGCTCGCTGATACTGCCAAGCGGGGTACATTTTTGTCCCAAATCAGCATGTTGCGAAACCAGTTTAATGGCCGTTCATACAGAAAAGTTAACTGCGCACAATTGAATATTTTTATATTATATTTCCATAATATTTATCAACGCCGGTGCAGTGGTACATGTATTTGCAAGCTGTTTGCTCCAATAGACATGCATCATCTACATCATGTTGACAGTGTAGTGCAATCTGTTTATCACATTAAGGCGCACAAAACTGATTTAAGATGACAAGCTTGACACTTGTCTACTTGTATTTGACAAACTCCTGGCATCCGGCTGCCTTATCCATGTGTTTCAAAGCCGACTCATCTCGTATCAGATACACAAAATGAAAGTGAGAGACTGAGAGAGTTGGAGAGTAAGCTAGGGAAGGAAAAATGGCATATTTGTGAAATATGTAAAAAAGAAAAAAAAATTGAGACTCGCCTTTAAAAGCCTTAAAACAAATTAATACCAAATAACCACATACAAATATTCCAATAGGAAAGGATATCACATTGTTATTTGAAAGGCTACAGCCATTGACAGATAAGAGACAACAGTCTCCTGGATGCAGACATTCAAAAGGCCCTCTCCCCTCCCTTGTAATCATTTTACGTCTTGTTGTGTTGCATCTCATTGTGGCCATTTTGTGTCTCCTTTTTGTCATTTGTGTCTTTTTAGTAGGAAAGTTGCAATACATTACACAGCCCATGTACACAATACAGAGACTATGGTCCTGATGCCGTGTGTTATTTGTTTGTCTCTTTGTGGTCGTTTTGTGTCTCCTTTTAGCCATACTATGTGTCTATATTCTTGTTTTACATCTCTTTTTGTCGTTGTGAAAATCCTTTTTTTTTTGCCCCTTTTTGTACTTCTGTAGTGTTGTGTTGTTTTTGTAGACGTTTGATTGACTTTCCAATAAGAAATATCACTTAATTCTGGGGCTCTGATCCAGGGGCCCTGGGCCTGTGCCCAGTATGACCATTTCAATCAGGAGAGACTTAAATGAATTAGACGTTTAAGGAATGAACAAATTGATTTATTGACATGTGTGCCAGTGATAAAGATTAAATTCCAAAAGAGTCTTTGACGATTACACCCCATCGTGATGTCATCTGAAGGGGGTAGTGAAGCCATAGATGCAGCTCCACAGCACTGTTGCCTCTACACACCATGAATGGTTCGCTGACAGGGAAAACATCTTTGTTTTCTTATAACATCTGACTACAAAACAGAGTGGGACTAAGACAAACAGTACATATTTTCTTCTTCTGATCTGTTAGTTAAAGGGATAGTTCAGTATTTTTGAAGTGGGGTTGTATGTGGTCCCTAGGCATGTTAATATGTTATTATAATATCAGTTCAGATGTACTACAAACTGAGATTTTTTCCACAGCTTTAGTTTACTGCCAGACAGCCCTTTATTTTTTGTATCACTCCGCCGATCAGCTGCTCTACTGAAGAGCTACTGCGAGTGTCTTTTGTTGTCTTTTGTTCAAAAGACAAAGGAAAACAAATAGATAATACTGTCTGGTAGCGAACTAAAGCTGTGGAAAAAAATCTAAATTTAACGTACAATTGAAAGGATATTTAGGTTTTAGCCATCTCCATAAGGAAACAGTCTAACTATGCATAAGTACCTCATAGAACCCCATTTCAAAAATGCTGAATGTGTGTGATGTTTATCATATCACGGCGCCATGATACCATGGTGACAGCAGGAGTGACATGTATGCTGGTGTCTTCATTAAAGCAAATTAGCGAACTCATTACCCTCATGCATGACTCACACATCGGTAATAGCCTTATTTCACGCATTGTTCATGATGATGAATGGTCAGAAAAGTAGAAAATGCCCAGCAAAAATAGCATACTCTCAATATTTTACAGACCCCCCCTTGGGGAGCTTATTTCTTATTAAAGGGTACCAAGCCCCACCCCTACGCTGGCTGCCCTGTAGTTCACACCATGGAGTTGAAGAGCAGTGTTGAGGATCTGTATAATATGCTGGGAAGGAGAACTTTGGTTTGGTTTTGAAGAAGGATCCGAGGTGAATGGGGTGGAGGAGGAGTGGCATCGATCAAAGACAAATAACAACTGACCCATGGCCAACCCTCTGGCCCCGCCCATGAAATTGTTCTGTGAATCTGTACGTTTTGACCATCCTGTAAGACTCAGTTTGTTCGCAGTGTGTGTGTGCCAAAACACCTTCCAGCTGGATAATACTCCACACACAGTTAGTCTTCCTGCATATGGTTGGATGCCACCAGTATTCAAATGAAAAGGGGGAAAAAAATAAGAAAGAACGGCCATTTCTATTTTTTTCTGGCAGCTTAGAAGCTGTGAAGGATGCCTCTGCAAATGAGACAGACGGTCTGACACACAGACCAACGGAAAGGGAAATGGACAGATGTCTGCTCCGTCTGTACAAGGGAAATATTTGTATTTGTTGTATTTTTCTGTGTACAGTACATGCATATGCAGTGGGTTAGCATGCTGCTTCCAGCTTTCACTCTGCCATAACGCCAGGGATGGCATCTGACAATTTGGTGCAACTAGCCGTAACGCGACACCTAAAGGAACAGAAGTAATAGTTCACAACCCGTTTGAATGGTAGATTTCTTTATTTTTCCAAAAAATCTAATTGGAAATTGATACTGATATCACTAAAATAAATATCACCCATCATCAAAGTATTGCGGTATCGATTGGTACTAGCATAGCGCCAATGTACATTGAAAATGCCTCATAAGTTGCATGGAGTTAAAGGGAACTGATCACAAACGCCAAGGACAGTGAACAACCTATAACAGTCTCTCATGGTTTCGGGTCAAGTCTCAAATTCCGTTACTTAGCTTCTTTATTTCACTACACAGAGAAACATTCTTTATCAATATCTCCTGTTTTAAGGCCAAAGGTTAGTTTCTTGTACTTGTTTTCTTCAATTGTTGCCATTGTTTCCGTATTATCCTCCTCTCTGTCCTGTCCTCCCCAGGCAATGCCCTCTTCTCATGCCCTCCACCACCCTCCTGTCTACATCATTGAAACATTGGTGGTGTTCAAAGAAAAAACCGTGGCCTTTTAAAGTGCAGGTCACAATCTCTGTCTTGTTCCCCTTGTGTCCTTTGTCAGTCAGTCTGGGACAAAGTGTCAGTCTTTGGTCTCTCTTCTTCTTCTCTTACATAATCTCTTGTTTTTTTGTAAAACTTTCCGCCTCCTCTCGTCATGTTTTTCTGTTCTTCCTCCTTATCTGTTTCCACTGCATCTCTGTGTTTCTTTCTTTCTTTCCTCCTCATTTCCTTTGTCAGAGCCTCTTTTCCTCTCTCTCATTCTCTCTCTCTCTCTCTCTGTCTCCCTATCAGTGTATTTCCTCTCCTCTCTGGAGGAATACAAACTTTTTGAAGTTCTACCAGAGCAGAAGCGCCTTCAGCTCCAATACACTCCATCCTGTTTACTGGCGCTCGCAGCAGGGCCCACTATTATGTGCCACAGAACTTTTTCAGGGAATAAAACACAACTTGGCAACTCTGCCCAAGACACAAAATTGGGGTCAATATATATGGATACATTTTTTTTCCTCAAATTATCATGCTTCTAAATTATTTGATTTCCCTTACAGTATACTTTACATAATGGATGATATGGTGGTTTGTTGTCCGGGGACTGTGTTTCTCTGGTTGTACTAATATGTTTGTTTGGATCTGTACCGTTTTAATCCACTGCAACTGGCTGTTACTGGTAAATGTTTAATTGCATCAACTTGCACATCACTTGCAGACCAATGCTTAGAGGGGTTCAATACTTATTTTGGCACAGAACAAAAGGCCTCAATATCATCAAGTACCAAAAAATGTTGAGTATCAAAATGTCAAGTTCCGAAAAAAGCCTGGTCGTTCAACTTCAGTGTGCCAATAAAAAAGCAGCATGCCTGATGTGCCAACTTCTAAAGCAGCAGGTGGTTGGCTGTGATAATCTGCAGTGATTCAGGAGATAGTCCATTTGCAGTAATCTGATGGTAGTTCCTACCATTTCATAAATTGTATTGATTGATATTTTGTAAAAATGCCAATGAGCCTAAAAATAAAACCTAAGTCTTTTTAACCTTAATGTGTAATGGCATCTTGTTAAAACTGATTTCATAAAATTGTTATCGAAAAGGAGCTATCGTTCAGGAATCGGTATTGAAGTCAAGGTATCGATATCAAAACATTTTGAACGATACCCAGCCCTAGATCCTCTGGTAAATAGACAATGCACTTTTGCTGTCATGAAATGTAGTATTTACAATACGGTGGACTGTAGTACTGCTGCAAGTTTGGCTAAGCTAGTAGAATGTAACGGTACCGTTTGATTTGTTGCTAACAGCTGAGCAGATTCCACTTTGGAGTGTGACATTCTTGCACTGCCATCAAACAGAGATTTACAGTTAAATTTACTGGCTTTGGCTATGCTCCACAAAACAGTGTCGTAGTGAAATAAAATGACTGTGCACAAATACTTTCATAATTTGATCTAATGAAATAATTATAGAGGATGCTACAGAATGATATTCAGTCTTTTCAATATTCTCAATTGAAGTGTCGATGCACAATAATTAGCAATAAAATGTCACTAGGAGTGATGCAGATAAAGTAGAAGCCTGAATATATACAATATTGTGGACACTTACTTGACAACATTATCAGAACATAACCTTATAATTAGGTAAAGCCCTTTTTTCAACCCTCCAGTGTTCCCTTACTCGATAATAGGGGTGTGCGGAGACGTCATTATCTGTATCTGTTCAACCAACAAAATTATCTGTATCTGTATCTGTATCCGGATACACAACAAGAAGTGGGCGTGGCGTATACCGGAAGTTTCTTTTACATTAGACTACGTACATTAAAGGAAGTCACACCTAAATTGATTTTCTAAGCTAATATTCATTGTCAATGCAATTGGTTCCCCTTCAAAGCATCAAATTATTGTATATTGTTGTACTATTGGTAAAAATGTATCTGACTTTTTGACTTATAAGTCAAAAAGTCAGATACATTTTTACCCTTTCATCTCTCTCTCTCTTCTTTGTTCTCAGAATACGAAGAAATTCAGGGAACGAAAATATTGATAAATAACTGAAACTGGAAAAAACATGTAGGCTACTGCTGTATTTCAAGATTTTCTTTTTATCTCTATCTCTCCCTATCCCTCTTTTTTTACATTTGTTTTACTAAACTAAGAGTTAGGAACAATCTGTATCAACGTATGTGCCAATCTCATAAACCCTAAATAATATCTTTGCCTTTCCACAAAGCCATATGCGATTTTTATGTGTGAAGTTTGCAGTTTCCGATTTGATTGTATGGGTCCTGAAGAAGTTTGAAAGAGTTTAAGCAGTAGGCCTAGTGAATGTAAATACACCGGGGAAGGGCTGACGGTAGGGCTGGGCGATATGACGATATCATATCGTGGACGATATGAAAGTGTCTACCGGGAGAGATTTGGCCATACCATTTATATCGCGGAGAAAAAAAGTTCATGTGGCGGGAGCATAGATGGAGCGGGAGGCAGCTGTCCCTCCGAGTCCCTATAGTTACACTGCAGTTACACCGCCGCACCACACGGGGGCTCTGCAGCAGAGTTCTGGGCTGCAATACAGCTTCTCTACCCGCAACAGAAGAAGCCTCATCTGTTGCTCTAGCTCTAGCTCCGATGTGCCATGACTACAGTTAACAAACCAACTCCGTGTCACGGTGGCAGAGCAGCTGGTTTTAACCGTCAAAAATGTCATCGGGCAAAGGAAACTTGCTTGCTGCTTCAGCGTGCTGTTGCCGTGACGCAGAGTTGGCTTGTTTTAAGCCGCAAACTACATGGGTTAGCTCTCGTGAGCTAGCTGGCTAATAATGACATCTTTAGCCTACTCGGGGCTTCACCCCCGTGCTGTTATTGTTGGAGACAGCCAGCAAGGCTGGTTTTATGTAACTTTAAAACATGTCAAACTTGAAAATATTATTTGTGTTGAAGCTGGAGTTAAAGTATTACCAGACATTTGCTCATTAGTTAATTTTGACAGCTTTTTTAAATGAAGATGAGCAAATACTGCAGGAAAATTCAAGTCTTTCATTATTTTGATATTATCAATTGGAAAATGTAGGCTCTTTGGTTGATGCTGTCATTTTTATTTTGCGCTGACTGACTAAAGCCAGACTGGTGTGGTATTTTGCACCAGTTTTTCTTTTGTATGGAAATTTAAGTTCCAAGCAAAAGATGAAAATAATCTAATGTGATTAAAGTTCAGTACGGTTATTGTAATCCATTGAATTTTAAGGAAAAATACTATATCGTGATATATATCCATATCGTGATATACAATTACCTATATCGTGATATAAGATTTGGTCCATATCGCCCATCCCTAGCTGACGGTGACTCGGGGCGCAGCATATTCCATCGGTCCGTCTCTTCTCCGCCACGGCAGCGGTTTACGAGGAAACTCAAATAAAAACGGCAGCGAATGCGCCCGGTAGAACCCTCTATTCAAGTGATAGGGTGAACGCGCTGCGTTTATCAGTGGGTAAAAAGTCCATGGTCACGGGACGCGGCCAGTCCTCTCGTGTCCACCGCAGAACAGCTGTTAGTGTCATTCTACCTGTTGTATCATTGAGGCGGAACGCGCTGCGTCAATTAAGCGCATAATATAAAAAAACTAAAATCCCAGAATAATAACGGGACTATTCGGAAATTATCCGTGCTTATGGGCTCATCCCTACTCGATAATTCTAATAGTCTATTAGACTACCTCGTTGGCTTCTCTTTATCTCCTCTGTGACTGTCGAAGATTTAATCAGTCGTCTGGGGTCACATTGTTTATGTTGTTCATGGAGCAAACTCCAATCTGTGCAATATTCATTTATTAAGAAATCAATCAAGCTTTGTTTTGGCTTTTGAGAATGAGCTTCTGGGCTCCTTTTGAGAATAGCTTGTTGCATCAAACAAGTCTATCTTAGATTTGTTAAATTGAGGTGATCAAAAGGAAAGTTCAACTCCTGAGGATGTTTCACAGTTTGAATACTCGGGTGTCAAAGGAAGGTGTAACAGCAGCAATTTAAATCATTATTCATCCTGCAATGCTTGACAAGGTTCCATTTTTCACCTTCATCGAACCCAAACTGGGACTAGTTTTCAAAAGATTGATTGTGGTGCAGATCATCGGACATCTCAAATCAGAACTTCTCTTTTTCCTACATAGGATTCACTAGGATTTGACAAAGTAATGTTTGGAAAGGTGAAAATAATAGGACAGGATTAGAATATCTACAGGCTAAAAATTGTCCATTGTATGGTACATGGGGATAATATATTGTCCATTATTGCGTATTAAAACTCAAACAACATAGGACTACATTCAATGAAAAAGTGCTGAGAAACTGAAAATACCTTCCATAATCTATCATTCTGAAAAGAAAAAAATTAAAAAATATTTTTGGAGTTGTAACTCACTCCTCTTATAGGTTCATAAAGTGTGTATCTCCGTTTTATATGCTCCCAATGAGATTTTAAATATGTTGCTGAGCCAGCAAAAAAAATGCTTGCCTCAACTCCTGATGGAGACGATCATCCAATATCACAGTATGACTATCAGGGGCCTGCTGCAAATATTCAGTCACCTGGGCACTCAGCTTTATTAAAAACTACTAGAATAATTTAACTCATCAACAACGTCTAGCATGATGTTAGGGACTCAGACACATTCTGAAGTCCTTAACATTGATTATACCTGGCGATTCATAAAAATCGTTGCCACAGAAAAGAAAATACCAGCTTCTTTTTCTCTTTCTTTCTCTCTAGTTCTATGCCGATGTATTGTCCGTTTCCTCTGCACTGCTTTCTTTGACACCCTGTTACATCTCTTGATGACCGTCCGTCCACACACATGGATACCATTATGGATAGACTGAAGTACCAGAGTTCAATATGTTAAACCCAATTAAGGGCGGCTAAGAGCAGCACTGTGGCATTGTGGGTCTGAAGTGTGTCCCTCAAATGGAGCCACCTCCAAGCCCCAGTGACTGCTGGATTTCACCTGTGGGGTTTGGCAGAATATCACAATTACATTTTAGTTGTCAGCCAACTCCATCTCCATTCGGGGCGACAAGAGCTATTAGTGCAGCTGGTAACCAGAACGATCGTGCATTTTGTGATAAAAGCATGAAATTTGGTACACTTATATAGCCAAAGGCATTCTCAAAAGATTTGGATACGGAGCCACCATGAATTTTCAAAATGGCGCCCATGGCAGCCATCTTTCAAAATGGCTGTCAGTAACAACTGTTCGCTTATGAATGATGGATATAATATGATGTTTCAGACTTATTTACCATACATAGTACTTGGTAAATGTCTTTCGGATAATCTAAATGTGTCATTAAATATTCAAGATGGAGAGCATCAATTTGAAGCTTTCACCAAAGAACGCCTTGTTGAGAGAACAAAGACAGTGGACAACACCATACCAAGAAATAAGCTTCTGGTGTTTGGTACTTCAACCGTGAGGAGAGTATCAAAACCGAAACAGAAAATGGTCTCTCTCAAACAGGACATGGAGCTCTTTTCAAGGTTATTCATTGCTTGCCAGACCCGAGATGGAAACCTAGAGGAGTTCTTTCGACACGAGAACCAACCATGTCCACCAGCGCTTTCTGATGGGGGAGGTCTCCGACTGGGAGTGAAGAGTGATCTGCTTCCATGCCTGGAACAAGTTCACAGTGCATACTCTGACAGTCCAAAGGTTACCTGCACCATTGTAGATGGGGCAGCCATCATCCAGATGCTGAAACCAAGTTCAGTAAAAACCTTCAATGACTATGCCCATGTGATCTTCATTCCATATCTGACCAGAAAGTTTGAAACTGTGTCCAGGCTTGATCTGGTGTGGGACCGCTACTTGTCTGACTCTCTGAAAGCTGCTACGAGAGCAAAGCGTGGCACTGGAATTCAGAGACGTGTGGTAGGTGATGCAGCCATTCCCAGGAACTGGCAAAACTTTCTTAGAGTTGACAGCAATAAGACTGAGTTGTTTGCCTTTCTCTCGGAGGCTCTGCTCAGATGGTTTGTGCAGGAGGATAAACAGCTTGTCATCACAAGTGACATGGAAGTCCTTAGCAAGCCACCTCTCCCAGATAGGACATCGATTGCTCCTTGCACGCATGAGGAAGCGGATAGTCGCATGTTATTGCACGTAGCCCATGCAGCAAGAAACGGCCACCACAAAATTATGATTCAAACAGTTGATACTGATGTTGTGGTGCTGGCTGTGGCAGTGGCTCAGACTCTACAACCAGAGGATGAGCTTTGGTTGGCTTTCGGTACTGGTAAGAATTTTCGATATTTGGCAGCCCATGAAATTGCAGCAGGGCTCGGGCCCGAGAAAGCATGTGCACTACCAGTGTTCCATGCATTGACGGGTTGTGACACTGTGTCAAGCTTTGTTGGCCATGGGAAAAAGACTGCATGGGCTGTATGGTCTGTGCTTCCAGAACTTACATATGCCCTGTTGAAAGTGTCTTCAGCCCCAGATGACATACCACAGGAGGTAATGGCCACAATTGAGAGGTTTGTTATCTTAGTCTATGACCGAACCAGCACATGTACAGAAATCAATATGGCAATGAGGAAGTTATTTGCAAAGAGGCACAATGTGCAAACAATCCCTCCTACCAAGGCTGCCCTAGAAGAGCATGTTAAGAGAGCTGTATACCAAGGAGGGTACAGTCCTGGTGTCAACACCAGAACTACCTTCACCGTGCGAATGGGGCTGGTCAAAGTCACCTGAGGGGGACTATGAACCCTTCTGGACATGCCTACCAGATGCAGGCCAGTCAAGTTATGAACTTGTCTCATGCAAATGCAAGAAGGGTTGTGTTGGGCAGTGTAAGTGCAAAAAATCCCACTTACAGTGCACAGCCCTTTGTGTCTGTGAAGGCGAGTGTGACTAGTCTTCCCTGTGATAGACCCTAGGTTTCCCTTGCTTAACATGAGTAGTTTGAGATAGAAAGAAGATTCTTAGAAATTCCAAAGTTCCCAATTCAAATTCTGCATCAAGATAAATGTATAATTAAACATAGAGATCATCCATATCTAACCAGTTGGCGGCCATTTTGAATTTTCAATGAAAATGTTCCACTATCCAAAAGACATTTACCAAGTAGTATGAATGGTAAATAAGTCTGAAATATCATATTAAATCCATCATTCATAAGAAAACAGTTGTTGCTGGCGGACATTTTGAAAAATGGCTGCCATGGGCGCCATGTTGAAAATTCATGATGGCTCCACATCCAAATCTTTTGAGAATGCCTTTGGCTATAAGTGTACCAAATTTCATGCTTTTATCACAAAATGCACAATTCCTTTATATTTTGGAACTAACCTCTTGTACTATATAGTTCTAGGCTAATCCAAATGATGCACAGTAATCTCTGCCAGGGGAACTTCATAAAGACGCGCTAATTAAACAGGCGTTAGAATTTTTTGTGGCGGGAAGAAAGAAATGCTTTTCATACTGAATAAGAGCTGAGATTCGCCATATTTACGGCCCAATTTAGGATCATCTAATTCTGTGTAGAATCTAGAATATTCTCAGTGTTATCATGAGGACCTGGACAAAATTATGCTAAAGAGGATAAGGTGTTTGCATGCTATAGCTGAAAACCCCGGAAAAAAGTTGAGACAACCAGGCTTATTGCTACATCTACATGAGTTGAGGTTGTAGTTCACAACCAGTTGACGATACGATATTATAATTTAGTATGAACAGTTACAATCTTTCTTCAATTTCACACAGAAGTAAAAAAAAAATGTAGGCTATATAAAAAAATAAAAAAATACTCAAATTACAAATGTTGCTTTAAGCAACACGTTTTGCTACCTGCTAACGTTAGCCAATGTTACATCACTAAAACTCTGGCAATTGGTTGAGAATTCATTCTTTATATAGCTCCGTTTTACTTTATTTTATTTTATTTAATGAAAGTCTAGTAAGATGTTATTTAATATTAATATAATGGCCACATACATAGCTAATTTTATACAAAAATTCTGAGGCTTGGCCCAAAACAAATAAATACCATCCTCACCAGTTGGTAATCCATGTAGAAGAAATGCAAATGAAGGTCTTGTTCATGTATTGCAGAGTAAAGCTATAGTTAGTCTAAGCACTGGGCTAAAGTACAGTATTGTAAATACAAATGTGATGCTGCTCTTAACCACAATAAACATAACTCTCTCTTTTCTTTTAAAAAAGAGTAAAGGCTTTGAAAGCATATGAGTTTGGCAAATAACACTTATCTCCCACAGGTTGGATGTACCAGTCCTGAACATATGTTGAATGAAACTTCTGAAAATAAATCCTTTAAAATAATGTATTTAGCTAATGGCAGGCCCCCTGCCTGCATGGTCAGGTAGCTAATGATGTAAGTAAGCTACTTAGCCAGCATGCTAACATTTGCAGCTTGTGTTGGAGCCTTAGCAGATAAACACAAACAGTGTAATCCTTTGCTTACACTTCTGTTCCTGTGTTTAAGGTTTTTAAAGTATAAAGAGACTACTATTGGCCCATGGCGTTTTAGTGAATGAACCCGCGTATACACACACACACACACAGAAGTTGCATGCATATGAGTTTAATGTATTTCTCACTCTCTCTCTCTCTCCCTCTCTCTGCTGGCATTTTCCCACTGCACTAAAAATATGTCTGTGGCAGATGTCATCTTGGTAGTGTTTTAATGTGTGTTTCAGCATATTGCTTTTCCCTGAAAGGAAGGTACCTGTAAATGACTTGCTTTTGATGTTGCGTGCTGCGCAGCTAAAAGGTGAGGAGAGTGATTGAGTTCCTGAGTTTTCTGTCCTCCTCTCCATGCAGCTGGATGCTTGGTGAAGCATGGTGGTGAAGATGGTTGGAACGCACTTAATGGAGCCGCTGTCATGGGGCCGGGTCAAATGGCCAAGTATAATTGGAAGAGGAGTCCTTTATCTGCTGCTGCTATCAACATGCCTGGGCCAGGACACAGAAGGTAAAACACAGTCTCTGTTGCTAGCTGTCCCCTCCCCCCATCTCCTTATCCACCGGCTTTTGTTTCGTTCACTTTCTTGTCTCAGTTTTCAGCTTTTCTTTTTCATCTTCGTCTTTTTTGTCTGTTTTATAATTCTGTTCAGAAACAAGTCTTCTCAGCGGGGACTGAATATCAGAAGTGTGAACTAAACTTTTCTGACTTCAAGCTTATCCTAGTGTAACTATCTCTGTCAGCTGCCATGTGTCAAAAGATTTTCCCAGTTCATTATTTATACCTTTTTGGATGTCTGATATGTACTGATATGTTACTGCAGTCTTTTCTTATTCGCTTACACTATTTCCTGCTGGGGTCACACTTAAAGGTGCTCTATGCAGTTTCAAAGAAGAGGTATTTGTTTACATTTGCAGAGTCTGCGGTTAGTTTCAGAACATATTTAAGCCAACTCGACTACATGTAATCCTTAAAATGGTTCCATAATAATAAATTATGATGAGGAACCTGGAACAGAACGTAAGAGTAAAATATGTTTATAAACCAAACTGTGGACCCTGCAGCTGTTAACAATAACAGTGAAACAGTAACTTTTCAGGAAGCTACAGAATTGCAGGGATAACATTTTCATGTGAGGAAAGTTTGTTTATTCAGTTATCCGAATAAACCTTAGAACATTTTTACTTCGCTGACATAGTTACATAGTGCACCTTTGAGTAAATAATAACAATATATTTTATATATATTTTTTATTTTCAACTTGCATGTCGTGTATCATGTAATAATAACAGAGTGGAGGGGGAGAAGTGCAGGATCTAATTCACACATCCCCTACTTGTGTGGTTGTGTGCATGTCACAGTCCTTAACTTTTCTAACTTTGCTCATGTTTAAAGTTCTATTCTATTCAGTTGATCTTTGTCTCTGAAGTTGTCCGGCTTGTTGCGATCTGGACTACCAAAGTCTGATCTATAATGAAAAGCTAGTATCCAAAGTTTATTAGTTATATCCTATTAAACCCGTATTTACCACTTTGTAACACGATGCTTTAATTGAACATTATTTCTTCATAAAGAAGACACTCCTCTCACCGCGGTCCTTGCTACGAGTTGCGAACCCCAGCCTCTGCGGTTAGAAGCGCAGGATTTACCCTCAAGACTATCTGAGATTACTTCTAAATAAAGTACAATATTCAATATATACCACCGTGTTCAGCGTTTTACTTCATCAGAACCACTTCATCCTTATGATGATGCAGATTTCCGTGTCGTATAAACCCTTTTAAATATGCTTCAGAAAACCCTCCTCCTTTTTCACGGAAGATATAATTCACAAGTTATTGCTATTAAGTTGTATGCAACTTAGTTTTGTAAACCACCCTTCCTAAAAATAGAACAGATATACTATTTTCAGAATTTAAACATCACGTTAAATCTGGGAAGGTATTATAACCCATTCTTTTATCTTTAAAGATTAGGTGTATGAGATTATGTAATTGTAGTGTTGTCAGCTATGTAGGCTGTGCAAGGGTTACCAAACTTACGCTGTGTTCTCAGAAGGGGCGACTCTCGTCCTGCTGAAAGAAACTCTATCTAGGTCCTTGGATGAACAACATAAACTATACGGTGACGGAGACTTGCGGAACGTTTTACTGGTTTTTATTCAAATGACATGATATTACAACTAGGGATGTTAAACGACTCATTGTTTGCGTGTCGAAGTGTCGGAGGCATGAATCGACAAATCGATCGATTTACTGTGCCATTAAAAAAAAAGAAAAAAAAGACAGTGTGCCTTTTTTTGCGGCAGCACGTAGTTGTGGTGCTGATAAACTGTTCCTTTAAAAAAACACTGCTGTCGCTCGCTGTGTGTGTTCAGACTTCACCTGCATCAAAGCCTTTTTGATAATAAAGAGAGGCTTTAATTTTAAAAACGCTGTCCATGCGTCGGAGGTGAATGTAACTTACTCGGCTGAAAACAGAAACTAGGGAGACGGCTCACTGTACAGTCCCTTCAGTCGCGCTGTCAGCTTGCAGACATGGATCTGTGTACATAAAAACAGATCGCGGAAGCCGTTCCCGTTGACGTTATCATGTTATCCATCAAACCACAGAGTTTTTCTGCACGGCGCCTTGCGAGGTCTCCCGGTGATAGTCACCGTCACAGCGCTACTCGCTGCTTTGCTCGGGCGGAGGCTTTGAGTGAAGGTGATTTACATCTGGTGTGGCCCGGGTCAACAGTGCAGTGCAACATATAAAGCATAACGTTTTAATATTCGTCTACGACCGTGATGTTAATTTAACTTTATGCTGCATATGTTGCACTGCACTGTTGACCCACACACACCGGACCTGCAGCGCGCGCTCGCGACCACTCGTGAACTCGCATGACGGACGTCTCCCATGTGCCCAAAACATCTAATAAAGTGAAACACCCGATTTATCGATTTCTATTTTTCGAGTCGTCTTGAGCACGTGTCGAAAATCGAGCCGAGAATCGACACATTGTTCACATCCCTAATTACAACATCATATAACAGAAAGACAGACAAGACAGAGATGAGGTTATATGCCTACATACTTCTCTAGTGAAATACTTCTCTATTTCCCATTGTATCTGTTGACTTGATCTCTTTTCTAATTTTTTGTAAATCTTGAAACGATACAAGGGTATATGCATGCATGCCCAATAAGTATTGTCTAAATCTTTCCCCGAAACCTTTAAAAATGATTAAGGACTTAAACAGGTATTGCCCAAGTAAGGAGCCGTTTTAGACTACCGATATCCTGCTAATTCCTTTCATCATTCTCTGAGATTTCCTATTTGACCAAGTCATCTGTGTTTGAATAGAGAGAGAGAGAGAGAGAGAGACGGTGTGCTTATTGCATTCCGCCTGTATGTCACCGAGTTGTCAAACCAACTCCCGTCTCTCCGTCGTTCCTGCTTTTTAATGAAAGAGGAGGCGTCTCTTTCCTGAGAAAACTCATAGGAGGAGCCTACCAAGAAAACACATGAAAATCTCACATTTTCGCCCCCTCTGTTCCCCTACGTAAATACAACCTGTCACTATCGTAACCTACAAAAATAAAAACACTTCCTTTGTTTTTTTCACAATAAACCCGGAAACCAACCTTCCTCAATCCGGACTTCACAATAAAACAATTTTACACATGAAATGTACGAACGGAACAGTTTTATCACATTAATAGCCATAATACATTACAGGCTTCAGACCTTCAGCTAGGGTCTATGCGGCAGGGTTTTAGTTATGTTCTGGTCTGAAAGCCTGCCTGCCTGCCAGAGAAGGGAGTGCACACAGTGAACAAGCACCAAGACAAAAAACAGAAGTCTCAAACTAAACAGAATCAAAGACCCAGAGCAGAAGGCTTCTTTCATCTTTTATTGTACTGTATGTCTTCAAAGGTGGTCTGATTTGAGGGCGCCAAAACTTCACTCCTCACATACCAAAGTTCTCCTAACTTAATTCTGTTTGATAAATTATTCCATCTGCCGATTTCTATCTGCCCATATATGTGAAAGTTCAGCATTCTGTGATTCAGCTGTGTTGCCTTTGTGTTTTATAGTGTGTCTTCTCTCACTTCACAATGAGAGTGAAAAGGGATCTGCACTTCATTTAATCATAGTAATAGTGAATGGCAAATAGTAGGCTAAGGATGATATAATGTTGGAAAAATATCCCCATTCACATTCACATTACCCTGACCCTGAGGAGAGCATGGCTGAGGCAAGGTAAGACAGAGATGAAGTCATCAGGGATGGCTCTGCATAATACTCTCTTGACTTCCTGCTCAATTTGTCAGAATATTATTAATATTCCGTTTAACTTTTGAGTCCTTGAGATTTATCCGGTTGGCTTTTAGCTGACAGGGGCTGCAGACAAAGGTGAATGTCTATGAGTGTGTGTGTACCCTTCCATGCAGAGGAAGCGGAGGAACTTTGTACGCATGTGTCTGTGTGAGTTTGTACACAGAGGTTTTTTCGTGAATTCAGTGAAGTGTGCAATAATTGAAAACATCCCTTTGATTCAGGTCTGCCTGTACACATCTGTCTCTCCTCTTTTCACCCTGCCACACATGTTCACCTGCATTCAATTACACTACAAACACTTTTAAACTGTTGGTATACGGTCTAAGAAATCTGAGGATGTGGATTTGCGCATAACAAGAAAAGTATGTTCATGTGTGTGTGTGTGCGTGTGTGTGTGTGTGTGTGTGTGTGTGTGCACGTGTGCGCCTGCACATGTGTTTTTAAATTATTTTGTTGTGTAGGCGGTGTGTCACCGGTTGCTTTAATTGAATGTAACTTGTCTCCGAAAGTGAACAAGACACAACAGACGACATGGAAGTAATTCTGCTTGAGGTGTCGAATTGTCGAGTGTGATGCTCCATGCTCATGCTTGGAAAATGCCTTACTTTTCCACCAGTGTGATTGTCTATGAGAGTCCCTGCATGACAATGACACTGTGCGCTGGTTGATTTGTGTGTGTGTGTGTGTGTGTGTGTGTGTGTGTGTGTGTGTGTGTGTGTGGTAATTGTGTGCCTTTGATTGTGTGTCACAGCTGCAGTGTGTTGAAGGATACGAAATGCATGCCAAAATGACAATTCTAACCCTCTCTTTCTTTTTCAAAGTAACCTTAGCAAAAAACAAAAAAGGCTCCCACTCTGGCTCTGTAAATGTCAGTTACAGTAGCGTGACCGTGACGTGACCCAAACCAATTCCTACTCTCAAGCCCCTTCACTTCAGCTGTGTAGCATTAAGATGGAGGTTAGAAATGACAGATAAATAGTTGGGCACCTTACTTGCCTTTGGATGGTGTGTTGCAATACTTTTGTTGGCGTACTACATTCACTTTATAGCACAATATAGCGTGAAACCTCCTGCACGTCACCTGCTTTTCCATTCATTGTGTGCGTGCTAATCAGATTTCGATGAGATGGAACGCACTCATTTAAACTCTGAACCGAAAAGAAAAAAAACAGATATGATAAATACATTCATTTAGCTTGGTGCGATATAGATTGAATCTTAATGTTCCTGTAAATTCTGTCATTTAATCCCACCATGAAAATGTGATGCTTCCTCCATCAGCCATAATAAGTGTTGTCCTCTTTCATTCCAAACATAGCTGCCCTTTCATACGGTAAATCCACCATGGTAAACTGAGGCAGATGGCGTGAAAGTATTGGGTCTACATTGCCATTGAGCCTGCACTGTAATGTCAATGAGCAACATTGATTGACATTCAACAAAAACCATGAATGCTCCAATTGTACTGTTACACAACAATGGCTACTATCTAGTAATGAATTGAGTTGATTTAATAATCTTGTTTTTATTTTATTTTAGTTGGTTTCTTTCCTTCTGGAAGCAGTAAGCATTGGTGCCAATGTAGCAACCTTTTGAACTTCAAAATGTTCTCCTTCACAGAATGCAGTCCGACACGTTCACAGGACATTATACCTTTTGCAGAGTTTTGTTCTATATCGATTTTGACTACTGTATGTCGGTAAAGGTAATAAGGAGCAGAGGTGTCCGTCCCCCTGTGCGTCTGTGTGATGGAGTAGGACGGCAAATGTTTTCATGACATGATATGCTATGGCGCTAATGTATAGTGTTCGCAGTGGTGTGTGGGGCTGGTACTGGAGATTTATGCTATATTGTGTGCATGTGTTGGGGGCCGGGGCGTACTGTGTGTGCGGATGAGGGTGGAGTTGGCGTTTTCAAGGTGATTTTAATATTTATCACTGCTTTCCCTTTGTTGTTATTGTAGCTGAAGCGAACGTCTACCCATCTATCTGTCCTCACTTCAGCACACCCTTCCCTTCCTCTCGCTGTCTTTGTTCCTCTCTGCCATTCTTTTTCACTCTATCTCTTCTCATCAGCCCCCTGTCATCTCCCTGTTATGCCCCCCCCCCCCCCATATCTGAAGCGCACTGGTATTAAGATCGGTATTTCTCCACCCCTCCCCTGACTCCTGGAACTTTTCCCCTCACATTTATTGCTGTTTTTTTCATGATGCAGCTTAACTCTCAATAAGCTTTTTTTCTTTTATTTTAGGGAAGATAGGGAACGTATATGTACATTACATGCGGAGCAATGAGTCAGGGCAGGTTAAGCCAAGCTTGGCATAAGGAATGGAAGCATGGGGGAAAGAACATTATGCTTAAAAAACACATTTTATTTTGGGGAAGTGAAGAGTTGAAACCATTTGTTGATGGACAACATTTGTTTGCATCTACCCAGAACTATTGGCAGCATCTCCAGCTAGCACTAGTTGCCATTCAGGTTATTAGCCCAACAACAATTTGTTTTGATATCTGCTGTTGCTCAACAAAAATATAATCTGTATGGGTTTGCAAAAAGGAGACATTAGTGAGCTTGAGATGTGTTAGAAAGAGCCAGTACCCTGTGGAGTTTTCATGTAAACGTTTTACAATTGTTCTTTTGCACCAAACGCAAATGTTCTTACAAATAAAAACGTTTGCAAAGCATTTTTTATTTTTTTTTATTTAACATTCATGTGTACAAGCGAGCAGTCTTACTCTTCTTTCCCTCCGTTGGAACATTGGAAGACAGGACGGAGGTTCATAGAACAAATTAGACTTTAACCGCATTCTTCGGAGAGGCTTTTGCTAGCTTAAAATACAAACATACATCTCATGCTATTATGTCACTTTGCTTGTTACACACTAGCAAGTACGGTATTATGCAATACCGCTAATGCAATTCATTTGATTGGATAAATGTATGTCAGTGCCCCAGAAAGTACATGGGAAAAACACTCTAAATATTTTTTTTAAGTTGTCGGACGTACATTAACACATAAGGACATAGGATTAGAATTCTTATTCTCCGTGTCCTTAAAACATTGCTCCACAGTCTTACCAGTGGTCAAAAAACGTTGTAGGGTACCTTTAAAGGACGGACATGAGACATTGAACTCCTCATCTCTTTCTCGGGAGGGAACCGAATAAATCGATAAATGTATTAAATAAAATGTCACAACTATTAATTTTTTAATCTTCTACAGCAGAGACACAATCCTGGCTATGTACCAACCTAAAACAGGATGGATCCTACTGTTGTTGCGTACCATAAGGGCATTTGAGTTCACTGGAGGGGTGTTTATGTATTTCCCACATTGTGTCCTCAGAACAACTATACCCCTCTGATTACCATCACTACCGCTGTCAGCAGTGTTCAAGCCTGCAGTGGCTGGGAACAGACCTGACGTATACTGAGACAGAGACAGAGGAAGAGAGGGAGAGAGAGTCAGGATAATGGATAAGCCAGCACAGTGACAAAGTGGTGATCCCTACAGCACTGAGCCTATGTGTGTGTGTGTGTGTGTGTGTGTGTGTGTGTGTGCCAGTGCCTTTTTTCTGTGTGCAGGCGGGTTCTCCAATCCGTTTTCTCCAGAGATGCATCAATCTAACGCAAGGTCACGCTGTCTCTCCTCTCCTTGTTTCCTCCTCTCCTCTCTTCCCAGCCCTCCATCCAAACCTCTCCTTTCAGTCTATCCTTCTGTACCAATCCCCAACTACCTTATTTTTTTCTTCTCTCCTCTGTCTGCCTAAATCGTCTCCTCTCTCCTCTCCAATTTTGTTCCCTGTGTTCCTCCTCTGTCCTCCATGGATGAATGGATCGGGGTGGAGGGGGGACGGAAGGATGGATGGATGAATGGGTGATGGATGAACGTCTGGCTGGTTGGGTAGAGGAGGGAAGGCGAAGAGCAATCGGACCCCAGGGAGAGGTGCAAATTGGTGTACCTGCTGAGGGAAGCTTAAAAAGGACATTGACGCGTAAGAACTTTCATAGAGGAAAAAAACTGCCTTTTCTCTTGTCTGTATGTTCCAGTATTTCAACCTCCTTTTTATTTTTTACTACCACACCTCTCAATCCTCTTGTTTGTCAGACTGTGTGGCGTATTTTTTTTGTCATGCCTGTCAGTCGATGCAGTGGCAACACTTTGTGGCACTTTGGATGAAATGTGTTGTGATGCCTGGGGATCATTTGGAATGAATGAAAGAAAGCACTGTCGCTTCTTGTGTGCTTTGAAATTTCAATTTACACCGTTTTAATAACTGACTGATCTCTAAGCGACTCTTTGCATATTAAATAAGTCCTATCAAAAGGCCCGATTTGTAATTAACTTACAAACTCTGTGGAACACTGTGGCTATACACGCCCACACACACATACCAAACACTTTGCAATATTAGGTCACTGTGATGCCATTAATCCTCATTCATTCTACCGCGTGCCTTTGTAAAGGCCAGGACACACCAGTCCGACTTGTTTCTACTTGTTCCGACTACGCAAAAAATGGGGTCGGCCGTTTCAGGAAGCTCCAGGCTTCCCGTCGCGGCCAGAGAACACACCAAACTGACTGCTGACTTTCCGTACGCTCTGTTGCTTGCGCGGGACGTAATGTCTCCATAACAGCAGGCGGCGCTAATCTGTATTGTGGCCCGAAAAAATAAGAAAGCCGGAAATGATGGGACAGCTCTCTAGAGCATAAACATTAGATAGAAATACGTATTTATATTTATGGACCATAAGAGCACAATTTTTAGCAGAGAGTGTCGAGCATGGTGTCGAGCAGTCAACAAGGGTTGATGCATGTGAGTACTCTCAAAACGAAACGAACAAACACATTAAAACGATGGCTAGCTGTTGTTAGCTGTTTGTGCTACCCGCCTCACTTCCGGGCTTCACTGATTCGCTAGCCCTCCACCAATCAAATTGCTCCAAATGAAAGACGGTCGGCCAGCCTGTCGCCGCCGATTGAACATGTTCAATCGGCGGCGACAGGCTCAAAACAAGCCCGACGACCTCTACGTCGGCCGACGTTACGGCACACACCAAACAGATTCGTCTCCCGACCCCCTATCGACTCTACGACGGCGATTTTCGGGCTGGTGTGTCCTGGCCCTAAAGGCCAGGACACACCAGTCCGACTTGTTTCTACTTGTTCCGACTACGCAAAAAATGGGGTCGGCCGTTTCAGGAAGCTCCAGGCTTCCCGTCGCGGCCAGAGAACACACCAAACTGACTGCTGACTTTCCGTACGCTCTGTTGCTTGCGCGGGACGTAATGTCTCCATAACAGCAGGCGGCGCTAATCTGTATTGTGGCCCGAAAAAATACGAAAGCCGGAAATGATGGGACAGCTCTCTAGAGCATAAACATAGATAGAAATACGTATTTATATTTATGGACCATAAGAGCACAATTTTTAGCAGAGAGTGTCGAGCATGGTGTCGAGCAGTCAACAAGGGTTGATGCATGTGAGTACTCTCAAAACGAAACGAACAAACACATTAAAACGATGGCTAGCTGTTGTTAGCTGTTTGTGCTACCCGCCTCACTTCCGGGCTTCACTGATTCGCTAGCCCTCCACCAATCAAATTGCTCCAAATGAAAGACGGTCGCCTGCCGATTGAACATGTTCAATCGGCGCCGACAGGCTCAAAACAAGCCCGACGACCTCTACGTCGGCCGACGTCACGGCACACACCAAACAGATTCGTCTCCCGACCCCCTATCGACTCAACGACGGCGATTTTCGGGCTGGTGTGTCCTGGCCTTAAGAGGCACTCAAACTATATTTCTCTGCAGATTTTCCTCCATTGTTTCAAAGGATATTCTAAAAGACAGGTTTCTATAATTGATAACTAACATCTCACTGGATGTGACTGCATATTGAATCTCACACTCTTCCATCTCCCTTTTTTGTTCTATTATCCATCTCCCTGCAGTCTTCCTCATAACATTGGACAGTTTTCTTCGTAAAATGTTTACTTTGCCTATTTTTAAGGGAGCCATATCCACATGCTGTGGCCATCAATCAACGGCGGGAAGCACAAGAGATAGAGCTTTTTCTGAAATCTGATCAACACAGATGCCTCTTGAGACAACTTTCTTTTGCCTTTCTGTGTATACGTTCCTATGTTATGCCAGCATATTTTCGAGTTCACTGTCATTGGCTTTTTTCCCCCCCATTCACGGTCTGGACTCCAGACAAGGAAGCCAAGCCAGCATTCAACAGATGGTGACAAGCAGAATGCAATCAAGTAAAACATAAAAGTCAAATGAGCACAAATATGGCACTGTACAAAAATCTGATTAAAAAGCTTTAGAAGCTATATTGTGTTCCTATTACAGATAATGTGCTAAACTTGACAGTTAGGAGCAGCTGAACTACATTACATTACAACCTCACCTCCACTGGTTTTGTTTTTTGCCAGTAATTTGACAAAAGTTTGTTGTGTCAAAATAGATTCAGAATGTGTGAATGTACTATGTTACCATTACCAGTATGAAATGTGGTGCTGGTAGGAGGATTTGGTTACCTATGGACTGAGCTAGACTACAATGAAAAAATAAAATAGAAAAACTTAATTTAATTAATAATGGATTGGATTTATATAGCGCTTTTCAAGGCACTCAAAGCGCTTTACAGGGTTCCAAGTTCCATTCATTCACACACAGTCATACTGGTGGTGGTAAACTACGGGAGTAACCACAGCTGCCCTGGGGCAGACTGACGGAATTATCAAGCAATTATTTGGTAACACGCAAATTAATACAGCTTTTTTGATTTGATTGATTTGATTTGATTTGATTTATATTTATTTCGTCCATGGATGTCTTCCAACAAAACTCATTTCAACATTCTCACATGTACAATCCATAAAACCATGACGAAAAGGAGGCAGGTGAAGAATATCTTATATTTCCTGCCCCCTCAAAACAAACAAACAAATAAAAACACTCTCATGTCAATGCATGACGATAACAAATGAAACAAAACAGAAACCAAAACACCAATCTGAAACTGACTACAAAACAAAGCAAACCATGATCACAACCATCAATATAGAAATCATAAATTTTTATTTCTATATTATATATAATATATTTAATAATATATAATATTTTTATTTCTATAAGTGCTCATACAAATTCATTGTTTTCTCTTTAAATCGTTTTTTAAACTGAAATATATTTGTACATTGCTATAGTTCACGTTGCAGAGAATTCCATACTTTCGCTCCTACCACTGAAGTACACATTTGTTTTGCTGTTGTCCTTGCAACTTGATGCTTAAAGTGTCCTTTTCTTCTTCCTTCATTTTCTATAAGGATAAACAGATTTTGAAGATTTGCTGGCAGTACTTTATGTTTTGCTTTAAACATAACAATAAGTGTCTGTAATTCGACCAATTCTTTAAATTTTAAAAGTTTAGAGTGAAAAAATAAGATATTTGTGTGCTCTCTATAACCAGTTTTAAATATAATTCTTATTATTCTCTTTTGTAGCAGATAGAGTGACTTTGTGTTGCTTTGGTATGTGTTTCCCCACACCTCCACACAGTAGCTGATGTAGGGCAACACTAGCGCACAATACAGGGTTCTCAATGCCTTATAATCTAACACATATTTTACTTTATTTAATACAAAAGTACTCTTAGATATTTTTTTCTGTATGTGTGAGATATGTGGTTTCCACGTCAACCCTTCATCTAGGAGCACACCCAAAAACCTAATTTCCTTAACTCGTTCAATGATTGTTCCTGCTATAGATAGTACAGTACTTTCATCTTTTTTTCTATTACCGAAAAGCATGAACTTCGTTTTCTTTAAATTTAAAGATAGTCTATTAATATCAAACCATTCCTTTAGTTTGACCATTTCTTGTTCCATACTTTTTACTAATTCATTTAAATCATTTCCAGAAAGGTAAAAGTTTGTATCATCTGCGAATAGAACAAAATTCAGTAACTTAGATACATCACAGATGTCGTTAATGTAAAGTATAAATAATATCGGTCCTAAAACTGAACCTTGCGGTATCCCACATAGAATTTGCATATTATTGGATTTGTTATCGTTATACTGAACATACTGTTGTCTTTTGTTCAAATAACTACTTAACCAATCCAATACTATTCCTCTCACACCATATGATTGTAGTTTTGATAGCAAAATTGAATGATCTATTGTATCGAATGCTTTCTTTAAGTCGATAAATACACCTATCGTATGCTTCTTATTGTCAGTTGCATTTACTATGTCCTCAACTATATTCATGACTGCAGAAGCAGTAGATCTCCCAGAACGGAATCCATACTGGCTCTCGTTCAACAGCTGCTTCTTTTCAATAAAATCATCTAATTTTTGAACAAAAATCTTTTCAAGAATTTTAGAAAATTGAGATAATAACGAAACTGGTCTATAATTTGTAAACATATGCTTATCACCATCCTTGTAAAATAAAGATTACAAGTTCGACTAACACAATTGATTTAAGTCGGATTCACTTCATAATAACAGCTGTTTTCTCCTAATTGAAGTGTTTAATGCTAAACTAAGCAAACTGGGGGCTGGCTGTTGCTTCATATTTACCGTATATATATATGAGAGTGGTATTTATTTTCTCTTCCAGAACGCAAAATGCCATACTTCCCTGATACCATTCAATCCATGTCCCACAACATCACCCATGCTCAGGGTCCATGGGATATGAACCAACAATACATAACATTATGATTGTAGTAGCCGAATCATTTCCCCGTGGCTTGACCAAGACAAAGGATTGTAGACTGGACAGTTCATCAGTTTCAGGTTTATTTCAGAGATTTCCATCAGACATCAGACATAGAGGATTTCATGGAGCATGATAGCAGCAGGGTGAGAGCCGCATGGCACCTACTCGATTAGTTACAGAACAGTGTCTTATATCTCATGTGTGGGGGGGTATCAAGTGTATTATCTCTACAAATAGACAGATACTAGTCCTTCTAGGGGGCGCTCTCATTCTCCCCCCAGTGACCCCAACTTTTAAGACATATACGGTCAGCAAACTCTTGATATTATAGACTATTCAAATCCACCACATGATCTTTAGAAGGCTGCCTTGCCTGCTACTTATTCTGCCCACAGTGCATCACTCACTAGGCCCATGTCTGAAATACCATCAGAAGAAAACAAGTTGATTATTTCAGTGGAAGCAGGCCAGTGTGAAGGCTCGGACGGTATTTCACTGTCATTTGGGAAGAAAGCATCCCTCAGCCTGCCAATGCCTCCTGCTAGTCCACACTGTCTGATTCTGTGCCATATAGAGTTAACCTCTCCAGACTCTCTGCTGATTCCTCACTGGATTATGTATGCGTGCTACTGCAGCTGGGAGTGATTGGTATTCAGATTTTCTTTTCTTATATGTGCTGCTGGTCCACTTTAGTATAACCAGGCATTTTTATAGACTTTATTCCCCATTGAATAGCACCTTGAATGGCCTTGTGTCCGAAATGTGCTTTATAAATAAACTTGCCTTGCCTTGCCTTGCCTTGCCATTGCATATGTGTATCCAAATTTAAATATATTCTTCGGGGATATACTTTGGTTGCTAAGGCTATGGTAGAAAAAGTGAGGACACACCTACAGTAAACAAGTACCTGTGGTTGCCCCTATATGAGTCAGAGCCTCACGTATATTTAATGGTAACTTGAGCATGCGTGAGTGTGCCATGGGCAGACAGGCATACGGGCTCAATTATGTAAACTGTTGTGAAGTGGCCGTGAATGTGCTCATAGAGTTGTGTGTCCAGAAGAGTTGAGTTGTGTCATGGAGACAGTTGCTAAGCTGTGTGTCTGTGTGTGTGTGTGTGTGTGTGTGTGTGTGTGTGTGTGTGTGTGTGTGTGTGTGTGTGTGTGTGTGTGTGTGTGTGTGTGTGTGTGTGTGAACCAAACAACAATAATTGATTTCAACAAGCTCAAGCCTGTTAGGACTCTCCGGGCAATGACTTTGTGGCCTTCAGCTGAAGTCGCAGCCGCACTTCCCCTCTCTGTTCCTCCTTAAGCCTACTTTGTTCTCTATGGGGACTTCTTGGCAAGCCCCCTACCTGCTTATTCAGCCTGCCCAGATTTATTTGAATAATACATAAAGCAGATATTGATTGAAACACTCAAGGTTTTTAATAAAGAAGGCATTGGATGGATGATAAATGTCAAACGCGTCAATCTTTTTTTTTTAAATTGGCTGCCCTGTGATGTGATATTGCCTGAACGTCGAAGTATTTTCCAACACATTTTTCCAGAGTCTTTTTTTCATGTGATCCGCTCCTTGAACACTATCCGCCATTGACCCTCGCACACGGCTCTCTGCGAAGCTTTTCATCACCTTGACAGAAACCTGGCATTAGGTCCATTTATTCACTTGCTCATGCACAAAGTCATTCCACTGATGATTTGTTTTCTTCCAGAAACTTTGAGAAAAAGGCTTGAGCGTGTAGTGTGTGCTTAGAGAAAACCATAAATTAGTGCTTACTGGAATACAAGTGCATGAGGGAAGAAGTGCACAAGTAAACTTTTGAGGGTGCGCATGAGTGGACACTAGACACTTAACTGTGGATAAGTAAACCTGCATACAAGAGGACACTCACTGTGCTATAGGAGCCCTTTTAACAATATCTCATAAAACAAGTGTTCTCTTGGTCAGGAAATAAATATGCCCGTGAACTATGTGAAAGTATGCTAAAATAGACTAAGCCCATTTCATTTTAATATCTCACCGTGTACATCTGTCAATTTGATTCACCTTCCGTGCTGTTTACGGTTTCATCCCATTTAATTTTTATTATTTTGAGGGAGGCAGAGGTCTGACTGACAGGTAAAGAGAGGAAAAGCAGATGAAAAGAGACAGAGTAGGCAAGAGACTTAGGGTAGAGAAAGAGACAGACATGCCCCATAGAGAACAAATGGCTGCTTAGTAATAGATGAGGGGCATCAGCTTACACTGAAGGATAAAAAAGGCAGTCAAGCAGGGGATACACATCTGTCATATGCTGTTCACACACACAAGCACGCAAACACACACACACACACACACACACACACTCACACACACACACACACACACAGACCAGCTGGTAGAGTGGGACATAACTAGTGACTTGTTCCATGGCTCATGTATCTTTCCGGATTGCTAACTTTGAGATGCACACATTAACAGATTGAAACTTTTTTTTGTGTTGTTCAGGAGCAAATCAATGTGCTTTTAGATCATTCTTTTACTAATGGGCTACAGTATTTCTTGATGAACAACACTTTATTCATCTGTCCAGTGCTTCTATGCAGCATCTCGGCTGGTTACCAGGCAACCTCACAGGAACATCAAGAGTCCAGGAGGTCACTTGGTCTTTTGTTAATCAAATAAATAGTTTCTCTTGGATACGTACTAATACCATACATGTTTTTCACTGTATGTGTATGCTAGCTGTAGAATGGCCATGCTAAGAGGTGAGCAAGGTGAAGTGAAACAGTTTTGTAATTATTTGTGATGTTTAAAGAGCGGCTTGTGAAAAAGAGCTGATGAGAGAGAATAAAGTATATCATTGAAGGTACATGCAGTTTGAACTTGTGGTAATCATCTCATGCAATGCAGGCTTGAACAACTGCTCGCTTGCCAATAACTGCTAAATCTGTGAACAAGGTAACAAGTGGGTAGCACATCAACTGTGAATGTAGTTAATGTTTCAGTGTATCTGCCCGTTGTTAAGCCATAGACTTAGATTAATAAAAAATGTTGTATAGTCTACGTCAAAGCAGTAGTGTTATGTCAGCAAGCCAGCAATTAGTTAGGTTGGAGTTTTTTTAAACTAATTCTGGGCCCTGGGCAGGTTTAATCTATATTTGGGAACATACAATTCAGTCTCCCAAGAGGTTTCTTTTCTAGGTGAGCAGATATCCATTCTCCAGCATCCCTATGGTTTGTCCCAACCGTCCTCAAGAGCTGTCTGAACTTCAAACCCACTTAGTGCATTTAATGTTTGACTTTGCACTCTCCCCTTTCTGCTTTTTTGTTCTGCTTTTCTTTGCTATTCTTCTGTGAGTGAAGGGTTAATGTGTTTCTTCATTTTTTTCTTCCGCTCTTTCCTTCTCAATTTCCTCTCTTGGCTGCTTGACCTTCCTTCTCCTCTTCTTCTCTTCCTGGTGGGATGTGGCCTCTTCCCAAACTGCAGATTGGCAATATGAGGGTAAGAACTAATGTGTGTGAAAGTGTTCAGTCACTGTGCTGGTTTATTAACTCCCCCCCCCCCCCCCACCCCGCTAACCCTGAAACTGTCATTACCAATGGTGAAAAAAGTGGACATTAGCCTCTCTTGGGTGTAAGTCTCACCTCCCTTAACTCACCTCTTCTTAACCTACATTTCATTTCATTTATATGATTGCCATTTCTATTTCCCCCCATTGTGCAAATAAGAACGAGGTTAATAAGTATATTATATCCACCTCACATTCCCCTTATTAATATCTGTGCTTTTATTGCTAATGTCCTTGGAGCCTTTCTTGGCCATGCTTTTTTTTCTTTTCTATATTTAGTTTTTAACTACGTTTTCTTCATTGTGTTCTGTCTGTAAACCCAATTTTTCTTCTCCCATTTATTTTCCCATGGTGCTCCTTCTGCTAACCCCGTACACCTCAGTCCTGTCCTATTGTCACTTTCACTTTTCTCACTACCTTGCTGTTGTCACCCATAACCACACTCTCGTCTATCTCTGATATATATGTGTCAGTGAGAGAGTGTGTGGTTATGAGACTAGTTCATTTTCAAAAAGAGACACTCACTCCGATAGTTACGGAGCCCCTAAAGGGACATGGAGGAAAAAAAATGTTTTGGTAAAAAAAAAAAAAAAAAAAAAATCAAACTCGAGATCTCGAGTTCAAACTCGAGATCTCGAGTTCGAAGTCAAGATCTCGAGTTTAAAGTCGAGATCTCGAGTTTAAAGTCGAGATCTCGAGTTTAAAGTCGAGATCTCGACTTTGCCTTCAAACCTCTCTCACCGTCACCAATGGTCCATGCATCAAAGGCATATCAATTAATCTATGGGAAACCACACAATAGTGTCATGGAGGAGTACTTGGAGCATTCTTTTCTCACACTAACACCAAAATACAACCTATTAGGCCTAAATCTAACGTTTATTATGCACATTGGAGAGAAAAGTGACAATGCTTCACTTCATTTTGGCGCACCATGGACAGAGAGTGGAGGTCTAATTGTCAACACACACACACACACACACACACACACACACACACACACACACACACACACACACACAATATGTAGACGGTATACATTTGACTATATCAAAACGTGAACGTTTCCAAGACACAATGCCGCCTACACTTGAGGAGAACTCTGTTTGGCTGTATTGGCTGGTCTGATGAAGGCTATTATGAGTCGCAAAGAGTAATTTGCACCGGATTAGACTATGTCCGCGTTCTCCAGTGACTCCATATGATCGGATCTTGAAGCACTCACAATAGTGCAGGCAAAATATGAAATTCAATTGGATTATGCGAACTTTCTATTTTTCTTCACTTGGAGAGAGAAAAAGCGCTGTTCCCGTGCGCTCTGGCAGCACTACACCTGTGCCCGGCGTGAGCCTCAAACTGCGTCTTAATAGAAAAGATAACTGCAGGTCATATGACAAAACTAGCGATCGGACTAGGTTAGTAAAGCCTAATTAAGCCTTTCCCAGGAAGGGATCGTGTGTGAATAAAACACAGAGTCTGGACTGGCGTATTTTTAATAGCCTATAGCAGAACTTCCTTTGCTGTGCGCTGGGGAGAAACAGACACGCTGGTAACTATTCTGCTCCAGATCTGCACATTGGACAGCGCCACGCGATCCTCACAGTTTTGCTGCTGTTTAGTTAAAATTTGTGATTTTTTGGGTGCAATAGATGAATAACATGTGCCGTCGGGTGAAGCCTCTTATCTCTCTCGACCGTGTGCGAGGCAAAACAAATCAGGCGCTGTTTCTCCCCAGCGCACAGCAGAGGAATTTCTGCTATTATTAGAAATCACCAGTGCAGACTCTCCTCAAACTATTAGTTTAATTTAGTTTTTATAATCAGCGATCGATTGTTTCATTTGTACACAGAGACAAACATGTAGGCATGTAGCGGTGTGGCACATTTACGCACGAAAGCTTCCCTCAGAACGGAAGAGAAAAAAATTAGCTTTTTTATTTAATTATTATTATTGTAGTCCAGACTGTGTTTTATTCACACACGATCCCTTCCTGGGAAAGGCTGAAAGTGTGAATGAGGCTTTACTAACTTAGTCCAATCGCTAGTTTTGTCATATGACCTGCAGTTATCTTTTCTATTAAGACACAGTTTGAGGCTCAAGGCGGGCACAGCTGGTGTAGTGCCAGAGCGCACAGGAACAGCGCTTTTTCTCTCTCCAAGTGAGGAAAAATAGAAAGTTCGCATAATCCGGTTGAATTTCATATTTTGCCTGCACTATTGTGAGTGCTTCAAGATCCGATCATATGGAGTCACTGGAGAACGCGGACATAGTCTAATCTGGTGCAAATTATAGCCTTCATCAGACCAGCCAATACAGCCAAACAGAGTTCTCCTCAGGTGTAGTGTAGGCGGCATTGTGTCTTGGAAACGTTCACGTTTTGATATAGTCAAATGTATACCGTCTACATATTGTGTGTGTGTGTGTGTGTGTGTGTGTGTGTGTGTGTGTGTGTGTGTGTGTGTGTGTGTGTGTGTGTGTGTGTGTGTGTGTGTGTGTGTTGACAATTAGACCTCCGCTCTCGGTCCATGGGGCGCCAAAATGAAGTGAATCATTGTCACTTTTCTCTCCAATGTGCATAATAAACGTTAGATTTAGGCCAAATAGGTTGTAGTTTGGTGTTAGTGTGAGAAAAGAATGCTCCAAGTACTCCTCCATGACACTATTGTGTGGTTTCCCATAAATTAATTGATATGCCTTTGATGCATGGACCATTGGTGACGGTGAGAGAGGTTTGAAGGCAAAGTCGAGATCTCGACTTTGAACTCGAGATCTTGACTTTAAACTCGAGATCTTGACTTCGAACTCGAGATCTCGAGTTTGAACTCGAGATCTCGAGTTTGATTTTTTTTTTTTTTTTTTTTTTTACCAAAACATTTTTTTTCCTCCATGTCCCTTTAGGGGCTCCGTACCGTAGATAGTGATTGCAGCAGCTAAAGTAAAAAAAAAAGAAAGAAAGAAACTTACAAGCCCTTTGGAACCATTTCATACTAAACAATAACATCCATCCAGTGAAATCATCCATATGACATTTTTATTTACAACTGACTTTTTACATTCCCTTTTTCTCTTCTCACCCTTTCCAGAATGTAAACTGTCTCGGTCCGGTCCCCCTGCCACCATCGTTGCCATCGACGAAGAAAGCCCCAACGGTAAAGTACTCAGTTGTTTTTTGCTTACTCAGTCCAGGTCGGAAAGTGGACTTTAAAGGTAGGGTCAGCAATTCTGGAAAACACTTGTTGACAAAATCACCTATTGTCAAAATCAGTGAATATCTCCTCACAATCCACTACTTGTCCGTACTGTGTTAAAAAGCTATAGCCTAGGCTCTGTAAACATGTATGTAAACAAAGGGTATGTAAACAAAGGGGGCTCACCACAGCTAGCAGCACGCCAGTTGTACGCCACTGTACGTACAGGTAGTGGATTGTTGAGGAGATATTCACTGATTTTGACTCAAAAGTGATTTTGTTCTCCAGAATCGCTGACTGCGCCTTTAAACAGAGGTCTATAACCCCTTGACATGACAAGGGGAACACTCCTGTTTCAGTTTTTATAGATAATCATTCGCTATTTACCGCGGGTCGAACCAACGCTGTAATATGATCTTGACCTTTTTCATTGCTGATTGGCGCGGCATGTAACGTGCACTCATTAATATGCATGAGGCCGGCGCCGACTGTGTCATAGTTGGAGTCTGATCCCTGTCCTGCCAGAGAAGACAGGAGGTCATTCAGTTTGAGCACAATCTCTGCATGTGAGCAAAAAACAACCAATAGATTTGTGGTTTCTTCCTGTAGGTGCAATCTCCTGCTATTCTTAAACAAGCTTAAATCATTTGACATTTCGGAAAGTTTGCTTATTTGCGTCTTGCAGAGAGTTGAATGAGAATATCAGCACCATTCTTGTATAAATGTGAAGCCACATCCATCGGATTAGATATAATGTGTTGTTGATTAGTGCGCTTTGGAGGTGCTGGTATAGGCAGGTTTTGTTACCTTCGGACAGAGGTTAACAGTTTTAGAACACTTCCATTTGTCCAGTGTTTACTGAATGTATGCCTCTGAAATTCAAATGTTCTATCTCATCTAGCAATGATAGCAATACACTACCCCCTGCAGTTCAATATCAATCCATTTACCTCCATTGTTGTAGAAAAGCTGGAAGTTGTGAACCCATTATTTATTGCCTGGAGATAGCTTTTTCTTTAACATGTGGCAAGTGTACCGCTTTATTTTGTACCATGTTAGGTTATTCACTTAACCTGCTATATATGCAACTAAAAATAGAAGAGTGGGACTGTTCTAAAAGTTTTGCTCGATACAATCAAATATTTGATTCGGTTGTATTTGTGTTTAAAAGCAACACATTTTGAGTTGCCTGAGATGTGAGGATGTTGTCAGTTAAATGATGTTTGGTGTCAATTGGTTACTTTGCAAAAACTATAAAGCTCAGGGGATTGGACAGGATATTGGACACTTGTTTAACACAAACTCCTTATTTAAATATGTAATATGTATTTATTGTCTCTTCACTTCTGCCACCTTGAACCATGTGACTAAACAAACAAAAAAGCCTGCCAGAGTCTTACAGACACCTTTCATCAAAACACCAGAGGATAAATATACTTTTGTTTATCCGGAGTTAGCTCAAACTCTTTAAGAGCTTACTAGCTACTTAGAGGCTCCTGGTTTGATTGTTCTACTATGCAGAAACAAACACACAAGTCTCCCTAGGAGTGTTTCTGTGCCAACATCATTTTTGCCGAGTTCAGAGGAGGTTATTCATAGAGGGATCACATTTTAATTGATGAGTTTAATCCTTTGGCTGCGAGTAAATTAGGGCTTATGTTGGCCTCGTGGAAGGTCACTGAGTCTTACTGTGGGAAGGTGAAATGTACACAGATGCGCTGGTCTGAGCGGCTCAATCACCCTCTTATCTTCACTCTATAGATTACCGTTCATAAATGGAAACCTGTCCTAATGTTTGCCATGTCTGCTGTTCAACTAAGTTTAAAATTGTGAAGCCTGATCACTTTAAATCCTAACTGACATGAAAAATGATAAGCGCAACCCCAGACAGAGAAAAATAGCCTTCCCGACCACATACCCAGACAGCATGTCTGTATCCCTTGATGGCTTAATGCATTCTATTAAGCTAAAACCCATTATTTCTCATATTTTCCATTTTGACAAAGTTCCTCTACATTCTTCATGCTGAAGACTAGTAATTATGTGCAGGACATTGTTTTGCAACTAACCACTTTCCTCATATGACTACATGTATACGTTATTTGAAGTACTTCAAATACAAAGTGAATGACTCAAGGACAACCCTAGTGTACTCTTTTATCAATTAAATGTTTTTTGTGTGTGTTTGTGTATGCTTGAATAAAATAAATGCAACACACATTGTGTTATATGCAATACAGCACCACTCATTAATTTCAAGCAGGTTAAAATGAGTTGAGCTCATTAAGACACAAGGGCAGCTGAGAGCAGAAGTCGGACAGTATTAAAATACTGCTCCGATACATTTAAGTGAGTAAATAACCCAGGGAAAAGTAAATTACAAATACTTCAATATATTTGTACTTAAGAACAGTACTTTAGTGTGTGTGTGTGTGTGTGTGTGTGTGTGTGTGTGTGTGTGTGTGTGTGTGTGTGTGTGTGTGTGTGTGTGTCTGTCTGCGTGTGTCTGCATTCGTCCTTAACCTGCTGTCTAACAAAACACTGTGTGTGATGTGTGGTTCTCTATTTGTGCCGGTGTGTTTGCATTGTGTGTAGACACTCTATGCACAAGTGTGTGTGTGTGTGTGTGTGTGTGTGTGTGTGTGTGTGTGCCTGCTCGTGCAGTAATCTTCCTGACTTAGCTGTTGAAGAATAATTTAGCATTGGAACGGTTTGTATGCGTAATGCTGTGTATTGCTCGGTGGCTGTGAAATAGTGTTACATATTTAATAGAGAATCTCGCTTTAGGCTGATTATCTTTGGTGGTGTTGGCAAAAGGGAGAGAGAGAGACTCGAGTAAAACAAGAGCAGCAGGGAGGAGGGGGGAGGAGGGCAATGAGATACAAGTTAGGCAACATTTTTCCTTTGGCTAAATGTCATAAGTAAAAGGAGATAATATTGGAATTAGGTTGAAATTTAATAATATCAAGTAAAAGGGTGATTAGAATGAGAGAGCTTTGTTTGGATAGATAAACATAGAGCGAAACACACACAAGCTTTCACCTGATTGCATTCAATTGATAATTTAACAGATAAATAACATTCTATTGTGCATGTGTGCATACAAAACTACAATATGTAATGGTTAACATTCATCTTTTCTTAATGCTCTAACATTGTTAGTCCACTGATGTAAATGTACTCAGCTTTGCTAACCTATGGCTCGAACAACCATTAATGACAAAAGATTCAAATATAGTGGTTAAAGTTGTTTTAAAACCTCCACTCCAGGTAAGTGGATTAAAGTCATTGTTGAAATACAAATCATCAAATTCCAATGACATACGGACATGAGTAAAAAAAAAAGGGAACATCCTGAATCTGGCCAGGAAGACTTGATTAGGACCCTGAATGGCAACAACAAAGAAAGCACAAATGCCTGCCACTTTTACTTGTAAAACTTACCCAAGGCTTGTTCTTCATTTCATTTTATTCATATATATATTTTTTTTACTTTTCTACAGTTTCCAGCTGAAATGATAAAGCTGACTGAAAAAAAGGAAGATTATCGTTACATATTTCAATTTGGTTGGGTGGATGTTGGTGGTTGGTCCTGTCATTTGTATTGAAGATGAAGCTCCTCAGTCATGCTTGACCCACAAAAAACTAAGAGATACAAGCTGCTTTAATTGCAGCTCGTTTTGTTGCGACATGACCCACCCTCAAAATATTGAATTATCTTTTTTTGAATTAAATAATTTCAGGTTAAAACGGTAAGTAGGTACACTGGATTCTGTTGGCAGGTAGATGTGATGAATTCTTATTCAGTCAATGGCTCACACCCCTATGGTGTCGCCACATTAAGCTAAACTAATGCCCTGTAAAAAATGTTATGAATGCCCCCCCCCGCCACAATGCTCGTTTATACCCTATACCCTCTTTATTTCCATTGGCCTTTCATTCAACCCAATATTTTCCCGCCTCACTCTCTGTGTTCTCCATTTCTCTTGTTCCCTTAACTGCTCTCTGTGCTTCTCTTGCCTGGACAGTTCCTTACCTAGTCTGCACACACTCACACCTTCACAAGGTTTCTGGTTAACACGCGGGTCAATTTAATCAGGTCCAGCCCAGTGCTGTATTCAGTCATACGTCCTGAGTAGTGAGGTCACTGTGAAAAGAGCCCCCCCCCCCCCCCCCCCCGTTTGGATGAGATGGTCTGTGGAATTAAATTAGAAACAGTCACACACTCTCTCTCTGTTTCCTTCTTCTTACTTGGGCCATATTTGTGTGTTACAGAGAGAGAGAGAGATTTCAGGGAATTAAACTCCCTGAATGGATTCCATGTTTTATCCCATTTCACATATAAAGAAACCAATTTCATTAAATTTTTCCCTGTTTATATAGCGTCAGCCAAAATCACAGCAAGACATTTGACAGGGTTTCCGTGGTAGCGCAGAAGGCCATGACCCAATTTTTTTTATTCCGGGAGATCAGATATGAGATTGTTCAGTGTGTGTGTGTGTGTGTGTGTGTGCCTGTGTGCATTGAGGGAAAGTACACACACACACAGACACACACACACACACACACACACACACACACACACACACACACACACACACACACACATATATATTATGATTAATAATGCAGTGTGTATGGCCTGGTAATGGGTCTCTCATGATTTGAAACTTCACAAAGTTAAGCGTTTAAACCTTTTTATTTTAGATGCCATTTCTGTTAGAATATTTTTTATTTCCAGTAAACCTCGACCGGTGTGTATTTTCATCCGGGAATTGTTTCATGAAAAGACCATTAAAGTCAATACTTTTCCATGAAACACAGATGTCCATATGATTGACCATGTAGCTTTTCTTCCTTTTCTCTTGTCTTTCACCGCCCACAGTTGACTGTGTGAAATCCAATCAAGATTTCTTCCGTTGCTGCTGCCGCATGTCTTGTTAGGCTCCTTATATACTTATTTTTATTTTGAGGGCTTTATCTTTTCTGGGAAATCATGCAGACGAAAGTGTCAAAGTCATTAAAACCCATTTAGATTCACCCCAGTTTTCTCTTATTTCTCTGCTTTTATTTCATCTTTCAGTTATAAGTATTCCAGGTATACTCGTATCGAGAAGGCAAACCGAGTAGCCCCCATATCTGGTCTGCCGTACTTAATTGAATGCTGTGGAGTATTATTTTTACTCTCTTTCTCTCTCTCTCTCTCTCTCTCTCTCTCTCTCTCTCTCTCTCTCTCTCTCTCTCTTTCTCTCTCTCTCCCTATCCTCTCCTCCCCTCTCTTTCTCTTTCTCTATCTCTCTCTCCCGCTCTGTTTCTGCTTGTCCATCTCATTGCCCTTAACCTTGGCTAAAACCCTACATACACTCAACAAAAATATAAACGCAACACTTTTGTTTTTGCTCCCATTTTTCATGAGATGGACTTAAAGATCTAAAATTCATTCCAGATACACAATTGTACCATTTCTCTCAAACATTGTTCACAAATCTGTCTAAATGTGTGATAGTGAGCACTTCTGCTTTGCTGAGATAATCCATCCCACCTCACAGGTGTGCCACATCAAGATGCTGATCTGACATCATGATTAGTGCACAGGTGTGCCTTAGACTGTCCACAATAAAAGGCCACTCTGAAATGTGCATTTTTTTGCTTTATTGGGGGTCTGGGGACTCAGAACCAGTCAGTATCTGGTGTGACCACCATTTGCCTCATGCAGTGCAACACATCTTCTTCGCATAGAGTTTATCAGATTGTCAATTGTGGCCTGTGGAATGTTGGTCCACTCCTCTTCAATGGCTGTGCGAAGTTGCTGGAGACGGCTTATGGTGGAGAAATGAACATTCAATGCACGAGCAACAGATCTGGTTGACATTCCTGCTGTCAGCATGCCAATTGCACGCTCCCTCAATGCTTGTGGCATCTGTGGCATTTTGCTGTGAGACAAAACTGCACATTTCAGGGTGGCCTTTTATTGTGGACAGTCTAAGGCACACCTGTGCACTAATCATGATGTCAGATCAGCATCTTGATGTGGCACACCTGTGAGGTGGGATGGATTATCTCAGCAAAGCAGAAGTGCTCACTATCACACATTTAGACAGATTTGTGAACAATGTTTGAGAGAAATGGTACAATTGTGTATCTGGAATGAATTTTAGATCTTTAAGTCCATCTCATGAAAAATGGGAGCAAAAACAAAAGTGTTGCGTTTATATTTTTGTTGAGTGTATATATACTTCCAGGTATATAATTCATTGAGAACATGGAGTAATAGGCATAAGCATAGAGTCCTCTTTAGTCAATGTTTTCTTTTTTCTTTCACTAATAAAGCTATAGATCAATAGAGGAGTTATTTATATCATACTCTATATTCCGGTAGCCTTGGTAACCTTGCGTCTCTCTCTCTATGACCGTTGCTGGGTTAAAAGGGTTTGTATTGTTTTTTTCCCCCAGGAACGTTATTGGTGGAAAACATGCAGATAAATGGAGTGGCTGAGGGGCCGCATCGTACCATCTCTCTGTCTCTACGGGATAACCATGACTACTGGGTGATCCTAGACTCATCCAGACAAGCCCTTTACCTCAACAGCACCGGACGCGTTCTGGATAGGGATGTAAGGCTATTCTTCTTGGTTTAGGTACTCAATGTGAGATATTTAAAGGCGCTACGAGTCAGTTTGTGTTCATTTTTGCACCCCCTTTGGACACAAGCCACCTGTTGTTCCTGGGTGAGCGTACCCAGGACAAAGGCATTAAGAACATTTATATTAAAATAGCATTCTTTGCACTGATAGTCCCGTTTGCTGTAGCATGTCATTTATGATCATCAGAGAAAAAAAAATGACTGTTTCAGAAATATTTAAAAGTTCCTCGTAGCACCTTGAAATAAAAACTCCTTCTCACTATGTGATGTGGGGAGTTAGTTGCATGATGCTATGTACTAGAAAAGAGTAAGGCATATGTATCGGTCCCAAATTAAATATATCGTCTTTTAAAGTTTGATTAGCTTTACAAAAATCCATCTATTTTAGAACCAGTTTCTAGAGGCTTTTAACACAATCTCACCCTAGTGGCGTAGAAAGGCTTATACTGCTTATGATTTTCAAATTAAGAGCACATTTGACGATACAGCCTTGTTTCTTTGGTGCTATACATGATTCTTTCTCACTAAACATGTACAGCTCTGTAACTTTTTCCAGACTTTTCTGTTGTGAAAAACACTCAGATTGTATTAAGCTCCATCTCCAAGTGGAAGACAACCGCCCTCCCGCTGATTTGCTCTGTGTGAAGTAATCCAGCCCATGTTTTTGAAAGTCTGGTTTGGTACAAATAGTACAACACAAGAGGCTGGCAGTCCTCTGTGCAATGCTTTATTTAGTAATTATTTTGTTTATTTTTTTTGCTGCTGCTGCTTAAATTATTCACTGTGCCATTGTCTCTGTTTTTCTCTCCTTTTTTTCTACAGCCACCCTCATACATTCAGTCCATTGTGGTTCAGGTTCAGTGTACCAATCAGCTGGTAGGCACGGTGATTTTGCACGAAGTCCGCATCGTTGTTCGGGACCGCAACGACAACTCGCCGCGTTTCCAACAGCCAAGATACTATGTCGCCGTCAACGAGGTAAATCACACACACACACACACACACACACACACACACACACACACACACACACAAACACACATAACACTGTGTCTCACAGAGAGGCAATGAAAGAAAAGGAAGTCCATAAAGCTCAGTGTGTTGGAAATACTTTTACAGTCTTTGCCCTTAAATCAGGAGCCATTTATTGCACTTATTCTGCAGTGGCGCTGTCCATCATCATGGCAGTATGGGACTCAGGGGTCTGAGTCCAGAGACCAAAGAAGACGCAACATAATACATGAATACAGTAGCTCAGTTGTAGCCTATACTGTAACAAGCCAGCAATGCCAGCAGGCTGCATCGGCACAGTCACTATACAGAATGTGTGGCCTGGCATACTGTATGTGCACTCTGCATTATGTGTCTCTCCAAATAATATAATAGCTAAGATAATACATGGCATTTTGCTGTCAGACTAAAGCTAAAGGTCAATACTGTAAGCAGGCAGGGAAAAAAGCTAAAGTCTTTTGGGGAAATAAATATGTTATTGGGGGGGATTGAACAAGAGGAGGTTCAAACTTAAACTGGACAAGGATACGCCAGCACAGGCCTATAGGCGTACCCAGTAGAATATCTCATTATACAGTCTCCCACCACCTGTCCGACTCTATCTGTCTTCTCAACCTCTCTCTTCGCCTCCCTTCTCGGTTTTTGTACAGCTCCCCCACTTTCATGCCCAGACCCCCACTCTCCCACACACATACGCAAGCACGCGCACACGCACGCACGCACGCATGCACGCACGCACACACACACAGACACACACACACACACACACACACACACACACACACACACACACACACACACACACACACCTTTCCTCATTATGTCACCTTTCCTGTGCCACACTCTATACGTTTGGGCTTGTCTTGCCTCCTCGTACCCTGCACCACCACTTTACTTGTTCTCAGCTTCATCATAAATCCTACTAAAATAATTCCCCTCAATTCACTGCTTGGACCAACGTACTAGTTTAAGAGATAGTGTCTAAATTATGACTCCAACCTTTGCCTGGCAGGCCCAAGGTTGGTGGGTATTCATTTTCAAAAAAGTTGAATACATTTATTCTGATGTGTGGGGAAATAATTAAGATTTGAGTGCAAGAAGTCTGCTCATTAGTCAGAGAGCTATTGTCTCATTCCCTTGTGTTGTCCCCCCCCCCTCCCCCACGCCCCCCCAGAACTCCAACGACGTAATGCAGTTCATTTAATATTGAAACAGTGACTCGGTGAAAATGAATTCAGCTTCATCTACATTCATGTGTTTTTAGTTTAGTGAGTGAAGCGGACAGAGTAATAACAGAGGCAATGTGGTTGTTTATATAGATTTATAGAGCATCTAAAGACACCATTTTAAGAGTTCACTGTGAAAAGTTTCTGGGTACAAGGTGATCCTTGTGGCAGATATTCATGAGTTGGTGCCAGTGCCAAAGTCTAGAGTTGTTTCTTTAAAGCCCTATATCCAAACGTGGCAAAGTGTCAAGAATGAGACGTTCTGAAGACACCATTGTTGAATCGTGTGGGAGGCAGAGATAACCCTGTTGAGGGAATCCATGTAAGAAATCATTGGTGCAGCAGCTAAATCAAACTAAATCTCAAATGGGTTTTTTTTCCCCCATACTGACTTGATCACGGAAAAAAACAGCATGGCAATTTGTGGTTGGCAAAGTTCGTCAAAAATTGTCAGAAATTCTCATCTCATGTGTTGTGTTGGCAAGTGTTAAAACTTTTTGTATCTCACAGTAAAATCCAATCTTTCTGACTACTTAGCTTCTCTTTTTCTCTACTAGGAGTTGTCTTGTTGCACGTGTTACGGGTAAAATGAAAGTCTAATTTGAAGGGAAAAATCAAAGCCAAAAACTAATGTAAATGTTAATAGAAAGAAAAAGCACAATAAAATGTATTTACATTCTCTAAATACTCTCAATACTATGGCTACTGTCGAGTTGTTTGCAGAATTAGCTGCGTCGTGTCACCAGTATGTTTTTGGAAAGAAGTCTGATTTTGCTCAAGATATTAGGCCTGATTCAAACCCATTATAAAATATAGCCTATTTTAGAATCACACAGCAAACTCTTAACGAAGTAAAGCTAATTTAATAGATTTCATAGCTTAGCTCAGTGAACCATACTCAAAGTAACACATTATCAAGAAAGTTTACTAATATCTGTGACATATTGAATTTAATTGTTTTTTGTTAGTTCGTTAGTTGGGACTCTGGGAGACTGATAAGGGTCTTACGTAAGAGCCTCAGGCCAAATTTCACGCAGTTTGGTCCTTTTTTGTGGCTACGGAAAACACTCAAAGGCAGGAGAAGGTGAGTGATCAAAGTCCCGCCTATTGAAAAGTACAGAACGGAGCGGCACGGTACTGACGTGTATCCGCTCGTTTCGGGCCCCTGAGCGACATATAAAAAACAATTCCGACTCCTGCGACCTCTAGAACAATACTTTGTATGTGTCCCTCTATTATCTTGGCCACTTGAAATATATGTTTGCACAACACTGTCAAGGAGGACAAGACACACCTACACAGGATATAGTAAGCTATTTGATTAAAGTGTTTGGCATCGTGTAGTTTGAGCTGGTAAACAAAGATACTGAAATTCTCCGTCTCTGATGTGTTTTTTTTCCAGCTGACTCCAGTAGGAACCACTATCTTCTCTGGGTTTGGAGGGAACAATGGGGCAGCGGACATTGACGACGGTCCCAACGGACAGTTAGAGTACACCATCCAGTACAATCCAAGAGACCCGGTAGGCTTTTTTTTCAGCCTGCTGAACTCTTTCACGCGTGATGTAGTAGTAGCCAGGTTAACTCTGTTGTCCAGCTATCTTTTTTTTCACAGACGAGGCTGAAATAGGCTAAGACTATACACAGTGCATGCGCAACTGAGGGTAGTCCCATTTCCAATATCAATTATTAGGCTATTAACTATCTAGACCAAAGCATTGTATTCCTTATGATAACTTACATTTGCATAATATGATGTTAATATCAAACACACAAACTAAAAAATAAATACATTTATTTTAGATTTTTTTGGGAGGGGCCCCCCTGGCAGTCGGGGGCCATAAGCAACCCCTTAGTTTGCTTATCCCTCGGGCCGGCCCTGTTTAGACTCTTAAGTAATTGTACAAATATTATTGGCTCAGTTGATATCTAAATCTCAGCTCTCTCTTATTATTTCTACCTGTAGTTTTTCAAATCTCTCCCTTCTTTGTTGACACTGGGTTCCTCTTGACTCCTCTATATATTTTTCTTCCAATATTAGGGCCTATACATAGCACATATAAATCCATTAGTCTGATATAGAAGAAATACTGTCACTTCCTCTACTATGCTTTAATTGCTCTTAACTTCTATAGTCCACCCACGGCTATTACATGTCTCTAAGCTTGTGAAGTGACAGATTGTTGATCCTGCTTGTAAGTGGCTCACAATGTTTGTGTTGGCGATGTGTCCCTGTGTGTGTTTTTAGACGACAAACAGAACCTTCGACATCCCCCTGACACTGTTCGGGTCCGTGGTTCTAAGAGAAAGACTCAACTATGAGGAGTCAACACGTTACCTGGTCATCATTCAGGCAAATGTAAGTGTGTGTTGTTATGTTGTTAATTGTATGCCTACGGTCCTCCTGTGAAGCTATCAAAGATCAAGTGTGGGTTTTTTGTTCATATAATATCAGGTTTTCACTTGTGACCCATTATCAAGGATGTTTAAAGACATTTGAAAACTGATTGAGTGGGTAGCTCACAGCCTAGAAACCGTTGTTATTTTTGTGTGTTATTTTATTTAATGGGAACAATCCTGATACACGTAGATTATTTCTTCTCTTTTTGCGCCAGCCTTAGAACTATAAGCACATTCCTGTTAATAACTAATATATCTGTTAATGTAGCCTAATTGTTTTCCTTCTTTTTATTTCACAGAAATCTGTCTTTTTTGTTCATACAAGTGATATACCTTATAGTTAATTTCACTCAACATACACAACTCATGGGTGAATGGTGGTAACAGTCTGAAGGATCTCAACTGAGAAATGACTGAACAATTGTTAAAGCTGCTGCTGATGGTGCCATTAACGTTTTTGTTGTGACAGGAAAACCTTTCTTGCAAAACCGTTAGGTCACACAACACAGTAGCCCATTCATACGTCTCAAGGCCCAATTACCCTGAAAGCATTTTTAAAAGTCAACAGCAGGGGATACACAGGTCAAAAATTAATGTGTTTCTGACTGCTTGAAAATGTGGTGTATTCGCTGTTCATCTGAATACAATATTAGGACTGTTTTGTGCGGCTGTTACTGAATATTAAATTATTTTAGAGGTTGACCATGGGAAGAAAAAAAAAACCTCTTGGAAAAAGTCTGACCTTTCAGCAGTAGGCTACATTCATGTGAAAAAATAATAATCAGTGATCAATAGAGGCACTTATGTACTGTATGTACCCTTATCTCAATAGGCACATACTGTATATCTAAATGACAGAATAGCCTATATCTTTTAATTAATATTTTTCTCGTTCATCCTATAGCCTATAGCTTTTTCAAACATTTGATGGACATTACGGCTATGAATACAAGTCTGTACCATTAGCAATGAAAAGTAGACATAAGCAGTTTGTGTGTAAAGCCTGCAATGTGTAAAGAGCTTGAATCAATGTGAAATAAAAATACAAAACCAGTGTTATGTTACTATCTACTATCTAGTTTAAACACGTTTGCGGTTATTTCTCAATGCATGCAGCACTCTGTATAATTAGATCGTCTATGGTGTCACTCGCCCATTGAAATTAACCACTGTCACGGTTATGAGAGATGGCTGACAAAAACATGGATGATACAATGAAGTGTGTGCGCCGTGCGGTGCTGTGTTTTGAAAAGACTATTTGACTGGCAGAGGCATCCATTGCCTTCTTTAACTGTCAAGTGATTGACACTGAGGAGAGCAGTGATATACTGTAGAAAAACACTTGATTAAGGTCAAGTTAAATAACAGTAAAACAAGCACGAAACTTGATTAAGGTTGTGTGCTTCTTATCTTGTTTGGAAAAGTTAGTGGAACACACAAAAAAGAATATTATGTAATGCCATAAAACTGTGACTTCTGGAAAGGGTGCATATCTCAGAGTATGCTGCTGTATATGCAGACACCAGCGCGTAATAGCAGATATTATCTGAAGAGGTTTTTTTTTTTGGCGAATGTGATGTTTGCATCGAAGAAAGTTAAAGTTTCCCGGAGATCTCATGATTTGGCTGATCTGCTTTGAGAGCTTTTCAAAACTAAAGAACACGTGATAAATACAGCAGTTATAGGGACCATTCCTTTGAATCGGCTGAAGATCTACCTTTGTACTGAATTGGTTGGAAGGGCCTTCACCAATAGCTGATTAACTGGTAGACAGTAGCAATGGTTTTACAAGTGTGTGCGAAAATGAGCGGCTGCACAATAATGCCTAAGCAGGAAGAAAACGTTTGTGAATAGATTTTCTTTTCAATGTTGGGCTACGATTTTTGGTGTTTTGAGCTATACTTGTATTGATATAATTTACGAGGGCACTTGCGGAAATTCAGCCTCCTGAAGGTCTTCTTCTGAATCAAAACTTAATAGTGTGTAAGTAGTGCACATCCATTTTTAATTTTGTGTGTATCAAGGACTTTGACAAAACATTTCCACGAGAATGTGTGAGGATACATGTTGTGGTTTATTTCTAGATAGAAAGGTGGTAGGCCAGCAGGTGAACTACTTGAAAGACTCTTCTGTTAGTAAAACGCTGAGAATAGTCTGTTTGTTATGTGTGAAATGAGTCATCTTGTTGACCTAAAGTCACAGGTTTTACCAGGAAGGACTTTTATCATCAGCTAAAAAAAATGAAACCAGTTACATGATGAATGAGTCAATAACCAGATGTGTTCTCAAGCAGCAGCTGAGCTACAGTAGGGGCCGACTGTTTTCTCGGGACATTCACGGCATAACAAAGTTATGTACAGTATCGGCAGTGCTTTACGCTATTGCTATATGATTGTGTCCCATTCAGACCATTTGATCAAGCATTAATCTCACTATTACGTGCCTTATTGTCCTCGCACAAATGGTAATATCATGGTATGTATCCGATAACTTGCAGCCCACAGCTGCTGGAGTAGGTACACAGGGTTGAGTAGTATAGTGGAGAAGCTGACAGCGGCGGCCATATTGGCAGTGCTGAAAGTCTGAGGAAAGGCTGGATTATAAAAGTTTCTGTCGCCTTGGACAAATATGTTCTCATCCCCTGCAGACAGTAAACACCTGTAAGATAACCAAATAATTGTTGAAGGTGCTAAACAATGACACAGGGCACTGCTGCAACCAAGATGTCAACATTGTGAACATAGTAAACATTTTTATAATTGCTTCCAACAATGTAAAAATAACAAGTCAGGAACATTCTTTGGGTGTAAACCAGATGGTGGAGATAAATGTTAATGGATTCCTGGGGCTGACAAAATTGACAGCAGTAAATGTGTTATCATGAAAAGAGCTGTTCAGCAAATGTTATTATCATATGCTGTAGATGTTAAAGGTATGGTACAGTATATTATAATAAGCTATGACTACTCTGTTGGAGATTAGCTTTACACCTTTAAATGACTTGACATTGAGGTTAAGGAAAATGGTTAAAGGTGGAGTCTGCGATTCTGGAGAACACTTGTTAACAATATCATTTTTGTCAAAGCCTAGGCTCTGTAAACTGGATGGAAACCAAGGGGGCCCACCGTATATAGCAACATGCCTGTTTAAAGATGCCAGTGCTATGTCATTACCAAGCCCCAACCTCAGCGATTTTTACCAGCATCCAATAAGGAAGTGACCACAACTGTAGTAACCAGGAAGTGCCACTGGGGGCTGGGAGCAGAAGACAGCCATCTCTCATTGACTCCAATGTTAAACATGCCATATTACACAGTACACAGCATTATTAAACCTATTTACAGCCTGGGCCACGAAACCATTTTAGTCTGTATGTTTAGGTCATATCTCCATGACAACACTGAGGGGGGTGAATTTTTTTGGCCCACGCTAGTTTTTATTCTTTTGGAGGTTAAAATGTATTGGCGCGATCTCTTGAGTGACAGCTCTCCGCCCGTTGTCCCTCACTTTGCCTCGGAGGTATACGTCAGCTATCTCCCTCCCCCTCACAAAATGGCGACGTGCACAAACCAGGATTATTGGATGCCGTGTGAATAACTGAGGTCAGCCCGGATGCTACATCCATATTATTTACTATCTATGGTCATTACACTGGATTTTCTTTTTCAGCGGACACAGTAGCGGATTGTGAGGAGATATTGCTTCACCTTTAAGTACATTGTGCTGTGCTGAGCCAACCTTAAATGCATTAGTAGTTTGTTTATATGCTCTGATGAGGTATAAATAGACATGAAGATGATGCATGGGTAAAACTAGTCACCATCCTTTGAAGGCATTGAGAGTTCCCTGCTGCTGTTGTTGATTTGATTTTCTGAAAACATGCAGTGGGACTGTGTTTCACTTTCTATTCAAGACATGAAGATAAACACAAAGTATCTCTCTCTCTATCTCTCTCTATCTCTCCCTCTTTTCTCTGTGTCTATAGGACCGGGCACCTTATCCCAGTGAGCGGCGAACAGCCACCACCACTCTAACTGTGGATGTACTGGATGGAGATGACCTGGGCCCCATGTTCCTGCCATGCACGCTGGTGGGAAACACCCGTGACTGTAGTCCCATCACGTATAGGGCTAATGTGCTGGAGCTAACGGAGCCGGTAAGTGTGTGCATGTTTTTCTATCTGTATGTGTGAACGTGTGCATTCCTCCATTACCTATTCCCGTCAGTGTGTGTGTGTGTGTGTGTGTGTGTGTGTACTTGTGTGTTTGTGTGTGTGTGTGTGTGTGTGTGTGTGTGTGTGTGTGTGTGTGTGTGTGTTTGACATTGCCGTTTTTAGAGCACTTAAGTACATACTGTAGGATAGTTTTGGCAGTCTTTAACACAGCGTCTGTTTTGATCTGAGGTTAATGGTGAGAGCTAATCTCTCGGGGCTTATCCTTGTACGCTTCGTCTTATTACCCTAACCCATATTTTAACTGGTTATGATTCCAAGACCATGAAGAAGGGTTGCGACTCCTGTGTATCTGCTGACTTGGTTTGGTCCAACGTCATTCTGGCAGCTTTTTATATTGAGGCCTAGTTTGGCCATGGATGTCTGCTTTTTTCTAAACATCTGAGCTTTTTAAAACATGGAATAACATATGTACCACTCCTGCACTTAAGATAACAAAAAGAATACAATTTAGGATTGATTTATTTGACTTTACAAACAAGAACATTTAAGTTGTCACATTATGTGGCTTGTAGTGATAAAAACAGAAATTCTTATTGCATCCATGCAGAACATACAATCATAATGTATATATTTAAGGGAAATACTTTATTATGTTGCAATTGGTTTCTCGTATTTTTTTCAACTTTCAAAATAACATGTTGCTGTTAATGTCTTCCCGGAAAATATCTATAGTGATTGATAATGTTAACTTAATTGCTATCTGAACATGACTTTGGACAGCTCCGTAATGGAAAGAAAATCTGGAATGCTTTGTAATTTCTTTCAAGTTTATTTCAGAAAGATTGTTCTGTAAATCTCTTGCGGAAGGAACGAGTGGTATTTAAAAGGGAGTGTGCAACACTGCGTTATGTATTTATGCTTACACAGCTGTATATATCATTTTGCATTTGGAACGTCGGGCATTTAGCTGATGCTGTTATCCAGAGCGACTTACAACACCACTTTGTAAATGAGACAAAGCCGCTGCAGGCAAAATCTTCAACTCTGACAAGTCAGCAGTGCATTCATCCCACACCACACACACACACACACACACACACACACACACCTACACACACACACACACACACACACACACACACACACACACACACACACACACACACAACACACGCACACTCTTGATTGTGACAAGACATCACTGTGTTCATGCCTTAACTCCCTCCCACCCCAATCCACCTACTACACCTACATACCTGTAACAGCAACTGAATAGCAGCCATTCTTACCTGGACATTGTCTAGTTCATCTCTGTTTATACTGAGATATTTCTGTACACAAACTTACTAGTATTGTCACATAAGTCCAGACACACTTAGGGAACTCTTTCTCTGCCTTTGAGCCCTTCTCTCTCTCTCTCTTTCTTATCTCTCCTCGCACACTCCTCACACACACCTCACACACACACACAGACAGTTTTTTCTAAGCCAAGAGAGACACAGCGCAGAAACCACAGGAGTAAATCAACTTTACACTTTGTGGTTTTGAGAAGGAGCAAGCGTACACGCTGACAAGGACAAGGTTTACGACGGGGAGTATAGTGGGGAGAGGGGAGGAATCAAACGGGGAGAATAAGCAGCAAGGTAAAAGGCAGCAGACACACTGAAAGGTTGTGCCGGGGAAAACACCTGAGGGTTTTTTGAAGTTCGGAAGGCAATGCTTAAAAACGCGTTGCATCAAATGAAGGGGAATGTTCCTCGCTTGTCAATTTGCTCCCAATACACAACTGCTGCTGACTCGAGCATTCCCTAATCTTACATCATCACAGCGGTAAGGGCAAGTGGGACCGTTCTAGACAGAAGGTTGGCGATGCCGCTCCTTTCAGCTTGGTGATTTCCACTCTTTGATTTGGACTGTGACCCCTGTTACACTACCAGAGCCGGGGACCTTTTGCAGAATGTCAGTTTGAAGCTTGTGTTAAGGAGAACCGGATGACCTTTTAACGCAGCCGACATTTTGACGTGTCAAGGTATAGGGGGTAAGCACGTGCGTAGGTAGAATTAATGATGGCTGCACCCCATGTAGGTTTGCCATTTTCAAGGGCCCTCGGGTCGTATGTTCTGGTTCTCTGGCATTCCCTAATTGGGTGTTGTTAATGTCACCAGGGATACCAGGGCTTCTCCTGCTTTGACCAGTCAAAATATATTCTACAGGAAATGTAAAAATCTGGTCCAACCGTTGATTCTGACCAAGCCTCCATTTTGGGCCACCCTGTACTGTAAATCATTGATGTTCTTTATGAAATGGAGTTAGGCTTAGTTATAGCTCAACAGGTGAAACAATACCAAAGGGAATATCGTCGTAGAGTCGGCCTTTCAAGTTGTGAAACTCACCTGCAAAAATAATCAAGCTTATTTCCTAAATGATCATACACTTAAGCCTTAGCTGTTCCAGGTTATTTAAATGAATGTGTGTTTATGCAAACAGCATGAGCTGCCCCCATTAGGTCCGCCTGAATGCCCCTCTATCTATTCAAAGCACACCTCTCAGGGGCCCCTGTTTGATTGATTGAGACCAGACTTTGAAGCCATCTATCAATTCAGCTTCAGTGAACTCCAATATATGGTGAATGCACTTTATGCTCCGGGGTTTCACGGCGGTGGATCCCCTCAAATTTAGGTTGAAGAGCAAAAAAGGAAGCTGATGGATGGATGGATGGATGGATGGATGGATGGATGGATGGATGGATGGATGGATGGATGGATGGATGGATGGATGGATGGATGGAAACGACAGCAAAGAGCTGCTGTCACGAGGGTATAAAAAAGGTGGGTAGGTGAACTCAGGAGAGAATTGAACGAAGAGGAGAGTCAGGGCCCCGTAATCCTTCTGAGTCCTAATCAGACTGATGAGATATGACAAGCTCAGAGCCTCCGGGCCAACATACATTTTCTCCCTATGTGTCTCTCTATCTCCCTCACACACACACACACACACACACACACACACACACACACACACACACACACACACACACACACACACACACACACACACACACACTGAGACGTTGGCCACTTCTGCCGAGGACTTGACTGTCAGGACACGTTCACACATACGCTTCAAAAACATTGCTGCCTCTGCAACTCAGAAATGTACATTGCTGTGAACATTGCTGTGAGGGGGAAAATAGATTATTGAACAGCAGTACAGTAAACAAGACCTTGCCAATCCTTTCACTTTTCATTCCATCAGACTGCCAATTGATTGGCCACAAGTTGCAACTAAAGAAGAACAAAGCATTAAAGGCTATACAGCAATAATACAGCTTTAACTTTATTTTGCGTCCAACACGGACTCCCAACTTTGCAACGCAGCAGTTTTAAAGGTGCAGTGTGTAATATCTGAATATTTAGTGGCATCTAGTGCTGAAAGTTCTAGAATGCAACGCCCCCCTGGGTTGCCCCACCGCTTTCGAATGATAAGAGAAGCTACAGTGGCCTTCAAGGACAAGAAGCTAGTTACTAAAGATGGCATTATCCACCACTGCCTCGAGTTTTCCACAATATTATGTGATGAGACACAGATGTATTTAGTTATTTATTCTATAGTACTTCTTCTTGGTCTTCCAACAGGTGCTGAGGACACCCACTTTAAAAATGCATTATGGCCATTAAGTGTGTCCATTCTGTGCTACTAGAATCATGGCAGTTCGAAATGGCGGCCTCCATTGTGCCAAGCCCCGCTCTTATGTGGATAAAAACGGCTCATTTTAAGCGGTTATATATTATTTCAAACACACTCATGAATATTATATTCCATTTTCTACCAAAACTGTTCTGAAAAATGCCAATAAATTATACACACTGCACCTTTAACGCATTGGGAAATCAGCCATCTGTTTTTGTGTTAGGGGGAAGGCTGTATCTCTGTTGGACCACCAGAAAACACGTTGCAATGTGCTGCTTTATAGCTCAGTGGCTGACAGAAAGCCACACCTGACCAATGGACACCCCAAAGGGGTTTGTCGCCCCCTCCCTCCATCGATCCCTCTCACTGCCCTTCGGGATCAGCCACCGGCCTACACAGCTGCTGCTCTTTTGCTCGTTAGTGCTCCAGTAAAGAGAGAAAAGGCAGCCCCCCCCCCCCCCCACACACACACACACATACACACTTACGTTTGCCAGGTGGTGGTGTTGTGGTGTCTAAAGGCATTCACGTCTGCTCGATACCTGTTGCCGATAGCTACACCTGCTGATTCTGCAGTGTCGCCTTGCATGCAATCTCTTTCACATTACCTGGCCAGCTTGCTGTCATTAAGTGGGTTCACTTTTTAGCTTTCAGGCTGTCCTTGAGTTATCTTGTTTTTGCTGAACTTAAGGTTAATGATTGTGGATAACTGATGTCATTAGTTTACGTACTGTCTCTATTTTTATTTTACAAGGGAAAATCGCATTGAGATTTCCATTTTCTGATTGTGCCCTGGCCATGAAGCGTACATAACGTTACACATGGAAAAAACAACATTAAAGAAGAACACAATGTTTTTCGCACTTTCAAACAAAAGAGGCGGAGGGTTGTAAATACAATATAAAAAGTGAAACAATGGCAGATCAAGGCTAATGCATTGTTCCAGTTAGAACTGAAATGACGGCTTGATTTAATCAATTAAAAGAAAGCTGAAATGCCAAAAACCACAGCTTATCAAAAGTGAATAATTACTTTTTATGCTGTTGACTATGGACGCAAACTAAGTAGCTTTTCTGTTTCTAACAGTTGGTTGGACAAAACAAGCCAGTGAATATATGAATAATGGCATATGGAAACTGTAACGGGTCATCTTAAACAAAAAAGTTTTTTAAAGCCGGTCACGAATCAAAGCAAATTGCTGCTGTTTTTTAAGTACTTCCTTAGAGAAGCAGAGGCATACGAGTTAAGCGAAGGTCGAACGTTTTTTAAATAAGTACAAGAGTGAAGGAGACTCTTTCATGGTGAGAGTTGATGATCATGACATTTAAGGAACAAATTAGCCTCTTTAGCCTTATGCTAATCGTAAGGGTGCTTGATACAATTTTTAAGACATTTATCTTGGAGTGGAACTCCTTAACTCACGTGCAAATCTCAGATTCTGACTCTCGTATTGCTTTTATTGCTCTGAACCATCCGTGCCTGTTCTGTTTTCCTTTTGTATCCTGTGTGTGTGGGTGTGAGTGTGTGTTTGTGTTTGTGTGTGAGTGTCTGCGTGTGAGATGATTGTCATTGTTGATAACACAAATTGTAGTATCAGTATTCCTACAGTGTTCTCAGTCCCTTATTCTGACTCTCCCACTCTTTCTTCTATACGCTGCATTTACATCACTCTCTCGCTCTCTCTCTCTCTGCTTACTGTTTACCCACAAACTCCTGGCAGATTCATCTCCCTTCCATATATTTACACCCTCTTTTACTCCACTTCATCACTCGCCATAACTTCCTCTACCCTGCCTGTTTCCTCCTCACTTACCCTACCTTACCCCTCCTCCGTCGCTGAGATATAGCTCTATGCTGGCTAGTAGATTTTAAGTGCTGTCATGACAGGTGCGGTGTTAAAACACTGTATCCTAGCAAGCAGAGTGTACTATCACATACACAGTGCACATGTGTGTGGGTGCTGATGTGGTGTGTGCTGAGGTGTTCATGCACGTGTGGGGAATACGCCTCCTTTCTTGTCAGTGCGCTTCCTTGGCTTGACCTTTTACAGCTTTAGTGATTTTTATCCTATAGGCCTGCGATATATTTCTCCCCATTGGAGGTCTTCATATTGCCTACACCTCAGCACTATTACACTATTATAACTCAACATAATAGCCTGCTAGCCACACACGCGTACAGATATTAATTCACACCTGCAGCCTTGTACAGTATGTGTGTGTGTGTGTGTGTGTGTGTGTGTGTTTGTGTGTGTGTGTGTGTGTGTGTGTGTGTGTGTGTGTGTGTGTGTGTGTGTGTGTGTGTGTGTGTGTGCGTGCATGCATGCATGCGTGCGTGTGTGTGTGCTCCCCAGGTGTGCAGGTGTGTGAATGTATGCAGAGTAGAAGGACATTTCGATATCAATACAAGTACATTTAATGTGAATAGAAACGGCTACAAATTGTTGTTTTGTGTGTATTTTTTTATTTTATTGAAGTGATCATTTGTATTCCTTCTTGCCACATATTCAAGCCATTGTATATGTCGGCGTGCACATGAATGCATGCGCTTCTTGTGATTTGAAATACACCACAGTTGGGGCTTTTGCCAACAATTGATTTTCCTATTCTGCAGCATTCTCCTGTTTACTCTCTCTCTCTCTCTCTCTCTCTCTCTCTTGCTTTGCTGGCACGCTCAGACCGTGTTTTTGCATTAATCAACAAATAGCAAATTCTTTCTTTGTACCCAAGAACGAGTGAGTGGGTCGACTCGTACCCAATTATTATTTTTCTTTAATATCCCTCCGGATTGTGTAGGTGATTGCTTTAAGCGGCGGCTTGATTAACGTTCTGGTATGTTCTATACGTTTGAGTACGTTTTGATTATTTTATTTTCTTAGTTTTTCTACTGTCTTTTCCCTTTAACTCTTTAGATGAGATTTCATTTTTGTAGACAATGGTTTGGACATTCAACTCTAATGCTCTAATGTTTCTGTTTACAGACTAAGGTGAATCCCCTCAATGTAACACCTCCCATTCAAGCTGTGGACATGGACAGAAACATACAACCTCCCTCTGAAAGGCCGGGGATCCTATACTCTATCCTCATCGGTAAGATAGTACATTGTACCAACACATTTCCACACATTTGAGGAAGCCATTAGGATTCACTCAGCAGAATAACACTGTATGTGAAGTCACAGTTTATATGATGCTGAATTTGCAAATAATACAATGTTAGCAGAAGAGAGATCAAATTGTCTACCTTATAATAATGCTCCATGAGTAATCTTAAATTGAAAGTGTTTCATAACAGGTAACGGTGTACATCGCTTCAGAATATCTTGATTACTGTTTGAAATTGCAAAAAATGCAGAGTCACAAAAAAGAAAAAAACTCCTAAGGAACTGCGTAGTCCATTAATAAATGTACTGACACGACTCGACACGGACTTGATTACATTTCCCAGACTCCTGTCCTGTGAAAGTAATCCGTCTAGAGTACGGATTATGAGAGACGGTGTCACGAAGGCCATGAAAAAAATCCATTGCAACGATTTGAAAATGAATTAATAGGTGTTGAGGGTCGTTTCGAGGAAGCTTTCATGTTTGAAGATTGCGTTGTTAGCCGTAGTGGCCTTCATCGGTTTAATATATGAACAGCGACTGGGCTATTGCTCTGGACATATCATTTTTGAAGAGAAGAGTGTTGCAAGTATGACAGTAGGCCTTGATTCTTGGACACAAGGGCATGCCTTTAAAAGTAGATGGGCATTCCACATACATCCAAATCTAAACATATATAGGGGGAATCATGCTGCCATGTCATATGCACAAGTGCCCTTTGTTGCAGAACTTGATTTCCCCGCTGGGCCATGTAGCATTCCATAGCGATACAGTGTATATGTATGTGTGTTTGTGCATCCCCACCTGTGGAGAACTGAGATTAAAGAACTGGGAGCATTAGACATGCCTCTCTCTCTCTCTGTCCCTCCCACTCTCTCTCCTGCCCATCCCTGTCTCTTCTATAGCCCCACTAGACTAACATATTGATTTGTATTACTGATGTCTCTTGTTCTGTCTCTCTCTCTCTCTCTCTCACTCACTCACTCACTCACTCACTCACTCACTCACTCACTCACTCACTCACTCACTCACTCACTCACTCACTCACTCACTCACTCACTCACTCACTCACTCACTCACTCACTCACTCACTCACTCACTCACATCAAATTTGTTGTGTATTTGCTCTGTTCTTACTTTTTGTATCTTGTTGCCTACTCTCTCTCTCTCTCTCTCTCTCTCTCTCTCTCTCTCTCTCTCTCTCTCTCTCAGGCAAACCAGAGTCCCATGCAGAATATTTTAGTTTGAACAGAACAACGGCGGAGCTCCTGCTACTAAAGCCCATCAACAGAGAACTGTACCGCAGATTTGATCTGGTTATCAAGGTGAGAAACTCAGGGGCCGCAAACAGGGGGGATGATAATCCTGATTCCCCCCCGCATGTATATTTGGGAAACGGCCGCCCTTCCTCCTCAAAAACAGCTGTGTTTTTTTCTCTCTCTTTTTTCCCTCCATGTCTTTAACACCTTAACTATCCATCAAGCTGTTGAGTAAATCTGTGGGCTTAAATAAGGACTAAATGTTCCTCCTCTCAGTTTATTCATTCTGTGCTGTTCCTGGTCAATTAAAAGTAGGTTACTCTGAACATGTTAAATGTGCGTAACTGTAAAGCATTAGGACCAGCCCATGCTGTGTGAAGCAGTTTTTCGTCTTAATTAGGCTGGTAATGGAATTACAGCAGCGAGCATACATCAGGTTCTGCTTAACTGAAATTGAAAATTGAATTTTGTACTATATGTGATGTTTATTCTCTTGTAGTTAAAGGTAGCTGTGTGTTTTAGTTCGACAGACATCAATACACTTCAAAAGCCTCCTCAAGAGAGGGCAAGGAGAAAGAGAAGTTAGACAGTGTAGGTGGATTTGAGTCTTAACTCAGATCTTACACTTGCTGCCGATATCATTATCTCCAGTGCAGGTCATGTTGAAATAACCCCGCCTCCCCTTGAGAAATGTGGGTTTTGCTGCCAACTTTGCATCTCATCGGCCTAATATAGAAATGGCAAAAAAAAAGATAAGAGCTTCCCTAGATTTAGCTGTTTTCTCTGATAAAAGTTTGTCTCTTGATAAAACGCACTCACCAGCGATGAATGACTCGATGTAACCAACAATCGCAATGTATTCATAAAGGCATTCTTTGTTATTGAAATCCAAATGTAGAACCATAGCATGTATTGGTAGCGTGGCATTGGTCAGAACTCTATTCACTATACGACCTATACGTCTCATGTAACACTCATTTAAGCCGGAGCAGAGGCTGGAGTTCAGAAAGCCAACCCAAAATAAACTATTATTTATTTATTTTTCTCTCCCATTTAGGCAGAGCAGGATAACGGCCACCCCTTACCAGCTTTTGCCAACCTCCAAATCGAAGTGCTGGATGAAAACAACCAGGCACCCTACTTCCTGGAGACCAGCTACCATGGTTACATCAACGAGGCATCCCCCGTGGGAACCACCATAGCGACCAATGCCAACCTGTCTGCACCGCTGGCCATCTTGGCTTTGGATAATGATGTGGAGGAGGTGAGAGAATAAAGGCCACACTGAGCTGTCACTGACTCAAGACATTATAGATTGACTCATACAGATTTTCTGCCAAGTGAAATTGTACCACTTAACATTTTCGAATGATGCCTTTGTCAAAGGAAAGTCTAATGCAAAAGTTCCCATTTGCAACTTAATTCAAATGTTAAAGGTGCTCCGAGGAACTTTCAGTTTGTGTTCATTCTAGCGGCCCATATAGAAAAAAGCGGTAGTGTTTTTACTACGCCAGCTGTGGTTTCTGGGTGAGCGTACCTATGACAAAGGCACTAAGAAAAACAATCTAAAAATAGAATTCTTTACACTGATGGTCCAGTTTGCTGTTACATGTCATTCATGATCATCAGAGGACAAATGAGACCATTTCAGAAATATTTAAAAGTTCCTCGTAGCCCCTTTAATTAAAATTGTTAATTAAGTACACAGTTGTTATGCATTTATTCCAATCTATATATTCAACATCAGTATTAATGGATTCTTATACAGTTTTATTGATTTTACGTTCAAATAAATACATGTTATTTTTGTGTGTGTTATGTTTTAGCCTCATTACGTCTGAGGAGTCACTTACTGTACATATGATTTGTTTCATATTTCCTTTATAGCTGAAAGCTAATCAGACGCCTGTAGGTATCAGCTGAGTGTGTTCAATCTATCTTTTCCTCCTCTTTGCTGATTGAAACGTCAACTGGTTGATGTTAACAACAAACTGCGTCAACAAAAACAAGAATCGATTGACTTTAAGTTTCAATACCTGTGGCCCGATGTTTCTTGGCACGTCATTACTAATACGTTTTGTCGCGTAGCAATTTACCAGATGGAAATCGACCTTTCGCATAGCCCTCTAATTACAGTAGATAGCACTGTCAAGCTTTCCCTACTTGCACAGCACATAGGCAGTTTACAGTGTTAATGCTGGATGGTTTACTGTTCAAAAATATATATATTTTTTTTTTCTTCTTCATGGAGTGGGCCATTTGTTTCTAGCCAGCTGCTTCTACTTGCCAGCTGAATGAAAAATTGTAACTGATTGTATTAGCTATATGTAGCTAGCTGCAGGGATGAGTTGAGCCAACGGTCATTTGTTGCTGTGCTGTAATGTTCCACATTCATAGAAAATAAGCTCTTTGATACTTTCCTAATCCATTTTAATATAAGATACAGTAAACACACCAATTCCTGTCTTCCAACAAAATGAAATAACTGTGTAAACTAAACTGCCAAGCATGGTGGCTATATTTAAACCGGATGTATCATACAGAAATGAAGACTTGAGCCTTTGAATTGTCCATGTTCCCTTTTTTTGTTCCACTAAATCTCTTCTTTGTGCCGTGCTTGCAGTGTGCATGAAGTGCCCTATCTAATTTCCCTGTGAATCTGGCTACTAAAAACCATTTCCCTCTTAAATTGCCTTTCAGTGATAATGTAAGAATTTACAGTGCTGCAACATTGTTATCGCCAGTGCATTCCCGAGAGCTTAGCTTGTTTAAGATGTAACATAGGCATTTTGACAAAAACAAGCCTAGGGTTCATTGCTTTCTTACAGACCCCCACAGCTAGGAATGGGCTTAGTGGGGATAATGTGTGTGTCAAGCGGTGTCTACAGTCTATGGTGTGTGTGTGTGTGTGTGTGTTTTAGACTGTGTGCTTGTGGCGATTGATATATGTCGAGTTATTTTGAATATTGCTAACCCTGGTCTTTCGTCCAGCATTAAGTACCAACAATGATGATTAGTCCTAATTGCTTTTAAGTGCCGTCCATCACTTTTATTTACGTGTGTGCATACAATTGTGTGTGTGTGTGTGTGTGTTGGGGGGGAGGGGGGCGTGTGTGTGTGTGTCTCCCATTAACTCTGTTTGTGTATGTGTGTTTATTTATGACTCAATATCCACACTGGCTACACTGACAATATCATCAGCCTCCTTGCCCTGCTGAGCCAGCCTTATGTAGAATGAAAGCTCACAAGCGCACACACACACACACACACACACACACACACACACACACACACACACACACACACACACACACACACACACACACACACACACAGGAGGTGACTGTGTGGGTAATGTCAGGGGGGGACTTGGATGTGGATTGCCTTTCGATCACTGAGTATAGCAGACACACACACACACACACACACACACACACACACACACACACACACACACACACACACACACACACACGCACAAACCACACACACACACACACACACACACACACACACACACACACACACACACACACACACACACACACGCACAAACCCACACACACACACACACACACACACACACACACACACACACACACACACACACACACACACACACACACACACACACAGAGAGCCCTCTAGAAGGAATTTGTTTATGCCCAGTAAATCTTGAGAGGATTTTTTTTAATTTACCTTCTTGTCAAAGCAATGGCTCTCAGCTGTTTTGCATATGGAAGCATTTATGTTTCTCCCGCCAATTTATACCAGCTTATCATTAACATAATTAATTAACAAATAATAATCTTTACTATTTCAAGTACAGACCTTTACTATCTATGGTACAGACACGGAGAGGGACGGATAAAAAAAATCCGGCACTTGGTTATTGCCTTCCTAAAAAATGTGTCACTATTAATATCTGCTCTTTTTTTATTTTCCCTGTAGTAATTGCTTAGCATATACAGTGTCGTGCGAAAGTTTGTGAACCCCTTGAGCCTTTTGGAATTTTATTTATTTTAACCATTATTAATAAATTTTTTTCAATACCAGTATTTTTTATATGAAATAACAGATGTTTGTTTATCAATTCAACATTTTTATTTTCCAGAAATCAATTGTTAAAATAGATAAAACAAATTATTTGACAAATGTTGTATGTGCAAAAGTTTGTGAACCCTAAGCTGCATTGCTTAAATCGAGCAAGGTAAACACAATCAGGTGGGCCAAACTGATTGATGAAATAGACCAATGTAGTGAGAGATCTTTAGGGAAGAAATTGGGCGCCACTAGATAAAACAAAGATAAAACCAGGTCAGTTTAGGCTCACCAAACTGAACCCATACAGGTCAGACATGCTCAAAGGGGAAACAATCTCAGAGGATCTCAGGAATAGAGTTTTGATGCTGCACATTTGTCTGGAGACAGCTATACATTTGTATAAAAAAGTTTGAGCTCCATCGGCCCACCGTGAGGCAAATCATCTACAAATGGAGAGCTTTAAGAGTGACTTAACATCTGCCTAGAAGTGGACTTCCTTCAAAAATATCTTCAAGCACCACAAGAAAAGGGATTTTTCAGGTAAAAGCCAACCCACACATTACATCTGGAGATTTGCAGACCATTTGCCATCACCATTCTTCACTTGGGAGAAGGTTCTGTTGGTGGTAGGCAGAGTTGTGTTTTTGCCCAAACATGGCGGTTTTGGTTATGACCAAACAGATCAATTTTGGACTAATCTGTCCACAGAATAAGACTTCAGGTATCTCCAGGTGCTCTCTGGCAAAGCTGTGACAAGCAGTTTTGTTCTTTTTTGAGAGCAGAGGCTTCTTCAGCAACCCTCCCTTGAAAGCCATGTTGACTGAGTTTTCTTCTTATTGTGGAACCATGCACATCTGTCCCAGATGTTGCAAGAGAGGTCTACAAATCACTAGATGTAATGTGTGGGTTGGCTTTTAACTAAAAAAATACTTTTCTTGTGGCGCTTGAAGATATTTTTGAAGGAAGTCCACTTCTAGGCAGATGTTCAGTCACTCTTAAAGCTCTCCATTTGTAGATGATTTGCCTCACGGTGGAGCTCAAACTTTTTTTGAATTAATTTATAGCTGTCCCCAGACAAATGTGCAGCATCACAACTCTATTCCTGAGATCTTCTGAGATTGTTTCCCCTTTGAGCATGTCTGACCTGTATGGGTTCAGTTTGGTGGGCCTAAACTGACCTGGTTTTATCTGTGTTTTATCTAGTGGCGCCCGATTTCTTCCCTAAATATCTCTCATTACATTGGTCTATTTCATCAATCAATTTGGCCCACCTGATTGTGTTTACCTGCTCCATTTAAGCAATGCAGCTTAGGGTTCACAAACTTTTGCACATACAACATTTGTCAAATAATTTGTTTTATCTATTTTAACAATTGATTTCTGGAAAATAAAAATGTTGAATTGATAAACAAACATCTGTTATTTCATATAAAATATACTGGTATTGAAAAAAATTAATTAATAATGGTTAACATAAATAAAATTCCAAAAGGCTCAAGGGGTTCACAAACTTTCGCACGACCCTGTATACCTTCTCTGTGTTTGCTGGGAAAGATCAATGTTGCAAATATCGCCTGTGTTCCTCCTAAACACCTTTTTTCCTCCTCTCTCCAACATAGACCAGGGATCCTCAGTTGCTGTTATCCTTGGACGACTTCTCACATGTTTTCTCCGTGTCCGCAACCGGAATACGGAGATATCTCACGCTGGTGCAGCCGCTGGACAGAGAGACGCAGGACTCCTACACGTTCACGGTACATTCTACAGCTCTTTAGTGTGTGCGTTATGTACAGTGTGTGAGATATATAGAGAGAAACCATACACATCTGAATGCATTTGAATAACTCAACTCAAATCATAGGCCCCTTTGATAAAAAAAAACATTGAAAAGCCTCTTTACTGTTATCTAGAGAAGGGAAACCTCAAGAGGAGAGGAGGGTAAAATGAAAGAAGAGAGTGAGAAATAGAGGGAGAGAGAGGGTGGGGGGTTATTTGTTGCACATGCACCTGTAGCTCTACAAGGTCGGGTATTACTTAAAGCCTAATTTGGCTTCTTGCTTCTCCCTTCCAAAGGGGGAGAAGAAAGAGAAGAGGTAAGGGAGGAGAAAATTAAAAGGATGGCTGTGGTGGTGAAAACAGACTTAAATTGAGATTAAAGAGCACTAGGTTACAGAGAAAGAAGAAAAGACAGGGACATAGATGGAAAGACCATAAGAATGGAAAGGAGAAAAGAGAATGGAGAAATATCAGATCTACATTTACAAGTAAACTGGGCACATTCAGGCCTACCTTTCACTTTACTGTTTGAATATGGATGTCATTTTATATTGCAACACTTATTCTATAGATTTGCTCAGCATGATGACATGAGCAGGGTTTTTCATAAATGTTAGAGATAGTGCTAGTGGTATTCAGCAGTCAGGCCTATTACACTGCCCAGACACAGGACTTATTACAAGGGTTGCTGCCTCTCTACATTTACCTTTTTCCATCAATTTTCTGTTTCTGTTTTTTTTTTACCTCTACTTTTCTCTTGTTGTTTCCCCTCCCTCTCCCATCTGCCGTTTTACCTTCTTATATCAGGGCAATAGAATTTGGCAAGCTTCTTTATTGGTTGCCAAGTATGTGTGCCTCAACATATTGATGTAGGCTACAGCATTGTTACTTCAAGCGGCAGTCGGTTATTCGTCAAGTTCAGCCCTATATCACACTTGCTGGCAGTCTGCGTTTTTTTGTGTGCACGTTGTGTGTGGGCGGCCAGCAATATTATATGACTTTTATGTGTGTGTGTGTGCATGTAGGCTGCTAGTTTTAAAAAATGGAAGAAGAAGCAGAAGTTCTGTTGTATTGATTGAAAGGCAGAGGTGTAGTAATCATCATGAAAGCCTTCGCAGGCTAAATTAAAGCGGGGGGAGGAGAGAGAGAGAGAGAGAGAGAGCTCTGCAGGACATGCAGGATGATTTTCATTTAAAGTAGTCAATCAGCTTCTTGGCAGACAAGCCTGTGGAGGAGATTGGTATCAGTGAAGAAGGCTTCTGTCGCTTCTGTTGATATGCACTTTGATATGCACTATGGATGATTTGAAAAAAAAACCTGGAGTACATGTTGTAGTTGTATTCAGGAGTATAAACTGCTTCACAAAGAAAAGTGGAGTCACGACATTCACAGCACAACATCATCCAGCTGTGAATGTATACACCGCTGTTTAACCATCATTTTAAAATGGACACGTTTCATATGCCAAACAGTGGATGTTAGCTATGCCTATCAAAAAAAGCTGAAATTACATAGCCCTATATTTTGAATTGAAAGAAACAAACTGTAAAAATAATAAAGAATTGGTTTTGCTTAAAGGAATAGCTCTGGATTTTTTGGAAATAAGCTTATTCACTTTATAACAGAGAAACAATCAAGAGTGCACTGCTTGCATGCCTGTACACCAAATAACAATCTAGTGCCAACAGGCATATAGCATGAAGAAATAGCTAGCTTGGATAAGTCCAAAGATAATAACCAAAATCCTCCATATTTACGGCTATATGTCGCCTCTGTACCTCCTGACATATCCTTTAATACAACTTCTCATTTGTACACTTAAGTTGTTGAGTTTATTAAATGGAAGTAGTAGAACATGTTAACTGGTTAGCTTAACCCCCGCTGCTAGCCAGATTGCTTTTATGTTTATTTAACTATGCTTCCAAGTCTGTACACTTAGCTTACTTAACCGTCTGCTGGCTTCGGCCATATGTTTAGCATATAGAGTGCTATCAATCTTCTTATCTAACTCCTGGCAAGAAAACAAATAAGCCTATACAACACAAATTGTGAAACTATTCCCTGTAAGAAATTACTTTGGAGAGAACATATCAAATCATATAAAGGATATACGTTTTTTAAAGCAGTGCGAGAACATCAACACTGTGATTCATTTGTTTACAAATAGTAATCACATTTGATAAAGGCATTGGGCAACAACCATCATAGAGAGGAATGTGTTAGATTAATGGGAGACAGCCGGAACAACTTGGTTCAAAGCGTTTAAAGAGTTATCAGTTGGACTCATGAAAATGTCAAACTAAACCCAGAGCAGGGATTTGGATTGAAAAAGCACACAGAACTTTACCTCATACAGAAACAAGTAAACAAACAGACTCTTTCAAAGTGCCAAGAAAATATAGTAGGTACACCGCCTGATAAAGGTAGCTTTTTGTAGCTCCGACTAGAAGTAACAATGTATGTCTTTGTTCTTGTCACAGAAATACAGCACACACACACACACATTGTTATTCATCCTCTCTGTCTGTGTCTCCGTCTCTCCAGCTGCTAGCATCAGACGGCGTCCAGCAGAGCTTGCCGGTGACAGTCACGATAACAGTGCTGGACGCTAATGACAACAGTCCGACTTTCCCTAACGTCTCTTATAATGTCAACCTGTTTACTGATATGATGCCGGAGGAAACTGTTTTACAGGTATACACTGCGAAACACACCCTGCCTATCACAAACACAGTGACTTAAAATGTGTGATATTTTTACAGCATATGTTAATATAAGGTTATACTGTCATATGGAGGATGATTCTGACAATGTGAAATGAGTGTTGTGACAGATGGCCCTTGTGTTTGTATGTATATCTTCACAGCTGTCAGCAGTGGACTCTGATGCAGGACCCAACGGGCAGGTCACCTACCGGATTATAGCTGGTGACCAGGGACATTTTCTCATTGGCAACAGGTAAATATAGGCTATCTCCTGCATTTATGATGATTTTATTTTCATGTTAAAGAAATGGTGTGACATTTTGGGTGAGAGGCTTTCTTGCTGATAGTTAGTTGAGTAGATTGATCATGCTCTCATGTCTGTATGCTCCCGATGTTAGCTTATTCAGCATAAAAAAAAGACTGAAAACAGGGGGAAACGGCTAAGATCCACAAACAAACAAAAAAGAAACCAAAAAATAACCCACTACCAGCATCTTGTTGTCTGCTGCCTACCATGCTGCGTTGGCTTCACAAGCTGTGCAAACATTGTATAAAGCTTTCTTATTCATACATTCCTATGTTCTTGGCCACGGTACAATCACTTCCTGTAGTCTTGTTGTGACTTTGACATAGCCGGTAAAGACTTTCCCTGTGCTCCAAATACCCATAATTCCCAGCTGTTAGGCATGCCAGAGAGAGAATTACGATGTCCCAATTCATGCATGCCAAACACAGTATGGCAAAAATACCTTAACTAAACCTGGTCGGATTTTGCATTTTGCAAAAACCAAAAAAGCATGCTACTTTAGTTGCTATTCTAACCCACAATTACCTGCACAGTGGAAGTTACATCATCTGGGATTTGGAACGAAGGGTAAGTCTCGGCAAGAAAGCAAATAAGCACATTAGCGAAAACTTTACTAATTCAGGGGATTCTTCCATATTATAAAGCTCAGTGCGGCTGTTCTTGTATTGGGCATGGGACCACAAAACCACTTGCGAAATAACTTATAGATTTCAATGGTATTTTTAGAGGTTTTAGTTTTGTTGTTATACATATTGCTATCAAAGTGTACTAAGTGTAAACAGTACACCCATACATACAGTATATCATTGACCCATTAATAAAACCATGATTATGAAAAATTGCTATAACCTGCAGGGTAATTGACGTGATAGTCGGCGGTTTGTATCTCGGAAGATTTACCAATTTTTTTTTTCAGTTTTAGCTTTTTTCAAATCACTTAGCAGCTTTTTGTTTGAGTATTTTGAGTTCAAGTTGTTAATGTTGTGATACTATAATGAACTGTTTTTCACAGCACTGGGATCATTACCGTGGCACCAGGTATTAATCTCGCCGTCGGAAAGAGCTACGCTTTGACTGTGGAAGCCATAGACAACGGGCCTGAACCTCACAGAAGGTGAGGGCTTCTCTCTGTTTGCCTCATCAGTCTTTTACTTCTCTCTGTCTGGGTCTGAGGCTTTTACAGGTCCTCAGGTTATCAGAGCTTTTTTCTCTCATTTTCAGACACTCCCCAGCACTATACTGTATATATATGGCTCCCTCTTCGTTTCTCTTCCTCTGCCATTCTTTCCATCTTTTCACCATGTTGCAGGTGCAACCTTTTTAATATCACGAATCATAGTTGGGAAAATGGCAGCGGAGTAGTCTGAGAGGAAAATTGATAGGTTAGGCGTGGAGTCAAATGTATTGAAAGGGTTTGCCTCGCCAATATAGTTACCCCCTTCTTGAGAAATGGAAAGAAAATTAGAATGTCTACATGTCTAGTAAAGAGACAGCAGTTTTCAGCAACTGCCGGCACTCATAGCATCTACAATAAATGTCAGAGATGGGGTAAGAAACTGAATGTATCTGTCGCATTCTAAAGGATAAGCACCGACTTGAGGAGATGGCATTTTTCTGCACTTTCCCATCTCGTGCCCTTCATTTCTTCCATGAACTAAATCGATCAGGTGCCATAACTTTTTATCCAACTCATAAACTGTTCCCCAATCTGGGTCTGTTTCAAAAAGCTGCTTGCTTCTAATATTTTGAAAACCTTGTGTTTGTGTGTGTGTGTGTGTGTGTGTGTGTGTGTGTGTGTGTGTGTGTGTGTGTGTGTGTGTGTGTGTGTGTGTGTGTGTGTGTGTGTGTGTGTGTGTGTGTATTGATTGGGGAGCTAAAGTCTGGCAGTTAAATTGTGCGATTTTAGTTTTAGCAATTACAGTGCAATATCTGAGAAACCAAGCAAACACAGACATCGAAGCGCTCACAGACTGGAACGCGGTCAATGTACAATGCTACACATATTGATGTAGCAGCTGCACTGGGCTGAGAGTTTGATTCCTTTAGTGTTTTTTTGTGTTTGTTTTTTTGCTGCACCATGCCTGAACTCGATACAAGAAACATCATAGAACATGGACCCAGTGGAAACACACCTTGTACATTGTCCCTTCTGTACACAGTACACAGTATTAACACTATATGGAAATCTTTGAAATTACAAAAGCCATACAATATGATCTATGGCCCCAACCTGAAAAATAGCCTATTTGCAGATACTCAAAGCACACTTGGGTTATAGTTCTTTGTGTTTTGCGCTCTAGAATAACTCAACAGAAAGATAAATTAGCACTGCAGCGTCCTTGCAGAAAGGACAAACGAGCCAAGTCCTTACTCTTTGTAACAAGAAGCACAGAACCAAAGCAACACTTAAGTTAGGATCAAACAGGAACATTTGATGAAGTGTCAGTGCAGTACAGAGGAATTGGTCGCTTGTAAGGTAGGAATGTGTGGAAGTTATTGAACAGGTTCATATAGACTAAGAATAGCAATGGGAGATATATTTTTTTCACTGGATAATTTGTGTGTATCATTACAAGACACACTTGAGTAGATATTTCATTTGAGATGCAACTTTGGGATAAGGCCAATGTGAATCTGGTTGATTGTTGGTTGTATTCCTCTGAACAGTGGCGCCTCCTGACAATAATCTCAGGGGGGCCAATTGCTGCCATGATGGGTAAAATGACCCAACATTAACCTAAATCAGATAGCTAATATGACAATTTCATATTGCATTTAACAGTTTGTTTTTCCTGTTCATCTGGCATAACCACTCTGGCACCATTAGACAAGCATTGTAGGGGAGAACGGGGTAATTTGTCACATGGGTTGGATGTCACATTCGTTATATCTCGCCACCAGAGCGCGCTAGCTCTGAAATGTTGATATAAAAAAGGTCCAGAATTGGGATCAGAGGTCACATATAGACTTCCTTGGAGGAAGACAGCTGCATTTCAGGTGAGAGGATATTTTGTGTTTTTCATGTCAAATTCAAAATATTTTGCTTCTCAGTATTTTTCTTCTAGGCTTTTACACAATGGGTTTATAACAAAACACTTGTTACCCTCAGAAAGTGTGAAGGGTAAACTATAGTTTAGATTGTGGTTAGCAAGCTAATTAGTTGTCAGATGGTTGTTGGCCTTGATGCTAGCAAGAAATTCAAGTTGGGGTTGGTCGTCAAATTTTTTGGGGGGTTGGTTGTCACATGTTATCTCAAGGCTGCAGCCAGAAAAGGAACCCAATAACGAAATAAATTGTCAAGCTGTATCCTCACTGACACCCCAGAGAAGGAAAGAATAGAGCAGGAAAAGGCAGCTAGCAAGCAAAAGAAAAAAGGGCAACAAAATCAAAACAACCCAGTGCATCCCAAACTAGACCAGCTGCCAAGGCTACAGAACGTTATGTAGGCCTATTTGTCAACTTGACAATGCAATTAAACATTCAAATTTGGTTCTGCCTCCTTGCCTTCTTTTTAATATGTTTCCCATTAAGATACCATTGTGACAAACAACCCCATAGTGTGTGACAACCGACCCCTTGATGGGGTTGGTTGTCACGATGTGTCAGAGTGTCTTTGATGGTAAATTACTTCTTCATTACAATAAGTTGGAAAAAAAGAGATACACACATTTCTAGCCAACACCTTAAGCTTCAATTTAATGTAGGAATGGCTATTGACAGATGTTTTGGTGATGAGCAATTCTCACTAGAGTAAAAAGTGTGCCTACTTACCCCGTTCTCCCCTACTGTACAGTATTTTTGGACATTAAGTTAGTTCATTTCTTGAATAAAATTATTTTTGCTCTAAAATGATTTAATTATCCAGCTGTGGCCATCACAGATAACTTGTCATCTACCGGTGTGCTCCATAGGCTTCCTTTAAAAGTGAAGAGACCTGCTCTACAATTAATCACAATAATCTGATTGATTTGACAGTTGTGTTCTGATTAAACAAAAATGGATGCTGGCATAGCATATGTGCAACATTAACAGTGCTAATCATCACATTGGTTTGGGGGTTACTACTGTCTACAGCACTTGGTAGCTAGGTTTATGTCGGCTGGTGATAGCAGCTGTCAGAGTAAACAGTCTATGGATCAGCTGTTGAACGGCGCTGGCGCGTTCATATGCAGATTGATGTTCAATGTTTGTTTTACCTTTTCTGAGAGATGATGCATAGGGGTGACACCCGAAGTTATCCATGCGGTGTCTGTGCTGCCATCAAGATGGATAAAAAGCCAGTATACAGTCCATTATCATCATGCAGTGGCAGCAGAACAGAGCGTTAGCGCCTTAGCATCCTGCTAGCCTCATTATCCGTTCAAACGAGCCCCGTGAAAATCCGCGTTTATACGATCCCCCAATCCATCTTGGTAGATACTTGCTTGATGGTTACATTTTGTCTGGGAAGGACATAGTCCTTTTAATGACATGATCAAGTAGCTTGCCAGCCTAGCCTGAGTTGATATTACTTATGTTGATCTTGAATATGACCGCTTTGGGCTGCATACCGAACATGTGACTGTATCAGTCACTGTAATTGGTTCATTGTTTACTGTACGTATAACGACAACACGTTAGGGTGATCACCCCCGGAACCCATAGAGATTGCATTGCGAAGCCTGCAGTTTGAAAAAAAAGGGGGGGCGATTTTCAACCAGCCCGAAATCGCCCCAGAGTGACGGTACAGAACACAGACGCTTGTACAATGATATTCAGACTTAGATGCAGGTAAAAACTGTATTGAAATCATAAGTTATGATTATAAATACAAACAAAATATATGTTTCATCATTATTATTATCATTATTATATTTTAGTTTTTTGCTGTTATGGCTCAAGCCGCCACTGCCTCTGAATATACATATTGGTGCTGTATTATTTTGCTTGCGTCATTAGTTATTTGCATTAGGAAAATGACTAGATGAAGGGGGAAAAAATAAGGAGAAACTGCATTTATTGAGAGTTTACTAAATTCTTGTAAACTGTTAGATGTAGCATCCAGTCCACAAATCTGACTGACTGCCTGCTTAATATGCCCCATGTAAAAGCCAGCTAATACCCAAGTTGCCAGATGTCTCCAATGCATTGACTTGTTCATATATGTATTACAACTACAATGCATTGTTCTCTCTAACAATGTTAACAGTCATGATAAAAAGGATAGAATCATTTCCGCTCACGTGCCCGGCGTCAGCTATGAAGTTGCCAAATCAATACAGCATGTGAACCAGGTGGTTCCAGTGATCGGTTCACAGATTGTCTCTAAATTTCCCCAGGCCACCTTGTTTATTCCAGCTGAATACATAAGCCAGCATAACAAATCAATATCCATCCCTGCTATCTGATTTATTAATAACTATGGGTCAGGACCCAAAATGAGCGGTGTGTCGTCTCACTCGTGTGGGAAACCAACAAGTCATGAGTGACAGCATGTTTAAATGACTTTGGAATTTCAGCTTTTGAGTTGTTATGTCTCTGTGGCAGGGTGTTAGAAAAGTCGAAGGACCCTTGAGATCCTTCGTTTCATTTGGATTCCGAGTGTTTTTTTTTGCATTGGCCTAGATAGATGCTACCCCAGAATACTGGAATACGGTTTACGCTCCGGGATCTTATTTACACTTTGTATCAAACCGAATGGGTAGGAGAGAAAAGAGGGCATCACCGGAGAGAGAACAGATGAGATAGGATAAGATGTTAGATCAATATTCTAGATAGAGATCAAGATGAAGAGATAATTTAACACTGTACCCTGAGAGGCATGTAGTAAAATATAGAGATCGTGGGAAAAAGTCATTGTTTTGCAAATCGCAAAGCAGCATTGATCAATTACTCAATACATACTACTCATATAACTTACTTAACTTCTGTAACTTTGCCCACATCCTCAAGATCCACATGACAGCTTTTTAATGAACTACTTTACTGTAACATGTTGCTAAGTAATGCATTATTGCCCAACACTGATCACAAGTAAGTCACAAACTTGGCACCGAAGTCCCGAGTCAACACAAAGTCTTAAGAGTTTCGCACCACACAAGTTGTTACACCTACTTGACCAATTGCAATGCCAAATGTGCACACATCCATATATAGTTAAAGTACAAGCAGTAGTATTCTAGTGTTACTTCTACTACTACTGAGAGAAACTATTATAGCACAGGAATCATGATGTCACGTTTAATTTCAAGACTAGTGACGGAAATCCAACTTGAGTCCAAGTCACCTAACTCAGGTGAACTTCTTCCGGTGAAATTCAGTTATATGAAACATATAGAGTATATTCAAATGGGCCTTGGTCCTCATCCAAAAAAAAATATTTATGAAGAAGCACGACAGTAGCCTGGTCCTACCAGACCATCGTACTTCATTTCATTTGTACAGAAGGTCTGGAACTGCTCAATTGACCAACGTTCACTCACTTGGAGGCAGGTGTACGTTAAGGTTTAAAATGATTGGATCTGCCCAGTGCCACTCTGGATCTGCCAACCAATCGCATAGCGTTTGGTCTTGCGCCGGGACCGGCCGGAAACCAACAAAACTCAGCAAAGCTTGTTCTTGCTCCCGCTTTAATTTATCGATATTCGGCAGCGTTGCCACAACAGACTGAATAGCTTCTCTCGTATCCTTATCCATTGTCTGTGACAACAACTGAAACTGGCACACAACCTCGACGTCATCGTTCTCAGCCGCTCCCTCTGTTCGCTGATTGGACCAGCAGAAATCTGCTCGAGCAGGAACCCATGAATATACCGTGGACCCAGACTGACTACTGAAGGGAAAATTAAATTTGAGCGGAAGTAGGTAGGCTAGCACGACAGTAGCTGGTGGAATCCTCTGTCAGTATATCTACATTGGGTCAAGTGGGCCTCAGTACTGCTGTGCATAGTTCAAACAGCTTTGACAGTGCTCGCAGCCAAATGTGTGAATGCAGTCAAAATGTGATTGTGGGGGTTGCCTTACAATGTGAACAGTGATGTGACTGCTTTAGAGAGCCTGTCAGACACTCCTGGAACAAACTACTACTAAAAAAAGTTGTGCAACATTCAGGAAGTATTTGGCAGTGATAGGTGCAGCAATTGGATGCTGAGGGGTTCAGATAAGTATAAACAGGATGGTAAAGTGCCCTCTGACTCTGACAAACCACTCATCTAGCCCCATAATGATTTGCTGGACCATGGAAACGACTGGAGGAGGAGGAGGAGGTGATTTGTGTGTGCGGCAAGGCCAGGGCGGTGACTCAAAGAGCTGAAGGGGACAGAAAACGCTCACAATACTATATGTCCCTGTTGTGCTCAAGAGTCAACAACTTCATCCTCTCCACAAGAATATGACATGCAAATCAACTGTACAAGTGGGACCAGTTATACGTAACCATGTCAATGAAATGGATAATGCATCTTAGATAAGAAAGATGGAATCGCTTCCATTGGGTACACAAAGAGAGTGTAATGATGGAGGTAGAGAAGGAAGAGGAAAATCCCCCAGTCCCTAAATCAATTTCCATTGAGAAAATGCCTGAATTGTTTTAATAAAACACTGGCTTTCAAGGTCTCTCTCTCTCTCTCTCTCTCTCTCTCTCTCTCTCTCTCTCTGGCGGCTCACAGTTTCCTAGCTTTTATGTGTTCATTCATTTATTGTTGTGAATGTAAACAGATTTGGTGAGCTATTGTTTGGACCCAAGGTTCTTTGGCTTTTTTGTTCAGTGGATGATCCAGTTTGAGTGGAGTAAAATCTCTCCCCTCCTCTCCCTGCTGAAAACCCACCGCTCTCTGCAAAGATTCCCCCGAAAGAAAAGAAAGAGAAAATTTGTCTGAAATTCAGGGTGAGCAAGCGGTAAACATCGTTGGTTTCATGTGGGGGTCAAAACTGAAAGACGAGGAGTGACTGGATTTCATTGACGCTTTAAAGGTTGGGAAAAGCCAAGTTTGACATTTACAACGTTCAAGATTGGAATTTTACTACCGAGTTAGAAAACTAGTGGTAAACTTTTATACCCAAAGTGACCTTTTCATTCAGAGCATTTTTTGTGTGAGCTAGCCTCAGGCCTAAGCACAAGCAGTGGGGTAAAATAGTTCAGTATATCCTCAACTAAAAAAACCTTACTTACCCTCTGGTTGGTCAGTCAATGCAAATGGTCCTCAAAATTCAGGAAATGATACCGACACATTTCTAATATAGGCCTACAATAATTTGTTTTAATAGGTTTTGCATCTACAGTACAATAACATGTTAAGGTTATTTGCCTCTTTGATGGCTGTCTGTTGATATTATTTAAAAAAAACATAATGCCTCGAATATAATGTATAACACATCATCAGTGTTGGGAGTAACGCGTTACAGGAAGTAATGCATTACTGTAATGCATTACGTTTTGCTGTAACGCGGTAATGTAAGGCATTACAGCAAAAAAAATGGTAATATGTAACGCGGTACATAGCTCAGAAACGCGCGTTACAATGCATTTTAAACCCGAAATTGACTGGTTTGTTGTTTTTATACAAATTGGCCAACACCGCGAGTTTCGCAGAGGAGAAAAAACCCACGCTAATGTTACTGCTAGAGGAGAAGAAAACTCGATTTGCTGCTACAATTGATTCCAAAGATGCGCTAGCCTACTGGCTTCCGTCTCACTGCCCAAGTTATTGAAAACTTTTGTGGTGTTTGGAGACTCTGACGTGAAAGCACGTATCAATCTGTGCTCAACGAGCAGCGGATGCTGCCGCGAGCCCCTCCCCGTCTAAGAGCACTCGGAGGCGGTCAGTCTCGGAGCAGCCCCTCGGAGCGAGTCCCTGCCTGCTGTCAGAGCAGAGAGGCGACACACCTCCGCGTCCAGGCTGCAAATGAATCGCGCTGTTGTTAGGTGCGAAATCGGAGATAGTGTGCCACGAAGCTATTTATGCTGAAGCGGTATTGCTGGATTTAGGAGTTATTTAGAGATATGGCAAGCAAAAAGTTGACGAGTAGGGAGTTGGTATTCACTCTTTCTACGGCCCCGGTCACGGTGCGTCCATGCGCAGCAGTGGTGCAGCAATGCGACGCAGCATTATATATATATTAATATTATCATATTACAATGATAATAATGATGATTATAATAATAATAATAATGAAGAATAGAAGAAAAAAGGAAATAAAAATGGTGGTGGGTAAAAAAAATCATAAACGCCTACTGTTTATATGAGTTTTGTGGTGTAGTTCTAGTTCTAGTTTACAACTGTTGGCTTACAACAAAGTGGACATCATTACAAATGGATGGAGAGTTGAATCTGATTAAATAAGTTCAACTCTCTTTCAAAATATCAGGTATTTCATGGAAATTACATAATAGTCTGGCCGCCACCATATGACGTCATAATATGCTAATTAGATGGGAAAATTTACTCCCCAGATAAACTTTAGGTCATTCTCAATATTTGTCTCATTTACACTTTGTCTCTATCTCAAATCACTTTCAATCCAGAGCCTTCTGAAATTTAAGTGTCAAAATCTAGTATTTTTAAAAATAAAACCCGGCGCCTAAAGGGTTTGCTTTGATGCAATTTATGAAATCTTAACATAACGGCGGCAATGATGGTGCGTAAAGGACAGCGCAGTTGGCAAGCTCTCCTCAGCACTAAAAGTGCTGCAGCAAAAAAGTCACAATAAGAGTTGATCGCTTTGTCGATTCATGCCTCTGACACATACGTCGACTCCCAACATAATGAGTGGATGCTTTGAATTAGCAAAGGAGATATATATTTAGGCTACTATTGTTATTATAAAATGTCACGCAAGAGAGACGATAAACAAACATAATGGGCTGTTATCATTTAGATTAGATGGCAAGATGATAAGGCAGATTCTTTGGAACAACTAAAAAAGGCAAAAGTTGATGATGATGTGAACAACTTGTTTGTGCTTTTAAGTCGCCAGAATGCAAGAAACAAATCTTTGAGGCTCAATTTACTTTTTCAATCTACAGTAGTAGGCTCTAGCTCTATTGATATTAATATAGGTTAAATAAATACCTAAAGATACAGTATTTCTATTATAAAATGTATTGCACCATGAGCCATAACTGTGACCATTATATTATATAGCATAGGCCTACTTGTGTTAGCCTTAAGCTTAGCTCAGTCATTATGCCATACCATGTCACCTCCTGCTGTGTAATGAGCTGCATTGAACACAAGAAGATCTATTGAGAACACCAAATCCATATTTCATGTTATTTTGGTGAAAGTAATGCAAAAGTAATGTAAAAGTAGTGTAATGCCTTACAATTCAAAGACAGTAATATTGTAATGTAACTAACTACTTTGAAATGCCAGTAATAAGTAATAAATACCGCATTACGCTTTTGAAGTAACTTGCCCAACACTGCACATCATATAGCTTTAATGAAGAGTTTCAACAAGCTGATAGAATATATACAGTATATTCAAGCCTGGATTGAATATTCTAAACTAAGCTACCTAGTGAAAAAGTGATTCTAAGCGTTTATCAGGGAGGATTATGATATGCTTATTAAGTATGTCTTTCTCCTCACCTTCCCTTTTCAGATATGAAATTAATCTCAATAGATGTAAGGGTACTCAATGGATGTATTGGTAATTTTTTTTTGTTTTTAAACAATAACCTTTTCCTTGCCTATAGTAATTCATATTCCTCATATATATCTTGGCTCTGTTTATGCATGTAAGCGTTTTCTAAACCAGGACAATGGTCACCCAACCAAGGAACTCAACTCTGTGTCACTTTTAAAGGCACTACACGTGATAAGCATTATTTAATAGGAGGCGTGTAACATATGTTACCAAGACACATAGTTCCCACAAAGTAACCCTTTGATATTGGCCCCACAAACTCATGTTCCCCGACCGTGGAAACAATCTCGAGCGTCCTAGCTTTTGCATCTTGTTCAGTGTCAAAATTTCACACAAAATCCTCTAAAATAATTGGTATTGCAGATGTCACTTCTTCTGGTTGTTTTTTTTCTTCCCGTTGGGTCTTAATTTAATTTGAACGCAGCACGTTGTTATCTCCCTTATTTGGTAAGGCAGTCAACTTGCCAGAGGGCAGAACAATGTAGTTCTGTTAACATGACCACTGTGGCCCAGGTTAATCAAATATATTCAGAATGTAAAAGGAAAAATTGGCAGCAGGATATCAACGAAATAAAACCGCCTTGTGAATTGTTGAGTGACATGCTGTCTTTAAGTACAAGAAAGGTCTTAAAATATGCCTCGCTGCATAATAAGGTTTGCGACACCGTATAATAAAGGGCACTGTAAAATAAGATATAATATACAGTCCCCTCCATAAGTATCGGAACAGTGAGGCCAATTCCTTTATTTTTGCTGTAGACTGGAAACATTTGGGTTTGACAACAAAAGATTAATATGAGACAATAGCTCAACATTTCAGCTTTCATTTCCAGGTATTCACATCTGGATCTGATACACAACTGAGAAGATATAATTTTTTGAAAAGGAACACCACATTTTTAGGTGAGCAAAAGTATTGGAACAGATAGACTTTAAATAAATTTAAGTAAATAAATCATAATATTTTGTCGCAAATACTTTGCTTGCAATAACTGCATCAAGCCTGTGACCCATTGACATCACAAAACGTTTGCATTCTTCTTTTGTGATGCTTTTCCAGGCTTTCACCGCAGCCTCATTCAGTTGCTGTTTGTTTTGGGGGGTTACTCCCTTCGGTCTCCTCTTTATCAGGTAAAATGCATGCTCTATAGCGTTTAACTCTGGAGATTGACTTGGCCAGTCTAAAACCTTCCACTTCTTGCCCCTGATGAACTCCTTTGTTGTTTTTGCAGTTTTTTTGGATCATTATCTTGCTGCATGATGGAGCATCTTCCAATCAGTTTGGTTGCATCTTTCTTTAAATTGGCAGACCGAATGTTTCTGTAGACTTCTAAGTTCATTTTGCTGTTGCCATCATGTGTTACTGTGTTGTTGTCAAGATGAACCTTTACCAAAGTGATGGAAAGGCTAAAGTTTGGAGAAAGAAAGGATCTACTCATGATCCCAAACATACAGGCTCATCTGTGAAACACGGTGGAGGCAATGTCATGGCTTGGGCTTGCATGGCTTCTTCTGGGACGGGCTCATTATTCTTCATTGATGATGTAACACATGATGGCAACAGCAAAATGAACTCAGAAGTTTACAGAAACATTTTGTCTGACAATTTAAGGAAATATGCAACCAAACTGATTGGAAGATCCTCCATCATGCAGCAAGATAATGACCCAGAACACAACAAAGGAGTTAATCAGGGGCAAGAAGTGGAAGGTTTTAGACTGGCTAAGTCAATCTCCAGACTTAAACCCTTTAGAGCATGTATTTTACCTGCTAAAGAGGAGACTTAAGAGTTACCCCCTTACACAAACAGCAACTGAATGAGGCTGCGGTGAAAGCCTGGAAAAGCATCACAAAAGAAGAATGCAAACGTTTTGTGATGTCAATGGGTCACAGGCTTGATGCGGTTATTGCAAGCAAACGATTTGCGACAAAATAGTACGTTTTATTCACTTTAATTTATTTAAAGTCTATCTGTTCCAATACTTCTTCTCGCCTAAAAATATGGTGTTCCTTTACAAATAATGATATCTTCTCAGTTGTGTATCGGATCCAGATGTAAATACCTGGAAATGAAAGCTGAAATGTTGAGCTATTGTCTCATATTCATATTTTGGTGTCAAACCCAAATGTTTCCAGTCTACAGCAAAAATAAAGGAATTGGCCTCACTGTTCCGATACTTATGGAGGGGACTGTACCTGTCTAACAAGCCAGGGTCACTCCACACACAGAGAGGAACTTTTATTAGATGAGTGAATACAAACAAAGTGCTTTCGCTCTGCGCAAACGGATCATTAAAACAGCGGAAGGAGTTTGTTAGATGGCACACAAGGAACCTTTCGCCCCGGTCTACTCACTTCGCCACTCACACCGTTGTTGACTTAGGCCTATCGATTAGCTAAACACAGCACGAAGCGCAGGGGAGGCAAACACTGGCCAGGCACTCTTTAACTTGAATAATAGACCATTCACCCTACCTGACACAGCTGATTTTTTCTTTTTTTCTATAACCCACTATTCTCTTGTGTTGCCCGGCCTACAGCTCTTCTCTTACTTTTTTCCTCCTCTCATCCCACTCAAGCATTTCTCTGATACTATTCATTATTTACCTCCGTCTTTGTACTCTCTCCATCGGGTCAATCTGTCATATGACAACCTTCTCTCTCTCCGTCCCTCCCTCCCTTACCTTTAGGTCAGCTATTACTACGGTCTATATTGAAGTTTTGCCCCCAAACAACCAGAGCCCTCCCCGTTTCACCCGCCAACCATACAACCTGGAGATCAGCGAGGCTATGAGGACCGGAGCTACACTGCTTACTCTACAGGTATAGGCCTATACATTCTCTCTCTCAGTCAAATAACACACAAACAGGCATGAACACACACACACACACACACACACATACAGTATATATATATACACACACACACACACACACACACATACTGTATATCAACAATTTTTTGCTATCTACTCGCACCATTTATCTTACTTTTGACTCAATATTTCAACCATCCATTCCATCCCCTTTAGCCAATTAATTCAACCACTTATCCATTCATTTAAGCTATTTCACTAATTTTTGGGGTTAATTATACCAATCGTTCATCCATTTTTAAGCTAACTATAACAACTGTATATTTATATTTTTTGGCTAATTGAATTCACAGTTTATCCATTACTTTTAGCTAACAATTTCAAAATTCATCAATTATTTTAAGCTAACTAACATTACCATTTGTGTGAATGAAATGAATGGCAGCTGCAAAAGTATTCCGTCAGATACAAGTCTCCGTATTTTGAAATCACTGCTATACAGAACCCATGAGAGAACAACTTTGCAAACAGAAGAATGTGTATGTATGTCTGTGTGTGCCTCTGTTCACATCTTAAGGCAGTGGATCGGGAGAGGGACCCCATCACCTACAAAATCCACAGCGGAGACCTCCATGGACAATTTGCACTAAAGAACAAGTAAGTGTGTGAGCATATACACACTTCTTATTTCATCATGTTTGATCAAGCTTCATTGGAGTTTATTCTAGAAGAAACTAAACCAACATCCCATTTCTGAGTTGTGTGAATAATTAAGTGTGCGTGCGTGTGTGTATGAGCGCGTGTGTGTAAGAGAGATCATTCAGGGTTTTAGGTCCGCGGAGGGTTTCACATAAACATACTCACCGCACACACGCATGCAGGCTCTGAGGGCCTGTGTTGTATTTATTCATTTATTGCTCATTAATGATGCATCTGTTATGCTGTGGGAAATATCCTCTCTTCATTTCTAAGGGGCAAAGGAGAGAGGAAAAAACAAAGGAAGGTGTGGTGGAAGAAGGCAAGAGAATGGACAGACAAATGAGGATTTAAATGCAGAATGAAAGAAAAGGATGATGTAAAAAATGTCTGCTGCCCAAAATAAATCATAACAACCAACAATGAATTGAAAAGCTTTAAAAAAAAAAGTCTGCATTCTAGGAATGTTTGATGGATCTGTCAGACATTATGAAATCTTCCAATTTGTGCCAAACTCTTTCAGTGCCTCAGCTGTGTTTTCTGCATTATGGCACTATGAGAAGAAGCCAAATTCTTCTCTCTTTTCTTCTGCAAAAGTGCATGGTGCCATGATGCAGCCATGTATTGGCACAGGTGATTTTTAGATTTCTTTGTGTGCAAAATTTGGCTGAGTTAAACTATCTGGCTGGCATTGCTGGAACACACAACAATAGCCAAAAGATTCAGATTACAATTATTACAGAAATGAAAAGGGGCCAGCATCAGTGCTGGAAGCAAGAGATGCAGGGAATTTGTCACCATTAGCTTTTGAATATATTTGAATATCCTGGGTTCATCCTGGACAATAGGATTCACGATGTTGGTCGTCCACACATGTCCTAGCAGATGTTTGGTTTGAAAGCAGTATGCAAGTGAAGAAAGCATGTCCTAATTGTCACTGTGTGTGTGTGTGTTTGTGTGTGTGTGTGTGCTCCCCAGGTATGCACACACATATATACTGTAGACTCTACTCACTGTATATGCGTTTGCACACTTGCCTATTCATAAATCATCCATAAATATACGTGAACTGTCTTATAGTTTTAGAAAAAAAGGAGCTGCACATCTTCCCCTCTGAAGACCACTTAATATCTGCACTACCCACATTTACTCATGCATCCACACACACACACAGACACACACACACACACACACACACACACACACACGCACACACACACACACACACACACACACACACACACACACACACACACACACACACACACACATACATAAAATGTAATGTAAAAACACTTTGGTCATTATGTAAGTATTCACTCGTTTAATTAAAAAAAAGTCTCATCAATCAAGGCCAACATTTGCGCTCCTTGTGATTGGTCAGAAGCTTTTTGACAGGCTGCTTGGAAGCTGTGAAACTTCCAGAGGGCTTGACTTCTTTGTACTTATGCAATAATAATGAGCACTTAGATCTAACTTTCATCTCCCTCTCACACTCTGCACTACTGTAAATGTAAAATGTATTCATGAATTACCAGTGCAACCATAAATTGATGTTGTGAGACAGTTAAATATTACGCAATCTATATTTTACGTGTAATAAATACTTTTTTTTAAGGACACATAACTGGGTAAGTCATTATAGCCGCAGCAATGAATTCCCTAATATCATTGTGGGTGAGATGATGGGGTTTGAGGCGTCATCCGGATCACCAGAGTAGCAATAATCACAGTACCAAAAAATACACTTCTGGGTGTTTAGACTTTAATGCAGTGGTTAGAAGTGCGTCCCAACACTTTGTAAAGTTGTCTCCAAGTGGTGTATATAAACAGGAATAAACCATTTGAGAAAACAAGAAATGTTTTCCTTTCTGCTCATGTTATCAGAGTTTGCATAGAAACTCTACTCACAGATGGCTGGAAAGTATCAGCATGAGAATGATCCTCATCGTTAGGAATCGATGACTTTTGAGCTGAAACTAATGAATGATTTATGGGCTGAAACTTCTAATAAAATCACTGGATTTTTTTTTTGGCTATGAAAACCAACACCCACCCACGCACGCATGCACGCACACACACACACACACACACACACACACACACACACACACACACACACACACGCACACACACACACACACACACACACGCACACACACATACACAGAGTGAAGACGATTATTGTCTCCAGATCGTTTTAATAGAATCACTATTGTGGGAGAAAATGGGTCAGGATTTCAAAATATAAGCTGTGTAAGCCATAAGTGAAGTAAAAATATACATATACACAAGAGTACTCTACAGTTCTATAGTGTTTGTTCCCCTTGTTTTTCAATTCTGTATTTATGTTTCTATTGACTTGTGATTGACAGGACTCTGTGTGTGTTCTTCTTCCAGTTCAGGGTATTTGGTTCTGGACAAGCCTCTGGACCGGGAGACTCTGGATTATTTTACCCTGGTGGTGACGGCTTCTGACGGGCATCCAGACGGGGTAAGACGCTGAGCTGTAACAAACAGATATCCACTGGTTGTCTTGAGGGGGACCTAAATCCTTCCACACTGAAAATGCCACAGACCACAGCTTGTGGCATTCTGTGAAAAGAAGGATATTAGAGGCCATTTATTGGGAAAATGCCCCTCGTTCACTAATGTTAATCCTCATTAACAACCATAATCATCAAGTAAAAAAAAAATCTATTTGTAACAAAGCAGTTTAAACAAACATTGGTCGCATTGCACGTTGTATGATGTGAGGTGTACTGACATTGGTAGATAGAAGAAAAGTGCAGTTACAGTTTGCACTTACAGCCCCGGAAAAAAATTAAGAGACCCTGTCTGGATATTTCTTAAATCTCTATCTCTACATTACCTATTGAAAATGCTCTAAATGACAATATTCTTATTGTGAATTTGGTAGAAATGTTGTCAGTTGTTTATATTATAAAATCAAAATGTTAATTCTACTCAAACATAAATGACCATGAACATTTGGAGAGGTCTTTTAATTTTTTTCTGTAGCTGTATATGTAGCACTTTGCAGTTTCGCTTATTTGAAGCTCATGTTCATACATGATTCTTGTTGTTCTGTTGTTTGTACCCTTGTGGGTGAATGCACTTATTGGAAGTCACTTTGGATAAAAGCCTCAGCTAAATGATATGTAATGTAATGTAAAAAAATATATATAATAGCTTAAGACCTTGAGACATCACTGTTTTAATTGAACAGGTTGATTTCAGGTGCAATATTAGACTTTATTACTGACTGCTCATGCCTCACACCTTAAGCAGGTAAACATCCTCTTTCACTGTCAGAGTTTATGATAGGTCTCTTTGGAGTAAAAAATTAAGAAAAACCCAATACAAGAAACAAGAAGAAGAGATTTCAAAGTTCTTCTAATTTTTGGGGGCAATTTCGGACACAAATGCGGACCTAAAAACGCCACTGCCAAATGTGGTTTTCACCCTCACTGTTTCAACAGTTTTAAAATAGTGCTAAGTGTAGATGTGGTCTGAACAAATATGTAAAAACACAAAATGGCTAAAAGGGTTCTTAGTTCACCTCTTCCCTCCCTCTCTACTCATAAGTTTCCCTTTTCTGCACCTTCTCTTCTCATCCATCTATTATTCTAGCATTAAGAGACGGTTTGTGTCCCCTCCCCCACTTCGCTGACCCCCACTCCCCCACATGTCAATTAAAACAAAATGTAAAGTTTAGGTCTCCTCTGAGGAGAGGATATACTGATTTGAATACTCTGACCTTCTCTCTCTCACACACACACACACACACACACACACCCTTGCGCAAAATGTGACGAGAACAAAAACAAGTGGGTGGAAGTTACAACGAGAGCAGGGAAGGTAGTGAAGCTGTGAGTGGTCTTCAGGGGCCCTTTTATTACCTTAGCAATTGTCCCCCATGTTCTCATACACATTACTATAGAGGAGCCTGACACACACACACATACACACACACACACTCACACACACACACACACACACACGCATGCACGTATACACGTAGTCCTTTCTGGACCTTGACAATTAGTGTATTATCGTTGTGCCCTAAAGGTCTTCGAGTCAGAAAACGGCTAAAAGTAGTCCAGACATTTTTCTGCATGACACTTCATTATATTTTAAACGAGGGGAAAAAGGAATGGAGTATTGTGAAGAGAGAGAGAGAGAGAGACAGAGAGGGAGAGAAGTGTGTGAGACAAGACAAGTAAAGAAAGAAATAGGGGTGCACTTGCCTCATACGGGCCCATTAATCAGCATCACTCTAAAGGCCTTGGGTTGTCCTCATATGCTTGCACACACACACACACACACACACACACACACACACACACACACACACACACACACACACACACACACACACACACACACACACCGTCTGTGTCCCCTATTATTAAATGTCCCGTTGTGAGAGTGTCAGACTACAAAGTGGCTAATTGGCTATTTGGCCAGTGAATCCATCATACTGCAACAGATTGAGGGCCCTCCAAGCTGCTGCAGTAAACCAGCTCCACTGTAAGGGCCATCATAGGATGCAACTTCAACTTTGGTACACAACAGTTTGCTGTTGTTAGACTGTTGTTGTTAATGCAATGAGTTTGTATATCAGCTCATGATCATCCCATTCATTCGTCAAGAATAGGGTGGTTACGGGTGGAAGGTGTTTGTTTTACTAAAAACTTGTTTGCGTAAGTATATATGTTTCCAATACAACCATCCTTATTAACGACCATTATCTCAACATTTCTAATTTTCTACGTTTTTAGTAAACATTACCCTATGTAGCAGTGATCTATGCAGTGGGTGGGTCTATTATCAGCTTTGGTTCAAGACATTTCAGTCAGGGGCACTTAGGTCTGGTCATTTAACATCTTTGGAGGTGTGGGTGGTAGAAGTAGCTGCAGCCAGAAACAGCATTGTCAGGAGCGTATCTGCAGAGTAATAGTGGAATGTGTCAGCTGGAAATGGCTCTCCCTTTACACCTTAATCTAGAATATGATGAATGTGATCAGCTAGCTGGCAAACAGACAGTGAAGGAACCAGTGATTGTCATAGTGATTGTGGTTTCCCTAAACTAATGCTATACTCCATATATGTTGAACTAGTGAGCATTCATCTAGCAAGAGATTGTCTGTGTCTACAGGGCCTGTGTCCAGTGTAATGAAGGAGCATGTCACCCAGTGCAACAATGTGGCTCACTGACTCGTTGTAATTACCTGGACCACAATGGCACACAAGTTATACCAGGCTACGTCTGCACAGTTAATACTTTTTTTAGTTCATTGTGGATTGTGTCTTTCCACGGGATTTGTAGTCACACAGTTGTAACAACACTGAGCAAGCAATGCAATTTTTGAGTGTTTAAGCCGACAGACAACAGTGGATTCCCATCTATCGCAGGAGCAACTGAAAGCGAAACTCAAAAAAAATGTTCAGCACAGGATTCAAGTGTCTATAATACGCACGACACATAGACACTTTCCCAAACTGATAGTATTATGAAAAGTTCGGAATATGAACATGTATTGATTTATTAGATCCTCATTTTTTTAAATCATTTCGGCCATTTTCAAAAAGAACACACACTGTTGTGAAAATAACCCAGGTGAGATGCAGGGCAGAGTACACAGCTGGAAGCTTAAAAATATGCTGCCTCTGATGGGTTATACTTTGGCAGGTGGCCCCGGCTATCAGCAAGATAATAAACTCTGGAGGTGTGCCGTTATTGAAAAATGATGTGCTTACACCCGCCTGATGCAAAAAAAAAAATAGCTTATTGCCCCCCTGTCTCTCTATTTGTTCCCGTCTGAGAGCGTGTGTTGGCCAGCGTCGTTCGCAGCCTGCCTTTTCATTATATCACAGGACCTCAATCTGCTTTACATATATTGGCATTTAGATAAACTGTTTTGTCAACTGCTGGGCTGTTAACCTTAAATTACTTGCATCACTGTGTGCCCTGCCAACCCCACTAGCCCGTTGTCACCTCTGGAATTGTCACATTCCCACACACAGACGCGCACGCACGCACACACGCACACATAAACACACACACACACACACACACACACACACACACACACACACACACACACACACACACCGTTAGCTTTCCCTAATTTTCCACCTTCTACCAGATTCCCTTCTTTAAAAACTCAAATATTTGAGCCTCTCTATTTTCGGGTTTACAGCATACGTTCCAAAATTGGACTTTGAATGGCTAAATGATCAATTCACCATCAACAGTATTCACGTATTTTATAATTGAGCATATCTTAAGGTCAAGGGTCAAGGTCACTTTTATTTATATAGCACCTTATAAGAACCTAAATTCACCAAAGTGCTTTACATAAAATACATAAATTAAAATACAACAGCACACATTAAAAAACACTTACAGCAATGACACAAAACAATTCATTAAAACGTAAAAGCCTGTGAAAAAAGGTGAGTTTTAAGAGTGGACTTGAAGGTTTCCAGAGACTCAGATGAGCGAATATGGTGTGGTAAGCTGTTTCAAAGTTTCGGGGCAACCACGGAGAATGCACGATCGCCTTTAGTTTTAAGCCTGCTGTTTGGCACATCCAGAGATAAGCTGTTTGCAGACCTCAGAGCTCTGCTTGGTCTATGGACCTGTATGAGTTCCGCCAAGTACACGGGGGCCATACCATTTAAAACTTTAAAAACAAACATCAGGATCTTAAAATCTATTCTGAAGCGGACCGGAAGCCAGTGCAGGGAGGCCAGAACAGGGGTTATGTGCTCCCGCTTCTTTGTGCCTGTCAGAAGACGAGCAGCTGAGTTCTGTACAAGCTGCAGGCGACGCAGCGAGCGCTGGTCTAAACCTACATACAGTGAATTGCAATAATCCAGTCTTGAGAAAATGAAGGCATGAATAACCTTCTCCAGGTCACTGGGAGAGAGGTAAGGTTTTACCTTGGCCAGAAGTCTCAGCTGGAAGAAGGCACCTTTGACTACAGAGCCAATTTGCTTTTCAAATTTAAAATCTCTGTCAAACATGACACCAAGGCTCTTAATGACAGAGCAGTTTTTTAAACCCAGGGATGGGGGTAGAGCAGCAATACAGTCGGCATAACATTCTACACGCCCAAACACTATACCTTCTGTCTTACTGTCATTGAGACTCAGGAAACTAAGACTCATCCAAGTCTTAATTTCATTTAGACAAGCAAGAAAATGTTTTGCAGAGTCTTTACAGTTCATTTTCAAAGGGAGATAAATCTGAACATCATCAGCATAGCAATGAAAAGACACATTATGTTTGCGGAGAATGGATCCAAAGGGCAACATGCCCTTAACACAAACATCCCTCTTGACCACGGCAAGAGAAGATGCAAATGGGAACGTCTGTGAACTGTTATTAAATCTACAGCACAAAGAGATGGGACAGCTAGACCAGAGTGCAGCTGATTAGCAAGCAGAGTGGGCTCTCTAGTTTGTTACATAAAAGAGGTCTTAATAAGGGTTACACAAAAAAGTAGCAGAAGAAATGTGAAATTTGAAGATTAATTCATCCTGTGTACACTTATATTTATGTGTGTGTGTGTGTGTGTGTGTGTGTGTGTGTGTGTGTGTGTGTGTGTGTGTGTGTGTGTGTGTGCGTGTGCGTGTGCGTGTGCGTGTGTGTGTGTGTGTGCGCGTGCGCGTGCGTGTGTGTTCGCAGACCTCCACCACGACGGTGAGGATTGTGGTGACAGATGTTAATGACAATGACCCGCTGTTCGACCCTTCCCTGCCGGTCAACCTCACTGTGGTCGAGGAGCAAGATCAAGCCTATGTCGGACAAGTCAAGGTAGGAATACGTGAACACACTCAATCACACACTCAATCACAAAAAAGCAGCAAATCTGAATAAGAGATTTGTGTGTGTGTGTGTGTGTGTGTGCGTGCTTGCGTGTATTTGTGTGTGTCATTTTGATTTATATGCTACGCTTGTGGGATCCGACCAGCTCTATGGATTATGTGTGTGTGTGTGTGAAGACTGATGAAGACTTTTATGACTGTGTATGTGTTTATGTTCCCCTTATTTGAATGATGCCTCATCAACCCTAAATCCAATTTAGACTGCAATGTATCTCACTTTATCAATAATTCCTGACTGCACATCTGTCATTTCACGTGCTCTCCCACTGTGCGGGCCGGGGCCTTTTTTTAATTGCTGATTACACTTGACTCTGCTAGCGGTGTGCATCGGCATATTTTTTTAACTAGTTAGACATCTGTTTTTTTGTGATTGTGTCACCGCTCAGCATGTCTCAGACATAGAAAAAATAAAAAGACCAACTTTACTTTCTACCATCTTTCAGTAATTCCTGACATAACGCCTTTGAAAGAAAGACATATTGTGATACCTAGAAAGGAGCCTCAACTACATTTCAATCATGAAAGACTTCATAAAGGAAAAGGTTAAGAATGAACAATGTATTTATTTAAATGTGCTGGAGATATTTAAAGAGACTTTGGCAATTACACATCTCAAAAATCATCTGAAGGGGGCAGCGAAATCCTGGGCTGAGCAGAATACCCCCCCGATGGAGCCTAGACACTGGTGGCGGTGAAGAGCTGAAGGTCTGGATGATGCTGATGATGATGTGATGAGGACTGGAGGTGAATGGGGTGGAGGAGGGTTGCATCCATCATTGAAAATGACAACTGACAGCAAGTTGATGATGGTTTTTAAACGTTGCCGGGAACAAGGTGATTGGCTCACAGATGTTAGGGTGAATATGATAGGTTTGAGCTAATAGAGGGAACCTCCCATGATGAGCTGAATTATTTGAAGCAGCAACTAGGCAAGACCATGAATGAACTGAGGGATGATCTGCAAATAAAGAGCAGTGCAGTTATTCCGTCTTCCTTTAGAACTTTCGCTAAGCTTCATTAGTATGTATTCCTCTTTGCAGCCCTTACCACACACAAGCACAAACACGTATCACACAAAGATTCACTGAGGGTTTATTTAAATTCTGTTCTTATAATATCTACAATGGGTACGGGAGATCACTAACATCCCTCTGTAAACGTAAATGTGTTATTATACTCAGAAGACTGTGTAGTCATGTAGTGCATATTTTTAGCTAGACAGGATACAAGGATGTTTGTCACAAATTTTTAATCAAAAAATGGGGTTTGCTAAAAAAAAAAATGTTAGTTGTTTTAGTTTTTTAGTATGGGTTTCTTGGCAGGGTTTCTTCCACAAAGAATATTATGGATGTTACATGCATTTTAGCTACATCAGCATCCTCATCTCCATTCACCAGGATCCTGGACTTGTTCCAGAGCCAATAACTGACTCATGTATTCCCCAGACAGGGGTCATGGGTAAATCTAACACTTTGATAGGCTCTGATCTTTAAAGATGCTTTCATGGTTGATTGGATTTGTTCCAAGCTTAATTCATAGCCTACTATATAGCCAATTCTACACCAGTGTCAAATCTTAATTGTGCTTCTTTGTTTGAACCCTATAGGACGACACCTGATATAGATACAGTATATGGCCTTTGTACAAGCATGTCCAGGAAAGTTTTACTTTTATCACGTTCCAAACTTTAAAAGTTCAATACCTTTCCTTATTTGGACAATGGGGCAACATTCCAATATCGTAAACCCAAACTTATCCTGAAAGACGACATTTTTATTCCAAGCATTCTAAATCTTAACTCTCGCTCAGACCTTTGGCCGTGTTCCAAATCCAACATCGGAAAAAAAAAACCCTAATCTTTAAAGAGGGCACTTGAATTTACAATCCTGAACTTCTTCCCTTTGCAAGACCCCTGGATGGTTTCCAAACTAAAACAGACGGTGTGATCCCTCAGAGGGGCTGAGCAAGGCACGACTTTGGGCCTCATTCCAGACTAGGGTCCCATACATGTAGGCATTAAATAGATCTCCCAAAGAATAAATGGAACTGACCTTGGGTTGCTTATGCTGCTAAGGTACAGACAGCTGGGTAGAAGGGACATGCATGTGTGCTATCGGAGAACAACCCTTGGGAGAGGTAAGACGGAGTATGGTGGTTGCAATCTTAAACTGACTTCCATTAAACAAATAAATGTCTTGTATTTGAAAAAAGAGAAAAAGAGAGAGTTCACAAGACCATTAAAGATCGATTCATAGTAGGTCAAAAAATAATAAACAAATTCATAATCTGTTAAACAACTTAAAAACTTATATACTGTATTCTAATTTGCAGATAAGGAGTTGCTCAAAGATGTGTTGACACCTACTGTATGTGATGCCAATTCTTATTGGTCCTGACTTCAAATGTATCGATGGTTGCATTCGAACATTATGATGATGCAAAACCCGGGGTGAATGCCTCATTAAACGCCCAAAAAAGTGATTTGATTGTAATTTTTCCAGAGATATTGACATTGTCCAACCTGGAGAAACATGTTGCTGAGGCTGCTCTCGACATGAGCTGCATGGAGTACTACTTGCCCCTTGATGACTTTCAGTCGTTTATATCTCTTGCTGAATCAACAGGGCAATACATTTTGTTTGGCTTCAAAATCAGCCATTTGACGTCAGGCTAGCTGCCTCCTAAAGCACCTCTTCATCAGTTTACAGTTTGGTTTATACCTCCAACTCCAACACAACACCAGATTATTTTTGCTGATTTGCACACCTTCAACCACCCAACGGGGGAATGAATCAGTGAAATCACCCGCTGCAGTTGTAAGCTGGGATAAAAAATTGCAGGCTGTTGGACTGCCTGCCGTGGCATGAGTGCCTGTCCCTAAAGAGTGGTTGTTTACTCTCTGAAGGTTGAGACTAACTGTGTTCTTTTCGGGAAATAATTGATTCACGAGCTGATCATTGAAGAGGAAAAATAGCTATCTGGAAAGGCTCTGCCTTGTTTCATTAGAGGGTTCCCTGTAAGGGACATGTGGAGCTGCACGTATCCATTCATTTATGAGGGAAAAAAAACAAAAACAAAACAATTAACTTTTGTGTAGCAGAAATGTTTTTTCTTTATAACCAACCTATTTATTACCATGTGACCTATCGGATTTATCGGGTCCCAACCTGCGCGCTGAGATACCAACTGCTCCTAACCATATCAATACAACATAGGAGAGCAAGTATTTACAATTCTTAATGTGCATAGGGAGGGATACATTCACAGTGAATTGTTTAATAAAGCAAAACTGTAGCAGGGCTCATACAAATATACCCAATATTGGCAAGACAAAAAAAGACACCAGCCAACGCAACAATACACATAGTATGTACCGCATTAAAACAAGCTTATCAGAATAGCCATTCAACATTAACCAATAATAACAGAAATATACATCAGGTCAAACCGTTTGGCACATCATTCTGCAACAAGTCATACCTAAAGATCATGAATTCCAGCTGGACCAATGTTACATAGAGAGTTGCAGTACAGTGAAGTACAGTGATTTATCTTTAACCCTTTAAAAATGGTGCTTGTTAGATTTAATAAAAGTAACGCTGTAGTGAATTTTGTTAGCACTTAGTTACACTACTTCTCAATGGAAAAATGTATATCATTACAAAAAACGCATTACTAGTAGCTAGTTGTATCTAGGAATTAAATTAGAGTTTGAGGTCAGAAATTAATGAAAATACCAAAGGGGTAAGTTGGTAGAGGTATGAGCACCCAAACAAGATAGGCAGAGCTAGAGATTTTAGAGATTTATATTTCACGCCTAAAGCTTCTTCTTTTTTTTGTCAGCGTGTGTTGGAAAAGCAGCAGACGTAACACAGCTGAGACATTAATCCTATTGTGTTTCTGGATCTTAACTGTCTGGCAATATAATTATGTTGAGAGAAACTGTGAGAAAAGACAGTGAGGGAGGGATAGCAAAAAAGAGAAAAGAGAGAAGAGAAGAAGGATGGAGGCAGAGGGAAAGTCACAATCACTTTCTTTCCACAGAACCTAACTCCATGAAGCAGCAGCAGGCATCTGTATCAATATGTTTGACACCGGGTCGATTAATCCAGCGTATACTATCTAAAGTCATTCCTCCAGTGTCACGGAAAATGTAATTCTATGACAACTTTACTGTAGTCAGCTTGAACAAAAGTTTGTCTCTCAGTCATATATCGCCGTAATAAAAAATACTGTCTATTTTATCTCTTTATTTTCGTGTTCAATTTTATGACATGACAAGGCTACAAAAACAATGGAGGGGACGGAACACTTTAAATATATAAAAAAGTTGCTGTCGGTGTCAGATTTAAAATATGTGTTACTTAAAGAAATAGTTTGACATTCTTGGAAACGCACTCAGTCGCTATCTTGCCTGGAGTTATAGGATATAGCCCGGCTCTGTTCAACAACATTTGCTTACCAGCCCCCTCTATTGCTCTCTCAACATTTTACATCTTGTTTGTTGCACCTACAAAAACTGAATGGTTAAAACGACACTTGGCAGTTTTACAACCGCTTACGTTGACTTAGTATGTTCACTTTGTCTTAGCCCTGACCAATATCTTGCTGAGGAATGGTTTTAATTATTGAGCTCTATGTCACATTCAGATCATATCTGAATTGCAAGTATTATTCAGTTCAATATATACGTTTCAGATATGACTGAGAAACTCTGATGTCTCTCCAATTTGTCCAGCGTGGTGTGTACAGAAGTGCCTGAAGATGCCTCATATCAGCCATCTACTTGTTCAATTTACAGCCCAGAAAAATCATCAAATAAAGTGTAATAAAATGCAAAGTTCTTTGAATCCCCAATCAAAACAACTCGGTATTGATACAATCGTCTTGATGACTTTGAACACAACAAATTCAATATCAAGGGAATCTCTCTACCATCCCATATGGAGTAAATGCAGCGTTTGTGGTATTGATATGCTAGCTAGCTGTTTCACTCTGTTTCAGTCTTTATGCTAAGATAAGCTAACCTGCGCTGACTTTAGTTTCATATTTAGTGGTTTGGACACTAAATCAAATTGGCTTTGACTGTAGAAACTTCTCCTCTTTTTCAACTACAAAACATACACATTGCCGCTTTTACAAAAATGCCCTTTTTCTACTATATTTTATCAAAATGATATCCCTTCTCCCTTAACCCTCAGCCCCCTTCCTTTCTCTCTTCCTTCCTTTCTCTCTCTCTCTCTCTCTCTCTCTCTCTCTCTTTCTCTTACTCACTCGCTCTCTTTCCCATCCTCTAACAACCCCTAACAACCCCAGATAATCACCCCAAATCTGAATGCTCCATTAGATTTGTAATAGTTTAACACCCTGCTAGGGATGAATCACTGTATGCAAATCACATTCGAGGCAACTTTGTTCTTCTCCTCTTACAGTCTACATAACACTGGCAAGACAGAACCTCATTTTCTATTAAAGCTAATAGTCACTGCGTGAGATAAGATGAAAGTTTAATGATCCACAATTGGGGAAATGGGGAGAAAATGGGTCGATGCGGCAGCAAGATGTGACACATGAATTGAGTTAAGGCGGGATAAGTTGACATATCCAACTGACAATTTTTAAACTGCTACTAAA